>NC_090034.1:87164876-87818517 GCF_037176765.1 Anolis sagrei
TTATTGTGACACATTACAGGTTAAACATCTCTTATTCCAGAATTTAGAAATCCAAAATACTCCAAAATCGTAGTGTCTCACATTGTGACACTTTTGCTTTGTGACAATTTGATGTACACAAAGCTTGCTTCATGCATGGCGCTATTAAAATATATAAAACTACCTTCGAGCTGTGTGTATAAGATGTATATGCGGTATATGTGCAGCTTACCTGTCTCAACGGATCTCCCCCTATGAACCATCTCAGAGATTAAGATCTTCCAGGGAGGATTTGCTCTTGGTCCTGCCTCCTTGATCTTGAGTTTAGGAGTTGTAGTTCACCTACATCCAGAGAGCACTGTGGACTCAGACAATGATGGATCTGGACCAAACTTGGCATGAATAATCAATATGCCCCAATGTGAACACTGGTGGACTTTGGGGAAAATAGACCTTGACATTTGGGAGCTGTCGTTGCTGGGATTTATAGTTCAACTACAATCAAAGAGCATTTTGAACCTCACCAATGATAGAATTGGGCCAAACTTCCCATACAGAATCCCCATGACGAACAGAAAAGGTTGTGTTTTCTGAGGGTCTTTGGCGACCACCCTGACACCCCCCTCGTGACCCCTTGGTTGAGGAATGCTGATTTAGATTTTATGTTCTGGTTTTCACATGTATGTTTGACATTGAATTTTTGCTATTATTATGTTGGAAACTGCTTCGAGTCCCTTCACGGGTGGGCAAAGCAGTATAGAAATACAGTAAATAAATAAATATTACGGCATATAAGTTTGGAAATCTCTGCTCTACATTACTAGTAAAAGATCTCATGCAATTTATAACAGCAGCTAAAAGGTGACCCATATGTAGAACAGAAATGACTGCAAGCATGCAAATCTTTCATTGGTGGAATAAATGAGAATCACCTGCACAAGGTATTGGGTAAAAATTTATTTTACATACGCAACATTGCCACTAAGACTATCCAAGGCAAGTATGTTTAAAATTATTTACAGAGAGGTTTTAAGTAGGCCAGTCACCCATACGCGATCATGGAATCCAGGAGTTACCACCAGGGTATAAGAGCCAAGGAATATTTTCAGCTCCATGCAGCCAAGTTATGAACTTCCGTGAAATCCAAGGAGACATGCCTATCCCAGGCTGCAATTCCCATGACTGACAAATGGAAACGGGTGCAGAGGAGCGGAGCAACTGACCTAGAAGAGTAGGAGTCACTGGGCAATCTTCTGAATATCTGCTTTAGAACTGATAATTTCTATAATTTTAGAGACTTGATGGCAATTTGAACAGCAACATCTTTGGAGTAAAGAACATTAAATTACAAGCATTACAAGATGGCAGCATCTTCCTAAATTAGTGAAGAAGGTTCTAAGAGCAGTGTGTGGGCAACACACTGCGAGCCTCAGGCAAATGGGTAGGGGACGGAAAATGCTTCAACCAAAATTGAATCATACTGAAAACAAAGATCCTACTGGAAAAGCAAGAGGTTAAACCTGTGATATGGAAGTGTCCACTGGAGCCTGGAAGAGCCAGGCTCATTCACGCTGCTCCATCTTCACTTTGGGGGGCCTCAAAAAGGTCCTGTTTTTCTTTTCTTTCTTCCCTTTTGTGTGTGCTTGGAAGTTCCTCCAGCTATCCACACGTCCATCTCGACTCTCCTAGATATGAGGAAAATAAGAGGGAAAATGTTAAACGCAGCTAAAAGGTTGCAACTTTCATTGCCTAGTTATATCTCATTATTAATTTTTAAAGTGATATATAGTAATTTAGGACATATATTTGCATATTCCATTGTCATGATCTTATTTCCTGGTTTTGTGTGAAGCCAGGAAATTAGACCATGCCTTACACCTGGCCTGTGCATATTTGAAACAAGGGAGAGGGTTGCCATGGAAATGGGAGCAATGAAGGGGAGGGGCCAGGGTGAGGGAAGAGTGAGAGAAATAAACTGTCAGTTGGAATTTTGTTTCATACCCCAATGTATGCTTTTAAATAAAGCCTTCTTTGTTCACGAGGTAATTTTTTCGCCAGAAAGCTACAGATCCATACACCCATCCCATTTATTATCTGCCGCCAATAACTGGCTCCATCCCTTTAATAAACATTTGGTATTTAGCTCCTTATCCACTAGCTACTGATTTTCACTTGAAGTGGTTAATCTTACTGTTGTAGTAAAACCAATGTAGATCCCAGAAAGCTGAAGTTCGACTATTCTGCTGCTTTTAGGCAAAAAAGAACCCAAGATTGTTCTGTATGATTTGCCCAATCTCATGCATGTTTATTAATGCAAGCTCTACTGCGCTTAATAGGACTAGAATGTAAATGTGAATTAAGATCAGCACTAACAAAGCACCCCAAACTGTACAGGAACGGTTACCTCAAAATTCTTTTGCCACTCTCGTTCACGTTTCGCTTTCTCTTGGGCTTCTATTTCTTCTTCTCTCTGACGCTTCCTATAGCAGAAGCCAGAAAGGAAAAGTTAGCATCTTCTATCCTTATAGAAACTAGACTGAGTGAGTGCGTGAGATGGGTAGAATTAAAGGAATTATCCTATAAAGCAGGCCTCTTCAACTCATGTCCTCCAGGTGTTTTGGACTTCAGCTCCCAGAATTCCTGGCAATTGAATAAGCTGGTTAGGGCTTTTGTGATGCTTAACTGAGTCTGTGGGTCCAGTATCAGTCTCAGATCCCATTGCAGATTCCCAATGCTGGACTAGGAACCCATTTACTAATGCTATAGAAAACAAAGTGCATTTTAACCCAACTCCAATTTGTTTAAATAAATATGCTCCTGAGCTCATTATAAAATGGAGCATTCAATGGTTTCCTGGAGGTTACAGGAGCAATTCTGGGTTTAACGTAAAAGGTAGGCAGTAATTACAGGTTAGACCAAGACTGCCCTCTGGTGTCCCAACCTGGAAACAGTAGGTTGAACTCAAACTGAACTCTGGTAATTTATACAAGAACTACATTTCTCCGTAATTTCATTTCTTTTTCCACTATAACAAACATATTACAATGCAATGTGGTAATTTATTTAGTATATGCGCATATATTTTTTCTCCGTATCTAAAATGTAAGGTGAAAAGCGCTAATTCTGCACTCTGAATGTGCAAGTCAAAGTGTACATTCGACTCAGCTGTCATGCATCTATTCTTTAATGTAATATATACCATAGGCAGTAATTACAGGTTAGACCAAGACTGCCCTCTGGTGTCCCAACCTGGAAACGCTGGGTTGAACTCAAAATGAACTCTGGTATTTTATACAAGAACTACATTTCTCCATAATTTTATTTCTTTTCCAATATAACAAACATATTACAATGCATGGCAGTTTTAAAACAAAAGTTTATTGCACAACCTTAGATAGAGAAGTATAGAGTAAAAAATATAGTGAAAAGTGAGGCCAAATGGCTATGAAATGAAAGATGACTAGTCTTTTTGACAATGTTATGCAACTGTTAACTTGGATCAACATAATTAAAATGTTGTAAAGCCAAGACCCTGCCAAAACTCAAGTGTGGGCTTTCCACCTACATAACCGTGAAGCCAACAGGAAATTGAAAGAAACCTAGGAAGAGCTTGAACACTGTTACCATCCTAAATATCTTGGTGTTACCTCAGATCGGACACTAACATAGGAAACACTGCATGAACACCAAGCACAAAGTAGCTGCACACACTAACATCCTGCGGAAACTTACTGGCAGTGCATGGGGTGCAGACCCAAAATTAATAAGGACATCAGCCCTGGACTTGTCTTACTCAACTGCCGAGTATGCCTGCCCTGTCTGACACAAGTCTGCCCATGCAAAGCAGGTGAATATAGCACTGAAAAAAACATGTAGAATAATCACAGGATGTCTTAAATCTACACTTGTTGATAGACTCTAAAAACTAGTTGGCATTGCCCACCCCCTCGATGTGCAACGGGAAGTTGCTGCCAACTGTGAGAGAAATGAGGTTGAACACTGTGAAAGACATCCACTGTATAGCTATCAGCCCAATCAAGGAAAAGCTTCATGAGAACCACCACTCCTCTTAACGTTCCCCCAGCAACAGCAAGATCATGCCCTCTGGGCAGCTAAACCAGGAAATTCCAACTGGATGGCCCCTCATGAGGGTCTTCCTCCAGGAGCAAACCAAGAACGGGAAACTTGGAAGTCCCTGAACAGACTCAGAAGTGGAGTGGGCAGATCAAAAGACAACCTGGCAACATGGCACTACCTAAAAGAATCCTCCACTTTGTGCGACTGTGGAACGGAACAAACAACTTCATATCTGTATGCTTGCCCACAATGCCCTGCCATATGCACAGAGGAAGAACTGTTTAAAGCTACAGATTATTTAGTCGCATGTGCTCCCTCTATTTTATCAGTTTTATACCTATTTATGCAATGCTTTTGGCATGAAATAAATAAATCAACATAATCACACTCACCAATGACAACACAGAGATTAGTCTTTAGCCTACATCCAACTGCTAGTGCCAACTTCATTAGAGCCACTGAATCAAAGGATTTCACATAAATATTGAATTATTATTCATATACTGTTTCAATGTGTCTGCTCTAACTGAGACTAATACTTGGCTTTAAGTCTTCACAATTAACATAGCACAAGCCTCTTAGCTCTGCTATCACCCATTATTGTTGTTGCAGGTACTTATAAACACACTACAAACAGTGTCTTACTGTAATTTGGCTTCACTGTTTTCTATTCCACAGTAAAAAGATATACTATCCACTAAGGTGTGTATGTTTATGCATAAAGATGTCATTAATCAGATGACTTAGATTTTATATCTCAAAATCGTACTATACCACAGTAAAACTAGTTAAACTTTTTATGGTTAAAATAATTCCCCTTTTGTTTTTACTGCAAGAAATGAAACAGAGCTGTCACCCTGTTTCATTTCTTTTTTGGGTTTACTAGAAGGTTTTTTTTTTTTTGGCCGGGGGGGGGGGGGGGGGAGGCTCAGTAGAAGACTACTGAGTACAGAGGGCACTAGATATATCTGCTGGGGTTTGGTTTCAGAACCATTCCTGTTGATACCAAATATTATATACAATCCTGGAGTGAAATGTTATGCCTTATTAAAAATGGCAAAAAAACCCCCTCTGATGAGTGTTGTCTTACAGGCTACACCAAGGTGTGTCTGCACAGGAATATCATGCATCAAACACAGCACAATCAAAATCAGATTTGGAGGAATCCCCCCCCCCCCCATTATTTTTGAGCTGTGCTTGGATGAATCGGTTCATACAGAACCCATGTATACAGAGGACAAATTACACTATCCATATTAAAAACAAGGGACAAACATTCCAACCTTTCATGCATTTCTTTTGCTTCTCTCTCTTTTCTTTTAATTTCAAGTTCTGCGAAGAGCTTCATAGTTTGTTTGTATACAGCTTGTTTAAACTGTAAGGAATAGAAAGGTTTAATAGCATCTTAAGGCCCAATTAAAGTATCAACGTCTTAGCCTGAACAAATCAAATGCTAGACTCTGCTAATCCTTTACAAAGCACATAAGACACAACACAACACAACAATCATGATATTAAAATTTCAAAGTATAGAACGTAGAACAGAATGTTTGCTATGATCCCAAGATACAAGCAGCCCATCCCTAAACTATCTTTAAAATATTCATACCAATATTATTACAAATTACAGGTCAAGTATCTCTTATGTGGAAATCCAAAATGATCCAAAATTAAGAATACCTCATATGGATTGCTGAGATAGTGACAGCTATACTTATATATGTATTACTGCACTTCTCTCATATATATATGAGAGAGAGAGAAATGTGAATATATATACAGGCAGTCCCCAAATTACAAAGAAGGTAAGTTGTATAGATTTGTTCTTAAGTTGAATTTGTATGTAACCTGGAACAGATACACTTTTTAAAGTGTAACTCCACTTATACAGTATATATATTCCAGCTTTGGAGAGCATAGGGAAGAGTTAACACCCTGTGGTGTTTGTTTTGCTGTCTATGTCCCTGTTCAGAAAATTTCACTTAACTTTCTGCCCCTGTGACAACTGGATCCAAAAAAAATTGACTTGTTGTGGAAACAAGGACTGGTGATAAAGCTTTAGTGGAGATACCTTTACCCTATGATACCTCTTTCAAGAGTGAATTTCCCTTCTGAGGGGTAGATTTCTCTTACTTCCTGTTGTTTCACCCCTGTTTGTAACTATGAGTCATTTGTAAGTCAGATGTTTGTAACTCAGGGATTGCCTGTATATATGAATAAAAGCATGAGTGTCACTCTCTCAGCCATCCATATAGACTACTTTGGATTTTGGATCATTTCCCAATGTGTGTGTGTGTATGTATGTATATACTTCATTTGTATACTGCTTTTCTCAACCCAGGAGGGGACTCAAAGTGGTTTCCAACATATTCACAGCAAAATTTAATGCCTCACGAACATATGAAAACCTAACATAAAACAACAATAACATAGAACTATCAACTAAATCATAAAACATAACAACATTCAGACATTAAAATGTAGAGTTAAAAACATTAAAATCACTGTTACACATAAAACATAAGACAATCAGAATTCAAAAAAGACTTCCCACCCTCCAGCTCAGAGACATCTCTATGGAAGAATTGTCATCTTCTCATTCCTGTCTAAAACACAGTCCTACTTCTACCTAAGTGAAGCATCTTCGTATTTTCCTTCTGATTTCCTTAAAAAGCTGTATATTTTAATATTTATATATGAAATATTTGTTTTTAGGGTTGTAAGCTGGTTTCGATCTTGATCCAGAGAGGAAAGCAGGGTACAAATAAATATCAATATCATCATCTTCATCATTTTCAGTTCTGAACTTTGTTGCATAAAGAAACCACTCATAATTGCTTTGGCAGCATCCCAGTTTTAATTCCAATGCTTTTAATCAAGATTATCTTCTAAGTTTTCCTTAAGCTTCATTTTGACTTTTTCAACTATGTAGCCATTTTGAAAAAGAGATTCATCCTATTTCCAGTTAAAGAAAGTGCCCTTCTCTTTCAAATATACAACAACAAGGTCATGAACTACAAATATTAGGGTACACGTTAAAAACCTACACAGGACAGGGAATGAATACCATACAAATATATTTCCATCTTGGGAATATGAATATCTTATGCTTGCTCAAGGAAATTCTCTAGATAGCTTATGATGTATGTAAAATACAACAAAATAGACCTGGAATAGCATACAAAATACAAGGAAAGGCAACTGCTGCTGAGATTTATGTTGGGAGGGGAATGGCACGAATTGAAATTTCAACTAGTGTTTACTGGTGCAGGGGTGACAGCTGGCCTTTATTGGGACCAAGTGTGGGGTTAATTAAAATGCTCCACAATGACCTTGTCATAAGAATAACTCCATAGCACATAAGGAAATGTAAATGATAGACTCCAGCTGCCTGGTATTTTTGAGGGTGCTGATGCTGCCTCTCAGCTGAAAGAGAAGGGAGTATTTTGCCAGAAGCCCTGTGAAACTTGGGAGTGAGCAATAAAATAGACAATACACAGGTAATAGTCTCTTTTGGACTAGGTTCCTCCTTCCAGTCTACTTATTTTTCTAACTGCTTTTAGCTCCTGCCATCCATGGCAGTTCTCAAAAGAAACAGCCAAAGTCTGCAAATGGCTAGCAAAGCAGCCAGATGTTTAGCCCCCAAAGGATGGTGCCTCTGTTGATATTTCTCATGATTTCTGATTCCTAGCAACAGAGGCAGGAGACATAGGGATGGGGAAGGTTCCCCTCAATCCTAAAATATGAATTGATCCTCAAGCACAAAGAAATGTTGCATGTTCCTGCCCTAGTATACCCCAGCCTTGCAAACCAAGTCATGCTCTGGTAGGTCAACTTACTACTTCTGAGTCATCCTCTTCTATGTTGGTTGGCTTGCCTTCTTTCTTTAATTGTTTCTTTTTCTCTTTTGCCTAAAAAGGTATCACAGGTAAGAAATAGGAATCTTACAAAATGTAAGAACTTGCAGGACTGCTCAGATTCTCATAGCCATTGGATCTGTCAACATAGACTCTGGCATAATGAGTACTGAATAAAATTTGTTTACTAATTTTAAAAACTAAAACATATAAAATATTCAAAGGCACAATCAATATTAATGTTGGGTTGCTATGAGTTTTCCTGGCTGTATGGCTATGTTCCAGAAGCATTCTCTCCTGATGTTTCATCCACATCTATAGCAGGCATCCTCAGAGGTTGTGATGTTTTGGACTTGTATTACTGTTTGGATTTGTTTCAATACATGTATCAAGTTGGGGATTATGTGATCATCCTGATGCTGGACCACAATGTCCAATACTCTCAATATTGGCTATGACCATATGACCCCTACCTCAGAGAGAATGGGAGAGAGATTTATTCTTATTCTGGATGTTAAAGTACTAGGGCTGCAACATGATATGCTCTTACCTTAGAATAAATCTCTTTGAACTCAACGGAACTTTTGAATGCTCAAATATAGAATCATTTTACAACTCTACCTGCCTTCGTGTGCATGTCATTTTTTTATGTTTAACCTGCTCTTTAGCCACAAAGGCATTCAGAGCGGCTTACAAAATGTTTGTAATATAATGATACAAGGACAAGCATGTAGCTGGGGACTAATTACACTATTTAAAGCAAAGAAATTTCATCACACATAATTTCAATGAATTTACCTATCATTAATAATAAAGCTCATTTCACAGTTCTCTGACACTCCATGAAGACTTGAATATTATTGAATTAGTTTACAGTCCAGTCTCCTTTACAGTCCAGTACACATAATATTAATATTGTGATTAATTAACAAAAATGCAAGCCAGGTAATGATCATGAAGGCTTTAGCAAGACTGGAAAATCTGACACCATTCTAAGTCACTCATTATGCTTTTCACTTTTTACATCCCCAAAGTTCAAAGTGTTTTGTAGTTTTTATTTCAAGCTAGAGAGTAAAAAAGTGAAGAATATTGCCTAGCTGTGGGACCGTCAACATATTGTCCTAACTCATTGCACAGCCATGTTTTTATTGTTCATTTCTCATGTCGATTCACTGTTATTTATGAAACTTATTACCTGTTTTAACAATTATTGTGTTGTTTGTGAATTTTAATTGCTTGTTTTAATTGTTTTTACTGCTGTTTATCTTTATTTTGTTTTTGTCTTTGTAAGCGGCCCTGAGTCCCTTCGGGGAGAGAGAGCAGGTTATAAATAAAGTAGTTGTAGTTGTAGTTGTTATTATTATTATTATTATTATTATTATTATTATTATTATTATTATTATTATGGTTCACAGACCATTACTTTGAATAGCACTAGACTAGTCACTTTTCCTCTGGAAGGAAAAAGCAATATAAAGAGAATATAGTCTAGCTAACCCTAAGTAGCAGGCATAAAAAGCATTGAAACAAATTATTTGTATCAAGTTTTTGTCTAAGATGACCCATGGAAGAAATCAGAACAAAGAAGTAATTATTCCCACTGAGTTTAAAGGAGAAAGCTTCTAAATCAGTGGTGTCAAACTTGTGGTCCTCCAGTGGTACTTCTGATTTGGACTTCAGCTCCCAGAATTCCTGGCCATTGGACAAGCTGGCTAAAGCTTATGAGAGTTGGAGGACCAAACATGTGGAGGGCCACAAGTTTGACACCACTTTTCTAAATGGACTTGAATTTTTGAATTAATTCAATAACTATAGAGTGTTGACAGGGACAAAGGAAAAACGTATAACAGATCTAAAGTGCACAATAATTTGTATTCACCAAATTTCAAACAGACACCAACTTTTACAATTAATGCATCTTTCTTATAATCTAACATGAAACTTTACTGTCGCAGTAAAAATTTACTAAACGTACAGTTGAATAAAATGTTGGAATGCTGTGTAATAACACGAGTTTTTAAAAAGCAAATACTGAAACTCTCAGCACATAGAATAACTGGTTCTCCACTCAGATCAGACTATGGCCGTCACAAACATGATACTTACAATATGCTCCACATATTCCTTTCCAGCCTGTATCACATCTAAGGCCCTCTTCTTTTGTTCCTGGTCCAGCAACAACTTGTATGCTTTGTCGACAGCTGACAAACCAAACATTAATATCAGCATGTACGCATAGCTTCAAGACTACACTGTTTAAATCACCAGAAAACACAAAACCAGATTCACTTTTAGAGAAACAACAGAGTAACATTATGCATATCTTTTCAAATCAAAGATAAAAAAGGTGTATAGCAGTAGCATCTGGGATTCTGAACATGGGAAAATGAGGAAGATACCTTCAAATGCCTTTTGGGCTCTTTCAGGATCATCTTGGTTTTTGTCAGGATGCACCAATATGGATAACTGTAAAATATGATGAGTACAACTTTAGACAAAAATTATGCCGTTTTCTCATGTGTACATCTTCTTTTCAACATAATTTATTAATAAAATCACACCACACTTTCACATTTAATTATTCTGTCTCCACAGAAAGCTGGGTTTCCAGGCCTTCTTGGCCTTGGATAACCAACTTGTACTCTCTTAAAGGAGAGCTCTGTGGAGAGCTCTGTATAGTATGTACTTCTTACACATGTTTCCTCAGAACAAACACATTTCCTAGAGGAACACAGCATCTATAATATTTACTGAAACTGTGAACAGCCCCCATGCTGATCAAGTCTGGACTACTATGCAATACCCTGCAACCCAGCTTTTCAATATTCAAAGGACTGAAACCAAACATCTGATCCCTCAAATCAAAGTCATCTGGATATGTCCAACAAAAATGTGATCTATAAAAAATAATCTGCATATCTGTGTCCAGGACAGCACAAAGACCATGAAATCTAAGGCCCCTTCTACACTACTATATAATCCAGATTATCAAAGCAGATAATCCACATTATCTGCCTTGATAATTTGATTATATGGAAGTGTGGAAGGGCCCTAAGGGATGTAACCCAGGGCCCTTCTACACAGCCATGCAACCCAGAATATTAAGGCTGAAAATCCCACAATATCTGCTTTGAACTGGGTTATCTGAGTCCACACTGCCATATATTCCAGTTCAAAGCAGAAAATATGGGATTTTATTCAGCTGTGTGGAAGGGGTCCCAGGGGAAACTCTACTTTTCCTGTTTAAAATATGTTCTGGATGTAAAACAATTTTCACAAATTAGTTAATTTATTTATTGGATTTATACTCGACCTTTCTCCTGGGATTGGGTCTAAGGCTACTTAAATTTTTCACATAAATCATTTGACTATCAAGACTCTTGCAAACATGTGTATCATCTTCATACTGAAGACAGAAAAGATATTTGAACTAGGGATTTGTAGCTCATGCTCTTGAGTCATTACAGTACCCCGGCCACTAGTAAGTACAGCCTGAATACTTTAGCCAGACACACAACTAAGAAGATGGAAACTATCCACTCACCAGACTGAATACAAAACCAAACATAGCTGAAATTCATTTTTTTACTGTAGAAATGTGTCATTGTTAATTGTATATTAAGGGAAAAGAAAATAATAGGTTATTTTAGAAATACTCAGATTGAACTACCTCTCACACCTTATTTGACATTCATGCCAGAACAACAATTCACTGCCTTACAGTGCCTTGTTTCCTCTTACCACAATAGTTACAATGACATTGTAACTATTGTGGTAAGCACTCGTTATGTTAGTAAATCAACAACACTACAGATACATACCTGACGGAATCTTTTCTTTATCTCTTCATCTGTAACTTCAGGATCCAACTGCAACACCTGCAGGATCCACAACAGAATAATTATAAGCAACACCATTTCTGGACATCTCTATATCCAAAACCCATACAATTTTAACATAGAATCACAGAGCTGGAAGAGATCTTGTGGGCCATCAAGTCCAACCCTGCCAAGAAGAAGGAAAATCACATTCATAGCACCCCCTACATGGTGTTCCCTCAACTATGCAGCTAACTACAACTAGTACCAAGGCCTTGAGCTCATCAGTTGCACAATGGTAAACTAGCTCTAAGTCAAAAGCAAGGGGGATGTGAGAGTGGTTGAAATAGAAATCATACTTAGCTGACCTATAAGAAAGCAAATCTATTTATATAAGTGTTTTTATGCCAACGGTGTTCCTTAACAGGATTCTGAGTATAGCCGTTTCCAGCAATACTTATATAACCACCAGTGGTGGTGTGATAGTAAATCACTATCAACATGCACAGTCGTTTTGAGGCCTACATCTCTACTCACTAAACTGGATGTAAAATTCCATCCTTTGTGCTCAAGGAATGACTATCAAAATTCATAGTGGGCCAATCCCCTCAGTGTGGATGTAACAATGTAACTAAAATTACCATACATCACTATTGCTTAAGAGGAACAAATCTACAGACACAGGGGAAAAAACCCCATAGGTTTGCAAAAACACAAATAATCCTTCTGGGGGAAGGTTGTAAGCAAGATGTCTTTTGCTAATTTATTTAGTCAACTGTAACCCTGACCAAGATTTACATTAATTACTCCATGTAACTAGCCAATGCAGAAGAAACAGGTTTGAAAATGGAATTTCCATCTGTCTGTAACATTGCCAATAAATTGCCACATAGGGTGATCTTGGATGGACAAGATGAGCACTGTGCAAGTGCATTTTAAACCACAAAGCAATAACCAGAAGATATAAGATAAATGCAGTGAAAGGACTTCTTGGGCTTACCTCAAATGGATTCAGATTGAAATAAGATGACCCAGGCCTAGTAAGTCTCTCAATCTGATTTTTTGAAGTTAAAACAGAATCTCGCCTCTCTATTTGTTTCACCTACAGAGATAAAGTGTTGGTATTAATTAGAAATGCACATTATTAAATTTAAAGAAACACAAAGAATCTAAGTGGAAGCCAAAAGCAGGACCCAAGCTATGTACTGCCCCCCCCCCACAAAGTCCAAAGTGAACAATGTGGAGATACTTTGCAGGCAAAATAGCTTACCTTGTTAGTCATCAGGCTGTACTCGTTCCATTTTTTGTTTCTTTTTTGGATTATACAATGTTAAGGTGTGGTCCAGATATATGGACCAGCAACACCAACACAACATTCTTGAGCCAATAGACTAGGTCCAAGCTACACCTTTGGGTTGGTACGACAGTAAATCATTAAATCCAGGACAATAAGTATCTGACTGTTTTTAATGATGCTGTGTTAAAGTGCCTTCTAAAACATTTATATCTCAACCTTCCCACACTAGTTGCATGGGGCTGTACACAACCTGATGTACGTAGAACATACAAGCCTGGATGCTTTGTACACATGCCTCGATTTCACACTGGAAAAGTAGTTTTTAAAAATCTCCCAGAGAAGTGCCTAGTGACTAAGCATTTGCTATTCAAGTGGAAAATTCCTGGCATTTCTAGATAAAAAAGATCTCAAGTTGCAGGAGTGGAAGATTTTGAGATTTTGGAGAGCTGCTGTCAACTAGCATGCACAAATAAGCTGCGAGTGTTCCAACTAATCAGATTGCTCTAAAAAATAAAAGTCTCAAAAAGCATACAGGACATTACCCCTTGTAGTTCAACAGATATCACAACAGAATACTGCTACAATAATTCAGTAATTTATGGTACTACAGGCATTTGATTATCTAGTAAGTAAAGCAGAATGGTTTCATAGGGCTAATTCATTTAGTAAAAGGGTATAAGATATCTGTATATTTTAGTTGATCAACTGAAACTTTAGTTGATCAACTTAATTTTATCTTAGCGACTGACCAAATACAGATTCAGATGCACGATTGCCTTGTGTTCCTAAAGAAAATGATTGTTTAGATATAAAACTCAATGAAACCTGAATACTGACCATTACACACAATGACTGAATGGATCCTTTGCTGATCACCTTTCAAAAGATTCCCAGGAAGACAATTTCAACATGGTGAAACATTTTACATGTTAGGTATGTTACATTTCATCTTATTAGCAATTGTTTGTTCACTGATAGATCTATGGACCATAATAAATATTGTGTGTGCGTGATATTTCATCTTGGTTCCCAACAAGGCTAAATATTCACTGCAAGTTTGGACCTCTCACAGCAACTTTCCTCAGTTCTTCACCTTTGACAGTTTTCTTTCAAGTGCCAAACATTTTTTTTGAAGCCCCACGTTATACATTTTATGAATTTTTTAAAAATTATACAACAATTTTATGTATGTTTGCTGTTGTAAATGTATGTTGTTATAGTCTATATGTTTATGTATTGTTTATTTTATGTTCGGCACTTGTAGTACTTCTGTGAGCCACCCCGAGTACCTTCGGGAATTTTTTTTCCATGTCAGGAGTGACTTGAGAAACTCCAAGTCGCTTCTGGTGTGCGAGAATTGGCCATCTGTAGGGGACGCCCTGATGTTTGATGTTTTACCATCCTGTGGAATGCTTCTCTCATATCCCCACATGGGAAGCTAGAGCTGAGACGGGAGCTCACACCGCTCAATGGATTCGAACTGCTGACCTATCGGTCAGCAATCCTGCTGGCCTTTGAGAATGTCTAACCCCAATGGTCTGCAATTAATGACACAGTATTGCACTTTTGTCCCATGCCCTAGTTCGATCTAGAACTTGCACTATCCTATCCCCTTGTTCCTGTTTACAGTTGACCATGTTTTATGACAGTTCTCACCATAGGTTATTGGGCCAGTCTTAAGCTTAAATTATTGTTTAATATGCTATTGGTTGTATCTTTTATTGTATTGTGTGTTTATTTTATGTGTTGCTTTAGGCACATTGTGTCGTTTGTAAGCCACCCCAAGTTCGTTCAGGGAGATGGAGGCAGGGTACAAAAATAAAGTGACTACTTACAAGGGTTTAAGTTTTTCGGTCTGTATGGCCAAGTTCAAGAAGAATGCTTCTGGATCATGGTCATACAGCCCGAAAAACTTACAATTCAGTGATTCCGGCCATGAAAGCCTTCGACAATACATACAAGGGTTTAAACCATTGTGCTACCAGGGTTAAACCCTTGTTCCTGGTGGCAGGGTATAAATAACGTTTATTATTTACTGATTCCCAGGTAACCAGGCCCGAGAGTGTAGCCTACTAATATTTTCACAATATTACTAATATTTTCACAAAAATCTATTCAGAGTTACCTAAGAAGAAGGCATCGCAAAATTCAATGCAGTTTGCTTCTGAACAGACACGGAAAACGTTTCTTGCTATATAACTCTGTTACATTTTAAATTCCCCTTCCGTCAATGAATCACACACATGATCTGTTGCTTTATTTTTACAACACTGAAGCTGACTTATTTGAAAGGGGCCGAGAGGTACACTGTGAACAAAGGCATTGCGTTTCTCAGGAGCCAGGCCACATCTACTAGGATCCCCTCTACATCATCCCTGGGAGGCGGCCCACCCTGAAGCCCTTTCTCAGCAGCCAAGCTCTTTTCCTCCCCAGAAAATGTCTAACATCCTGGCCTTTGGGTTGCTGTAAGTTTTTCAGGCTGTATGGCCATGTTCCAGAAGCATTCTCTACAGATGTTTCACCTGCATCTATGGCAGGCATCCTCAGAAGTTGTGAGGTCTGCTGGAAACTAGGAAAATGGGGTTTATATATCTGTGGAATAATGTCCAGGGTGGGGGAAAGAACTCCTGCCTGTTGGAGGTAGGTGCGAATGTGAGAGGAAGTCATAGGGAGGAGGGAGCAAGCTTGTTTTCTGCTGCCCTGGAGACTAGGGCGTGGAACAATGGCTTCAAACTACAAGAAAGGAGATTCCACCTGAACATTAGGAAGAACTTCCTGACTGCGAGAGCCGTTCAGCAGTGGAACTCTCTGCCCCGGAGTGTGGTGGAGGCTCCTTCTTTGGAAGCTTTTAAACAGAGGCTGGATGGCCATCTGTCAGGGGTGCTTTGAATGCAATATTCCTGCTTCTTGGCAGGGAGTTGGACTGAATGGCCCATGAGGTCTCTTCCAACTCTATGATTCTATGTTCTAGCTCAGCCCTAGACACTGTTAAATATAGCCTTATTTTTCCTACCAATTACCCAGGTTACTTCCTCTAATAGGCCCTGGAAATGAACAGCCATAGACCCATACCTATTATTGCTGTTGCCTGTTATAGCACTGCACTTAACTTCCAACCCCCACCAGAATTTTTGAGCTTGCACTAATCTCGGCCCGACCTTTTAAATTGCCTTGAACAGGCAGAATTACTTTATATATGTGTGCGTGTTATGGCGATAATTTTTATGCTCATATTGTTTTGTTAATCTTATGTTTATGTTCTTTACTCTGTATGTATTGATATTTTTGATAGATACTTTTGAATTGTGGTGTTGGAGGAAAGTTCTGAGAGTGCCTTGGACCACAAGAAGATCCAACCAGTCCATACTTCAGGAAATAAAGCCCGGCTGCTCATTGGAGGGAAGGATATTAGAGGTAAAGATGAAGTATTTGGCCACATAATGAGAAGACAGGAAAGCTTAGAGAAGACAATGATGCTGGGGAAAATTGAAAGAAAAAGGAAGAGGGGCCGACCAAGGGCAAGATGGATGGATGGCATCCTTGAAGTGACTGGCTTGACCCTGAAGGAGCTAGGGTTTGGTGACGGTCAGCAGGGAGCTCTGGCATGGGCTGGTCCACGAGGTCACGAAGAGTTGGAAGCAACTGAACGAATGAACAACAACATTGATGATGTTACTTGGAAACCGCTTTGAGTCCCCTCGGGGAGATGGAGCAGTATATAAATAAAGTATTATTATGTTTCAATTGGCCACTTTGATTAGCATTTGATGGCCTAGTACAGGGGTCCTCAAACTAAGGCCCGGGGGCCGGATACGGCCCTTCAAGGTCATTTACCCAGCTCTCGCTCAGGGTCAACCTAAGTCTGAAATGACTTGAAAGCATGCAGCAACAACAACAATCCTATCTCATCAGCCAAAAGCAGGCCCACGCTTCCCATTGAAATACTAATAAATTTATATTTGTTTAAATTGTTCTTCATTTTAATTATTGTATTGTTTTGAAGTGTTTTTTGCACTACAAATAAGATGTGTATGGTGTGCATAGGAATTCATTCATGTTAAGTGGGTGCTAGAAACAATATCATACGAAAGTTGACTGGCACAACCTGGGGATCACAACCAGATACAGTGAAGACATCTGCCCTTGCGCTATGCTACTCTGCTGCTGAGTACGCATGCCCAGTGTGGAACACATCTCATCATACTAAAACAGTGGATGTGGCTCTTAATGAGACATGCCGCATTATCACAGGGTGTCTGCGCCCTACACCACTGGAGAAATTACACTGCTTAGCCGGTATTGCACCACCTGACATCCGCCGGGAAGTTGCAGCCAATAGTGAAAGGACCAAGGCAGAGACATCTCCAGCTCATCCCCTGTTTGGGTATCAGCCAGCATGTCAACGACTTAAATCAAGAAATAGTTTTCTTAGATCTACAGAGACACTCGCTAGAACACCTCAGCAAGCGAGAGTTCAAAAGTGGCAGGCTCAAACCCAGCACCTCAATCCGTGGGTGATACCAGATGAGAGACTCCCCCCTGGGCACACAGAAGCCTGGGCGACTTGGAAGGCGCTGAACAGACTGCGCTCTGGCACCATGAGATGCAGAGCCAATCTTAAGAAATGGGGCTACAAAGTGGAATCTACGACATGCGAGTGTGGAGAAGAGCAAACCACTGACCACCTGCTGCAATGCAACCTGAGCCCTGCCACATGCACGATGGAGGACCTTCTTGCGGCAACACCAGAGGCACTCCAAGTGGCCAGATACTGGTCAAAGGACATTTAATCAGCTACCAAGTTTGCAAAATTTGTGGGTTTTTTTATCTGTTTGTTCGTTTGTTTTGTTCTGTTAGATATGTAATACAATGTTCTGGTTGCGGATGACACGATAAATAAATTTCAAATTATAATCTGGCCCTCCAACAGTTTGAGGGACTGTGACCTGACCCTCTGTTTAAAAAGTTTGAGGACACCTGGTCTAGCAGTTTCCAAGGTGTGGCTTCTTACTACCAATGGAAACATTCACACCTACCCCCAACAGACAAGAGTTCTTTCTCCCACCCTGGACATTCCAAAGACAGATAAACCCCATTTTCCTAGTTTCCAACAGACATCACAACCTTTCAGAATACCTGCCATTGATGCGGGCGAAACGTCAGGAGAGAATGCTTCTGGAACATGGCCATACAGCCCGAAAAACTTAGAGCAACCCAGTGATTCCGGCCATGAAATCTTTCGACAACACCCTGGCCTTTGCAAACTGCGCGCCACGCAGGCTATCATTATGGAAACAGCCCGGATTTCTCGGCGGAGGCCAACCGAAGTGAGACCAGTGAGCCTATTTCCCCAGAAAAACCTTCTCCCGAGGCAATGGGAGAAATGGGGCCTGTGAGAGGAAAAGGAGACGAAGGAACAGGCAGGCTCCCTCGGTGCTCGCGGGAAGAGGCCCAACCCGGAAAGGAAGCGAGGGGGGACCAGGAAGGAAGGAAGGCCGGTCGGTGGCAGTTACCTCCGTGTAAAAAGTGAGAAACGCCGCCTCAGCGCCGACGCCCGCCTCTCGCTCTTCTGGAGTCGCCATCTTTCGCCCCACGTGACCCTCCGCAGCGCACCCCTTCACGTGACGCGGACTTCGGCTTTTTCCGGCGGAAGCGCCGCCCGTACTCAATCACCCTCCCGGCCAGCAGTGAGATGCCGGAGAAGAAGGGCTCTTAAAGGGGTAGTGCACACTTTTTCGGGTCTTTCCCTGCCTAGTTGGAAAATCCTAAATGGTAATCCTTGACGAGTTTCCAGGAGAAAAAAAAAGATGAAGGAACGGTAGCCAATGGGCACAGCAGTGGGGTGAAGCTGATGAGGAAACACAACATACAAACCACCTACAGACCCACCAAGAAAATCGAACAAATGCTACGTTCAGCAAAGGACAAGAGGGATCCTCTCACTTCTTCAGGAGTCTACCGTATACCATGCAGCTGTGGACAAGTCTACATAAGGACCACCAAACGCAGCCTTGCCCAGACACAAATCAAGGAACATGAAAGGCACTGCAGACTACTCCAACCAGAGAAATCAGCCATAGCAGAGCACCTGAGGAACCAACCTGGACACAGCATTTTATTTGAAAGAAATGCTGGACCATTCTCACAACCACCATGTCAGACTACACAGAGAACAATAATATAGATGGGTTCCTGAGTGAAATGTATATAATAAAAATACCACTTGTATAACATAAGCAATGATATAATTCAACAACAGTATATAAACATGCTGCACTGTTAACCTCACAGCGACAACAAACAGTATGGTGCAAACTTTTAGTACAGTCGTATTTTCTTATAAGTAGCTTGAGTAACAGCCTACCACAATTCAACAACAATATATATACATGTTGCACTGTTAAACCCACAGCGACAACAAACAATGTGGTGCAAACTTTTAGTACACCAGAGGAAGGCCTGAGGTAGTTAACAGTGCAGCATGTTAACAGTGCAGCATGTATATATATTGTTGTTGAATTGTGGTAGGCTGTTACTCAAGCTACTTATAAGAAAATACGACTGTACTAAAAGTTTGCACCATACTTTGCACCAAGATCTTTGTCATACATACTGCTCTCGAGCCAAGTTTTCCAGCCGTTTGTCCTAACTCTCCTCAAATTCCTCTCCCATTAATGTACTGGATGATGCTGGTAAGAAACATAGACAAAAGCATCACAGGTCTCGTTACTGCTGGACTCTTGAGGAGAAATGTTTCAAGAATCTCATAAAATGTAGCCCTCCAAAGTTTATGCCACAATAAGCCTGTTACTCCCTGGGATTACACAAGCAGGGACTACAGAGCTATTTTCATGGTAGCTGGAGTTTATCACTGGCAGATTGTTATTAATTACCTGTATTTCATTGCATAATAGCCGCACTCCCATTTGATATTTCTGTTTTCTTTTTGGAGTGATTCCTTCTTCCTTTCTCCAAAGCAGAGGTTCCCAACCTTTTTTTTTTAATCGGGGACCATGTTGATCAGGGACCACTCTCCAACATTACTACCAAAAGGGTATGAATCAGTTTTTGGTCAACTTTTGAGTCAGTTTGGTTATTTGGGGGGCTGATTCAAAAAACTGCATTAAATAGACCACATCAGCTTTAATTTCTGATACAGAACATATGCCATCCGGTACTCGCCATCTGCTCACCCACAGAAACCATAATGAATAAGTCTCGGCACTGTAAGTATTTTGCAAGCCCAGTCACTCTCGCAGTAACGGTGAGGCTGCAGACCATATTTTAATTCTTGCGGACCACTGGTGGTCCATGGACCACAGGTTGGGAACCACTAATCCAAAAGCAAGGTAGTTTAAAAACGCATCTCCCCTTCTGAGTCAACTAGAGCTTTAAGATCTGCTGGAGAGGCCCTGCTCTTGGTCCCACCCTCTTTGTAAATGTGATTGGTGGGGATGACAGAGCCTTCTCAGTGGCGGCCCCTTGCCTGTGGAACTCCTTCCCCAGCGACATTAGGCAGGCCCCATACCTTCTGGTCTTCAAAAAAAGCTAAAGACCTGGCTCTCTATGCAGGTGTTTGGAGAATAAGACATTTTGGATTTCAACACAGTCTGAAAAAAGATTATGGATTAATGGAATCAAGCACTTTATATGTTTTAATCTGTTTTATTGTTCTATGTGTTTTAACTGTTTTACAGTTTGATGGGGTATTTTTTATTGTTATATTTATATTCGGCACTGAATCTTGCCAGAGTCTGTAAGCCGCCTTGAGTCCCCTGCAGGGTGAGAACGGCGGGGTATAAATGAAGTAAACAAATAAAATTGAAGTCTTTGAGGTTCCACTCTTCTCTCTCCTTCTTCCAAGACTGTGGTTCTCAACCGGTGGGTCCTCAGATGTTTTGGCCTTCAACTTGCAGAAATCCTAACAGCTGGTAAACAGGGATTTCTGGGAGTTGTAGGCCAAAACACCTAGGGACCCATAGGTTGAGAACCACTGCTCTAAGGCAAGGCAGTTTACACAAGTTGGAATGAAGTTATTTGGAGAAAGGAGGGAAGATCCAAATCCAAAGACCTGAATGTCAGGTTTTGCCTCAGAGGAAGGAGAAAAGAGTGTCCTTTTTGATGAAAAAAATGGGGGAAAGTGTGTCTATTATGCAATGAAATATAGTATATCTATTTTCAGCTACACAGCAACAGCAAGAACTAGCAACAAGTAACAATCTGATTACCAGGGGGCAAAGACAAAAAACAAATAAATACAGAACAAATACCATATTTCAAGTCTAATGCTCATCTTTTTTGGCTTAATTACATCACTAAAATTGGGGTACACATTAGATTTGATAGTGCATTAGAATCACACACCTAAACCTGTCTACACTTTTGGGCAAGGGGTCTCAGCTAGAGACAGAGGATAGAGAGGCAGCGGTAGCCTTGAAAAGTCTGGTGGAAAGCTAATGGTGGCCACGAAAAAGCCGATGAGAAGCGTGCAGGTTCTCACCAGCCTTTTCACAGTCACTCTCAGCTTCGTACCAGACCTGACAGAGGGGTGCAGCTTTCCAACATCTGTTTTGCAGCCACCTGCCTTGCATTACATTTGCCAGAAAATCCTTTTCTTGTAACACATACCTTCAAAACGGAGGGGCATGTTAGATTAAATTGCACATTATGCTCTAGGAAATACAGTATAATATACCAAGGAATATGCAGATGACACCACTCTGATGGCTGAAAGCAAGGAGGAGCTGAGGAGCCTTCTAATCAAGGTGAAAGAAGAAAGCGCAAAAGCCGGGTTGCAGCTAAACATCATTATGGCAACAAGAATGATTGACAACTGGAAAATAGAGGGAGAAAATGTGGAGGCTGTGACAGACTTTGTATTTCTAGGTGCAAAGATTACTGCAGATGCAGACTGTGGCCAGGAAATCAGAAGACACTTACTTCTTGGGAGGAGAGCAATGTCCAGTCTCAATAAAATAGTAAAGAGTAGAGACATCACACTGGCAACAAAGATCCGCATAGTCAAAGCCATGGTATTCCCTGTAGTAACCTACGGATGTGAGAGCTGGACCTTAGGGAAGGCTGAGCGAAGGAAGATCGATGCTTTTGAGCTGTGGTGTTGGAGGAAAGTTCTGAGAGTGCCTTGGACTGCGAGAAGATCCAACCAGCCCATCCTCCAGGAAATAAAGCCCGGCTGCTCACTGGAGGGAAGGATACTAGAGACAAAGTTGAAGTACTTTGGCCACATCATGAGGAGACAGCAAAGCCTAGAGAAGACAATTATGCTGGGGAAAGTAGAAGGCAAAAGGAAGAGGGGCTGACCAAGGGCAAGATGGATGGATGGCATCCTTGAAGTGACTGGACTGACCTTGAAGGAGCTGGGGGTGGTGACGGCCGACAGGGAGCTCTGGCGTGGGCTGGTCCATGAGGTCACGAAGAGTCAGAGACGACTGAACGAATGAACAACATACCAAGGAAAGGCTGGAAATACAGGGACTCTGTTAAATGAATTCAAAGATGCTTATGACATTGTCACATTACATTTTAAAGTGTTGCTGTTCCGCATTGAACCCTGTTGCTGCCTCCTCCAGAATTCTGGAGTTTGCAGTTTAGGGAGGGGCTGGATCTGTCTGACTCAGAATTTTAAAAGGGCCCTCCCCTAATCTGCAAATCCAGGATTCAGTAGGAGGCAACCATAGAATGTAAAGTGGGATAGCACCTCTTTTAACATTTCCTGTTGGTCTACACCTCACGAGGACTCACTTTTTTGGGAGGGGTGTGTGTGGCTGCATCTAAGAGCCCTTCCACACAGCCCTATATTCCAGAATATCAAGTCAGAAAATCCCAAATTATCTGAGTGTGAACTGAGATAACCCAGTTCAAAGCAGATATTCAGCTGAACAAAATCCCAGGTTTCCTGCTTTGAACTGGAAAATATGGCAGTGTGGACTAACATCCCTTCCAGACAGCCCTATATCCCAGAATATTAAGGCAGACAATCCCACAATATCTGCTTTGAACTGGGTTATCTGAGTCCATACTCAGATATTGTGAGATTTTCTGCCTTGATATTCTGGGATATAGGGCTGTGTGGAAGAGCCCTAAGATAAGCAATCTGTAACTTTTTTATTTGCCATTGCCTATTGTTTGCAATGACTGCTTTTGCAACATTACTGTTCACTACTAATGCTACTCTAGCTCTTCTTCGATTTTCATTTCCTGATAAAAACATTGTTATTATGACTCAAAATGTGCCATCCCTATCCACTTTATCTCATTTATCCAATAATGCCATGTTTGTCTTTCCATTTCTTCTTTTACAATTCTACCTTCTTCTGGTTTATTATTATTATTATTATTATTATTATTATTATTATTATTTGCTTTATTTCTATACCGCATTTTTCAGCCCAAACAGGCGACTCAATGCGGTTTACAAGGTACAAATTATCATAACAGTGTCAGTGCAATTAAAAACACAACAAATGTAACAACAGGATCAACAACACCGATCCACAACAATTAACAAACAACATGAAACAAACATAGCGCCTCAATGAAATCAGATCCGAACTCATAATCCTTGTGCCATTCCTATGTTCCATTTACCGTCTTCCTATGTTCGGTTGCACTGTTTAACCAAACGCTTGTTCATAAAGCCAGGTCTTGACCTTTCTCCGAAACGCCAGCAACGATGGTGCCTGTCTGATGTCTACCGGTAAGGCATTCCATAGCCTTATGTCATAGTTTATGTCTCACACATCTCATGTTCTTTTATGTGTTGTTCAGCTTTGGATTTTCCTTTCACCTTTGTGAGCTGCCAAAGCTGAAAGTCCTTTTGGAATTCGATAGGTTCCTCTTTTGACACTATCTCCTTTCAAACTCTTGTAAAGGTGTGGGAAAGAAAGCCCTTAATGTGCATCTGTAGTTTGTGTCATCACTTTCCAGGCCTCAAACTTTCCAGGCCTCCCAGGATTTCTTGTGTAATCATCTACACAGGGAAATCACTTTTTTCAATACCAGTTTGAAACTGCATTAAAATGGTCAGTGTAGATAAGGACAGCCCCTTGCCTGACAACACAATGCAATCCCACTGTCATGGAAAGGTGGGTCTCCAGGGATAGAGTGCAGGAAATAAGACTAGTTTAGATTTTTAAAATGGGGAAAATGTCCCAGGGCTCTTCCACACAGCCCTGTATCCCAGAATATAAATGCAGAAAATCTCACAATACCTGCTTTGAACTGGGTTATCTGAGTCCACACTGCCATATATTCCAGTTCAAAGCAGATAATGTGGGATTTTCTGCCTTGATATTCTGGGATATAAAGCTGTGTGGAAGTGCCCTCAGTTGCTTCTGGTATGAGAGAATCAGCCATCTACAAAGACGTTCTGAGGGGATGCCTGGATGTGTTGCAATACTGTGGGGAGGCATCTCTCAGGGCCCTCAGTGAATTCGTCTGTGAGAATAAACTCTAAAGGACCCAGAGATTTCTGGATGAACATGGGTTGGCTGTTTCCTGATGTCTGCTTGCATACTGACAAGTAAATGCCAGAGACCCATAAAGCCTGTATCTACATAAGTGTGACAGGCAGCCTGGTGTGGTGGCCTGTGCATTTGCCGCTGGGGACCATGGAGTCTCCCGGGGACCGCTGAGCAAAGCTCTCTTCCAGCCTCAAAGGAAGGCAAGGCAAATCCTGGCTGTTACACCAAGGGCCCTTCCACACAGCCATACAACCCAGAATATCAAGACAGAAAACCCCACAATATCTACTTTGAACTGGGATATCTGAGTCCACACTGCCATATATTCCAGTTCAAGGCAGATGATGTGGTATTTTATTCAGCTGTGTAGAAAGGTCCCAAGAATGAAGCTCAGGACTACAGCTCCCATGGTCCTTTCTCAGGGCCCTTCCACACAGCCCTATATCCCAGAATATCAAGGCAGAAAATCCCACATTATCTGAGGCCCCTTCCACATAGCTGAATAAAACCCTACATTATCTGCTTTGAACCAGAATATATGGCAGTGTGGACTCTGATTATTTATTTATATTCCGCCCTTCTCACCCCAAAGGGGACTCAGGGCAGAGCACAGCATATATATAGCAAACATTCAATGCTGGGACAAGAATTCATATGAGTATACATAAACATTAAAAGCATTTATCAAAATATTAAAATACACCGTTTAAAACTGTCTTGGTCATCTGTGTCAAATCTAAATTGGCCTGGTAAAGTTTCCTATCACTGTCTTATTGCACTGTCCTGAAGGCTTGGTCCCACAGCCAAGTTTTTACCATCCTTCTGAAGGACAGGAGGGAGGGGGCCAATCTGATCTCACCAGGAAGGGAATTCCATAGGGGGGGGGGGATCACCGAGAAGGCCCTGTCTCTCGTCCCCACCAGTCACACCTGTGACAATGGCGGGATGGAGAGCAGTCCCTCCCCAGAGGGTCTTAATCTCTGCAATGGTTCATAGGAGAAGATGTGTTTGGACAGGTAAATTGGGCCAGGGCTGTTTAGGGCTTTATAGGCCGAAGTCAGCACTTTGAATTGTGCCTGGTAGCAAACTGGCAGCCAGTGGAGATGGTGTAACATGGAAGTTGTGTGCTCCCTGTATGCCGCCCCAGTTATTAACCTGGCTGTCTCTCATTGGACTATTTGAAGCTTCCGAGCAGTCTTCAAAAGCAACCCCTCGTAGAGTGAATTACCGTAGTCTATCCTGGATGTAACGAAAGCATGGACCACCGTCACCAAGTCTGACTTTAATTGTGCGAAAGCTCCCCTGGCCACCACCGTAACCTGGGATTCCAGGTTCAGTGATGAGTCCAGGTGAACTCCCAAGCGGCAAACCTGTGCCTTCAAGGGGAGTGTAATTCCGTCCAGCACAGGCTGTGACCCTATACCCTGTTCGGCCTCTGTCTTGTCTGGAATCAACTTCAATTTGCTTGCCCTCATCCAGACAGTCACAGAGGCCAGGCACCAGTTCAGGACTTGGACAGCCACTTCAAAGCAGATATTGTGGGATTTTCTGCCTTGATATTCAGGGTTATATGGCTGTGTGGAAGGGCCCTCAGTTTGTCATTGCAGAGTGTAAGGGCCCTTCCACACAGCCATATAACCCAGAATATCAAGGCAGAAAATCCCACAATATCTGTTTTGAACTGGATTCTCTGAATCCACACTCAAATAATGTGGGGTTTTCTGCCATGATATTCTGGGATATAGGGCTGTGTGGAAGGGCCCTGGGTTATCTGAGTCCACACTCAAATAATGTGGGATTTCCTGCCTTGTTATTCTGGGATATAGAGCTCTTTGGAAGGGCCCAGGTGATCTGAATCCACACTCAAGTAATGTGGGATTTCCTGCCATGATATTCTGGGATAATGGGCTGTGTGGAAGGGCCCAGGTGATCTGAATCCGCACTCAAATAATGTGGGATTTCCTGCCTTGATATTCTGGGATATTGGGCTGTGTGGAAGGGCCCTGGGTTATCTGAGTCCACACTCAAATAATGTGGGCTTTCCTGCCTTGATGTTCTGGGATATAGGGCTGTGTGGAAGGGCCCTGGGTTATCTGAGTCCACACTCAAATAATGTGGGCTTTCCTGCCTTGATGTTCTGGGATATTGGGCTGTGTGGAAGGGCCCTGGGTTATCTGAGTCCACACTCAAATAATGTGGGATTTCCTGCCTTGTTATTCTGGGATATAGGGCTGTTTGAAAGGGACCTCCTTTGCCATAACCCACGGAATTGAGGGCCAAGCCAAAACCTCTGCAAGGAATCCAGAGGCTTCCCTCTGTTGCCGGAAGTAAAGCCTCCCGCTCTTCCTCTGAACTTCCTTCCTTCCGGCGTTCTAGGAACTGACTGACTGTGGCATTGGCTCGCGGGCTTTGCGACGATTGGCTCTGCCTTTTCTCCTCCCACTACTTCCGCTCGACTCCGGACGTCCTTCGGTGTTTCGTTCACGCTGCGGCCCAACCCTTTGCCAAGGACGGAGCTGTCATGGCGGTTGTGGGCTCGGTGCTGAGGTGTGGCTTGCGCGGGGCTATGGCTCTCCCACAGCAGCAGCGAGCTTGGAGCTCCAATGGGGGGCCGGACCAGGTAGGAAGGGGGCGCCTTGAGGGGGCTGGCCGGGAGAGGGAAGGGAAGGGGAGCGGCCGGGGGCCACAGCCGCAGCCTCCCTCCCTCCATCCCTTTTTGTCCTTTCCCCTTTCCCAGTTCGGGCCTGGAAAAAGCGGAGCGATCCGTGAGGCAGGCGGCACCTTTGGCAAGAAGGAAGCGGCTGAAGAGGAGCGCTATTTCAGGTAGGTTTCCCAGCCCTTTATTCTGAATAGCTATACCACTCCTGGGTGTTCTGTGACTAGCTGGAATGGGAAGAGGCGATTTTAACAGGGATCCTCAAACTTTTCAAATAGAGGGCCAGGTCAAAGTCCCTCAAACTGTTGGAGGGCCAGAATATAATTTGAAAAAAACACGAATGAATTTATTTATTTATTTATTTATTTACTTTGCTTGTATACCACAATTTCTCAGCCTTGTAGGCGACTCAACGCGGTTTACAACAAGAGCAAAAGTCAATCCAACAGCATACAAAATTTAAAAACCATTAACAGCATAATATACAAAATGACACATCAATAACAACACATTAACGTCTTGTAACTAGAATCGTGATCCAATTCATCTTCCATAATTCCGTTTCCTATATCCATCGTGTACATTGCATTGTTTAACCGAACGCCTGTTCGAACAGCCAGGTTTTTAGTTTTCTTCGAAACACCATTAACGAAGGGGCTGATCTAATGTCCATGGGAAGGGCATTCCACAGCCGAGGGGCCACCACAGAAAAGGCTCTGTCCCTCGTCCCCGCCAGCCGTGCCTGTGATGCAGGTGGGATCGAGAGCAGGGCCTCCCCAGAAGATCTTAGAGTCCTGGTGGGTTCATAAGCAGAGATACATTCGGATAGGTAGCTTGGGCCAGAACCGTTTAGGGCTTTAAAGGCCAACGCCAGCACTTTGAATTGAGCCTGGTAGCAAATCGGCAGCCAGTGGAGCTGGTGCAGCAAAGGAGTTGTATGCTCCCTGCGCTCCGCTCCTGTTAGTATCATGGCTGCCGCACGTTGGACTAGTTGGAGCTTCCGAGCCGTCTTCAAAGGCAACCCTACGTAGAGAGCGTTGCAGTAGTCTAAACAGGATGTAACCAGAGCGTGGACTACCATGGCCAAGTCAGACTTCCCAAGGTACGGGCACAGCTGGCGCACGAGCTTTAACTGTGCAAATGCTCCCCTGGCCACCGCCGAAACCTGGGGTTCCAGGCTCAGCGATGAGTCCAGGATCACACCCAAGCTGCGAACCTGCGAATTCCTATGCACACTGCACGTATCTTATTTGTACTGCAAAAAACACTTAAAAACAATACAATAATTAAAATGAAGAACAATTTTAACAAATATAAATTTATTAGTATTTCAATGGGAAGCGTGGGCCTGCTTTTGGCTTTTTTTTTTTTTTTTGGTCGTGTCAGGAGTGACTTGAGAAACTGCAAGTCGCTTCTGGTGTGAGAGAATTGGCCGTCTGCAAGGACGTTGCCCAGAGGATGCCCGGATTATTTGATGTTTTTATCATCCTTGTGGGAGGCTTCTCTCATGTCTCCGCATGAGGAGCTGGAGTTGATAGAGGGAGCTCATCCGCCTCTCCCCGGATTCGAACCTGTGACCTGTTGGTCTTCAGTCCTGCCGGCACAGGGGTTTAACCTGTGCCGGCAGGTTAAACCCCTGCTTAGCCGGTATTGCACCACCTGACATCCGCCAGGAAGTAGCAGCCAATAGTGAAAGGACCAAGGCAGAGACATCTCCAGCTCATCCCCTGTTTGGGTATCAGCTAGCACGTCAACGACTTAAATCTAGAAATAGTTTTCTAAGATCTACAGAGACACTCGCTGGAACACCTCAGCAAGCGAGAGTCCAAAAGTGGCAGGCTCAAGCCCAGCACCTCAACCAATGGCTGATACCAGATGAGAGACTCCCTCCTGGGCACACAGAAGACTGGGTGACTTGGAAGGCGCTGAACAGACTGCGCTCTGGCACCACGAGATGCAGAGCCAACCTTCAGAAATGGGGCTACAAAGTGGAATCCTCGACATGCAAGTGTGGAGAAGAGCAAACCACTGACCACCTGCTGCAATGCAACCTGAGCCCCGTCACATGCACAATGGAGGACCTCCTTGCAGCAACACCAGAGGCACTCCAAGTGGCCAGATACTGGTCAAAGGACATGTAATAGAATACCAAGTCTGCAAACTTTGTGTTTAGTTTGTTTGTTTGTCTGGTTTTTAATGCAATACAACTGTTTTGGTTCGCTCCTGACACGATAAATAAAATAAGTTGCTCATCCATGGTGTAAGATAAGAGAATTGGACACATGCCTGCAGTTGCACTTGTCTTTAACAGGTGTGGACGATCTACAGATAGAACAAATTAAGAACTTTGGCCCAAAAGCAAGGTGCTGGCTGCTGAAGCTGAATAACAACTCCATTGCATCCTGTTAGATCCGTAAAATCTGGAGGAAAGCAAGTCATAGCCATTTTGATATCAGGCAAAGACCGTAATGGCAAAAAACAAAAAACCATAGACCAGTTTCCTTGTTGTGCCATCTTTTAAAGTTCTGGAGGACTTATTCGGCATTGAATTATGGGAAAAATAGACCCATCTATGATTCCACATCAAGTTGGTTTCAGGAAAGGGAAAAGCTGCACATCACAAGTATTGACTCTGACTCACCACATAGAAGATGGTTTTGAAGGTAGCAGATTACAGGAATTGTCTTCATAGACCTGTCAGCAGCTTATGATACTGTAAATTATCACTTTCTCATGAGAAAAAATTATAATATCACAAAGGAATACAACCTTACCCGCTTCATAGGAAATCTGCTACAAAACAGGAGCTTTTTGCCAGCGTCTTAAATCAATAAATAGATTCTTAAGATCTACAGAGATACTTGCAGGAATACCTCAACAACCAAGATTCCAAAAGTGGCAGGTTAAAACCTGGAACCTCAATAAGTGGCTGATACCAGATTAGAAACTCCCTCCTGGGCACACGGAAGACTGGTTGACTTGGAAGGTGCTGAACAGACTGTGCTCAGATACCACGAGATGTGGAGTCAATCTTAAGAAATGTGGCTACAGAGTAGAGTCCACGACATGCAAGTGTGGAGAAGAGCAAACCAGACCACCTACAATGCAGTCTGAACCCTGCCATATTGCACAATAGAGGACCTCCTTACAATACCAGAGTCACTCAAAGTGGCCAGCTTCTGGTCAAAGGAAATTTAATATAATGCCATTATAACTGTACTCTCAATTAGCTTCTTACATGATATATACATAAAATAAATACATTCTTCTTCTTTTTTGCTAATTGATTTTAGCTGAAATGTAAGAATGAACCTGTTTTATTAATTTATGTTTTACTGTTATAGGAAGTTGCAGCAGGAGCAGTTGTCACAGCTGAGAAAACACCATGAGGAGGAAATAGGTCACCATAAGAAAGAAATTGAGCGGCTGCAAAAAGAAATTGAACGTCATAAGTCCAAGATTAAAAAGCTTGATGATGATTAAGTAGCAGAATCCTTACTGATGTCTGGCATTGCTCTGCAAATGATGCTGTCAATCATAAAGATGTTTTCTCTTAACTGTGCAAAATAAACAGTTCACTCTCTTTCCTAGTGGATGTGTTAATTATAAAGTACTGTGATATATCTAGCCTTATTTTATATAATACTAGCTTGGGGACCCGGCGCTGCCCGGGTTATTTGAGAAAGGAATTGTGTATCAAGGTTGGTCTTTATCAGTTATTTATATGGCTCGCAGTGGTCTCAGGAAGTTAGTGAAGGTACTGCGAATCCCATCATCTGTGGTCCATCCTCCTCCAAATTGCACCAGAATGGAGTGTGGGTCGTGGGGGTTCTGTGTGCCAAGTTTTGTCCTTGATCAAATATTGGATGAGGGTCACTGGTCTCAGAAAGTGAGTTTAGGTACTGGAAGTCCCATCATCCGTCCTCCTCCAAACAGCATCGGGGTGTAGAGTGGGTCATGAGTGCTCTGTGTGCCAAGTTTCATCTTGATCAGACATTAGATGAGGGTTGCAGCCGTCTTGGGAAGGGAGTGGAGGTACTTGAAGTCCCATCATCCATGGCCTGTCCTCCTCGAAAGTGCACCAGGATGTAGAGTGGGTCATGGGGACTCTGTGTGGCAAGTTTGGTCTTGATCAGTAATTGGCGATGGTCTCAGTGGTCTCAGGAAGTGAGTGAAGTGACTGCAAGTCCCATCATCCATTGTCAAATTCTTCCAAACCGCACCAGGATGTAGAGTGGGTCATGCGGGCTCTCTGTGTGAATGGTGGTCCTGATCCATCATTGTTGGCAGTTGTAATGGTCTTAGGAAGGGAGTGCAGGTATTTCAAGTCCCATTGTCCATGGTACATCCTCTTCCAAACTGCACCAGGATGTAGAGTGCAGAAACTGAGTGTGCCAAGTTTGGTCTTTATCGATAATTGGATGAGGGTTGCAGTGGTCTCAAGAATTCAGCAAAGGTACTGCAAATCCCATAATCCATGGTCCATCCCTGGTCAAACCACACCAGGACGTAAAGTAGATCATGAGAGGTCTATGTGCCAAGTTTGGTCCTGATCAGTCATTGGATGCGGTTAACAGCAGTCTCAGAATGTGAGTGATGGTATTGTAAGTCCCATCATCCATTGTTCATCCTCCTCCAAACTGCAGTAGGATGTCGAGTGGGTCATGGGGACTCTGTGTGCCAAGTTTGGTCTGTGTTGGTTATTTTCTGACGCAGCCCCAGGCCTTTTCCTTTCCTCTCTTTGTCATCTCGGAATCTTGGAATTGAGGCTGGCCAATCAGAGACCATATGCAAATTTCCTTCTCTCATGTCTCCGTTTCTGTCATGAACCCTTTTCTTCACCAGGGGCTCCTATTGAAGCTGGCCAATCAGAGACCACAGCGGCAGCCAATCAGAACGCTGGCACATACTCCTCCCGCCACACCGCCACACTTTTGTCCGCCGCATACAAACTTTGACTTTTATTATGTACATAGATAGATAGATTGTGTCTTGAAGTGGGCTGGGTGACATTTAAAACTTTCTGCCCATATTAACAGCTTATAGTGTAGTTGTTTACATTACCAAAACCTTTCCAATAAATTGTCTCCCAAAAAAACCCAAAAACTGTTAGGCAGATCTAGTACTGCATTCTCCCTTCTTTTGGGTAAGTGAACATGAAGTCATTTTCTTCTGTATCATAACCACAGTATAAGTTACAGTGGCATAGAAAACAGCAACTTAATATCTCCTGTATCTGTGGAAGTACTTAGGTCTATGAAAGCGTATGCTACTAACTTCATTATCTCAGTTTCTGGAGTACTACAAGATCCCTTTGCGTACTTGATCTTTTATACGGTAGTTTCCCAGAAACAGTATTCAAATTTAATACTTTCCATAAAGCCCAAAGATTGTATAATAAGGATACCTTTTTTCTATGTGAGCCAGCAATTGGAGATGGCTACCTATAAAGAAAAACACATTGTCTTTGAGTTTTCAGATACTGCGCACATTAAGTCTATAATGTGTCTCATTTTCTAGAGCAGTGGTTCCCTACCTTTGGTTCTCCAGTTGTTTTGGACTTCAACTCCCAGAAATCCCAGCCATCTTGCCAGCTGTAAGGAATTGTGGGAGCTGAAGTCCAAAACACCAGGAGGACTAAAGGTTGGGAACAACGGTTCTATAACATCTGATTCTGCAAGTATAGATAATTCTCAGTTTTTAATCCAATCCACATTGTACCCAGGAATGTTTGGATATCAGCTTTATTTAAACTTTGCTAGACTGCCTGCCCCATCTTGTACCTATTTGTTGGCAAAGTGTCTCATCTCAGTAAACATTATTTAGACTGAGTACCAAATATTTATCAAGAGAACAGTGCAGCATGGGAACAATGTAGCCATTCTGATGTACTTCATGTAAGGGAGGAAAGTGTCTTGAGGTATGTGTATATAATTTCAGCTTTTCTGGTGATAAGAACAAATACCAGAGCTGATAGAATTAGGCCCAGGAAAGTTAGAATATATCTGTAGTTGTGTGCCTTCAAGTTGCTTCTGGCTTCTCGCAACTCATAAGGTACATGGTTTTCTTGGCATAATTTCTTTATGGAGTTTGCCTTTATCTCATAAGATTGAGAAAATTAAACTTGCAATGGATTTCCATAGGCAAGTGGGGATTTTAACCCATCTCCAGAATAATTGTCCAACACTCAAACCATTGGCGCAGTGGGTTAAAGCACTGAGCTGCTGAGCTTGTTGACCGAAAGGTCGCAGATTTGAATCCGGGGAGGGGCGTGAGCTTCCGCTGTCAGCTCTAGCTTCTGCCAACCTAGGTAACAACCAAGGTAACAGTGCTCCATGCAGTCATGCCGGCCACATGACCTTGGAGGTGTCTATGGATAACGCCGGCTCTTCAGCTTAGAAATGGAGATGAACACCACACCCAGAGTCGGACATGACTGGACTTCATGTCAGGGGAAAACCTTTACCTTTTTTACATAAATATTTAAAGTGTCTTTTGTTTCATACAATTGCAGAAGAAAAGCATGAATTAGGCGTCCTGAGATTTCAGGAGATTTGCCATTGTTCTGTCCAGTGGCTCCTACTGATGGTTCTGTTGATATTGTTGGAGCAAATGGAAGAAGTGATGATTGACAATTGGAGCTAAATGGTGCTGGAAACTTGAACATTAATAGGAAAGCAGGAGAAGCAAACACTCTTCTTCGCAGCCAACACAGTTCCTTCATAGTCCTGAACTATGCCCTCCAGCTTGTCCTCTATTTGCCCAGAGCAGTTAAAGAGGAGGAATGTGGCTTGACAAGACTGCAATTACAAAAGTGTGTAGAAGTAGCTCTTTAGCACATCCTCTCCATATTTACAGAAAACAGCAGAAGATTTGAGGCAGATACTGGGGCATCCATTAATCGGGTTTGGTGTTTAGCTGCAACATTCTTGGGGCAGTTATAATATATTTTAGGTGCACTAGGGTTGGGCCAATTTGTAGATGGTTTGCCCTATCCCTCCTTCACTATTTGTATGAAATTGGCTGGAAACATATCTTCAAAGGGGAAAGTGATGCTTCATGGAAAAATCTCCCATTCTCCTGGGGCAAGTCTGGGTTCCTTGAAGCAAGGACCAGCCTATTGCCTGTGTTGCTTTCCTGAGAAGTACAGGAACCTCCTCTAGTTGAAAGAGTCTCCCAAGATCAGGGATGAAATGACCCCCTTCCTCTGAATAACAAGTGCAGGATGCGCTATCATCATACTACTCCTCAAATGAGTACACAGTGTAGGCACTTGCATTTCCTGGAGCGCAGTGTGTTCATGCCTATAGTCCTTGAAGTTAGAAGCCAATGGCTTCCCTCGTTTCTACCATGGCTTCCCTGCTGTTTTGTTTGGTCATGTGGTCACGATGGCTGCCCTCTGAGCTGGAGGAAGATGCTTGTCATCCATAAAATGCTGGCTTGAAATGCCAAGATTTGAATCACTAGCAAACACCCTCGTTGTCCTTTGTCAAGTGAGACAATGTATGTGAGAATGAAGGTGTGTTCCCATTTCAAGCGCATCATCAATTCCATTTCCCTGGGAGCCTGCTGGGTCCAAGACTGCCACTTCCTTCCTAATCCAGGCAGTCTCCATGTTACAAACAAGATTCTGTAGGTTATGTTGAACTTGTATGTAAGGGGGAACAGGTAAATGTTTTAGGTGTAACTCCAACCGAATAGCTATAGATTGCTGTGGATTGCGTAGGGAAGGGTTAACACCCCTGTGGTGTTTGTTTTGCTCTTTGTGCCCCTCTTCAGAAGATTTCGCCTCACTATCTGTCCCTGTGAGAATGGGATTTTGAAAAATTTGACTTGTGGAAACAAGGATTGGGGACAATAACTTCAGCTGAGACACCTTTTCTCCATGATATTTTCAAGAGTGGATTTCTTTTCCAATGGGTAGACTTCTCACACTTCTAGTTGACTCACCTCCATTCTTAACAAGGAGTCAGAATAATAAAACAATAGAGTTGGAAGAGACCACAAGGGCCATCTAGTTCAATCCCCTGCCATGCAGGAAAAGCAGAAAGTATCCCTGATGGATGGCCATCCAGCCTGTTTAAAAGTTTCCGAGGAAGAAGCTTCCACTACACTCCAAGGCAGAGAGTTCCACTGTTGAACAGCTCATACAGTCAGGAAGTTCTTCCTAATGTTCAGGTGGTATCTCCTTTCCTGTAATTTGAACCCATTGCTCTTAGTCCTAGTTTCAAGGACTGCAGAAAACAAGCCTGCTCCCTCTTCCAAAAAACACCCTTTCACATATTTATACATGGCTATCATGTCTTCTCTCAACCTTATCTTCTGAAGACTAAACATGCCCAGTTCTTTAAGATGCTCCTCATAGGGCTTCATGGTCTTCAGACCTATGATCATTTTAACCGTTCTCCTCTAGACACCGTCCAGCTTGTCAATATCTCTTTTGAACTGTGGTGCCCAGAATTGGACACTGTATTCCAGGTAAGGTCTGAACAAAGCAGAATACAATGACTTCCCTCGTTCTAGACACTAGACTCCTTCTGATGCAGCCCAAAATCCCATCGGCTTTTTAAGATGCTGCATCACACTGTTGGCTCATCTTCAACTTGTTGTCCACAAAGACTCTTAAGATATTTCTCACATCGCCTGTTGTCAAGCCAGGCATCACCCAGTCTGTATGTTTTTATGTTGAATGTTTTTATATTGAATGTTTTATATTGTGTATAAGCTATTTTAAATTGTAAGTCGCTCGGAGCACTTTGGTGGAGAGCGACTAATTAAGAAATAAAGTGATGATGATGATGACGTATCTTTGACATTGAATGGCTGCCAGATTGTTAACAGGAGCGGCGCTCAGGGAGCATACAACCCCCTTGTTGCACCAGCTCCACTGGCTGCCAGTTTGCTACCGGGCCCAATTCAAAGTGGTGGCTTTGGCTTATAAAGCCCTAAACGGTTCTGGCCCAACTTACCTGTCCAAACATATCTCCCCTTACGAACCACTGAGGACTTTAAGATCATCTGGGCAGGCCCTGCTCTCGGTCCCGCCTTTGTCACAAGCACATTTGGCGGGGACAAGAGACAGGGCCTTCTCAGTGAGGGCCCCTCGGCTATGGAATGCCCTCCCTAGGGAAATCAGATCTGCTCCCTCCCTCTTGACGTTTCGGAGGCAAGTTAAAACATGGCTATTCAAGCAAGCGTTTACAAATACAGAGTAGCTAATATAGGAAATCGAATGACCTGACAATGGAATTGGACAATGCTTGAGAATAATGAGACGCTGATGATGTTGCTTTTATTGTTTTTGTGATGTTCTTATGCTGTTTAATTTTTTAAAAATCTATTATGTTTTATGCATACTGATTTGTTGGAAACCGCTTTGAGTCGCCAATTGGCTGAGAAAGGCGGTATACAAATACAATAAATAAAAAAATAAAAAAATAAAAAATTATTGGCTCATCTTCAACTTTTTGTCCACGAAGACTCTAAGATCTTTCTCACGTGGACTGTTGTCAAGCCAGGCATCGTCCATTCTGTATCTTTGCATTTCATTTTTTCTGCCTAACTGTAGTATCTTACATTTGTCCTTGTTGAAATTCATTTTGTTAGTTTTGGCCCAGCTCTCTAATCTGTTAAGGTCATTTTGAATTTGGATATTGTCCTCTGGAGTATTAGCTGTCCCGCCCAACGTGTTGTCATCTGCAAACTTGTTGTTTAACATCTATATGCGACCACTTGCTCAGCTGGTTCGAGGTTTTGGGCTTGAGTGTTATCAGTATGCCGATTACACTCAGCTGGTGCTGAAGATGGAAGGCCGACCGGACTCTGTACCCGATTGTTTCCATCAGTGCCTCGAGGCCGTTACTGGATGGCTGCGTGCCAGCAGGTTGAGGGTGAATCCAGCAAAGACGGAGATCCTATGGCTGGGTGGACTGGGCAGTGGGGACATCCATCTGCCCACCCTGGATGGCGAGGCGTTACGCCCGTCATCATTGGTAAAGAGTCTGGGAGTCCTTTTGGACCCTCTGCTGACAATGGAGGCCCAGGTCTCTGCCGTGAGCAGAACCCCCTTCTTTCACCTGCGGCAGGCTAGACGGCTGGCCCCCTACCTGTCCAGGGACGACCTAGCTATGGTGATCCAGGCCACGGTCATCTCAAGACTGGACTGCTGTAACGCCCTCTACATTGGCCTCCCTCTGTCGGTGATTCGGAAGCTCAAGTTGGTACAAAACGCAGCTGCTCGGCTTCTTGCGGGAATTCCGATGAGATGCCACATAACACCAATCTTACTACAGCTGCATTGGTTACCAATTGAGCACCAGATCACTTTCAAAGTGATGGTACTCACCTTTAAGGCCTTGCATGGTCTGGGGCCAATGTATCTGAGGGATTGTCTCACCCCCTACCAACCCCAGAGATCCCTCCGTTCTGAGGACCAAGATCTATTGGAAGTCCCCAGTGTCAAGACCTTGCGTCTAACGGCAACCAGACGCAGAGCCTTCACAGCAGTGGCGCCATCAGTCTGGAATGCTCTGCCACCTGAAGTTCGTGCCCTGCGGGACTTACCAGCTTTCCACAGGGCATGTAAGACATACCTGTTCCGACAGGCTTTTAATGTTTGATACTGTTGCTTTTAAATTGTTTTAAATTGCTTTTAAACTTTGTTAGATTTTAGCTATTCTTGTAAGCCGCTCCGAGCCCCAGGGGAGTGGCGGCATATAAGTTTAAATAATAAATAAATAAATAAATAAATAAAACTAGATAAGAATGCCCTCTAAACCTTCATCCAAATCATTAATAAATATTTTGAACCGTAATGGGTGCAGGAACAAATCCTGTGGTACTCCACTAGCCACTTCTTTCCAGGATGAAGAGGAACCATTGGTGAGCACCCTTTGGGTTTGGTTGCTTAACCAATTACAGGTCCATCTAATAGTAGTATTGCCCAGCCCACATTTGGCTAGTTTGCTTGCAAGAAGGTTGGTGGTAAGTTGGGTGTTTGTAACTCGGTCACTGCCTGTGCACTGGAGCAAGAATACTTAGACCGCAGGTTGCTGAACTTTGCTGCTAGCATAACTACCCACATTCTCCAGCAAGAATGCAAACAGACCACAGCTGTTGCAGACCATTTCAAGGCATCTCTCATCTATTTTTAGCAGTTTAACTAGAGAATGGAACTGTAATTTGGGCATACCCCTCAAACTGTTTTGCTAAACATCCATAGCAAACACTCCATTTTTTGCCTGTTTGCGTTATTCAAGAAACTGGCTGATTTACTTTCACCGAATGCTGCAAGAGAAGCTTCCAAGGCGCTTTCTGAAATGGTAGATTCTTACTCTACCTAACACTTCCATGCTTCAATGTGATGGAGCCCCTAATAAAAAGGAATATATCATTTCCTATAGTTTATTAGTACTAGTGTTGTGCCTTGTATTTATTTTATTTTGTCCTGTCATATATGGGTTTTTTTGCTCATCACCGCCTCAGCTGCAGAAAAACCAAGATGAAATAAAGGCTCTTCTGTATCCTAACGGAAGTCCTCGCATACAGCTTACTGAGCAATGCTTTTATTCCAGCCTTCCTGAAATGCTGTATTTTCTATGCAGGATGACAGACTGTCGGGTTTTGTCACAGATGCCACAGGAGCACAGGCTGAAGTGTTATCACCCAGAAAGGTCAATGAGATGTGGGCCTTGGGATTACCCAAAGGCCAAGCACTGCCAAGGTCCTATTGAGTCTAGAACAGACCTGGGCAAACCTGGGCCTCCAGGTGTTTTTGACTTCAACTCCCACCATTCCTAACAGCCTCAGGTCCTTTCCTTTTCCCTCTCAGTCGCTTAAGCGTATGCGAGGACTTCCATTAGGATACAGAGGAGCCTTCATTCCATCTTGGTTTTTCTGCAACTGATGTGGTGATGAGCAAAGAAATCCATATATGTACAGACAAAATAAAATAAATACAAGGCACAACAATAGTACTAATAAGCTATAGGAAATGACATATTCCTTCTGAACAGAACCTATTGATTAAATGCTTAAGCAGCTGAGGGGGAATAGGAAAGAGCCTGAGGCTGTTAGGAATGGTGGGAGTTGAAGCCCAAAACACAAGTTGACCCAATCCTTGATCTATAATATGGCAGCATAGATCCTGCCTAATGTTTAGATAGGCATGGACAAACTTCCTAATGTTTAGACCAGGCCTGAGTGAACAACTACCACAATTCCTAACATCCTAGGGCCCTTAAGCAAATGGGGGGGGGGGGGGGGAGGGCCTGTAGTTGTTAGGAATTGTGGGAGTTGAAGTCCAAAACACCTGAAGGGCCCAAGCTGACCCAATACCTGATCTGTATAATATGGCAGCATAGATTCAGCCTAATGTTTAGATCAGGGATCCTCAAACTAAGGCCCGGGGCCCGAATACGGCCCTCCAAGGTCATTTACCCGGCCCTCGCTCAGGGTCAACTTAAGTCTGAAATGACTTGAAAGCACACAACAACAACAATCCTATCCCATCTGCCAAAAGAAGGCCCACATTGCCCATTGAAATACTAATAAGTTTACATTTGTTAAAAGTGTTCTTCATTTTAATTATCGTATTGCATTTAAGTGTTCTGCACTACAAATAATATATGTGCAGTGTGCATAGGAATTCATTCATGTTTTTTTCAAATTATAATCCCTCCAATTAAAGCGCTCCAAAAGTTGAGGAACTGTGACCTGGCCCTCTGCTTAAAATGTCTGAGGACCCCTGGTTTAGATCAAGCATGGGTGAACTTGGACCATACAGGTATTTTGGACTTCAACTCCCACAATTCCTAATAGCCTTAGACCCTTAAGCAGCTGAGGGGGAAAATAAAAGAGGCTGTTAGAAATTGAAGTCCAAAACACCCGGAGCGCCCATGTTGACCCAATGCCTGATCTATAATATGGCAGTGTAATGTTTAGAGCAGCCTAATGTTTAGATCAGGCATGGGCAAACTTCCTAGGGTTTAGATCAGGTCTGGGCAACCTTGGGCCCTCCAGGAATTTTGGACTTCAACTCCCACAATTCCTAAGAGCCTTAGGCCCTTAATCAGCTGAGGGGGGAAATTAAAGGGCCTGAAGCTGTTAGGAATTGTGGGAGTTGAAGTCCAAAACACCTGGAGGGCCCGAGTTGACCCAATGCCTGATGTATAATATGGCAGCGTAGATACAGCCTAATGCAGGGGTCCTCAAACTAAGGCCCGGGGGCCGGATACAGCCCTCCAAGGTCATCTACCTGGCCCTTGCTCAGGGTCAACCTAAATCTGAAACAACTTGAAAGCAAACAACAATCCTATCTCATCAGCCAAAAGCAGGTCCACACTTCCCATTGAAATACTAATCTCTCTCTCTCTCTCTCTCTCTCTCGCTATCTATATCTATAAATCTGCAAGGGGCGTCCAACAGGACAGCAAAACTCAAAAACCCAACGAAAATTTAACAAAATTCCCATGCACATACCTCAACCCACAAGGTATGCCGAAATCGATTCACAATACTAAACAACACAACAACACACTCACAAAAGAACAAAACAACTGAGCATGCGCAATGGCGCAAAGTCCCAGGCGCGCGCACATGGCCGAACGGCCAATGCACGCTCCACACCTCCCGCCCCCGCCCCGCCCCCCACGCAAGGCTCCCACTCACACCAGAGGCCCGGCATAGAAAGAAGCGGCCTCTGAGGGGGGTGCGAAGAAAAAAGCCCCCGCCTCAGTGGCCCCGGTGGGAGGGGAAGTGTAGCAGGGCCGGGGATTGGAAGGGCCGTGGTTTCCTGGGAGGGGGTGTGGCTGGCAGAGGAGGAGGAGGGAAGGATTGCATCATTGCGGGAAGGGGCGGCGCAATCCTTCCCTCCTGCCCCTCCTCCTCCGCCGTCCACGTCCCTTCCCAGGAAACCACGCCCCCTCCAATCCCCGGCCCTGCTCCAATGCAGAATGGGTTTGGAGTAGGTGTCCTTTGGGGGGCCCTTCCAATATGACTCAGAGTCTGGATGGCCCTCTGTCCAGAGGGATCAGATGGTGTTCTCCTGCCTGGCAGAATGGGTTTGGACTAGGTGTCCTTTGGAGTGGGGCCTTCCAATATGACTCAGAGTCCGGGTGCCCATCTGTCAGGAGGGATCGAATGGTGTTCTCCTGCCTGGCAGCATGGGTTTGGACTAGGTGTCCTTTGGGGAACCCTTCCAATATGTCTCAGAATCTGAATGGCCCTCTGTCAGGAGGGAACAGATGGTGTTCCCCTCCCTGGCAGAATGGGTTTGGAGTACGTGTCCTTTGGGGGGCCCTTCCAATATGACTCAGAGTCTGAATGGCCCTCTGTCAGGAGGGATCGGAAGCATTGGGATCCAAGCATTGGGAAGGAAGAAAGGAAGGAGGGAAGGCAGGAAAGAAAGAGGTACCGAAGGAAGGAAGAAGAGAAAGTAGAAAGGAAAGAAAAATAAAAGGAAGGAAAGGCAGGAAAGAGGTAAAGAAGGAAGGAGAAAAGAAAATAAAAAGTGAAAGAAGGAAGGAAACATTGAGGGAAGAAAGGAGGCAAAGGAAGAAAGGGGGAGGGAATGAAGGAAAGAGAGAAGGATGAAACCAAGGAGCGAAAGAAAGAAGGAAAGAAAGAAAGAAAGAAAGAAAGAAAGAGGAAGAGAAGGAAGAAAGGAGAGAAAGGGGGAGAAAAGGGGGGAAGGAATAGGTAGGTACCTCTCTTTCATAATACTCCAGATATCTACCTCTACTTTGAAAAGATTTACTATAGGCCACAGCAATGTGTGGCAGGGCAAAGCCAGTAATATAATATAAATGCTCTGTGCATAATGAGTACCTTAAAAACAAAAGAACCAATGAACGAAATCACACCAAATTTGGCAACAAAACATCTCACAACAAAAGGAGCGACCATCACTCAGAAAATTATGATTTTGTCATTTGGGAGTTGTAGTTGCTGGAATGTATAGTTCACCTACAATCAAAGACCATTCTGAATCCCATCAACGTTGGAATTGAACCAAACTTGGCACACAGAACTCCAGTGACCAACAGAAAACACTAGAAGGGTTTGGTGAGCATTGACCTTGAGTTTCGGAGTTGTAGTTCACCTACATCCAGAGACTACCATGGACTTAAACAATGATGGATCTGGATCAAACTTGGCACGGATATTCCATATGCCTAAATATGAACACAGATGGAGTTTGGGGGAAATAGACCTTGACATTTGGGAGTTGTCGTTACTGGGATTTATAGTTCACCTACAATCAAAGAGTGTTTTGAATCCCACCAACGACAGAATTGGGCCAAACTTCCCACATAGAACCCCCATGACCAACAGAAAATACTCAAGACCATCCGGTCCAACTCCCTTCACCAGGTCAAGAAAACGTAATCAAAGCCCTCCTGATAAAGAGCAATCCAGCCATAGATATAGATAGATATGATTCACACATACACAGATATAGTATCATAGATTTGAAAGGGACCCCTAAAGAACAATTATATGTCGCATGTTCCAGAGTAGGCAAACCACACACTCTCCACATCAACACTGACAAAGAAACAGCAAGAAATACTGTTTAACCACAAGCATAAAGAAATTACATATATTAGAAACCAACACTTTCTCATTACTTTATTTTCCAGGTCAACAGACTGGGCCACAGCAACATGTGGCAGGGTACAGCTAGTAAGTTTATATTTGTTAAAATTGTTCTTCATTTTAATTATTTTATTGTTTTTAAGTGTTTTTTAGCACTACAAATAAGATATGTGCAGTGTGCATTCATTCATGCTTTTTTCAAATTATAATCTGGCCCTCCAACAATTTGAGGGACTGTGACCTGGCCCTCTGTTTAAACAGTTTGGGGACCAATGACGTCGAGCATGCCCCCCCCCCCAACAAGGGATGGTGACTTATAGTTCTGCAAAGGACAAAGGTACCAGACTGCACAGTAGGGGTTAAGTCTTGGTCACATTGCCAAAGAACTGACAACAACAAGGACCCCACGAGGCTTTTGGGAAATGGCTGGATCTTGGGACTTCTGCTCTTCGTGAGAGTTGTAGTTTCCCAAGGACCGAAGTGTGAATCAGTTGCAGCACAGCTAGGGTTTCATCTGCCAGCCTTCCCAATGATCATGGACTCTCTGCCTGCATGTCTTGGACTCGAGTACATACTATCTCCCTTGTGAACTTTCCTCAAAGACCTTTTAAAACATTGGACTTCAGGCTTCTTCATGAAAATTAATCCTCTTATTAAATATACTTGGGATGTGGGACAAAGATGGGGTTTTGTTACCATGAAATGCTTATGATTTGAATGTATGTATCTTGCTATGAAATATCTTTTGCCCCCTTTACCCTTGCCCTTTGCCCCAAAAAGGCGACCAGGAAAAACCACTCAGTGCCCGAGGGGGCTGTTGTTCCCCCGAAACCAACCTTATCACAGACATTTGCATGGACAATAGCAACTGGAAATTATTCGTTTATTTTTCTGAGTTGGCCTGGTAAACAGGGAATTTCTCTGGTCACGTTTTAATTTAATTACAAAGGGACGAGGCCGGCCCCAGGGGTCCCCTCGCCCCGGCTCTGTTTGCTTCTTTCGCAATTCCCATCGAGAGACACACCTCATCACATCAGGAATCACAAAAACACCTATTTACTTAGAACTAACAATGGGACCTGGAGTTACTATTTGACTTTAGGAGGGGGTCATCAGACTGTGATTTCCTCTGCCAAGTTTTCCTTCACAACAAACATCCTTTCCAGCCTCATCTTTTATCTTATCTGATCCTGGAAGGGGAAAACCTGAATCAAATGATTATCCCTAATCACTGATCCATCACAAGAACAAAAAAACTGGTTTCCTTGGCTGGCTGATCCCTCGGGCACAGGACAGTGGAATGTCATCATCCTCTCTGGACACAATGCCCCTCTTCCGTCCTGCCTCCCTCTCCCTGATTTGCTAAGGAGCCGAAGAGGGAGGGAGTTTTGAAACTTTCAAACCTGTATTTTGCTATAAGAATGCCTCTGATCAATGTATTGGTATGCTTGCATGTGAATGATCACTGCAATTGCATCCGCTTCAGCTGAATCGCTCATTAAACCTCGATGCCTCTTCTTCGCCTTGGCAAGAGTCTAATTTCAATTATTAATATTAATAAAATTGCTGGAATCAGGCTTTCCTGAAGGCTTGCCAAGGTAGCATTCCCTCTTTGGTGGGAACTAAGGGTCATCTCTCCTTGGAGTTGACCCCCCTAAAGTCTAATTTGGCTTCACCCCTGGCCTAATGTTTAGACCAAGCATGGGCAAACTTGGGCCCTCCAGGTATTTTGGACTTCAAGTCCCACAATTCCTAACAGCCTCAGGCCTTTAAGCAGCTGAGGGGGAAAAATAAAAGGGATTGAGGCTGTTAGGAATGGTGGGAATTGAAATCCAAAACACCTGGAGGGCCCAAGTTGACTCAATGCCTGATCTATAATATGGCAGCGTAGATTCAACCTAATGTTTAGATCAGGCCTGTGCAAACTTGGGCCCCCCAGGTGTTTTGGACTTCAACTCCCACCATTCCTAACAGCCTCAGGCCTTTAAGCAGCTGAGGGGGGAAAATAAAAGGGATTGAGGCTGTTAGGAATGGTGGGAATTGAAGTCCAAAACACCTGGAGGGCCCAAGTTGACTCGATGCCTGATCTATTTTATTTATCGTGTCATCAGCAACCATTGTATTACAATTCTAACAGAGCAAAACAAACACACAGATTAAAAAGAAAAAGGAAAAAAACCACACAGATTTTGCAAATTTGGTATTTGGTTAAATGTCCTTTGACCAGTATCTGGCCACTTGGGGTGCCTCTGGGGTTGCCGCAAGAAGGTCCTCCATTGTGCATGTGGCAGGGCTCAGGGTGCATTGCAGCAGGTGGTCAGTGGTTTGTTCTTCTCCACACTCGCATGCCGAGGATTCCACCCTGTAGCCCCATTTCTTAAGATTGGCTCTGCATCTCGTGGTGCCAGAGTGCAGTCTGTTCAGTGCCTTCCAAGTCGCCCAGTCTTCTGTGTGCCCAGGGGGGAGTCTCTCATCTGGTATCACCCATGAATTGAGGTGCTGGGTTTGGGCCTGCCACTTTTGGACTCTCGCTTGCTGGGCCTGATCTATAATATGGCAGTGTAGATTCAACCTAATGTTTAGACCAAGCATGGGCAAACTTGGGCCCTCCAGGTGTTTTGGACTTCAACTCCCACCATTCCTAACATCCTCAGGCCTTTAAGCAGCTGAGGGGGGAAAATAAAAGGGATTGAGGCTGTTAGGAATGGTGGGAGTTGAAGTCCAAAACACCTGGAGGGCCCAAGTTGACTCAATGCCTGATCTATAATATGGCAGCGTAGATTCAACCTAATGTTTAGATCAGGCCTGTGCAAACTTGGGCCCCCCAGGTGTTTTGGACTTCAACTCCCACCATTCCTAACAGCCTCAGGCCTTTAAGCAGCTGAGGGGGGAAAATAAAAGGGATTGAGGCTGTTAGGAATGGTGGGAATTGAAGTCCAAAACACCTGGAGGGCCCAAGTTGACTCGATGCCTGATCTATTTTATTTATCGTGTCATCAGCAACCATTGTATTACAATTCTAACAGAGCAAAACAAACACACAGATTAAAAAGAAAAAGGAAAAAAACCACACAGATTTTGCAAATTTGGTATTTGGTTAAATGTCCTTTGACCAGTATCTGGCCACTTGGGGTGCCTCTGGGGTTGCCGCAAGAAGGTCCTCCATTGTGCATGTGGCAGGGCTCAGGGTGCATTGCAGCAGGTGGTCAGTGGTTTGTTCTTCTCCACACTCGCATGCCGAGGATTCCACCCTGTAGCCCCATTTCTTAAGATTGGCTCTGCATCTCGTGGTGCCAGAGTGCAGTCTGTTCAGTGCCTTCCAAGTCGCCCAGTCTTCTGTGTGCCCAGGGGGGAGTCTCTCATCTGGTATCACCCATGAATTGAGGTGCTGGGTTTGGGCCTGCCACTTTTGGACTCTCGCTTGCTGGGCCTGATCTATAATATGGCAGTGTAGATTCAACCTAATGTTTAGACCAAGCATGGGCAAACTTGGGCCCTCCAGGTGTTTTGGACTTCAACTCCCACCATTCCTAACATCCTCAGGCCTTTAAGCAGCTGAGGGGGGAAAATAAAAGGGATTGAGGCTGTTAGGAATGGTGGGAGTTGAAGTCCAAAACACCTGGAGGGCCCAAGTTGACTCAATGCCTGATCTATAATATGGCAGTGTAGATTCAACCTAATGTTTAGACCAAGCATGGGCAAACTTGGGCCCTCCAGGTGTTTTGGACTTCAACTCCCACCATTCCTAACATCCTCAGGCCTTTAAGCAGCTGAGGGGGGAAAATAAAAGGGATTGAGGCTGTTAGGAATGGTGGGAGTTGAAGTCCAAAACACCTGGAGGGCCCAAGTTGACTCAATGCCTGATCTATAATATGGCAGCGTAGATTCAACCTAATGTTTAGATCAGGCCTGTGCAAACTTGGGCCCCCCAGGTGTTTTGGACTTCAACTCCCACCATTCCTAACAGCCTCAGGCCTTTAAGCAGCTGAGGGGGGAAAATAAAAGGGATTGAGGCTGTTAGGAATGGTGGGAATTGAAGTCCAAAACACCTGGAGGGCCCAAGTTGACTCGATGCCTGATCTATTTTATTTATCGTGTCATCAGCAACCATTGTATTACAATTCTAACAGAGCAAAACAAACACACAGATTAAAAAGAAAAAGGAAAAAAACCACACAGATTTTGCAAATTTGGTATTTGGTTAAATGTCCTTTGACCAGTATCTGGCCACTTGGGGTGCCTCTGGGGTTGCCGCAAGAAGGTCCTCCATTGTGCATGTGGCAGGGCTCAGGGTGCATTGCAGCAGGTGGTCAGTGGTTTGTTCTTCTCCACACTCGCATGCCGAGGATTCCACCCTGTAGCCCCATTTCTTAAGATTGGCTCTGCATCTCGTGGTGCCAGAGTGCAGTCTGTTCAGTGCCTTCCAAGTCGCCCAGTCTTCTGTGTGCCCAGGGGGGAGTCTCTCATCTGGTATCACCCATGAATTGAGGTGCTGGGTTTGGGCCTGCCACTTTTGGACTCTCGCTTGCTGGGCCTGATCTATAATATGGCAGTGTAGATTCAACCTAATGTTTAGACCAAGCATGGGCAAACTTGGGCCCTCCAGGTGTTTTGGACTTCAACTCCCACAATTCCTAACAGCCTCAGGCCTTTAAGTAGCTGAGGGGGAAAATCAAAGGGATTGAGGCTGTTAGGAATGGTGGGAGTTGAAGTCCAAAACACCTGGAGGGCCCAAGTTGACTCCATGCCTGATCTATAATATGGCAGCGTAGATTCAACCTAATGTTTAGATCAGGCCTATGCAAACTTGGGCCCTCCAGGTGTTTTGGACTTCAACTCCCACAATTCCTGAGTCCATCTTTGGCCCTTAAGCAGCTAAAAGGGCCTGAGGATGTTAGGACTTGTGGGAGTTGGTCCAAAACACCTGGAGGGCCCAAGTTTGCCTAGGCCTGCAGTTTGCCTAGGCCTGCTGCTGCTGTTCATTCGTTCAGTCGCTTCCGACTCTTCGTAGCTGCGAATCCCCGCATGTGAGCGGCCTTTCAAAGGCCCACGCGCCGGGCTCCCGCCTGTCTCCGCTGAATCCATCCATCCATCGACCCTGCCGACGCGCCACAGCCTTTCCTGCCTACGGATTGGTCAGGCCTCCTCGCACGCCGATTGGCCAGCGAGGCCTCCCTCGAGCGCCGCCCTCGAGCGCCGATAGGGTCTTCGGCCCGCCTCTCCGAAGCGCCGCCCGCGGATTGGTCGCGGGCGCTCTGTCCCTGGAAACAGTTCCGGGAAACCCCTCGCGTCGTTGGGCGGGGGGGTCGGGCTCGTCGTCCATGAGGGGAGGGAAGAGGAGGAGCGCGCGCCATTTGCAGCCGCTACTCCAGCCACTCCGCGCCGGTTCCGTCCCGGTAGGTCTCGCCGAGAGCGCCCGGCTGAGGTACTGGGGAAAAGGCCGGCAAGCGCGGCGGCGGGGCGGGGAAGGAGGCGGGGCGGGAGCGCGGGGCCTAGCAGCCCCCTCCCTTCGCCGCTTCGCTCCTGAGGCGCCTTTTGTGGCGAAGGCCCCGCGCGCTAGAGGCGGCGGGAAGGGCGAGCTAGGCCTCTTGTCGTGCCTTCACCTTCCCAGGCGTGCGGCCGACTTGGGCCTAATCAGAAGGGGCTGGCAGGGACTAGATCTCTTTCAGCGGCTAACTAGGGCTTGTTTCCCTGTGGGAGAGGCCTTCCTTTTGTGCCATTTGCATGGCTGTTGCCCTCCTTCTTGCCCCGGTTTCAAGGGGTTTCGATCTCAGATCAGCACGCGTGGAATCGTCACGCTCGCAGGGGCCTCTTGGTAGGGAGGTCTGCTTAGCTTGAACCCTATGGAAGGTCTCTCGATACAGATAAATTGCTGTATAGCTCGCTAGCTTCAAAAAGAGCTTTCCCCCCTCCATTGTTCTTTGAAAAGCAGACAAGTTTCTAAGCGGGCTTTAGGTTTAGCAGCTCCTTCTTCCCCATCTGACTTAAGGGCATTTTATTTATTTTGCACCCTATTGAGATATTTTAATTTGGGTTGCTTTGACTTTTCCGGGCTGTATTGGCCATACTCCAGAACAGTTCCTCATGTTGTTGTGACCCCCCCAACCATAAAATTATTTTTGTTGCTGCTTCATAATTGTCATTTTGCTACTGTTATGAATCGTAAAGTAAATATCTGATGTACAGGATGTCTATTCATTCACTGGACCAAATTTTAAACAAATACCTGATAATCCCAAATTTGAATACTGGTGGGGTTGGGATGGGATTGATTTTGTCATTTGGGAGTTGTAGGTTCTGGGATTTATAGTTAACCTACAATCAAAGAGGGAGCCCCCGGTAGCGCAGTGGGTTAAAGCACTGAGCTGCTAAACTTGTTGACCAAAAAGTCACAGGTTCGAATCTGGGGAGCAGCATAAGCTACCACTGTCAGCCCCAGCTTCTGCCAACCTAGCAGTTTGAAAACATGCAAATGTCAGTAGATCAATAGCCGGAAGGTAACGGCACTCCATGCAGTCATGCTGGCCGCATGACCTTGGAGGTGTCTACGGACAATGCTGGCTCTTCGGCTTAGAAATGGAAATGAGCACCACACCCCAGAGTCGGACACGACTGGACTTAATGGCAAGGGGTAACCTTTACCTTTTAACCTACAATCAAAGAGCATTCTGAACTACACCGATGATGGAATTGAACCAATTTTGGCACACAGAACTCCCATGACCAACAGTAAATACTGAAAGGGTTTGGTGGGTATTGACCTTGAGTTTTGAAGTTGTAGTACACCTACATCCAGAGAGCTCTGTGAACCCAAATAATGATGGATCTCCACCAAACTTGGCACAGATACTCCATATGCCCAAATGTCAACACTGGTGGAATTTGGGGAAAATAGAACTTGACATTTGGGAGTTATTGTTGGAATTTATAGTTCGCCTACAACCAAAAAGGATTCTGAACCCCACCAATGATAGAATTGGGCCAAACTTCCCACACAGAACCCCCATGACAAACAGAAAAATACTGCGTTTTCTTATGATCTTTGGTGTAACCCCTCTGACATTCCCTAGTGACACCCCCCAAGAGTCCTTACCCCCAGGTTGAGAAACACCGCTCCAGAAGCATTCTCTCATAACTTTTCACCCACATCTATGGCAGGCATCCTCAGAGGTTGTGAGGTCTTTGAAGCTGGAAGGCCATTAAATGCTAATCAAGGTAGCCAACTGCAACATTTACACTTGTCTCAAGCAGACAAGAGTTCTTTCTCCCACCCTGGACATTCCGCAGATATATAATCCTCACTTGCCTAGCTTCCAACAGACCCCTCCACCTCTGAGGATGCCTGCCATAGATACAGGTTAAATGTCAGGAGAGAATGCTTTTGGAACATGACCACACAGCCTGGAAACTCACAGCAACTCAGAGATTCCGGCCATGAAAGCCTTTGACAACACATATTTTAATTTGATATCCTTACGCTTGATTATGTGCAAGAAGATGATGTCTTGTGAATTTTTTCTTACCTGTTGCAATTGTGATCTTTATAAGCCCTGGATTTATAGCTGACTGTTTGGAATTGTGAGAGTTGAAGTCCAAAACACTTGGAGGACCCAAGCTTGCCCATGCCTGGTTTATAGGCTAACTAAGTTATTTTCTACATCATTGACATTTTCAAAGTTTACTTTCTTGCACTCTACATGAAATCAGAACTCTGTAATGATGTCCTTATTTTTAAAAACCGCTTCCTGGTTCGTGTGCGTGTGTGAAAACTTGTAGAATAGGTTTCTACAGTTGCACCCATCAGTGCCTGTTTTCAGTGATACACTTTTATTTGAGAAAAATAGAATAGATGTAAATTTCCAGTTCTGGAACACTTGCTGTGCTTGGATCTTTACTGATTTTAACATTGATGTAATTGTAGGTTTGTAAACTACCATCTTGCTAGGTTTTGAAATTGAAATTTTAAATAGGATAAGCATTGGATTATTTTGTATGTTTTTGGTCATAACCTTATTCCTCTAGATACAGTTAATTATCAGAAAGCAGGAGCTCTTGGTGGCACAATGGATTGAACCCATGTGCTTTGGGGAGCGGGGTGAGCTCCCGTCTGTCAGCTCCAGCTTCTCATGCGGGGACATCTGGGCGTCCCCTGGGCAACCTCCTTGCAGACGGTCAATTCTCTCACTCCAGAAGCAACTTGCAGTTTCTCAAGTTGCTCCTGACACGGAAAAAAATCAGAAATCAGTGGTGTTTGTTAGTGAGAGTTGCAATCCTGTTATAGCAGATAAGTATAACTCCGAGTAAGACTTACTGAAAACTTTGGGACTTTTTCTTATTGAACATATTTAGGTTTAACCTTTAATGTTACCGAACACTGGTGTAGTCAGACATCTGTATGTGGTAACTTGGGAGATCCAGCAGCACCTATACAAATAACTGTTAAGGGTTTATATCAGTTCCAAGGACCGGAGGTAGCAATCTTTATAGGAGATGTTAGTCTGAATCCTGTTAATGATAATAGAATTGGAGCTGTATCTCAATAGTGCAAGGCAAAAAAAGAGGAGGGGGAGAGCTGAGTGGTTCAAGTGCATGAAACAAAATGAAGTGGAGACCAGGATGGCATATCTGGACCACAAAGGGTTACCACTGGCCCATAAAGCCCCTCCTCCTGCTCCAGCTCCCATCCTAGGCTAGTTGAGAGAATCAGTGGCATGACTTTGGGTAGGAGTGAGTCCTAGGGCCAATTCTTTCTTTTCACATGTTCCTTGCTGTCCAGAATGGGATAAATTGTGGCATGTGAAGCAAGTGTAACTCAAATCAGTAGATTGATGAGCTGCTTTCTCAAGTGCTGACTGAGTCAGCTAAACATTACCTCTGTAATCAGTGTATGTAAAGGGAAGATATTGTCCTCTGGTGCCAACTGGGGTCATTATGGTTCCCAGCCATAGCCAAGCAGCACACCTCTTTATAGGTTCTCCCCCCACCTCAAAGTAGTTTTCCCATTCATAGAATGCCTCTTTGGATTGCCTCCCTGGAAACTGTTTGTCTTCAAACATTGGAGTGGATTGTCCAAACATTTCACTATGGGACTACAAAGAACAAGGATAATACCTTTGAAGCAAATGATGACTAGGATGATAGCTGATAACAGCATATTGATTAATTTGAATCCACAAAAAACACACTTTAGAAATAAGCAAAATAAATAAAAAGCAGGAAAAGCAGAAATACTGGTTCTGTGGAGTATTGATAGTCAACCACACTTCTGCTCTTATCTGCATTGCATCTGTGTATACAGGTATAACATTTCTAGATATTTTGATGTCAAACCAGAATAAAACTTTCTGTATTTCATAGCAACATAAAAAGTTGTATTTATAAGTTTGCATATAAAATTCTACTGCTTCATATATTAAATACAATGCTAAACAGAGAGCTCTAAATGCCTGTGCCCTGTGCTGCATGAACATGTGTATTTCAGTTTTTGTCATCTGAAAAGTAAAGAATAGAAAAAAAAACCCTGGACATTTTGCAGTAAACCATTAGAACCTTATTAGTCTTAGTTGCAATTTTAACGGCCAGGATAATGGCATACTTGGATGTAAAGTGTAACTTTTTCTTGAAAATATTGAACGTTTCAGTTTTGTTGTGTATTGTAATACTGTGTGCACATGTTATCTGTGAACAAAATTAGTCATGTTTTAACAGGAAGCACATGCTTTTGTTTCTAATCAGTTTCTGAAAGATTAACTTCTAGATTTGACCTTCATTTTTGTCATCATGATTTTCAGGAAACTTGAGTTTGCATGAAGTGTCAACAGCCCAGCCCCTAAGTTCAGAAGTATATCTTGAATTTGATGATTGTATATTTCTGCAGTATGCATAAGAACTACTGTTACTTAATCATATCAGTTATCTCATATGCAGATTGCTCTGGTATGCTGTTGACCCATTAAAAAAATCATTGTTTCCAGAAGAAAAAAGAATTACAGTCATCCTGTTTTTCCCCAACCCTATCTTTGGAAAAAATGTGATGAAAATAAATTCACCCTTATCACCCCAAATGTTATATTTCTCCTCTTCTGGCTCTTCATATTTTTTTTGTCTGTGCCTCACTTTTTACATTGATTACACTTTGCTTTACAAGCACTAAGAACCGATAAGATAGGAATGGAGCATATATGTTGTTGGAATACAGCTAAGGTAGTTTCTTGCCATTGACCATACTGTTTAAGGATTATGGGTATTGCAGGACAGAGATACCTGGAGGTCACAGTTGTTGCCCCGTGTTGTAAAATGTGGTATCATATCAAGAAACTGATCATGAAAATTGAGTGGGAAGCAAGACATGGTATAATCCCTGACTTTGCACTGGGTTTTAGAGATACTTTCATTGACTCAGAGCGAAGGGAAAAACATATGGAACTCCCTCCCCAGGGATATTAGATCGGCCCCCTCCTGACTTTTCGAAAAAAAGTGAAGACCTGGCTCTTTGGGCAAGCTTTTGAGAATGCAGCTGAATAGATAACATGGAACTATGAATGATGAACATGGAATGGCCAGATGATGTTACTGGATAACATTTTTAACAAGATGACACTGATGATTATATGCTTTAAAGGTTTTTATTTATGCTTTATATTGTAATGTTGATTGTTTTTAATAGCACTTTTATGAATGCCTGACATCGAATTGTGTTAATCTGTAACCCACCTTGAGTCGCCATATGGCTGAGAAAGGCAGGCTATAAATATCGTAAATAAATAAATAAAGAGGATTTTGCCTTTTGCCTGAATTTTAAACTCTGATATTATTGATTCTCAGACTTTGGATCTCCCATGAAATAAACATGGAGGTGAAGCTGGTTGTTATTTGGAGCAGATTCTGATTAGCAGTGGTGGTTTCAGGATGAAAGTTGGTTAGCTTGATACAGGCGTGTCTCCACCTTCTGTATAGATGAGTTTACAGTATTTGGATATTTGCCATAGTTTTATATTTTCAAAAAGATGTCATTTTTATAGAAAAATAAAATATGATAATATCTGCATACTAATTATAGAAAATTCTTGTGTAGCTCACTATATTTTAGTCAGCTTATATTTTTGAGTGTTTATGTGTCTAAAACATAATGAAACGGGGTTTGTGGAAGACACAAAACACAAACATAGCAGTAGAGTTAAAACCTTCATTGTGAAAACTCTGGTACTCATCTACCAGAGTTATTGGCCAGCATCCCACAGTCAACTAGGCACAACCCATGAGTGGGCTATGTCATCTATCATAGTATTTTTTTAAAAAAAAATTCCCAACCCCTCATGCCCTCTAAAGTTTTTAGGGAATAATTTTGCCAAGGGGCCATGTTTTGGGATAAACCCTTTTTTCAAACAGGAGTTAACCAGAATCCTCATTAGTTTTTAATAAAAGCCCACCCCCTCCCTGAAGTGAAAACAGACCAGACCAAAGATCTACTAGTTGTGGTGAAATTGGCCCCCATGGAGTTTTGGGGACTTTGAAAGAACCTTTTATAATAAATTTAGATCCCACTTTTTCCCATTGTGGAATGCAAATTTGATAAACGCAGATCAGTCACAGTCTGTTTATTCAAATAGTATCAGATCATATCCAGATAGCTTAACCAGATAGCTTGGCCTATTAGACCATGTGTTGGGTTGAAGGCACACACTTTTATATGGCTGGGTTTTTTGTCATTTCAATTTGAAAGCATATTGGAAAGATTCAAGCATAATTTAGGTGACAATGTTTTTTCTGTGTGGAGGGATAAGAGATTGAATTATAGAATCTTTCAGTTGATAGAACCATAAAGGCCATCAACTCTCATCTCTTTCCATGCAGGAAAATACAAAAACATGCTCTTGAAAGACATCCATCCAACCTCTGTTTGAAGACCCCCAGACAGAGAGGCCAGTACCTTCCAAGTCACTGCATTTCACTGTTACAGTAAAAATAAAAGGCAATTTAGATATTTGCCTTTTAGAAATTTTGAAATATTTTTTCTTTCAATATTTCAATCCTCTAGGACAATATTTCAGGAGGATAGAGGATTGTTGTTATGTCAGTATGGGAATTGTATACCCCTCCAGACATTTTAATCTTCACTCTCAATATTCCTCATTGTCCATGAAGGTTAGGGGATTTGCAGAGAGACCTGCTGTTCAACAGCACATGAAAGGCTGCACAGTTTCCATCCTTACATTAATTACTATTGATGATGATGATGATATATATTTAAAAAAAAATTAACCCACCCTCTCTCCCCAGAGGGACTTACTATAAGAAACAAGTGGCCTTAATTCTGTGTGGTACACTGAATTTTATGTATTTCTTTATATATGACAATCAGTGTCGTTTTCTTTATATGAATACAATGGTATCACGCAGCACTGGCAATACATTAGAAAGCTTCAGATTGCCACAAAACTGATCCCAAACAGTTTGAAAATAATTGGTTTTACTTTAAAATGCAAAGTGTGATTTACAGAAATAAGACAGTAGCAGAACATTTAAAGTTTTTCTTACTAGCCTAAAATTTGGTGGCATCCATTACCAGAATGAATCGTGTTTGCTTATTTTGTGCAAGCTATGGTCACAGCCCATCAAACAAAACTTTGCTGTTGAAATAACATTATGTTAAGCTGGCAAATTTTCAGGAGTGGGACGTAGTAGTATTTTATTCTGTTTTCTACATTAATATGTTGAATTCTGCTGATTGGATGGTTATTTGCAAGTTATGGTTACTATATGAAGTATTAGTTTTAGTGATCAGCACTTAGAAATCTTTAAAAGCCTTCATTCCATTTTTTATTATTCGGTTTTGCCTCTTCTAATAGCTCTTTATCTAAAGTAGTGTTGTAGCTCACTTTTGTTGTAGTGATTAAATAAAATACCATTTGGTGTCTGGTCAAATGGATTATGTTTTACATGGGTCACAAAGCTGACAGGAAATATTTGAGAAGTTAGTGGTGACTTTTAAAAAATTATACTTTTGCAGTTGTCTCATTGACTTTTACTACAAGTTTTTCCTCATTGAAATGGAAGATTAAAGATGTTTCAGTTTAGTTAAACTTTCTGGAATAATGTGCTGTAATGAGATATGCAGAGTTTAATACAAGTTCCTCTTGGTTGAAAATGATGTGCAATTTGTTTATTGACTGTTCCCCTTGTAAAAAAACATGTGGCATGTTCCTTTTAAAAAAGTGTTCTGGCATCCAGTGTGTTTAAGCAGCATGGCTTGTTTCTCTTATGTAATGAAATGTTGGGTTAGAGGGAAGACATGGAAGTAAGCCAGAAAACTATGGGAAGGATGGAAAGCAAGTATTGATATTTGTATATTTAGCTCCTCTTCAGGCTTCTGTATTGAAAACATTGATCTCAAATCACTTTGAGACCAGTTTATGATAGTAGCTGTTTTGTGCATTCCAGTGTAACTTCCCAACATTATGTTAATCACAGAAATTAACTAAGGAACTAAAAAGTAGATTCAGTGTACATGAAGTGCTTAAAATTGTGCATTATTCCATGTACATGTTCCACAATATTTAGGACTGTACTTTTTATTTCATTTAGGTGAGCTGCGATTTAAATGTAGTTTCAATGCAAGTCACTTGCAGCATGTTTACAAATTAGTTTAGAAAAATGCATTGTCCTACAAATTAGTTGTTTCTGGCTTTATGTAATATAGCTCCTGAATTTTTTCCAGCAGCATAATAAAATGGCTAATCAGGTGAATGGTAATGCGGTACAGTTAAAAGAAGAGGAAGAACCAATGGATACTTCCAGTGTAACTCACACAGAACACTACAAGACACTGATAGAGGCAGGCCTCCCACAGAAGGTGGCAGAGAGACTTGATGAAATATTTCAGACAGGTATAATATGCATTTCTTGTTTCTGATTGGTTATAAAAGTGAAGGCAAACAATTTTCAAATTTTTAGGTCTTAAAGTATTAAAATTGCTGTATTTTGCACTGTGTAGCTTTGAATGTACTGCTGCTTTCACTTTGAGGTCAATTGGGTTTAACATATGTTGACAGTATCTTAGGTCTTCAGGATACTGTTTCATAGACACAGAAATGAAAATAGACATTCAGCCTATTGAATTACAATTTTCTCTATAATTATTTGCTTCCGCTTTCTATCAACAATTTATTATTACTATCTTAAACATTTACTAGATAGCTTATTGGGAGAAATAGTTTGCTTGGCTTACTTGAGGCTACATTTGAATTTTTGCTAGTATGTGAATTCTATGTTTGTCTAGTTCCTAGTGGGGAACTCAAGACATTTCAGTTATAACACTGACCTGTTTGTTCAACAGTAATTGCGTGGAGCAAGTGGTTTCTCGTGTATTCTAAAGAGAGAGAGAGAGAGAGAGAGAGTGCATTTTTTTCACTTTGGAAAAAAATCTTATTTTAGTGTAAAAGAGAACTTTCTCTTTCTCTTTAGCATGCGTGTTGTGAACATATTTAGACATGTAAATGGAACTGTTTCATGCCTGCCCTTAGTTCAGATACTTCAGTGGCAAGATCTAGGGTTTCCCCCCCTAAATAATTACAAATGTTCTTCAAGTTTTAAGGCTGTTTTAAATAACACGATATCTGTTTTCTGTATGTACATATTTTGGCTCATGTGGCAGATCTGTCTTGGAAGACAGTTCCAGTGAGTGTCTGCCAGGTAGCTTTAATTTTCTTAAAGGGGCACTTTTCTAGTGCTGAACTACAAAGATGTGCACCTAGTGGCTTAAGTGTAGGTGTTTCAAGGAATGTACAGACTTTGAGAATGGCTTTCACTCAGGTTGTGTCATGAGAAGTCTGATATTTATGTAAATATCATCAAAGTGCATTAATACTAAAAAAATCCCTGTTGCCTAGTAACCAAAATTTATTTGTAGAAATATATCTTCTATTTGTAAAATCTTACCCCAATGGAATATTTTAGGGTTGTTGGCTACTTTTCATTTTGTAGCTGGGGTGGAACTTCATGATTTCAATTTGCTGAGAGTTTTTCCTGTACAAATGATACAGGTGCCTTCCGATATGCAGGATCAATTCTGAAATGTAGTTTTCATGCACTGCTGTCTTATAGATTTGTGAGCAAAGATATTTCCAGTGGTCTTTATAATCTTCAGTAATCATGCTATGGATATTTATTGGAAGTCAGATTAACTATGTCAACATCTTACCATATCATATTGCTGAAACTAGCAGTGCTTTTGAATTTTTTGTACCTGCTACTAACTTTTAATCATGGAGTATGAAGTGCCGGTTCATCTTTAAATATATGCACTTCAGAACTGGTCCTAACGTATGTGGGACTGTACCTGTAAGTACAATATTGATCTACTTGAAGTACATAACAGGGCTCGAAATAATGTCACTGGCTGAAAGGTTGTGGCAAAGTAGTATTTTTTTTGCAAAAATGTGTAATGTAGACACGGAGAGAATTTGTCACGTGTACTTCTTTTTTTGCTTAGTAGGAGGGTGGGACTTTGTAAATTCTTCAGTAGCTACTCCAGCATACTGTGGTTAGATTATACAGAACTCCTCCTTACATGTAGTTTACATTGCTGTTCCTAGAGAAAAAGTATCTTGAAGCTCTGAATGCAGATCATTTGGAATGTGAGCCAGAGCTCATTATTTCAAACCCTGGTATGTTGTGTTGCTTTGTGCAACCAAACATTCCCAGCGTTTTTGCAATTTCTGGACAGACATTTCTTGTCCAGAGTAGCCTGAAATATTTATATACCTCATATTATTTCGGTTTTAGTCAAGTACAATAATGGTTTTATACCAATGGTTCTCTTACATTCTCCAATGGGAATCTGTAACTTTTGTTTATTTTTAATTTTTAGGATTGGTAGCTTATGTTGATCTTGATGAGAGAGCAATAGATGCTCTTAGAGAATTTAATGAAGAAGGAGCCCTCTCTGTATTACAGCAATTTAAGGAAAGTGACCTGTCGCATGTACAGGTAAGGTAAGAGCTCCCGTGGTGTGAACATTTAGGTTCACGAATGTAGTATTACCTCTAACGTGACCATAACAAATGTCTTTAGGTAGCAATATGTTTTCAAACCTACAGTGAAATTCTTGCACAATATACCTTATAATTGTTCACCTGTCAAACACTAAATTTAAATGTTAGGGCTGCCTGTATGCTCGTAAGATTTGTGTGGTAGTGTTTTATGTTAACCTCTTGTATTAAATTAATGGAGTGCTGGTTTGTTTTAAATAAAATATATCAAGTTGGCATTGGCTTTTCTGGGCAACTGCTTTAGTAGGATTTTATGTAATGTTCTGTGATATCTAAGTTACATTCTATATGTCCCTATTAAATTGTTTCTGCAGAACAAAAGTGCATTTTTATGTGGAGTTATGAAGACTTACAGACAGAGAGAGAAACAAGGAAGCAAAGTACAGGAGTCAACAAAGGGGCCAGATGAAGCAAAAATTAAGGTAATATATGCATTTCCCGAGTTAAATGGTAGAATATGAACATATTACAGAATATCTTCATTCAAGAGGCTCTGTTTACAGTTGTATTATTTTTCTAAGGCTGAAGTTAGAAAGTTTAGTGATAGCTCTGGGAGCTACATGGACTCCCAAAAATAAAGATGGGGGAGATGAAAAGTAGCTGGAATTCACATTTTTTGTTATGAAAAATGTGTACAGGTGGTCTCTGAGTTACAAACATCTGACTTATGAAGGACTCAGTTAAGAACAGGAGTGAGACAACAAGAAGTGAGAAAAATCTACCCCTAGGAAAGAAAATTCACTCCTGTAAGAGTTATCATGAGGAAAAGGTGTCTCCACTCAGGCTTTATCACCAATCCTTGTTTACATAAATTTTTCAAAATCTAATTATCACAGGGACAGAAAGTGAGGTGAAATCTTTTGAACATGGGCACAGACAGAAAAACAAACTCCATTCACTTGGCTGGAGGTACACTTAAAATGTACCAGTTCTGACTTATATACAAATTCAATTTAAGACCAAACATACAGAACCTATCTTGTTTGTAGCTTGAAGAATGCCTGCAATCCACCACTAGTTTATGTATCTCAGGAATAATGTCATTTTAAGAGTGGAAAGTCTCTTACGATTAAGGGTGCAGTTTATGTTCCAATTTACATACAAATTCAACTTCAGAACAAACCTACAAAACCTATCTTGTTCAGAAGTGAGTATTTTAAAAAGTTGAGCACTGGAGTGGAGGGCCTGTAACCAATTTAATCGGTGAATCATTCTCATTGAATAATTAATGTTAAAAATGCAGAGTGTCAAAAGAAACCTGTGTGATCCGTTTGTTGCAGAGATAATTTTGCATCTGAGATGTAATTCAGTTTGTGTGCTCTATTTCTATATATGTATTATGAAGTTATTGCATAATATCGTGAGAATAGTTACCTGATAGCATGTGTAGTTTCTTTCACAGAATCATTATGTTGAAAGAGTCCACAGAGGCCTTCTCTGACTCCCTAGATTTTTTTATTATGGTTTCCGACCAGATTTCTTACAAGTGTACTATCTGGACCAGGCATGGGCAAACCCAGGCCCATGGGCCAGATGCAGCCCTTTGGGCTCTTTGTCCCTGCTCCCATCTGTTTCGGCTTCCTCTTCAATTTGTGGATGCAGTGACCTGTCGCATCCTGACACTGAAAGGAGGGCCAAGGCAGAGTCATGCCTTTGCCAAGAGCTCTTAGGAGAGCACTCGGCAGTGGCACGCTTGTCTCCTTCCTCTGGGCCCGGAAGAAGGTGGGCTGCCTTTTTCCCAGGGTCCATAGAAGAGCAGGGGAGAGAAACACGCCATTGCCAAGCGTCAGTGGGGCATTTGTTTTCCTGGACACAGGCCCGCCCCTTCCAGCCCATGACACTACCTCTTCTGGTCTCACTCACACTCCCAGCCCAGCCCTTGCAGGTGGTCCCACAAGGCAGCCCCAGTGGCTCGTGAGTCACTTAAAAAAAACACCCCCAACTTTTGACTTATTAACAGGCTGCAGAAAAGGAAATGTTATTATATATGTCTGGCACTGAATGCTGCTTAATAAGTCCTAAATAGGAAACCGTGATCAAAATAATTAATAATTTATAAGCTTCATTATTGGTTTCCCACAGGCAGCTTGAAGGTGTGTGCATGTCCAAGCACCTTCCATGTTGTTTAGTTTTGGTCCTAAGTGCCATCAACATAAAATAAAATTTCTACTTTTATTACCACCCTCCTTTAGGCTTTGCTAGAGAGAACTAGTTATACTTTGGATGTGACCACAGGGCAACGGAAGTATGGTGGCCCTCCTCCAGATACTGTCTACTCGGGTTCCCAGCCTGGCATTGGCACAGAGGTTTGTGTATGCTCCTTAAATGCATCAGTATTCCTTTACCTAAAATTACTTTATTCCAGACTGCTTTGTAAACTAACAGATTTTATTCACTTAAATTGAATGTCTATTTATTTATAGCTAGAATTTGCATTATTGTTTAAATCATAATGTAATGTTCTTATATCATGGATTATTGAGCTATAATGATCTTTCGATTGAAGTATCAAGGGAACTTTATTGTGCATGTGATTCTACAAATGTTCCTGAAATCATTTTCTCCTGATAAGAAAGATATCCTTTTTAAAATGAAGTGTCTTGAATAGCATATTGTTAACTGCCTCATTGATATAAATCAATGCCATGGGCCCATGGTATTTGGTTGGATCCCTCATGAATACCAAAAAATCTGGATGCTTAAATTCCATTCAATGGAATTCCATTCCGTGATATAAAAAGGTGAATAACAAGTGCTGGAGAGAGCTTGAGTACCTGTGCATTGGGGGTGTACAGCAAGGTATACTTGCCATTGTGGATGTCTTGGGTTTTTTCCCCCCAAGTATGTCTGAGCCATGGATACAGAATTACTGGATATGGTGGGTAGACTGACAATAGTGTTGTTGAGACTCAGCATTCTGGCACCATACCTACTACCAGTAGTAGGAGAAGAAGAAGAAGTGATGCAGAAGCAGAGGAGAATCAGCGTCAGCTGAAACGTATTCGTGACATCTTTCTGGCTTCCAGTGATTCGGGGACTCAAAATAGCTTAACATAAAAAGCATCAGCATAACCATTCAAAATACGCAAATATACAAATGTTAAAACAGGATAAAAAATTCCCAGTTAAAAATCATTAAAACAAATTCAAAGTTAAAAAACCCAGCACCCCTGAATTGATCTTCCGAACCTTCACCTTTAAAAGCCTGTCTAAATAAAAAAGTTTTAGCCTCCACCAGAAGGCAGCCACAAAAAAAACCCGCTCTCTCATTCCCACCAATTGAGCTTGAGATGGAGGTGGGACCAAGAGAAGGGACTCTCCTGAAAATCTCAGGGCCTGGGCAGGTTCGTATAAGGCAGTGGTTCTCAACCTGTGGGTCCCCAGGTGTTTTGGCCTTCAACTCCCAGAAATCCTAACAGCTGGTAAACTGGCTGGGATTTCTGGTAGTTGTAGGTCAAAACACCTGGAGACCCGCAGGTTGAGAACCACTAGTCTAGGGCTTTAAAGGTCATTACCAGCATTTTGAATTGTGCCTGGAAACAGATGGCAGCCAGTGGAGCTGTTGCAACGGGGGTTTTCCGCTCCCTGTAACTAGCACCCTGGCTGCAGCTCTTTTGACTAGCTGAAATTTCTGAGCAGTCTTCAGAGGCAGCCCCACGCAGAGCGCATTATAGTATTCCAGACAGGATGGCACTAAGGCATGTCCTATCGTGGCCCGATCTGGCTTCTCAACAAATGGGTGCAGTCAGTGCGCAAGTTTTAATTGTGCAAAGGCCACCGCTGACACCTGGACCTCCAGGTTCAATGCCAAGTCCAGGAGGACTCCCAAACCTGTGTCTTCAGGGGGAGTGTAACCCCATCCAGTGCAGGCTGAATCCCTATTCCCTGATCTGCCTTCTGACTTGTCTTGTCTGGATTAAGTTTCAATTTGTTTGCTCTCATTCAATCCATTACTGATGACAGGCACTGGTTTAGGGTCAGGACAGTTTCCTTGACATTAGGTGGAAAGAGGTCGTAAAGCTGGATGTTATCTGCATACATGTGGCACCATACTCCAAAACTCCAGATGATGTCTTCGAGCGGTTTCATGTATATGTTAAAACAGCATGGGGGCTAAAACGGAACCCTGAGGAACCACACAGGTCAACGGCCAGGGGTTCGAACAGGAGTCCCCCTGTACACCTTCTGGGTACGCCCCTCTAGGAAGGAACAGAGCAACTGTAATGCCTCCTAGTCCCATCCTAGCAAGACGGCCCAGAAGGATACCATGGTCAATGGTATTGAAAGTCACTGAGAGATCCAGGAGAACCAACATGGACCCCCCCCCCCCCATTTAGTTGTCTTTCTAGGTCACCCACCAAGGCAACCCAAGCTGTCTCTGTTCCATAACCGTGCCTGAAACCAGATTGAAATGGATTGAATTTCTTTGTATGAGAACTAGGTTTTAGTCAAATAATGATCAAGTCTTTTTTTAGTACAGCATCCCCAAGAAAAATGCTTAACACATTTTATAATTACTAAACATATTGACTCACTATTACTAGTAATCATTATTACTATTAGCCACTAAGAAAATGTAATAGGTTGCAATTGCAGTTGATAATGGATGCAGTTAACAATGCTTGTATTAATGACTGGCTGGTGTTTAGTGGGATTCAGCTTCTTACATATAGTCAGCCCTCCACATTGAGGTTGGATGCCAGAGTCCTGCAAAAGTGGAAAAACTACAAATACAGTGGATGGGCAGGGGGAAGCTTTCTCGGGGGCTCCTCAGACCCCTGGAGCCAGTGGCTGGAGGGTTCCCTTGGTGGGGGCAGTGCACCACAGCTGCCCTCCAAAGTCTGGTGCCACTGCACGCCCAGTCTCACGGCAGCCCTGTGCCTCCGGAGGAAGAGTGATAGGAACTGCCCCTCCTTCCTAAAGCCTGGGTTGCAGTATGTACATCCACATAGTAGCCCATGCTTTGGGACAAAGAGGGGGATGAATGATTGCAGTTAGTTCCCACTTCCCAGAGATTGGGCTGCCATGTGGACATTCATATAGCTGCCCTTCATCTTTTGGGGAAGAAGGGGATAAGTTATTGCAGCCACTCCCCACCCCCCTCCAAATAATTCTGTGCTGCTGTGTGAATGTCATGTACACATTCATGCAGCAGCCCTACACTTTTGGGAGAAGCCTCATGAAGCTGTCTGAGGTTGGCAAGGAAGAGCACTGTTGCTCTGTCTGTCCCAAAGACCCAGGGAAGGCAGAGCACATGCTATGGTTAGCTTTTAGTGGTTGGGCAGGATACATTGTGGGTTGTCTGCTCACCATAAGTTGTAGGTGTTGTGTGCACATTCACACATCAGGCCTTGGGAGGTGGTTGGTGGCAGCCATGGTGATTGCCAGTGTTCTCCCTTCCTGAAGCCCAAGCCACCTTGTGAATGTGCATGTGGCGACCAGGTTCTCAGGAGGGGATGACTTTGGAGTGCTGGTGGCAAACTTGTGAATGTGAAGGGGTCACTGTACACTTAAGCTGAGAAGCAGTGCAATCATATGGTCTTCTTCATATCAAAGAAAAGAGATAAAATTCTTGGATTGATTATCGTAACAGTACTATAAATACATCACTTTGAATATTAGAAGCTTTAAAATGAATACTCTGAAGTCGCAGCATTGGGTTTAGGTATAGTTAGTACATTCAGTACTCTGCCTAATGTAAAACTGTCTGAAACCCTGTTGCAGAAATAAGTCAATAGGTTGAATAACACTCTTCATTTATATTTTTATATTCTGAAAATAAAAAGCTGTGAATTTCCTTGTTAATACTTCTTTCAGGTATTTGTTGGCAAAATTCCTCGAGATTTGTATGAAGATGAATTGGTGCCACTCTTTGAAAAAGCAGGCCCAATTTGGGATCTTCGGCTCATGATGGATCCCCTTTCTGGACAGAACAGAGGCTATGCTTTCATCACTTTCTGTGGTAAAGAAGCAGCACAAGAAGCTGTGAAATTGGTGAGTGTCATAATTCTTAAAGCATTTTAGGATAGAGTGGCTGTTTTTAAGATGTGGTTGGAATTTATCATTTTGTGCCTGTGGCCAGAAAGAGAGAGAAATAATACATGATACTTTTGGAGATGTGGGGGAAAACATTTCCAGTTTATGGTGACCCAAAGGCAAACCTATCATACAATTTTCTTGGCAAAATGTATTAAAAGTTTTTGTCTTTGCCTTCCTCTAAGGTGGAGAGTGTGATGTATTCAAGGTCACATGACAGCTTTCCATGGCTGAGTGGGGATTTGAATGTTAAATTTATTGCATTTTAAAATTACAGAAACATGCAAAATTGAGTGCTGAAAATCCACATCTAACATTTCCCGCTCTGCATTTCTTGCTATCCTGCTAAAAGTATGGAGAGTATTTTGCAAGTTTACTTCCAAACGCATTCTAGTTCACTTGGCTAACTTGATTTTGTTTGCTTTGAAATATAGCTCCTTTGGTATTCACAATGTAACTATACCATTCGCTATGTATTAATAAAAAAAATTGCAAAATAAATTTGTCTGAATCTTCCTTTGAGACATGGCAGTGTAGATTATTTTGATAACTTTACTATATCAGTTGAGTTCTGTCCAGGATAATTTTTAGTAGATTATACAGTCCAGGAGAAATAGCAAGGCAAAGCAATTTACCTGTCCGAATGCATCTCCCCTATGAATCATCGCAGAGCTTAAGATCCTCTGAGAAGGCCCTGCTCTCCATCCCGCCATTATCACAGGTGCGATTGGTGGGGATGGTGATTGCCCCCCCGTCTATGGAACCCCCTTCTTGGTGAGATCAGATCGGCCCCTCCCTCCTGTCCTTCAGAAGGATGGTAAAAACTTGGCTGTGGGATCAAGCTTTCGAGACAATAAAGCAGTGATAGGAAACCTTACCAGGCCAATTAGATTAGACGCAGATGATCGAGACAGTTTTAAACAGTGTATTTTAATATTGACACAAATATTTTTAATGTTTATGTATGCATATAATGAATTCATGTCCCGGCATTGAATGTTTGTTGTTTGTATGTTGTGCTCTGCCCCGAGTCCCCTTCAGGGTGAGAAGGGCAAAATATAAATGTTTTAAATAAATAAATAAATTCTGTATGCATGTGTTTATGCATGTATTATCTACAGTTCCGAATTTTTTGTCAGTGACTATAGGTAGGCCAGCATTATAAGCCCAGAGAAAGTATTAGCTTGGAAAATACTTTATTATTTATGAATCTTCCTTTAGCAGCCTATTGCTTTTCAGTGCTAGGTGCGGAGGAGGGGATCTCCTGTAATGCAGTCAAGTTAGTTTCTGTGCTGAAGCCTTGAAGCCTTTATCAATTCACTTTCTTGCCTGCATGGAATTCCATGCACTTTACTTGTTGCCTTTGGCTATGAAAGAAGTGCTTAAATGCAGGACTGCATGGTAATGTTTTTTTAGACCAAAGATGAATTTTTGAACAATCACTCTTTTGAAGATATCCTTACAAATATTTTAACAGTGAATTGTATTTACTTCACATTGTGTGTGTGTGTGTGTGATTATTATTATTATTATTATTATTATTACGGTCAATGACCAGCACCAAATAATAAATATATGACAAACATTAGGAATGATACTTAAGTATCTAACCCCCAGAAACAATATGCTCCTTTGTTGGGAACAAGGCATGTGGTGGCCATCATCTTCTCTTTATTGATTGCTAAGAAACTGCTTCTGTTCTGGTTCAGCAAAGTACATATGCAGAAATCATACAGCTTAATGGTGTAACGTTAGAAAATGTTGACTATTTCCGCTACCCTGGTAGCCACCTCTCCACAAAAGTCAACATTGACACTGAAATACAACACCACCTGAGCTCTGCGAGTGCAGCATTTTTTCTGAATGAAGCAGAGAGTGTTTGAGGATCGGTACATCCGTAGGGATGCCAAGGTGCTTGTTTATAAAGCTATTGACCTTCCAACCCTGTTATACTTTCAAGTCTAAGCTGGCTTGAAAGTAGGTTTGATGGGAAATGTGTCAGACTCTGTTGGAAACTTTAAATCTTGCTTAATTAAGATTTAAAAGCATTGAAAGATAATTTTTTCTCTCTTTTGAATGGGGGCTGCTGAAGTTTTCTTTGTCCATATTTTAATGAATTCAGTCTTGAAAGTTCAATTCATTTTTTCAGTGCGACAACTATGAAATTCGCCCTGGTAAACACCTTGGTGTCTGCATTTCTGTGGCAAACAATAGGCTTTTTGTTGGATCTATTCCAAAAAACAAGACCAAGGAAAACATATTAGAAGAGTTCAGCAAAGTCACAGGTAAGGATTAGTGAAAAGGAGCCAAGATTGTGGATAAATGTGTTATGGTTGCTGGGAGTTCCATCAGGAAAAATATTTCCTCATTTAGATTTCCTCAGATTTGCTAGGATAGTACTGTTTCTGTGATTTTTCTGTCTTGGTTCAGATTCTTGTGCATGTCCTGGACAAGTAGACATCCCTTTTGCCATCTCTGTTGGAAATCTGGTGTACCATTCCAAAGGTAGATGGGACAGTGTCCACAGAATGCCAGTTCTGCTTCATAATACTATCAAATGGGATGTGTGTACTTCAGTGCTACATCTGTTCCTGATGACCTTATTTACTTATGTACCTACTCGTGCTTCAATCAGATTTCCAAATTTGGTCTACATATGTATAAATATACATTTATACATTTACATCTACATCTACATTTACTATAAATATAGGAAAGGATGTCGTAAGGAAGAGGAGCAGGGTGTTTTCTGCTGCTCTGGAAACTAGGACTTGGAACAATGAGTTCAAATTACAAGAACAGAGATTCCAGTGGAACATTAGGATGAACTTCCCTGACTTTAAGAGCTGTTCAGCAGTGGAACTCTCTGCCTTGAAATGTGGTGGAAGCTCCTTCCTTGGAGCTTTAAAGCAGGCTGGATGGCCATCTGTCAGAGCTGCTTTGATTGTGCTTTTCCTACATGGTGGGGGTTGGACTAGATGACACATGTGGTCTCTTCTAACTCTATTATTTCATGATTCAGTGATTCTACATCTAATTTTTGCAGAGGGATTAGTTGATGTAATCTTGTATCACCAACCTGATGATAAGAAGAAGAATCGAGGATTCTGCTTCTTGGAATATGAGGATCATAAATCAGCAGCGCAAGCTCGCCGTCGGCTAATGAGTGGAAAAGTAAAAGTCTGGGGAAATGTTGTTACTGTGGAGTGGGCTGACCCAGTAGAGGAACCAGATCCAGAAGTCATGGCGAAGGTAATGTCTGAATTAAAACTTTGCTATGCAGGCACTAAATTATCTCCATCTCCCCCCACCCAAACTTTGGAAATTTCTAGAATAGAAGTGGCATTCCCTTCTTTGGGAATTGTGTCACCTCTTTTGGAATCTTGTTTGCAGCAAGGACACAAAATATGAATTAAAGAGCATCACGGTTCTATAATAAACTAAAATTACTTTCTAAATCATTGTGAACTGCCATAGCTCTAAAGCAGGGGTCCTCAAACTAAGGCCCGGGGGCCAGATACGGCCCTCCAAGGTAATTTACCTGGCCCTTGCTCAGGATCAACCTAAGTCTGAAACGACTTGAAAGCACACAGCAACAACAAAAACTATCCTATCTCATCAGCCAAAAGCAGGCCCACATTTCCCATTGAAATACTAATAAGTTTATATCAGTTAAAATTGTTCTTCATTTTAATTATTATATTGTTTTTAAGTGTTTTTTGCAATACAAATAAGATATGTGCAGTGTGCATAGGAATTCATTCATGTTTTTTTTTCAAATTACAATGCGGCCCTCCAACTGTTTGAGGGACTGTGACCTCGCCCTCTGTTTAAAAAGTTTGAGGACCCCTGCTCTAAAGGATGCATTATGTATTTTGTGCATCAAACACAAAGTTATTTATAAGTCAGTTTCAAGGATGACTATTTGATTAGTTTGTTTACACAAGATTCACTTAATACTCCATCTCTTATCAAGAGTAGAGTAAATTCTCATCTTCACCAGTCAGTTTAGCCTGCTGTAAATAATTATGGATCAATGCCGAATCCAGGGTCATTTTTCACACTTCTGGGGATCACCCTGTTCTGACATCAGAGGATATGCTTGGATGACTAGGAAGAAAGAACTGAGATTGCCTTGTTGCTGGATTGTTTCTGCCAATGTCAGAATGGGGTCCCTGCACGAAAAGGAAAAAGGAGAGGAGATCCTTATGTTGCTTGTGCATGTATGCTCTTCTGATAGGTTGAGAAGCTGGATACTGTTTTCTCTCACCTAGTACTCTTTTTTAAAAAAAAGTATATATGTGTGTCTCCAATGGTATCTTCAGAAGTAAAATTGATCTAATGCTCTCTGTAGGGGCCACATTGAAACTTCCAATTAATGATCTATTCCGTTGATTTCCAACTTCATTTCTGAGGGCAAAATTAACCTAGAAAGTATCTTGTGATGCAGAAAGCAAGTTATCTTCCTTCAGGACACTGTTTTGTGGTCCCTTAGCTAGTGGTAACTATGCTTAACATGGTCTATAATTAGCATTGCTGAAATTCAGCTAATTGAATCTACTGTGTCTGCAGTTGATGTCACAGTTCCAATTTTATTTACAGGTAAAGGTTTTGTTTGTGAGAAACTTGGCCACCACAGTGACAGAAGAAATACTGGAGAAATCATTTTCAGAATTTGGAAAGCTAGAAAGAGTGAAGAAATTAAAAGACTATGCTTTTGTTCATTTTGAAGATAGGGGGGCAGCAGTCAAGGTAGGTATCCAGTGTTTTTATTAACTGTACGATATATGGCCTAACTCTTACAGAAGTTAATCTAGTATCTTAAGAAGGCTGTTTTCTTGTATGAGATAGGAAATGAGAAATTATACTTACCATGAAGGTCCATTCTGTTTGGAGCGCGAGGGTGAAACCCAGTCAGAGGAGATTGCTCCTCCTGGCTACCTCAAGAATAGCAATAATTTCTAGAAGACTGTGCTTCTGCTTCCTGTTCCCAAGCTCCTGGTTTCTAAAGCCTCGTGGCTGGCAGTGTTTCTGCAGGTCCTTCCAGACCAGGCATGGGCAAAGTTCGCCCCTCCAGGTGTTTTGGACTTCAACTCCCACAATTCCTAACATCCTGAATTGTGGAAGCTGAAGTTCAAAACACATGGAGGGGCAAACTTTGCCCATGCCTGTTCCAGGCTCATTCTTGTAGCATATGGTATGTTTCCTCCTGGTCCACATGCAGAGTAACTGACATAGGAAATGGAATCACTCGGCAATGGAACTTGGACAACATTATTTAACCAGGAGATGATAATGATGTTGGTTTTTATTGTTTTTATTGCTTCTATTGTGGTTTTATACTGTTTTGATGCCTAAATTGTATTTTGTTGTTATGTGTACTGACTTGTTGTAAACTGCCTTGAGTCACCGATAAGGCTGAGAAAGGCGGTATACAAGTATAGTAAATAAATAAATTTCCAGTTGTGGCCGCTTGGAACACTTGTAATTGCATTAAATTCAGATCCATCCTTTGCTACAATCTCATTAAATGTCTTGAATATCCCATTTCCCGTACTCTAAAATACTCCAGAATTGAAAATTGTGCACATAGGTTGCTAAGATAGTGACATTTTTTCTACTGAGTCAGTGTACACAAACCTTCCTTCATGCACAGTATTATTAAAATATTGTATATAATATTACCTTCTGGTTATGTGTACAAGATGTATATGAAACATAAATGAATTTTCTGCATGGGAAGGTAGCGGTGCTCCATGCAGTCATGCCGGTCACATGACCTTGTAGGTGTCTACGGACAACGCCGGCTCTTCGACTTAGAAATGGAGATGAGCACCAACCCCCAGAGTTGGACACGACTAGACTTAATGTCAGGGCAAAACCTTTACCTTTACCCTAAGAGTAACATAAGACTATGTACTTAAGTTACTCTTAAGCAACCTGCTAATTACAAACCTGCAGAATGGATATGACTTCATCTGTGAAAATCTTATGCAGTCCACTTATTATTATTATTATTATTAAATAATACTTACTATTATTATTTAATAATAATAATAATAACTTATACTTACTTACTAACCTTTTATCCATTTACTAAAATTGAAAGATAAACTCAGAAATCCTGGATGAATGTTGTATTTGTTATCAGTCAAATTTAAGCATCCTTTTCTTTTCCAAACAGGCCATGAATGAAATGAATGGAAAAGAGATAGAGGGGGAAGAAATTGAAATAGTGTTGGCTAAGCCTCCAGATAAGAAAAGGAAAGAACGTCAGGCTGCCAGACAAGCTTCCAGAAGTACTGCGTGAGTGTTAAAGTTTGTTGATTGTTTGTGTGTCATATAGACAGCACTTCATGCTATAAACAATGTAACCAAAATCTGCCAAACTCTGCGTGAACTGGAGTTTTAAAATGAGCCCAGTGCACAAGATGAATGCCATTCTTTTTTATTCTTTTTCACTAGGTATGAAGATTATTATTACTATCCTCCGCCTCGCATGCCACCTCCTATTAGAGGCCGAGGTCGTGGAGGAAGAGGTGGCTATGGCTATCCCCCAGATTACTATGGCTATGAAGATTATTATGACGATTATTATGGCTATGACTATCATGACTACCGTGGTGGCTATGAAGACCCTTACTATGGCTATGACGATGGCTATGCTATAAGAGGAAGAGGAGGAGGAAGGGGTGGGCGAGGTGCACCTCCACCACCTAGGGGGCGGGGAGCACCACCGCCAAGAGGTAGAGCTGGCTATTCTCAAAGGGGGGCACCCATGGGACCGCCAAGAGGAGCCCGGGGTGGGAGAGGGGGCCCTGCCCAGCAACAGAGAGGACGTGGTGCTCGTGGCGCCAGGGGCAACCGTGGGGGCAACGTGGGAGGCAAGAGAAAGGCGGACGGCTACAACCAACCTGACTCCAAGCGCCGCCAGACCAACAACCAGCAGAACTGGGGCTCCCAGCCAATCGCTCAGCAGCCGCTCCAGCAAGGTGGTGACTATGCCGGTAACTATGGTTACAATAATGACAACCAGGAATTTTATCAGGATACTTATGGGCAACAGTGGAAGTAAAAAAAAGAGGGCGTGGGAATATTGGCAAGATAGAATTGGTTAGAGCTCTACATCCTTCCAAAAATTGGCTTAATGTTTCATCCTTCAGTAGTGATTGGCTGCCATTTGTATTGGGCTGAAGAATCACTCGATTGTGTATATACTCAAGTCTTTTTTTTTCCTTTTCTCATAAATGCACTTGGACATTACTGAGCTTGCAGAATTCCCAAATACACAGTTTGGGATATAGTGCTTTTTATCGTTTTAGGCTTCATTTTAGCAGTTTATCAGCAGGATGGGCAACACTGTTAAATCATGATTTTGCAAACCTTCTGTTTTTGGACAGTTTCCTTTTTTTATTTGGGATAGACTACATAGGCATATGCTGTACATAAAGTAAAGCTAGTACTTTGTCTCCGTAGTTTTAAGAAATTAAAACAAAATTAAGTTTTCTTGTATTGAAAATAACATGACTGTATGTTTTGCATTCTTAGAAGTAGGTTAACTGTGTTTTTAAATTGTTATAACTTCACACCTTTTTGAAAATCTGCCCTACAAAATTTGTTTGGCCTAAACGTCAAATCCGTGGCAATTTGTTCCTTGATGTGATTGTATTTCCAATTTCTTCTTGTTCATGTAAGATTTCAATAAAACTCAAAATCCTATTCAAAACATTACCTATTTCAAATTCAATTGTGTCCTAAAACATTATTTCATTGGTAATTCTTGTAAGAAATATTTTTTTTAAAAAAGCTGCCTATGTGAGTGATCAAATTGATGCAAAATTTATTGGAATTTCCAATATTGGTGGTATGTGAGTTAGAAAGGTCTGATCATACACTCAAAACAAAATTTATTAATTGGCACTCTAGTCTACTTCTGCTTAATGTTAAATTGGTTGCTATTTTAACAGCTTCAAGGACACCCGAAAGCTCGCACAAGTTCTATTAGGTGTGAATAGTTTTTTGGGAAAGAGATCTGTAAATTTAATCTGTTTTTGTTATTAATTTGGTTAACATCTAATGATGCCAACACAATTTCATCCTTCTCAATTCCATCCTGCTTAATATTAATGTATTTTTAAAGAAAGTATAGCTAAGACGTAAATATCCCTTTATGAAATAACTATCAAATAAGATTACTAACTTGACTAAAATATTAGATTTGCTCCTTACTTAATGGCAAATTTCAATTGATTGGTTATATCACTCCTCCCACAATACATGAAGACTGTTTCAAATGATCCTGATTTGTTTCTCAATTCATGCTACTTTTTCATTGGTTTGCATCCTTTTCATTGTGGTGCACTGCAATGAAGCACATTTTGATACAGGAAATGAAGTTCAAAGTTAGTAAATTTCCAAATAAACTGACCAGGCTTTTAAAAAAAATCATGTGAGAAGCGACTTGCAAGTCGCTTCTGGTATGAGAGAATTAGCTGTCTGCAGAGATGTTGCCCAGGAGACGCCTGGATGTGTTACCATCCTGTGGGAGGCTTCTCTCATGTACCCATGTGGGAAGTTGGAGTTTACAGATGGGGGCTCACCCTGTCTCGCGGTTTCAGGTCAGCAGTTCAGCCGGCACAAGGGTTTAACTCATTGTGCCAACACAGCTCCTAACTGTCCAGGCTGATCATTTGTAATTAAGAACTCGTCCCACATTTATCAGTATGTGTTGATTTAGAACATTGGGATCTTTGCACAAAAGACCAAGCTACTGTCTAAGCCGGCTGTTAGGAATTGTGGGAGTTGAAATCCAAAACACCCAGAGGACCAAAGTTTGTCCACGTCTAGTCTAAGCCTTGTTTAGTCCCTTTTTTGTTGGGAAGAATTGCATTGTTATGTCACCATTGTTCTTCCACATTTTAGCTTGTTGCAAGTCAGGACAGACACTGAATGGATTAGTATCTGACTTAAAGACTGAAGGGGAAGCTGCTTTCCAGTTTACTAGTTCAATCATATAATTGTGTGTGGTGAGGGCTTCTTTGCAACCCCCCCCCCCCATGCTTTATGCTAATAATAATAATAATTAACTGCAGTCATTAATGCAATCAAACGGTGCTTCGTGCTGTCATGCCAACTACATGACCTTGGAGGTGTCTACGGACAATGCCGGCTCTTCGGCTTAGAAATGGAGATGAGCACCAATCCCCAGAGTCGGACACGACTGGACTTAATGTCAGGGGAAACCCTTTACCTGTACCTAATTATATTAAATTATATTTGGGCACATACTTATAGGTTTTTAACAATGTAACATTTGTATCATTAAATACATCTAATAAAATTTGGGCAGTGCCTTGCTTTCTGTTAATCAGTGATACAAAAATAGGTTTTACCTGTTTTTGTGCCATCAGTTCCAAACTCAAGCATTTTATTATAAATAGGAGTTTACTTTCAATTACTTGCCTGAGAGGAAAAGGTGCTTAAATAATTACTATGGGCCATAAACAAGGACTTCCATAAAAGGCAGTGTTGTTGATAAGAAAACATCTGATAGTCCAAAAAAGAATTTGGAGTCTCAACTCATAGATACTCACATGGAAAGAGAAATCATTCGATTCCAACAAATCATAGAATGCCATCTAAAATGATCTCAAAAGTAGCCATTCCACAAATCTAGAAACAAATTTAATATTTTAATGCAACATTTATTTCAGTGATATATATTTCTCCTTTAATATAATGCACAATTGAATTCAGATTTTTTTCTCTAGGAAGCTTTATTGCTACAGTAGAGTCTCGCTTATCCAACAGAAACGGGCCAGCAGACCGTTGGATAAGTGAAAATGTTGGATAATGAGGGATTATGGAAAGCCTATTAAACGTCAAATTACATTACGATTTTACAAATTAAGCAGGAAAACATCATGTTTTACAACAAATCGACAGAAAAAGCAGTTCAATACACGGTAGCATTATGTAGTAATTACTGTATTTAGAAATTTAGCACCAAAACATCGCAATGTTTTGACATAGCTGTGGATCCGGGCGGGAGGCAGACTGCATTGGATAATACAGAACGTTGGATGAGCGAAGGTTGGACAAGCGAGACTCTACTGTATTTAGTAGCACTTAAACAATAACTAAATATCAAAGTTGCAGTTCCAAATACATTTTGTTCGTCTGTATTTTGCCCTTTGGTCACCAGAGCAATTCTGGGGTAGAAAACCCCTATCAGAAGAATCACAAGCCTTTTTTCCCTTCAAGATGTGGGAGGAATCATGAAATGGGGTTCAACATTTGATCACTCATTTATAGCAGTTGCTTCAGTGTCTCTATTGATATGAAGGTCATTTTCAAACAAACTGATGCCAGAGTTTTGGTACTCAAGAAACCTCTGTCAAAAGATTTCTACAAATTCTTAATTACGCAGATCCATCATTGCGACACAAACAACTTTATACATTAAGCAGCTCTATTCTTATTTGTGAAAAGTTTAAATTTATAGAGATGCAGCAATTGTTTTAGCTATATCATTCTTTTTTTCTAGCAGAAGATGTCAATCCTGAGCAGCTTAGCATTTTAAAAGCATTTTTCTTCCGAAATTCTACTAAAATTCAAAAGGATTTGAAGATCTTAAGCTTAATGATCAGCTGTATGAATGACTGCCTCATTTATCAAAGCCTGATTATATTTTCACCTTGTCTACATTTGTACACTATTATTTGAATTCATTTGCATTTGGAACATTAACACATGCTTGTAATAAGGCTATTATAAGCAGAGTAAAGAAATTTATGACAATATTTTGATAAAAGAGTACAAGGGAGTTCTCAGAGTTGATAATTGGAGTCCTTATGCAAGCAAATCTTGGAACATCATTGGGGCTTTTTGATTTTGCCTGGCCAAGCATGATTTGGGTTCTTGCAATTTCTAACATCTGAGCCAGATTTTTCAAAACCTGCACCTAGCTCTTTGGTTTAAATTTGTGCTATTTGTAAGAGTAAGTATTTTATTGGATGCTAGATTTTGTGCCATGGAAATGAACTGTTTAAATCTCAAGCTCTCAGGGTTTTATAAAGCAAAGGTTCTGGATTATATTTTCCCATTTCTCTGAAAATGGGAGCTTCTGTTAACTTAGGACTAGTACTCTAGCTGTGCATAGCAAATTTGATGCCTAATTCTTCGCCAAGGTGCATCTTTAGTTTTTGCAACTGCTTGGATGGAAAAAACCTAATTAGAAATGGTCTGTTAATGCTTCTCATATCTTATTAGTATCTGGGTATTGGTTCGAAATGCTGTGGCTGACAATATTTTTGTTTTTGGAGGAATATTTTAACACCTTGCAAAGAGGTTACCAGAAGCTCTGAATGACAGTTCAGAATGTATTGCACTACATTTTCTGATGTTATCCAGAAAAGTGCACATATAACTTCTGTTTTAACTCCTTCCTTTTATTACCTGACTATCAGGGAAGCGTGGTTGAGGCTGCCCTGACCTGACATGTCATGATGTCGACTTGCTAGGTGGGGTTCGCAGGGGACAGTAACCATTGGAGTTATCGGTAAGATAAACTTTCTTTCTAATTTTTCTCAAGGTGAAAGGGCTTTCCTCTGGGTGGTGGGAAGGATTATGCTACTTGCCCTCTTTCTTCTCTTCGCTAATCTTAATTGTTTGGATTCCTAATTAACAATCCCCTCGTTACGGTAGATGTAATTTTTGATAACTGGTGAGTATGAATGTGATGCTGCTGATTATAATGAATTAATAGGTCTGAATTAGAAGATTGTTCAGTGGACTTTATTTCAGTACTTCTCAGTCTTATTTATTTATTTACATTTATATCCCGCCCTTTTCACCACAAAGGGGACTCAGAGCGGCTTACAGGTTATATGTACATACAATATATTATATTATTAGAATAGCACAAATATTAGTATTATATATTACTATATTGTACTATACCACTATACTGTAATATAATTAGTAATATTACATGTAATATAAAATATATAATTATTATATTGTATTATTATTATTAGTATTATATTGTATTACAATATAATGTTATCAATATCATATGTGTATACAATATATTATATTATTAGCACAGCACAATATTAGTATTATATATTACTATATTGTTGCTGGGGGGAGGGGCTCCCAACTGATGACCCAGGAGACATGGTGGAACTCTGTCTCCCTGGCTCCCCTTTTTCACTCTGGCACCAGAGTGGCAGTTAGCAGTCTATTTTCTGATGTGGGGGAACTGGCTTTTAAAAAAATCTGCCAGTACTAAATTTATGCCCATTGGACACAAGTTCCTCTTTTTCCTGTAAACTTTGTAGAATCTAGCTTCATTCTACTTTGAGTGATAAGCTGTTCTATTACACATTTTATTTGCTATATTTTTCAGCAATTTTTAAAGCTTTTCGAAAATAAAGTTGAAACTGGTATATAAAATTAGATTCAAAACTGCCTCTGTTCATGATAAGATGGTTTATCCTTTGGACAAGTGCTGTGCAGAACGGTAAAACTGGATAGATTTCAGTAGAATATACAAACTAGATTGGAGCTATAAAGTAACTTTTTTTCTTTTTTAACCTGCTGCAGTAACTGATCATTTTTCCCAGCTACAAGCTGGAAGATAAATACTTTCTGTCTTCCAAATCCAGGCTGCAATTCTCGGTTTATCTGTGGAACAGCACCAGGTTGTCTACCTTTTACTCAATACAATGTGTATGCAGTTTTAGCAATGGGAGGAAAGATTGCTGCAGCTGTAAAAAAAATGGTTCATGGTACTCCTTCCATTTGTCGCAGAATTTCTAATATTCAGTGTTTGCAATGGGCATTTAGGAAAAGCTGAAAGTTTTCCAGAATGGTACTAAAAACCTATTCAGCATGGCCATGTTGACCATATGCAAAATTCAGCTAATTTCAAAATCCGCAAAGGTGTGATATATTTATTTTGCCAACCAAACACATGAAAAACAAAGCTGGCATTTTCTTTAGATACAGGTATTAAAAATGATACTGAAGGAAAAGAATGTAAACATGTGACTGTTATAATTTTTTCTTCTTCTCCTGTATGATTTTAACATCTATCCCTGAGGAAGAAGCCAACAGAGCTTCAAAAGCTTGCATGATGTATTTTATTGGGGCCAATAAAGGTATCACTATTTTGTGGATTTTGTTACCTGTTGAAAACAAGAAAAAGGGGAGGAGGCAAAAAAGAATGTGTCCACCCCTGTCAATCTTCCCTTCTTTTGTCATAACAGTCTAACACAGCTATTTCTTTTAGAACTGCTGATAATCGTTCCATGGATTATCTTTCTGTAGAGCAGCAACAAACATGCTTAGACTGAGTGAATATTCAGTTCCTTTCAAAAAGTAGCATTCCACAGAATCAGTGACCCTTTCAATACAACTCACGCGTGCATCAAAAACAAAATAAACAAACAACCCCCCCCCCCCCCCCCCAAAAAAAAAAAAAAACCCTGCTGTGGTACAGGTGCTCAATGAGAAATGATCTGAAGCAAGATTTGGTGCCGTTGAAAGCTGTAGTTTGAAGAAGAGGAGAGGAAAATACAAATCCTAGCAACACTGGATACAAAAATCACTGGAGTCAATCATGATAACTTACTTGTGCATCTCATTTGCATAATTTAGAAGCATGAGAGTTGTTATAGGACTGGATTACTATAGCATTGTGTGAACTGTTACAGCAGAAATTATAGGTATTTTCCTTCTGTTCACAGTTCTTATGATACATTCCTACCATTTGGATCCAGATAACATGCATCTGAAGGACTTGATTCACCTTAATGTCCTGTGGCATGGGCTTCCTCAGAAATGTTTTTATGGCATAGGGATCAAGGTTTTGCAATTTTATTTATGTCGGAATGAGTTCTAAAGAATGTGGAGGTCAGTTCCATGATGTTTGAAAGCCCTTGGGCCATCTGTGATTTAAAAAAAAACACATACATTTTTGCCTTAAAATTCTTCCTAGGAGATATGGAGGCATTGCTACAATGTTAAGGTTAGGAACTGAGCTAATTTCTACTCTGGAGAGGCCTTTTAAAAAAATAATAAGTGACATCTATTTGGTTTTTTAAAAGGGCCTATAATTCCAAAAGAAGGGACAAAAACATATTGCCTAGAAGGCATTTGGGGAAGAGTTGTTTTTGTAAGAGTGGCTACACAGAAGAGTGCAACCCCATAAGTTTCAAGAACTGCCCTCATTTGTTAGATAGTAAATTAAGGATGCTTTATTTTTTATTTTTTAGTCAGCATTTACAGAAAGAATATAAAAGTTATTGGGTGAAAATAATAGACATAATAAACGCCATCGAAGTTAACATGATTTTATATATGTATGAAGTTCTTCACTGGTTCAGATCTCACTATAAGCTGAAGATCCTCCAAACTCCTGCCTTACTTTTGGTGCTTTCTTGAACGGCCCAACATTTGTTTAGTCACTTTCACTTGGAATGTTTGTATATGGGCATAATGCTTATCTGTAGTATTTTTTTTTTAAGAAACTTAGAAGCAGTACTTTCTTCAGTACATTTCCTGAAGATTTGCTGATTTAAGCTGTTCCCCACATTGACAATATATTGATTTCCAGTAACTGCTATTCTTGCTCTTGCTGCTGCAGAAGACTGCAAAGTAAAGTTCTTGTACAAAATACACTGCCAATATAGTGGGGCTGCCGTGGCACAGTGGGTTAAACCGCTAAGCTGCAGAACTTGTTGACCGGAAGGACGGCAGTTCAGATCCATGGGACACGGGGTGAGCTCACGCTACTCCCAGCTTCTGCCAACCTAGCAATTCTAAAACTTGCAAATGTGAGTAGATCAGTAAGTACTGCTTTGGGTCTTCGGTTTAGAAATTGAAATAAGCACCACCCCCCAGAGTTGGACTTGACTAGACTTAATGTCAAGGGAAAACCTTTACTTAATGAAGTAATGTTGAGTGTTGCGAGTGTTCACAGTTTGCCACTGCTTTAAAAATATTTTACTGATTTCAACACAACATATATACTTGTATATCAGTTTTTAAAAAGTGAACAAAAATTCAGCCCCAAACCCCTGGAGTCAACTTATCAGTGTAAGTAAATATTCTCCACTTTGGCACTACTTCTGGTTTTTTTGAATGCCTGGATGCTGGCTCCCTCAAGCAGCATTGCCACTTTTCCTTCTGCACAGATGACCCTTGACTTATACACAGGTAATATCAACATTTGTAATTTTGGTGCCAAAACCTGCCGTTGATTTATACACGATATTGAATTATACATTATGAATTACAGAATATGTATTGTTGAAGGCTTTCATGGCCGGAATCACAGAGTTGTTTTGTAGTGTCCAAGTGTTCACTACACTACACTTTTGTAGTGTTCACATTTGATCAGAAGACACCTCAATTTCAACAAACCCTTCTCAGATTCAAACTCATAGAAGTATATTGGAGAATGTTTGTACAATCACTTCTTATCTAGCTGACTTTTTCATTTAAGTGCTTTATAAAGCCCGAGAAAGGACTTCTCTGAATTTGCTAATATATTCCTATGCAGCCATCATTAATACTATTTTGTTTTTTCATGTAACAAACAAATGTTGTTACTTGCAGGTAAAACATGATCAGTAAAAGGTGATACATGTTTCCTTAGTTCACTCATTCTCGTATTAAATATTGAAAATATTCTGGAGCAAAGTTGATTTGACAACTTCTATATGGGGCTGAAATTTAGGGTTGGGATAAGAAAGTGCTTAAGCGCTGAGAGGCAGTCCAAAACGTTTTAAGGGCATTTTGGGTGTTTCGCAGGGCACTCCTGAAAGATATTTAGACTGAGAATTGGGCTGCCTTCAATCTGCATTACAAATTCACATAAAAGTATTAGAATTTTTTAATTGGATGATCTCTCTGAAGATCATTGAATTGAGCTTTCCTTTTGGCATCTCATTGAATGATTATACTAGTATGCTGTTGCCTTTTTAAAATCTTACTTTTTGCTTGCACCATATATTCAAAAAGTTCCATCATTTGTCTTGGGTTCTTATCAAGAGGTCAGCTTAGACTTGTGTTCAGAATGTTCAAGATGGTGCAATAAATGTGTTTCTTGCTACATTATTGACCTTACTAGACTCTCCTTGCGGAAGGTGTTTACAGCGGACCCTTGGTTTCTGCTTGATTTTGGTTCCAGGAACCCTGTGGATATCAAAATGCATGGATGCTCATGTCCCATTATATACAATGGTGTAGTAAAATGTCATCCCTTATATACAATGGAGAACAATTCAAACAAGTGTCAGAGAGCCCAAGGTGGGAGACTAAAGCAAGGTATGCTTATACATAAGTGCCTGGCAAAATCAAGGTTTCCTTTTTTGATCCCCCTCCCCCAGTTTTTTCCAAGCCATTGTTGGTTGAATCTATGGATGCAGAATCTTCAGATACAGAGTGATGACTTATACAAGTTTGTTTCCGACGTATGCCTTCTTGAGAGTGGTTTTCACAAGGTCTTTGTCCCTGTGGAGTTTATCAAGCAGAAGATACCGAAAGTTACGTTGTTGTCCTTTTTATAGTTACATAATGGAGATTTCTGAACCACATCATTGCCAAGGTCCAAAGAGGAATGTATTGACTATTTACTGGGAGATGCATCTCATTATGCACTTATCAGGTAGCTATTTTCTTATTCGTGGTCTCTCTGAATCACATACAGGTTATTCTGGGCCAGTGCAGAGCACACTTGGGACCTTCCAAAGCTTTAATCATACATTTTGACTGTAATCCCATTGTTGGCTATCTCTTAAAATTAGAAAAAAATGCTGTACCTGTTTTATATTGGGGTTGATTTGGCATTTAAAAAAAATTATATATTGATTTTTTAAAAAGAGAAATTATGTGTTGTATCACCACTTTGTATAATGCACATCCTATTTTTATAATTTTAAAAATTCTGAAAACTGGTCAGAAATTTAGCAAGAAGCAGAACAAACTTTAAGTCTTGATCACTGTACAAATCAAAAGCTGTCGAACAAATAAATTAGCTGTCAAAGTGAACAAATGAAACTGAAGATCAAAAAAATGTTAACAAATTAGGATGCTTACATCTAAAATAGGGTGAGGTCAACTATATTATGTGGGCCAGAGGTCAGGTATTCTACATTTGTTGCCACAGCCAGGAAGACTATCACCTCACCTGAGCCCTTATAACAAGTATCCAAGAGATTGATCGTTGAGGATTCTCTGATGTGACAGGAAGGGTCATGTGGAAGTAGGCAGTCATTGCATTTTGGTTTTCGGACTCACAGCTACTCTTGCTTACAATCAATAAAGTAAATACTCAGTTGCAGATTCCTGAGGGAAAACAATTCGGCCAACAGGTTTATTCATTCCCTCTGTTAAGGATTAAAATAATTATTGACCATGGTTATATTTCATTAGCCAAACTTTTCAAAAGTTGAGCAAAAACATGCTATTCATCATGTTCACCCGTTTTGATTATATGAATTTCATCAGTTTGAGATTCACTTCGAGTTCCTGGATTGCTTTTCTCCCTGTCCACACATATTGTTGAGTTTCTTCATTCTGAAAGCACGTGTATGTATTGGTATACAATATTTGAAAGGAAATATTAAGAGGGGAGCAACTTTGTTTTCTACTTCTCCAGAGACTAAGACATAGAGCAGTGGTTCTCAACTTGTGGGTCCCCAGATGTTTTGTGCTATAACTCCCAGAAATCCCTGCCACTTTACCAGCTGTTAGGTTTTCTGGGAGTTGAAAGCCAAAACATCTGGGGACGCACAGGTTGAGAACCACTGATACAGTGCAACACATTCAAACTACAGGAAAAGAGATTCCGTCAAAACATTAGAAAAAACCTCCAGACAATAAGAGCTGTCAGGAAGCTCTTACTATCTATGTTACTCTTATGCTACTCCCCCCCCCCCCCGGAGGTTTTTAAACAGAGACTGGGGCTTTTAAACAGAGAGTGGATTTTCATCTGCCGGGTACTTTAGTTTTACATTCCTATATGACGGAATTGGACTGTATGGCCCTTGTGATCTCTTCCAACTCTATAATAGTATGATTCTGTCTTATATTGGTGATATCAGTAGATGGATCTACATTTTCAGTATTAACCAGCTGGTTATGCAATGCAAATGTAGGTTGCTGTGATGGAATTTTCTCAAATAATGCCAGCATATTTGTCAAAGATTTTAAATTTTGATTTTATGTTGAAGTTTGGGTTAACTACACCTTCCCTACTCAATCAATAGAAATTAGCTTTCTGTTTTGTTAAAATGTATGTCTTTCCTAGAGGAATGGTTTTTGACAGCAGTAGAAATTGTCTTTTAACCTGTTATCAGAAGGTCAAGCTTTGTCATCACTTAATATGCAGCAAAACAGATGTCCCGAAGTACTTCACATGTAAATGTCTTTCAGCTTCATTCAATCCCCAAAGCAACATCTACAGGTAAGAAGATAGTGGTGGTGGTTTATAAGGCTTGCTTGTGAATTTTAATCTTGCTTCTGGCTTTTGTACAATTTACATTGTACAAAGATGTGTTTAATAGATAAAATGATCGTGTGAACAGAGAGAGGATGGCAATCACTGTGCCCCATGCTTGTTGCAGGCTTTCTTGCACTGAGCAAAAGCTAGCATTCATTTGTTTTGAATTATGATAAATATTCAGTTTTATGCTATCTGTCTACCCAGAAGGAAAATGCACAAATCACTAATATTCTCCAAGAGAAATAGTATTTTTTTTCAAAATCTGTTAATATTTTAAATTCTGTAATATGTTACAGAAATTCAACTACTAAGGAATTTAAACTTAAAACAATATAGGCCCTAGAACAATGCAGATCTGCTTAAAAGTATATGGGCAACATCAGATAAGATCACAAATTGAGAAAAATAATTGAATGGTATATTTAGTGACCAAGAACCCAATGCAAGAGTAGACAAATTGACCTTCCATATGTTGGACTGTAACTCTTATATCCATAACTGCTGACCAGGTCTAATGGAAGCCCATAGATTGTCCAGCCTTATTTTTTGTTGATCAATTACATATGTCTGAAACTTGAACGTGGAATTGTAACTTCAGAATTAAGAATACATTAAGTAAGCATATTAATATCTTCCGTTGGAAAGAGAATCTTACTGTGCATAGTCCCTTCTGCAACTAATGAGAGATGCTTGATCAAACATTCCAGTGACATTTTCTTTTTTGTATGTGGGCACTTACAGCTAAAAGTGTCCTTTACATAACTGCTTTGGCAAGGGAGCTTACAGTAAATGCATGCTTAACATCTGTAGCTTAATTCAGTTTGCCATGCTGTTTAGTGTACCTTTAAAGGAATCATGATTCATTTTGCATTTGTCCAGTGTTCAATAATAACTAAGAATGAGTCACTAAAGTAGGAAATCTATATAAGCCATGTGTAATTGAAGGAAGTTATCATTTCCACAGAGACCACTATTGTCTTCTTCTTTTTCTTCAATAATGTATTCTTATCTCTTCCAAATAATTGGTTTAAAGACAACAGAGTTCAGACTTGCTTATTAAAAATCTGTAGTACTTCATCTCCTCTTGCCAGTCTTGTTACAGGATACTCCCATGATCTTATACAGCCTGTTGATCAATTTGTTCTTCATTGCAAAACAGAAAGCCGTGCATGATAAAGTCAGCTTGTAATAAGTTTATATGTAGTCTGATGAAATAGAATATGAAAACAACAAGCATCTTACATGATGTGCAAGACCAAACATCAGCATTTAATTGAGGCTAAGAGGACCACTCAGAAAATAAGCATAGCTAGGCCTTTTGAGTTATCCTGAACACCTTTATTCATCTTTGGATTATTTACTTTCAATGAAACATTCAGTTCCTAAATATATAAAAAGTGCTAGTAACCTTGCTTTCCTTCTCATGATTTTTTATGGGTAGTGGATTTGGCTCTTTAAAAAAAATAATTTCTTCCTGATTCTCATGTATTGAAAATAGACGTACTCTATTGGTAGTATTGGATATTTCCCCATCCCTATACAGAGTCAAACCATAAGCACCATTATTTAACTTGGTCTGTTTCGTAAAACTTTCAGAATTGAATCCATTGATATTTGAAGACTAAGAACAGAATGATCAAAGAGGTATGCAGAAAAATCTGCATGAAACACATTGACTAAGTTGACCAAGAATCATGGATCAGACCTGTTTATAATGGCAGCTATACTGAAAATTGTTATGCTGTTAAACCCTGACATTTCAGAAGTTGCTGTATGAGGAAGCAAGAGAAATCTCCTGCAGGGTCTATGCTGCTATGATGCAAAACATGTCCTGTGATTCTGGAATAATGGGGATATCGGACCGATGACATCACCCAGGCCTGGAAAGACAAAGGTGAGTTAGCCTACTAGGATAGGTACTTGATGGCTATAATTCATTTATTGGCACAGTATGTGTTACCATGATTCAAAGAATCAAGAAAAAAAATCTATGCGCAAGAAGCAATCCAGTTTTCTGGCCTTCTCTATAAGCTTGGGGTCTGAGGTGGAAGATGGCATCTACTGAGGAATAAGCCCACAGTCCCCCCACTGCCAAATTCCAGAGTTCCCCGACACATGTGCGGACACTTGCTATTTCCGTGTGTTTTGCATTCTCCAAATGAATGTACATATAATGACAGGGACACTGAACAAGAACAACAGTCTCATATTTACCTTGCCCTGTTCTTAATGTTGGTGTAAGTTAGTGTAATGTTGGTGTAAGAGGAGAAGGGCAAAGTAAATGAGCAAAAATAAACAATCTTGCTTGGAATGGAACACAGCGATGGCATATTGGCCACAACCCTCACCACCAGGTTAGAGCCAGAACTTAGACTCAAGAACTAAACTGTACATTTTTCTCCTTGATGCTTATTTCAGATCTGAGGGTGGCGAAATGAAATGAAATGGTTTTGCCATTCTTGTTTTGCTTCAAATGCGCATATTGTCATAGATCCAGTTGTGCACTGCATTTCTTTCTCATAGTTAAAAACATTGTGACTAGATTGATGGGTCTAGAAATCAAAAGGATTCAATTTTACTAGACTGTTGAATCTCAGGATGCCTTTTCGCAGTTCTATCTGTTTCTCAAGCAAAGTATCCTATTAGAATAATTGAAACTTCTCTGTCAGTATTCTGACAGACTGCACACCTGTGAATCTGATTTTGTTTTTGAAAACATCCTAACTCTATGGAAAAATAAGTCTGGAAGACTTTTCTATCTGACCCTACAAATGCAGTTGTCCTCACCCAAATTGTAAGAGGGGTAGCAATATCTTCATTTTAGGCTTTGGATAGCCACATCATGATGATCTTGTTCTTAATTATATGTGGGAAGTAGAAAAGGCAACTCCCCTTTACAGACTTGCCTTCCCACTGTTCATGAACTCCACAGTTCCCTTCCCAGCCATAGTCAAATGCAATCTTCCCTTGGGTCGGTGGTCATTTTGAAGGACATCACATCTTACACTTGGGTTTGCATTGAATCTTGGCACAGTATATGTACCAAAACAGCAGATGGGTATAGTCACTGCAGCAAATTAGTCCACTGGTAAATCTATTTGCTATTTTTATTTCCTCCTTGACTTGTAAATGGCCAGTTTTCCTTAATAAATATTTTACGAAAGTGAGTGTGCTGTGTTCTTTTTACATGAATCTGCTTGCATTTGCCCCAAAAGATATATGATCAGTCTTGCTGTTGCTGAATTTAAGCTGGTATGATGCAGAGGGCTGTGGAAGTAGCAATTTAGCCTTACTCTTCGAAGTGGGAGTGAAATAAATAACATAACACATCATGTTCATTTTTTTGCATTTCCTTGCAAAATGAGAGGAATAAAGGACATGCCTCTTGCAGTCTCCTCTGGCCAGGTCATTTAAGCAAATACCCTGCTCTCACTCTGAAGATGGAATTGGTAATGGAAGACGATGAACAGTCTGTTGTATCTGCCATGAAAAGGACGAAGTAAAACACCACATTTTACTTGAATGCTTAGTATTACGTTCTGATATGCTGAAGCTTTGATTTTTTAATGGGAATAATAATAATACACCTTATTTCTATTCCTCTCTATCTCCCCGAGGTGACTCAGAGTGGATTCAGTATACACATACACAGGCAAACATTCAATGCCTTTTATACAGTGAACAACAATGACAGAGAAATACACAGAGAAAGGCAAGGTGTAGAAGTGACATAGTGTGTGCAAAAGCAACAGTGGCTCAGGACAAACAACCTAATAGAAACATAGAAGGAGAAGGACCAGGAATCATCCCCTGAGTTTGGAGCTACAAAATACATTTGAACTCTCTCCAGAATTAGTGATAGTGCAGAACAACAAGAAGTGCAACAGAACATGTCCTCAGGATATGTAGGTGCCCATGGAAGAGTCAGCACATGGAAAGTCCTGCTAAACCTCCAAAAAATAGGTGGTAGTGGTAGAGGACTCCTTGCTGAGGGAAAGAGGAAGAGTGGTTCCAGCCTGATAAGATGAGGTGAGCAAAAATCTGTTGTAACAGAGAAGCTGAAGGTTTGTTGAGGTATTTCCCTTTTTGTCCATATGGGACTCAACAACAATGCAAGGCAAACCCTTCGGAAGATCAATCGGATTACAGTGCTGTGGGTAAGAAGCTGCAGAGCCTTGCTTCCCAGGTCCCATTTCAAAGACAATTTAAGAAAAGAGAGAAGCATAATAGAAGCGAATAATTTGGTTTGCAGATAGCGCCATCAGGACTGAGTTGGCTTGTGTGCTTTCAAGTCGTTTCAGACTTAGGTTGACCCTGAGCGAGGGCCGAGTAAATGACCTTGAAGGGCTGTATCCAGCCCCCGGGCCTTAGTTTGAGGACCCCTGGTCTAAGGTTTAATTAATCTGGGCTTTTGGTAAAGGATAGGTAGAATTTTTTTGCTAAAAATCTCAAGAAACACGATCAGAGGGCTTTCTACTGAATTATCTGGGGGAGGGAGACGGTATTCTTGAAAGGAGAAAATTAACAGGAGAATATTCAGCTGTTACATAGTGAACAGTACAAGGACTCGGAACAGTGAGAAGTTTGAAAAAGACTTAAAAATAAGCAGTGGTGGGACAGTCCATAGTCTGGTGTGTCTATAACAAAGAACACAGGAAATTAGAACTAGAATTCGTAATACAACTAGGCATTAGGGCTGGCCGGTTTCGTTTCGTTAATTCGTAATTCGTTAAAAATCAGGTTTTTTTTTATAACGAAGCGATAACGAACCATTCTGGAGCAACTTAAAAACGAAACGAATTTTTAAATTCGTTTCGTAAATGCTTCGGATTCGTTATGTATTTGTTTCGTTATCGGTTTGAGGTCGTTTCGTTATTATTTCCGCATGTCTGGGGCAAGTTTTATAGTTGTTTTTTGTTTAATTAGTGAAAAAAAATTATAATATCACACCAACAGTCAACAACAGAGGGAGAGGGAAGCTTCAGAAGTTCCCCCTGTCCCATTTGGAGGTTTTTTAGCGTATTGCGCGGTCGCGTCCGCCATTAACGAATCGATTCGTTATTGTTTCGTATTTGTTTCGTAATTTTTTAAACATTTACGAAATTTCGTAAATATCGAACTTTTTAAAAGAAAAATTTCGGAATTCTTTTAAATATCGAAACGCAAACCCCCCCAAAAATGAATCGATTTTAGAAACAAATTTTTCCGTTGTTACCCAGGCCTACTAGGCATATATAATGTAATTGGCATCACTGAAACCTGATGGGATGAGTCTCGTGACTAGAATATAGTAAAAGAGGGATACAACCTAATTATGAGAAATAGACCAAATAGGAAAGGAGGAGGAATAGCATTATTTGTCAAGGATGTTTATACATGTGAGGAGGTCCATGATATAAATCTTAAAAGATATCTGAGTAAAAATTAAGGGGTAAAGAAACAATAGGAATGAATTGACCTCAAAGTCACGCTGACAACTTGGATGATATCTTCCTGGAGAAGATGAACATTTAAACAGGAAAAATGTTGTAATGGGAGATTTTAACTATCCTGATATTTGTTGGAAGTCAAACTCTTCCAATAATGTCAGGTCTAACAAATTCCTCATCGGAAGGTGGAAGACGCAACAAAGGGATCAGATGTATAAGCTGATCCTAACCAACAGTAATGGCCTGATAAATAGGGTAAAGTGGTGGGTTCCTTAGGTAGGACTGGCCATGTTCTAGAGCAGGCTATCCCCCAGAGTTGGACACTACTAGACTTAATGTCAAGGAGTAACCTTTACCCTTTTACTACCTCTATTGGTCAAACAAAATGCACGAAACAAACCTATGCAAGCTTTTGAAGCTCACTGTCTCCTTCAGGCAAAATACACTTTTAAGAATAAAGGAGAATGAAAATGATGACATTCGTATCACAGGCCTACATTTTGTAGCAGATTTTATTTCTCTTGTAGTTGGATCTCAATGCAAGAAGAGACCATTCAGCTTGCACTGAGACCAAGGAGGAGTCCATAGTTGGTGCCTCTGGCAAGTTGGCACATCTCTTACTGATTAACAGCTCATTGTTCTGTATCCAGTCTCCTACAGGTAATGGTAAGTAAAGCTTTCTGCTTCTTCTGGCAACAAACGCCTACCCTATTCTTTAAATAATGAGTGGAAAACGGGCCAAATATATGATACAGAGGACAAGGGGTGATAAAGATGTGCCAAAAATAAACTGTTAGCCAAATGCAATAATAAATTACTTAGACAATCAACTATGCAACGGGTCACTAGATGGCACTACATTTCTGGCTAAATGTCACTTGAACCGCTTAGTCTTAAAAATATTTTATATTGATTTGGTGATTTGTAGGTTATGGGCTGGGACACCTAGATTGAGACTTTGCTTGTTGAGAGCTTACTGTACATAGTCACAAAAGCTATGTGTACTTATTGAGGATTAAGTGACCCAAGATCCTACATTGGTAGAGCAATAGAGAGAGTAATGGAGAATGTTTCCTTTGTCCACTCTGTAACAGTAGCTTCAGGGCACAGGCCATCTTCCCAATATCAGGTTAACTATATGGCTATACCTAAACTAATTCCAGATGCTTTTACTCAAGGAAGAGAGAAGAAGCACCACCTGTTCACAGCGTAAAGTTACTCTTTTAACACTCTTGGTACAGAAGGAAGTATTGCATACTCCATTCTGTAAGGCAGGGGTCCTCAAACTAAGGCCCAGGGGCTGGATACGGCCCTCCAAGGTCATTTACCCGACCCTCGCTCAGGGTCAACCTACGTCTGAAATGACTTGAAAGCACACAACAACAACAACAATCCTATCTCATCAGCCAAAAGCAGGGCCACATTTACCATTGAAATACTAATAAGTTTATATTTGTTAACATTGTTCTTCATTTTGTATTGCATTTAAATGTTTTTGGACTACAAATAATATATGTGCAGTGTGCATAGGATTCATGTTTTTTTTTTTCAAATTATAATCCGGCCCTCCAACAGTTAAGGAATTGTGACCTGGCCCTCTGCTTAAAATGTTTGAGGACCCCTGCTGTAAGGTAAAAAGTATCTATGCTGGCATGACCAAAAGAATACCAGCCGTTCCCAGCTGTCACTTGGCTGTTGCTGGAGTAGATAATTTAATGTAAGAATCTGCTTCTTGTTAAATCATTCTAGACCTGTGGTGCTCAACCTGTGGGTCCCCAGATGTTTTGTGCTTTAATTCCCAGAAATCCTAACAGCTGGTAAACTGGCTGGGATTTCTGGGAGTTGTAGGCCAAAACACCTGGGGACCCACAGGTTGAGAACCACTGTTCTAGATGGTTGTCAACAGTGACCAGAAGTGGCTCATTAGGGTTTCAGGAAGGAGTTTGGAATGCAAGTTTCTATGATCTCCAACCATTAGTAACATTAGATGGAACTTAGCATGTTCACTAGAGACCTTATAGATTATATTTGATAATACTTCATCCAAATTTTCTAAAGAGAGACAAAGGCAGTCAACTGGAACTGATGGAAGATAACTGCATGATAATGCATTTGATTACCTAAGGCAGTGGTTCTCAACCTGTGGGTCCCCAGATGTTTTGACCTTCAACTCCCAGAAATCCTAACAACTGGTAAAATCACAACCTCTGAGGATGCTTGCCATAGATTGATTTATTTATTTATTTATTTATTTATTTATTATTATTTAAACTTATATGCCGCCACTCCCCTGGGGCTCGGAGCGGCTTACAAGGATAGCTAAAATCTAACAAAGTTTAAGAGCAATTTAAAACAATTTAAAAACAACAGTATCAAACATTAAAAGCCTGTCGGAACAGGTATGTCTTACATGCCCTGCGGAAAGCTGGTAAGTCCCGCAGGGCACGAACTTCAGGTGGCAGAGCATTCCAGACTGATGGTGCCACTGCTGTGAAGGCTCTGCGTCTGGTTGCCGTTAGATGCAGGGTCTTGACACTGGGGACTTCCAATAGATCTTGGTCCTCAGAACGGAGGGATCTCTGGGGTTGGTAGGGGGTGAGACGATCCCTCAGATACATTGGCCCCAGACCATGCAAGGCCTTAAAGGTGAGTACCATCACTTTGAAAGTGATCCGGTGCTCAATTGGTAACCAATGCAGCTGTAGTAAGATTGGTGTCATGTGGCATCTCATCGGAATTCCCGCAAGAAGCCGAGCAGCTGTGTTTTGTACCAACTTGAGCTTCCGAATCACCAACAGAGGGAGGCCAATGTAGAGGGCGTTACAGTAGTCCAGTCTTGAGATGACCGTGGCCTGGATCTCTTGCAGGCGAAACTTCATAGAATCAAAGAGTTGGAAGAGACCTCATGAGCCATCCAGTCCAACCCCCTGCCAAGAAGCAGGAATATTGCGTTCAAATCACCCCTGACAGATGGCCATCCAGCCTCTGTTTAAAAGCTTCCAAAGAAGGAGCCTCCACCACACTCCGGGGCAGAGAGTTCCACTGCTGAACAGCTCTCACAGTCAGAAAGTTCTTCCTAATGTTCAGGTGGAATCTCCTTTCTTGTAGTTTGAAGCCATTGTTCCGCGTCCTAGTCTCCAAGGAAGCAGAAAACAAGCTTGCTCCCTCCTCCCTGTGGCTTCCTCTCACATATTTATACATGGCTGTCATATCTCCTCTCAGCCTTCTCTTCTTCAGGCTAAACATGCCCAGCTCCTTAAGCCGCTCCTCATAGGGCTTTTTCTCCAGACCCTTGATCGTTTTAGTTGCCCTCCTCTGGACACATTCCAGCTTGTCAATATCTCTCTTGAATTGTGGTGCCCAGAATTGGACACAATATTCCAGGTGTGGTCTAACCAAAGCGGAATAGAGGGGCAGCATTATTTATTTTATTTATTTATTTACTTTATTTGTATACCGCTCTTCTCAGCCAATTAGGCGACTCAGAGCGGTTTCACAACAAGCAGCGGCAAAAATTCAATGCAAACATCATACAGCCATTTAAAAAACAATTAACACAATAATACACTAAGCAATTAACATCAATAACCATCAATAAACAACTCACTAGCGTCTCATAACTAAAATCATAATCCAAGCTCGTCATCCGTTGTTCCGATTTCCTATAATTCATTGTAATTCATTGCACTGCCTATTCAAACGCCTGTTCAAATAACCAGGTTTTCACTTTCTTCCGAAATGCCATTAATGAGGAAGCTGATCTGATGTCTGTGGGAAGGGTGTTCCACAGCCGAGGGGCCACCACCGAGAAGGCCCTGTCCCTCGTCCCCGCCAACCGTGCCTGAGTTGCAGGTGGGATCGAGAGCAGGGCCTCCCCAGAAGATCTTAAAGTCCTAGTGGGTTCATAGGCGGAGATGCGTTCAGATAGGTAACTTGGGCCAGAACCGTTTAGGGCTTTATAGGCCAACGCCAGCACTTTGAATTGTGCCCGGTAGCAAATTGGCAGCCAGTGGAGCTGGCGCAATAGAGGAGTTGTATGCTCCCTGAGTGCCGTTCCTGTTAGTATCATGGCTGCCGAGCGTTTAACTAGTTGAAGCTTCCGAGCAGTCTTCAAAGGCAACCCCACGTAGAGAGCGTTGCAGTAGTCTAAACGGGATGTAACCAGAGTGTGGACTACCGTGGCCAAGTCACACTTCCCAAGGTACAGGTGCAGCTGGCGCACAAGCTTTAACTGTGCAAATGCTCCCCTGGTCACCGCTGAAACCTGAGGTTCCAGGCTCAGTGATGAGTCCAAGATCACACCCAAGCTGCGAACCTGCGTCTTCAGGGGGAGTGCAACCCCATCCAACACAGGCTGTAACCCTATGCCCTGTTCGGCCTTGCGACTGACCAGGAGTACCTCTGTCTTGTCTGGATTCAATTTCAATTTGTTTGCCCTCATCCAGACCGTCACAGCGGCCAGGCACCGGTTCAGGACTTGGACAGCCTCCTTAGTAGCAGGTGGAAAGGAGTGACAGAGTTGGACATCATCTGTGTACAGATGACACCGTACCCTGAAACTCCGGATGATCTCCCCCAGCGGCTTCATGTAGATGTTAAACAACATGGGAGACAGTATTGAACCCTGAGGAACCCCACAAGACAAAGGTTGTGGGGTCGAACAGATGTCTCCCAATAACACCTTCTGAGACCGACCCTCCAGGAATGACCGGAGCCACTGCAAAACAGTACCTCCAAGACCCATTCCTGCAAGGCGTCCCAGAAGGATTCTGTGGTCGACGGTATCGAAGGCCGCTGAGAGGTCCAGCAGCACCAACAGGGACACACATCCCCCTGTCGAGCTCCTGGCGCAGATCATCCACTAAGGTGACCAAGACTGTCTCAGTTCCATGTCCTGGTCTGAAACCAGACTGTGCCGAATCCAGATAATCCGTGTCTTCCAAGAATTCTTGGAGTTGTGAAGCCACCACACGTTCCAAGACTTTGCCCAAAAAGGGGAGATTGGAAACTGGCCAATAGTTGTCGAATTTAGTGGGGCCCAGTGATGGCTTTTTCAACAGCGGTTTTATTATAGCTTGTTTTAAGCTCGCTGGAATCTTGCTTTCCCGAAGGGAGGCATTAACCACCACCTTAACCCACTCAGCCAATCCCCCTCTGGCCTCCTTTAGAAGCCAGGATGGGCAGGGGTCTAGGATGCATGTGGTTGGCCTCATTCCTCCAAGTATCTTGTCCACATCCTCGGGTTTCACTAAATGAAATGAATCCATCAAAATTGGACAAGCAGGTGCTCTTGTTACGTCCTCAGAGACTGCCATTAACATGGTATCCAGGCCAGAACGGATCAAAGCGACTTTGTCTGCAAAGAACCAAGCAAAAGCTTCACAGCGAGCTGCCGAATTGTCAGGGCTCCCATCCTGAGTGGTGGGATTTAAAAGGCCTCTGACAACTCGAAACAACTCAGCTGGACGGTTCTTTGCAGACGCAATAGTGGCCGCAAAGAAGGATTTCTTTGCAGCTTTTATTGCCGCGGCATATGCCCTTAAAAAGGACACAAACCGTGTTCGATTTGGTTCGCTCTGATCTGAACGCCACACGCTCTCTAGTGCCCTCTTCCTTCACTTCATCGCTGCCAGCTCCTTGGTGAACCAAGGGGCTGGTTTAGCTCGGCTACTTGAGAGGGGACGTTCTGGAGCAATCGTCGCTATTGCCCTAATCATCTCCCCATTCCAGAGAGCGACCAGGGCGTCAACAGGATCACCTACCGAGGTGGCGGGAAACTCCCCAAGAGCCATCAGGAATCCATCCGGATCCATAAGCCTCCTGGGGCGGACCAACTTAATGGGTCCTCCACCCCTGCAGACGTTGGGGGGGGGGTGCAGTAAGTCTAAATCTGACCAGGTAGTGGTCGGTCCATGGCAACGGGGAGATGGTCAACTCCTTAACACTGCCATCTTCCTCCCATCCCTGGCAGAAAACCAAGGCCAATGTGTGTCCAGCGCTGTGAGTGGAGCCAGATACCCGTTGGGACAGCTCCATGGTTGCCATGGCAGACATGAAGTCCTGAGCCGCTCCTGATAGGGCAGCCTCGGCATGAACATTGAAGTCCCCCAGCACAATTAGCCGCTGGGACTCCAGTGTCAAGCCCGAGACCACCTCTGCTAGCTCAGGTAGGGAGACTGTAGTGCAGCAAGGTGGACGGTACACTAACAGAATCCCTATTCTGTCCCGGTCACCCACCCTCAGATGATCCTAGATCTAGACACTATGCTCCTATTGATGCAGGCCAAAATCCCATTGGCTTTTTTGCTGCCACATCACATTGTTGGCTCATGTTTAACTTGTTGTCCACGAGGAGTCCAAGATCTTTTTCACACGTACTGCTCTCAAGCCAGGCATCGTCCCCCATTCTGTATCTTTGCATTTTGTTTTTTCTGCCCAAGTGGAGTATCTTGCATTTGTCACTGTTGAACTTCATTTTGTTAGTTTTGGCCCATCTCTCTAATCTGTCAAGATCGTTTTGAATCCTGCTCCTGTCCTCTGGAGTATTGGCTATCCCTCCCAATTTGGTGTCGTCTGCAAACTTGATGATCCTGCCTTCTAACCCTTCATCTAAGTCATTAATAAAGATGTTGAATAGGACCAGGGCCAGGACAGAACCCTGCGGCACTCCACTTGTCACTTCTTTCCAAGATGAAGAGGAAGCATTAGTGAGCACCCTCTGGGTTCGTCCATTTAACCAATTACAGATCCACCTCACCGTAGTTCTGCCTAGCCCACATTGGACTAGTTTGTTTGCCAGAAGGTCGTGGGGGACCTTGTCAAAGGCCTTACTGAAATCCAGGTACGCTACATCCACAGCATTCCCTGCATCTACCCAGCTTGTAACTCTATCGAAAAAAGAGATCAGATTAGTCTGGCATGACTTGTTTTTGATAAATCCATGTTGACTATTAGCGATGACCGCATTTGTTTCTAAGTGTTTGCAGACTACTTCCTTAATAATCTTTTCCAGAATCTTGCCTGGTATCAAAGTGAGGCTGACCGGAAAGTAGTTGTTTGGGTCATCCTTTTTTCCCTTCTTGAAGATTGGGACCACATTGGCCCTCCTCCAATCTGCTGGAACTTCTCCCGTTCTCCAAGAACTCTCAAATATGATTGCCAATGGTTCCGAAATGACTTCCGCTAGTTCCTTCAATACTCTTGGGTGTAGTTGATCTGGCCCTGGGGACTTGAACTCATTTAGAGCGGCCAAGTATTCCTGGACGATTTGTTTCCCAATTTGGGGTTGGATGTCCTCTAATCCCTCACCCACTCCGTCTTGCTGAGGTTGAAGATGACTTTCTTTTTGTGAGAAGACTGAGGCAAAGAAGATATTAAGTAGTTCTGCCTACTTAGAACTACCTAGAAATGTTGCTGTTTCTTTACTCAACAATGTTTAGCGCTCGCTCAAGACATTTGTACACCCAAGAGTATTGAAGGAACTAGCGGAAGTCATTTCGGAACCATTGGCAATCATATTTGAGAGTTCTTGGAGAACGGGAGAAGTTCCAGCAGATTGGAGGAGGGCCAATGTCTTGAGGGCCAATGATTCTATTTTGCTATCCAAATAGTTGAAAATTGGCAATGAGATAAGAATAACCTGCCATTGAAGGCTTCTAGCTAGTTTAAAAGGTGCCACACCAGACATATAGAATAGACATCTCTTTCCTCCACCAAAGGGAGTAGCCAGGATACTTAGGGCAAATGGTTAGAAGTCTACTCTTCATTGACATACATTATATGTATTTTAAGATGGTTGCTTACTATGCCCAATAGAGAGCAGGCATTGAAAATACACTTTCCCTTACGCTACAATATAAGGGTCCTAAAGCAACACTAGGAGAAGCAAACACTTGCTATTGCTGTATTGGGCCAACTCAAACCTATTTCCTATCAGCTCCTGCAGCTATCACGCATATGTCCTTCACCACAGGCAACCTTTGCTGCACAGGGTAGTGTCTGCCATTAATGTGTCCCAGTTCCATCTTTTATTGGCACCACATTTGTTTCTCTGCTTGTCCCAGGGACTTGCGTCGATTTTTCTATCCTAACAGGAACCACCTCTGAGCGTACACATTTGTTGCCATAGAAATGTGACAACATTTCTATGGCAGATCTGGAAAAATAAGCCTCTTGAGTGACAGCCAAAGAGATGCAGCTGACAGCCTGCATTTGGGAATGAGTTTGCAGCTGTATTGCCGCTCTTGAAAAAGTTTGAAGGACAAAAGCCAAAGTATAGGACTGTAAGAGAGAAGGTTGCAGAATCAAGAGCTGCTATGTAAGGGGAAACCAGAGCAATGTTTCCTGTCTCACCTGCTGTTGCTGCAACTGCTGCCATCACCCCTCTTCACCGGGTAAGCCCACATGCTCACATTTCTGTTCTGGATCCTTGTCTGGCTCTGGAGGCAATGTGCCACTAAACTTTGACTCCTCCTGGTCTGAAACTGTAATAAAATTCATTCATTCCTGAGGGACAGGATGGCAGTGGCAGGCCTAAGTTCTAGCACTAGTAGCTGTATGCCATAACAACATCCCTGACAGCTTTGTGGAGTCAAAGGAGAAGAGTGCACTAGTGAATAGAAAGAGCACCTGGACAGGAACATAAGCATGAGGCCTCACTCCCCTAAGCAAGGAAGGGAGGGGAGAATGATCCTCAATGTGCTTACTCATAAATAAGCCACTAAGAATTGTGGTTTTGAATTTGGGAGGTGAACAGTAGGCCATATTTACTCAGCTCTAATGCTCACCTTTTCTGATTAAATTACATAGCCAAAAGTGAGGTGCACATTAGATTAGATTAGAGTAGACATCCGTAGGGATACCAAGGTGCCTGTTTATAAAGCTATTGTCCTCCCAACCCTGCTATATGCTTGTGAGACGTGGACAGTCTACAGACATGACATGCAACTCCTGGAGCGATTCCATCAGTGCTGCTTCTGAAAAATCCTGCAAATCTCTTGGGAAGACAAGCGGACAAATGTCAGTGTGCTGGAAGAAGCAAAGACCACCAGCATTGAAGCGATGGTCCGCCATCATCTCCAGCCACGTCCGGATGCCCGACCACAGTCTCCCAAAGCAGTTGCTCTATTCCGAACTCAAGAATGGAAAACAGAATGGTAGAGGACAAGAAAAGAGATTTAAAGATGGGCTCAAAGCCAACCTCAGAAACTGGGAAGCCCTGACCCTTGAGCGCTCCAGCTGGAGGTCAGCTGTGACCAGCAGTGCTGTAGAATTTGAAGAGGCACAAATGGAAGGCGAAAGAGAAACGTGCCAAGAGGAAGGCACGTCAAACCAACCCCAACCGGGACCGCCTTCCATCTGGAAACCAATGCCCCCACTGTGGGAGAAGATGTAGATCAAGAATAGGGCTCCACAGTCACCTACGGACCCACTACCAGAACCCCAACCTTGGAGGACCATCATCCTCGGACTACGAGGGAGCATGTAAGTAAGCAAGCACATTAGATTTGATGGCATGCTAGAATTGTACATGTAAACCTACCTGTGACCTTCTGTCAGGATGAGGCTGGTGAATGCACCAGCCTTAGCCTGACAAAGGGGCACAGCTTCCCAACTGCCCTCATTCAGGAGGCCTTTATTATTATTATCATCATTATCATTATTATTGTCTTTATTTGTACCCGCTAACATCTCCCGAAGGACTTGGTGCGGCTTACAAAGGCCAATGCCCTCAATAAAACAACAGCATAACAAATACAAACAATAAAACTCAAAAAGCAAACCAATAAACATTAAAGCAGTAACAGTAAAACAATAAAACAATACATCATAACACATTAAAACTAGGGCCGGACCAAATGCAATGGATAAAGTTAAAAGTGCTGGGCATGACAGGTGAAATATAAGCAGGGGCATTACGCAAAGTAAGCAGTCGCAGAACACTTTTTTTTGCCAGGGACACAGTCCGGGGGGGCCTCTGCTTTCTTGTCTCGCTGCCGGGCGATCCTCTTCCCAAAGGGGCCGGGCCCTTGAGCCTCGCCTAGCCCCTCTCGTTCCTGCTCCACCCGGCAAACAGTTGGCAAAGGGGAACGTAAATGAGAGAGAATAGACAGAAAAGACTTAAAGAACTTAAAAGTTGGCCCCTGTTTATCAACGTTGTTAATTTGGGGAAAATGGCACAATAAATTACAAATAAACAAAAGCAACCCTTTCCCATGGGAAACCTTGGAAAATAAGGACAAGACATTCAGGGATATAATTAGGGCATTTAAGGACATTGGAATCAAAAGGATAGGGGACCTCATGGAACCCAATGGAGAAATAAAAAGTGGGGTAAGATAAAAGACAAATGTGGTCATGGGAACTGGATAGCGTGGCTAGACCTGTCCAGAAAAGCTCAGGCCATGAAAAGAAGAGAAGTAGCAGAAACCCCACTTGACAGAATAATTAAAAAAGGAAAGTAGAAATAGACAAAGGGATTATTGGGCTACTCTATGAGGAATCAATCACCTTAACTTACAAAACAAAAACAACCCTTGTAGAAAATTGGAAACAAGAGGAAAGCTTCAATGAGAAATTAATTGGGTCTTGGATTGACAATATTACTAAAAATAAACATTTGAGGATCCAAGAAACCCAAAAAAAAAATCATCTCCAAATGGTATAAAAGTCCCACCCAATTAGCACACATTATGGGAAATGTCTCAAACAAATGTTGGCACAACTGTGGGGGGGGGGGGGGGGTCGGCTCATTCTCCCACATCTGGTGGGATTGTATCAAAATTCAGAGCTATTATGGTAAAATAAGGACGGTAATGGAAGACATAATAGGGAAAGAATTAATCTGGGATAAAGTATTATTATTATTATTATTATTATTATTATTATTAAGTTTATTTGTACCCCGCGAGCATCTCCCAAAGGACTCGATGCGGCTTACAAAGGCCAAGGCCTCAACAACAGTAGCATAGCAAATACAACCAAAAGCAAAATCAAAAACATTAAAGCAAAACAATAAAACAACAAAACAATACACCATAGCACAATGAAACTAGGGCCGGGCCAAGTAATGGGTACAGATTAAAACGTGCTGCGTGTGACAGGTGTTATGTCGGATTTCGGGGTAAGTGCAATGTGCAGAGAATCTTAAAACTCTAATAAAGTGCTTCCGGGACATAATGCTGGAGTTTCCTATTCTGGAAAGGCACATGTTCAGAAATCTGTAACCCATCATCCTCCTTGTCCTGAGGAAACCAAGATCAAAACCAAAGTCCCAAAGAGCCAAAAGCTTTCCCCAAAAGCTGGGGCAATTCCCAAGAATCATAGAATCACAGAGTTGGAAGAGACCTCATGGGCCACCCAGTCCAACCCGCTGCCAAGAAGCAGGAATATTGCATTCAAATCACTCCTGACAGATGGCCATCCAGCCTCTGTTTAAAAGCTTCCAAAGAAGGAGCCTCCACCACACTCCAGGGCAGACAGTTCCGCTGCTGAACAGCTCTCACAGTCAGGAAGTTCTTCCTCATGTTCAGATGGAATCTCCTTTCTTGTAGTTTGAAGCCATTATTCCGCGTCCTAGTCTCCAGGGAAGCAGAAAACAAGCTTGCTCCCTCCTCCCTGTGGCTTCCTCTCACATATTTATACATCATAAGGATTTTAGGGTAAGTGCGATGTGCAGACAATCTTAAATCTCTAGGAAAGTGCGTTTGGGACATGATGCTGGGAGTTTCCTATTTTGGAAAGGCACACTGGAACAGCCAGGTCTTCAAGCTCTTCCTAAAGACAGCCAACGTTGGGGCTTGTCTGATATCCTTGGGGAGAGAGTTCCAGAGTCGGGGGGCTATCACAGAGAAGGCCCTGTCCCTCATCCCCACCAAACGCGCTTGCAACGCAGGTGGGATTGTGAGCAGGGCCTCTCCAGATGAACAGAGGGATTGTGTGGGTTCATATACGGAGATGCGGTCACACCTTCAGAATCTCAAGAGTTTGAAAATCTTGTGAATGAGGGCTTAGTTGGGAAACTGCCACCTATCTGTCAGGCCAAGACTGGTGAGTTCACCAGCCTTGGCCTGATGGAGAGGCACACTTTCCATTTGCCTGTCGGCAATGGGAAGACCTGCATTACATTCAACAACAAAAATTATAAATTGAGGTGCGCATTACAATCGATGTAAATGCAGTAATTTGAGTGTAGTTTTTGGTGGTATATTGCTTGCTCTATTGTTCTGTGAAAGCCATCAACCAATTAAAAAATAACAAAGCCAGGGGACTTGATGGATCCCTGTTGAAATCTTTAAAGAAGGTGGGCCTGAGTTGACACAACTCCACCAGCTCATTGAAAAAGTGTGGTTATCCAAGAAGATCCCAGCAGACTTCAAGGATGCCACTTTCATCACCCTTTTCAAAAAAGGGAAAATAACAGACACAGGAAGCTTTTGAGGTATCTCCCTTTTAACCTCCACTGGGAAAATCCAGCTTCATGGTGTAATGATAGAAAATGTTCACCATTTCTGCTACCTTGATAGCCACATCCCCACAAAAGTCAACATTGACACAGAAATACAATACCATCTGAGCTCTGCAAGTGCAGCATTTTTCTGAATGAAGCAGAGAGAGTTTAGGATTGGGACATTCGTAGGGATACCAAGGTGCTTGTTTATAAAGCATTGTTCTCCCAACTCCATTATATAACTGTGAAACGTGGACCATCTACAACCGTCACTCTCAACTTCTGGAACGATTCCATCAACATTGCCCCTGAAAAATCCTGCAAATCTCTTGGGAAAACAGGTAGACAAATGTCAGTGTTCTGGAAGAGGCAAAGACCACCAGTACTGAAGTGATGATCCTCCACCATCAACTTGGCTGGACTGGCCACATTGTCCAAATTCCTGATCACCATCTCTAGAACAGTTACTCTAACCTCAATTCAAGAATGGAAAACGGAACACCAAAAAGAGATTTAAAGATGAGCTTAAAGCTAACCTTAAAAATGTAGCTTAGACACTGAGAACTGGTAAACTCTGGTCCTAGAGAATTCTAACTGGAGGTCAGCTGTTACTAACAATGCTGTGGAATTCAAAGTGGCATGAATGGAGGGCAAAAGGGAGAAATGTGTCAAGAGGAAGGCACATCAAACCAACCCTTGTTGGAACCCCCTTCCACCTGGAAATGTCACTGTGAAGGAACAGTCACCTACGGACCCGCCACCAAGACTCTTGGAAGGCAATCATACTGGGCCGTGAGTGATAGTCGATGATGATGATAAAGCCCAGTGCTTAGCTATGGTAAAAAATATTCCGAAAGCAATAGATATTTTTCAGAGTTTAAGAAACTGTCATTACACGTTTAAATAAATCCTCAATCTGATGTATCTTCTTTTAGCTCCAAGCTCTCATAAGCTTGTCTTGAAAACACCTACCTTGCTGTATGATTGTTGAAGGCTAAATGAGAGGCATGTACAGAACCAGTTCAACTAGCAGATGAACAATATAAAAGTGGTCAGTGCGTCATGAGAAAAACTGATAAGTCCAATAATAGGTTTAGAGACCGTGAAACAAAGGAATCAGAGGGGGACACAGTGATGAAATAATAAGAAAAACTATAAAACTATAAAAACTCTCAATTTTTGCATTGGGAAAAAATACCTGTGTCTCATTACTATAATTGGTCTTCTACATCAGTGCGAATATGTTAAAAGCTGAGGTGGCATCCCAGGAAAGGGGGCAAGCCCTTAAACATTTGGGTGCCATATTCAGTGCAAAAGTAGCTGTACTACTAGTTGATATCTCCAGTATTCTGGTCCTCAATGCCTGTGTTATCGGTGCCTTTCTCCCAGTTTGTATCTGTACTCACTCCTAGGATTATGAGAACGAGATGCTAATTTGGAAAACTTTATGTTTTCTTGTCACTGTGCTTTCCTGAGACTCGGGTTTCATTATCCAGTTAGCATCTTTTTCATTTCCTATTGAAAGTAGAAGATACTTTCGTCTCCATGGAGGGATCTGATACAATTTTTATTAGATGCTGCCTGAATGGGGCTTTTAAACAAAGAGAGGAACAATATCCAGTTATCTTGGATAAGCTCATTGGTTTGATAAGTTGGTTGCCCATTTTTGTCTGGCCCTTTGGTTCTGTAGTAATGGCAACTTCATTTGCTCACATTATCAGGACATTGGCTTATGATAATGGAGTTGTTGTTGTTTGCCATCAAATCAACTTCAATATTTGGCAGTTGTGATGTCTGCAACAACTGAAAATGTGGGGCTTTTTTTTCTGTGTCAGGAACGACCTGAGAACCTGCAAGTCGCTTCTGGTGTGAGAGAATTGGCTGTCTGCAAGGACGTTGCCCAGGGGACATCCGGATGTTTTGATGTTTTACCATCCTTGTGGGAGGCTTCTCTTATGTCCACACATGGGGAGCTGGAGCTAACAGAGGGAGCTCATCTTCTCTCTCCCCAGATTCGAATCTCTGACCTTTCAGTCTTCAGTCCTGCCAGCACAAGCGTTTAACCCATTGTGCCATTGGGGGCTCCTCCAAAATATGGGTTATGATATTTAAAATTGAACATAGGCTATCAGAACTCACAGGATGCCAGTCACTGCAACGCATTCTGTTGATCAAAAGTACCAGCTAGAACACCAGAATTACATACATAAATATCTGTGGATGCAGAGATATGTCATGCCAGTCCTTCACAGCTGCTATACAGAATAGCAACATTGGAAAGTACAAACGAACAACAACAACAACAATATGTATACGCTGCTTTATCTCTCCCAAAAGAGACTCAGTGTGGCTTAACATAAAAGCATAGCCATACAATTTGAAATATACAAATGTACAAACGTTAAACCAGAATTACATATAAACAGTATTTTTAAAATCACAGTTAAAAATCCATTAAAACATTCAAGTTAGAAGCTTTGACTTGATCTTAAAAACCTTCTTTAAAAACCCGTCTGACTAAGAAGGTTTTAGGCTGCCGCTGGAAGGACAGAAGAGAGGAAGCCATTCTGGTTTCCCAGGAAAGAAGGGAGTCGAGGGGCAACCACCAAGAAGGAAGGCCCTGTTCTCTTGTTCCCACCAACCGAGCTGGAGATGGAGGTGGAACCAAGAGAAGGGCCTCTCCTGGAGATCTCAAGTCCCAGGCAGGTTCGCGCAAGGGGATGTGGTCAGTCAAATAGCCTGGACCTGAACTATCTAGGGGCTTTAAAGGTCATAACCAGCACTTTGAATTGTTCCTGAAAGGCTGGCAGCCATGGAATTGCTGCAACAGGAGGGTTGTCTGCTCCCTCTAGCCAGCCCCAGTGAGCAACCTGGCTGCAGCTCTTTGGACCAGCTGAAATTTCCAAGCACTCTTCAGAGGCAGCCCCATGTAGAGTGTGTTACAATAATCCAGACAAGATATGACTAAGGCATGTACCACCATGACCAGATCTGGCTTCTCAAGGAATGGGCGCACTTGGTGCACTAGTTTTAATTGTGCAAAGGCCCTCCTGGTCACCGACGACATCTGGGCCTCCGGATTCAGTGCCAAGTCCAGGAGGATACCCAGACTACATACCTGTGTCTTCAGGGGGAGTGTGACCCCATCCAAAACAAGCTGGATACCTATTCCCTGATCTGTCTTCCGACTGATCAGGAGTACCTCTGTCTTGTCTGGATTAAGTTTCAATTTGTTTTTCCATCATCCAGTCCATTACTGATGGCACTGCTGCTGCTTTTCCCTGCATTTCTCAGGAGGAGGAAAGAGAAGGAAGCAGCATGGTGCCATGGAGCCCTTAACTATTACCCGTGAAGCCCCAAGAGCTCCACAGAGCACCGTTTGAGAATGCCTGGTGTAAGGCAACTGTTTCACTCTGCCTAAGGACAGAACCAACCCTTTGATTGTGTGAATCTACTAAAAAGGAAACCATTGCATCATTCCCATTCAGAATCCTTTGGGTTGTGTTACCTGGAGTAGGGAAAGAAGCAAATGCTCCTCTCCTGTTCTGGGTAAGTGGGTAGCTTTAAATAATAATAATAATAATAATAATAATAATAATAATAATAATACAAACAGAGGCACAACTCTTTGGCCCAAATGATGCATTGGAACTTATGTCACAAGTACCACCTGCCAGAGTAAAGAACTGATGGGATCATAAACCTGCAAAGGTCGTGGAAAGTGAACATGCAAAAATACTGTGGGACTTTCTAATCCAGACTGACAAAAGTTTTGGAACACAATACACCAGACATCACCAGTTTTCGACTTGTGATTTTGTGATACAAAATCCAGCATATAGATCTCATTTGCTGCGACATACAGTGTAGTAATTATAATAATAATCATAATAATATTTTATTTATATCCGACCACCATCTCCCCAAAGGGACTCGGGGTGACTTACAAAGCACTGCAAGGTGCACATATAACATACAACTGGTAAAAATGGTACAAAAGTATAAAATAAGTCACATAAAATGATAACACCAACCCCCTGTCAACACGTTACATAAAATCAAAACAATGCCATTTTTAAACAACAGTAGATAAAACTGCCGGCCTTTTTAAATTGCCTTAAACAGGCAGGATTATTTTAAATATATATGTGCTATTGTGTTTTTATGCTTATATTGCTTTGTTAATTTTATGTTTATGTTGTTTAGTCTGTATGTATTGATGATGTTACTTGGAAACCGCTCTGAGTCCCCTCGGGGAGATAGAATGGTATATAAATAAAGTTTTGTTGTTGTGAGTTCACAGGTGCCAAGTGTCAGCTTCATATGGGCCCACTCAGCCTATTCAAGGTCAAAGGCCTGTCTGAACATCCATGTTTTCAAGTTGGAACGGAAGGATTGAAGGTTGGGGGCTAATCTAATCTCTTTTGGGAGGGTATTCCAGAGCCGTGGAGCCACCACAAAGAAGGCCCTCTCTCATCTCCACCAACTGTGCTTGAGACGGTGGTGGGACCGAGAGGAGGGCTTCCCCTGTCGATCTCAAGAGCCCATACTGGTTCATAGAAAAAGATGCGGTCTTGAAGAAAAGTTAGACCTGAACAGCTCTGTCTCCTGATGGAAGCAGCCTCCATTTGATATCCCCAAGATACCCATTTGCCTCTCAGCTGTCTCTTGTGCAAAAGAAAAGAATCTGCAAAAGAGATCCTGCTGTTCCTTTCTTGAGAACAAGAAATTGCCTTGCTTTTAACTGACAAAAGTGCTTTGATTGTCTTTGCTGTCATCAGGCTCTTCTTTGAGCATACTCAGTGTCTTGTATGTAGGATGGAACTGCTGTTCCCTTCATCTCAGAATGAATCTGGTCAAAGTTACATTAAATGTTTTAATCATCTCTTTATCTTCACACACACAGTCATGACTTAAAAGTGGTTGCATTCAATGAAAGACCAGCTTGCCAGATACTTTTCTCCCTTTTCTCACCCCAATTCCAGCTGAGTAAGGGAGAGCAAAAGCAAACAGAAGCAGTAGTAAGAGCAGGAAGGTGTGAAACAAAGGGCCACCACTGACAAAAGTCCTGCAACCAGGGCCAGCCCTAGAATTACAGAGTGACTGGTTGAAAGATGTAAACATCGGCTTTTTGCATCATGTTTATACCAGGTTTTGAACAAAATACAGACAGAAGAGTACACATACAATTATATAACTCAAGCATTGAGGTTAACAAAACTTCTGATGGAGAAACTCCTTTTACAAAGGCTGTTTCTTCCTCTCTCTAGCTCTAAGCTTTTTAGCAGCAACATTGGCAGGAGGAAGAAAGGGAGCCACACAAAAAGATACACTTTCACTGTTGAGTTGCAGCAATGTGTCCGCAGTGAACAAGCCAATCAAAATTTGAACTGGGAAAGAGCTGATCCCAGGGGCCGCAGTGGCGCGATGAGTTAAACCATTGAGCTGCTGAATTTGCTGACCGGAAGGTTGGCGGTTCGAATCCGTGGGACAGGGTGAGCTCCCATTGTTAACCCCAGCTCCTGCCAACCTAGCAGTTTGAAAACATGCAAATGTGAGTAGATCAGTAGGTACTGTCTCTGCGGGAAGGTAAACAGTACCCCATGCAGTCATGCCGGCCACATGACCTAAAAGGTGTCTACTGACAACACCGGCTCTTTGGCTTAGAAATGGAGATGAGCACTAATCCCCAGAGTTGGACATGACTGGACTTAATGTCAGGGGAAAACCTTTACCTAACATTTTTACTGAAACATGTTGAACTGTTCTTCTTTTTTGTAGTGTATCCCTATTTGTTCTTTTATTTCTGCATTTGGTACCAAACTTTCTGTTAAAGTAGTTATCCCTAGGAACTTGTCTGCTTCATTAACTGGAGTATAGCTTCCTGCCTCTCCTTGCGGCTGACAGTTAATGGTAATCCTACCATTCAGTTGTGTGAAAGAACTCCTGAAGCCCTAGCTAGAGAAGGCACACTGAATATTGCCCAATAGTATTGTTGAAGGCTTTCATGGCTGGAGTCACTGGGTTGTTGTAGGTTTTTCGGGGTGTATGGCCATGTTCTAGAAGCATTCTCTCCTGACATTTCACCGGCATCTGTGGCAGGCATCCTCAAAGGTCGTGATGTCTGTTGGAAACTAGGAAAATTGGGTTTATATATCTGTGGAAAGTCCAGGGTAGAAGAACGAACTCTTGTTTGGTGGAGCTAGGTGTGAATGCTTCAGTTGGCCACCTTGGTTAGCATTTGATGGCCTGACAGTTTTTAGGTGTGGCTTGTTTCTGCCTGGGGGAATTCCTTGTTGAGAGGTGATTAGCTGTTCCTGATTGTTTCTTCTCTGGAATTCCCCTGTGTTTGAGTTTTGCTTTTTATTTACTGTTATAATTTTAGAGTTTTTAAATACTGGCAGCCAGATTTTGTTCATTTTCATGGTTTCTTCTTTTCTGTTGAAATTGTCCACATGCTTGTGGCTTTCAATGGCTTCTCTGTGTAGTCTGACATGGTGGTTGTTGGTGTGGTCCAGCATTTCAGTGTTCTCAAATAGTATGCTGTGTCCATGTTGGTTCATCAGGTGCTCTGCTATGGCTGACTTCTCTGGTTGAAGCAGTCTGCAGTGCCTTTCATGTTCGTTCATTCGTGTTTGGGCGCTGCGTTTGGTGGTCCATATGTAGACTTGTCCACAGTTGCATGGTATACGGTAGACTCCTGTAGAGGTGAGAGGATCCCTCTTGTCCTTTGCTGAACGTAACATTTTTTGGATTTTCTTAGTGAGTTTGTAGATTATTTCTAGGTTGTGTTTCTTCATCAGCTTCCCAATGCGGTCAGTGGTTCTCTTGATGTATGGCAAGAACACTTTTCCTCTGGGTGGATCTTTGTTTTTACTCTTGTGGCTTGTTCTTGGTCTTGCAGCTCATCTGATGTCTGTGGTGGAATCTCCATTTGGCCTGTAAAGCCCAGTTTAGGTGGTTCAGTTCATCTAAGAGGAGGTGGGATTTGCAGATTGTTTTTGCACGGTCTGCCAGGGCTTTAATTGTGCTGCTTTTTTTACTTGGGTGATGGTTGGAGTTTTTATTTAGGTATCTATCCATGTGTGTAGGTTTTCTGTAAACTGTGTGACCCAATTGTTGATCTGGTTTGCGGATGACTAAGACATCTAGAAAAAGCAGTTTTCCTTCATTTTCTTTTTCCATGGTGAATTGGATGTTTGGGTGGATGCTGTTAAGATGGTCCAGGAACCTGTTTAGTTCTTCTTCTCCGTGGCTCCAAATGGTGAAAGTGTCATCCACATATCTGAACCATACAGTGGGCTCTTTTTTTGTTGCTGTTTCTGAAATCGAGGAGGAATTTAAAAGGGTCTCGCCCTGAAGGAGAGACCCTGCAGACCCACCAAAGAGGGCTCGCTACAATGGTGAGCAAAGAAAAGCCGCAATTTAAAAGATTCCCCTAAGTTCCCAAAAGAATCTCACCAAAGTTGAAGGAAGCGCCACCAAGTTTATTTTATTTCGATCCAGCTGGAAAGGATGCAAAGCAGCAATATTTCGCCAAGCAGAGCATGCAGTGTACACAAATAAAGGCCTTTTTATACATAAAACAGAGCTGTCCGGTTTGAATTTCCCGCTCCCCACCCCCCTGCTAGCTCGACGATGATTGGCTGGCACTCTACAGCTGGGAGGAGGCTTGGCCGCCTCCTGAGCGCCTGGGCTAATGGCTGAGCTTCTGCTGCCTCGGCTTCCCAACGAATCAGGAGAGAGGGAGGCAGGATGAGAGGGAAACAATGGATTCTTGAGAAGATTATGGTGATAGGAAGTGTCCAAGCCGGCCAATCCTATTGTCTATGATTGAAAGCAATAAACGTTGATGTCTGGCAAGCCTGTCGGATCCGGATTTTCTGGGTGCCGAGATATGGGAACAATGAGGAAATCTGGCTGAAGTTTTGATGGAGGAAGATTTAAACAAGTAACAGATCAGGACAAAGGGTGGCTTTCCGAAGGCCACTTTTGTCCTATTGAGATATGATCATCAATGCCAAGCAACCACCTCCCCTGGGGGGACCAACTCCGAGCCCCAAAGGTCACAATCCATTGTTATTGTCCATGCAAAAAGTGTCTTTTGATAAGGGTCTTTTCAACTGAGGATTTCCTTCTTTCCAGGGTCACGGAGGGTGGCTGCTTATATTTTTATACATTTTTCAATAAAAGGGAATTGGGCAAAAGGGTCAGGAAAAGGTTAGATACACAGGGAGAAATATAGAAATCATAACATAGAAAACATACCCACTTATCCCTCCTACCAGAGTCCCATAGAGAAATTGAAATGAGCCTTGATTATGGCTCAATATAAGTCCATAGTTCATAATATCTGGAATGAAAATATGTCCATAATGGGAAAGAGAGTCCTTGATGTGGGGCAAAAGAGTCCTTCAGAAGGGAAAAAAGTCCCATAGAAGTTCAAGAGAGTACATAAGTGTAAAGGGACGTGGTTTCTCAGTAATAAATGTATTATCTTCTGCTATAAATATATGAAAATAGGGCATAAAAACCTTGATTAAATGATACACACTATCTAACATGGGAAGGGTCGTTGTTGTTGTTAGTGTATTTGCAAATTGACCAAGGTTTAACCCTTATTGTTCAGTCTGGTGTCCTTGTCCTTAGCAAAACTATAAGTTACTATCTTTTATTGGGGGGGGGGATCATGTTTGACTTCATTTTCAGGGCTTGTTTTTCAAAGAGTTCCATGTAGAAATTGCTATGACTGGGCTGAGAGGGCTCCCCATAGCTACTCCATCTTTCTGTTCATAGAATTAATTGTACTGCAACCTCTGAGGATGCCTGCCATAGATGCAGGCGAAAGGTCAGGAGAGAATACTTCTAGAACATGGCCGTACAGCCCGAAAAACCTACTACAACTCATTGCCCAATAGGTTTGCTCTCACTGGGACTAAGAGCATTCAGTGATGAAGATTTGTTTGCCACAAGCCTGCCAGCAGCTCAATATTTCAACAAAATGTCCCATGTAGCCACCTTCTGGTGAGAGCAAAGAGATAATTTATATTCCCCATAATTCATATAGATGTAAAATTGGCTAGCAAAGCAAAAATACCAACTAAATGACAACACTCGGGTGAGGTGACAAGAGATTTTGATGTCTTCGGCAGAGCAGCGAAATGGCACATTCCTTCTCCACTGAAGAATTGCAGCCTTCAAGACGGGTAATTTTGGCACCTGAGGCAGAAATTAACACAAACACCTCCTCCTTTTCCCAGAAGGAAGAAGACAATATTTTTTCATGATGCCCCAAACCGACTGCCTGAGATGAATGCCCATTATGCCTGTGTTATTGGAAGACATCATAAGATCTGCCAGACAAGCCTTCAGATCCAAACCCCACTCCAGATAGCAAAGGATCATTTAATCATTTACAGCACAGCCACCCACAGTTACACTGAGCTGGGTATTTGGTTCTTTTAAAAAATCCTTCTGAAATTATACCTTTTGTATCACCCACGCCTGCCAAAATAACCTTGTATGTCTTCCACACAACGTATTTCTTTGTCTAGTGATCTGCTTTTAACCTTGGAAGCACTAAGAGCTTTCACAGCTTTGTCTTCTAGATTGTAGATTATGGAAGGTGGGCTGAGAGAAATAGGTCTCAAGAGCATTGGTTGATACTGTGCCCTTCTTAGAATTTGAAGGCATTAGGATGGTAGTGCTTGCACTAGTCACCTCAAGGTTGGACTTCTGCAATGTGCTGTACATTGGGCTACTTCTGTAATCAAATTCAGAAGGTCCAGCTAGCTCAGTGTTTCTCAACCTAGGGGTCAGGACCCCTGGGGGGGGGGTTGCAAGGGGGCTTTCAGAGGGGTTGCCAAAGACCATCAGAAAGGGGCTCTTTGATTGTAGGCGAACTGTAAATCTCAGCAACCACAACTCCCAAATGTCAAGGTCTATTTTCCCCAAACTCCGCCAGTGTTAACATTTGAGCATACTGAGTATTCGTGCCAAGTTTGGTCCAGATCCATCATTGTTTGTGTCCACAGAGCTCTCTGGATGTAGGTGAACTACAACTCCAAAACTCAAGGTCAATGCCCACAAAACCCTTCCAGTATTTTCTGTTGGTCATGGGAGTTCTGTGTGTGAAGTTTGGTTCAATTCCATCGTTGTTGGAGTTCAGAATGTTCTTTGATTGTAGGTGAACTATAAATCCCAGCAACTACAACTCCCAAATGACAAAATCAACACCGCCCCCACCCCACAAGTATTCAAATTTGGGCGTATGGGGTATTTGTGCCAAATTTGGTCCAGTGAATGCAAATACATCCTACATATCAGATATTTATATTACAATTCAGTAGCAAAATTAGTTATGGAGTAGCAACGAAAATAATTTAATGGTTGGAGTCAACACAGCACGAGGAACTGTATTAAGGGGTCTCGGCATTAGGGAGATTGGGAACTGCTGAGCTAGCTCAAAACATGGTATCCAGATTGGTTATGGGAACATCTAGAAGTGAGCATATTGCACCTATACCGGAACCCCCATGGTGGAATGGGTAAACCCTTGTGCCGTTAGGACTGAAGACCAAAAGGTTGGCGGTTCGAATCCGAGGAGAGTGTGTATGAGCTCCATCTGTCAGCTCCAGCTCCCCATGCAGAGACATGAGAGAAGCTTCCCACAAGGATGGTAAAAACATAAAAATATCCAGGCGTCCTCTGGGCAAAATCTTTGCAGATGGCCAATTCTCTCACACCAGAAGTGACTTGCTGTTTCTCAAGTCACTCCTGACATGAAAATATATATATACTAAAATCACTGTTCTGGTTGCCAGTGAGTTTCCAGGCGCAAAGTACAAAGTGTTGGTTCCGACCTTTAAAACCCTACATGGTATGTTCCAGGCTACCTACAGGATAACCTTATATCTAACTTTCCACCAGACCACAACCAGCCAGAACCCTTCTTGTAATGTTCACCCAAAGGACCATCAGCTGCACCTAGACTGTGCAATGACCTGCTGGGAGAGATTCAACAGCTAAATCAACTGTTGTGGTCCAGGCCGAGAAACACCTCTGTACTTAACCACCACACGCCAGTACAAGTTAAATCAGCAAAGCAGTTTATTGAAGATTATATAAAAAGCACTTCAGAAAAAAAAATAAAAACATAAAAGTCTATGCTTATAAAATGGTTCACAAGGTTCAAAGTACAGTAGCCATCAAGAATCCCAAAGCATCAGAACATCAGGCACAGGAATACAAGGAACAGGAAGCACAAGGCAGCATAAAATCCAATACAAAAATCCAGGAATAATCCTTAAAACTTGGATGCGTGAAACATGAACAAAAGCATGAAACTCGAATCGTCTTGGCAAGTGCTGTTGTCTCAATTACCAACTTTGACCAGACTGGCTGGAAAATGCTCCTCCTGGCCTTTCTAATATAGACATGAAGCCATGCCTTCTTGCATGAGCTCCTGATATGGGCTTCTTCTGTAACAGGTGCTGTGACTTTCGGAGATTCTTCTGTGCAGCCTGAAGTTTACGAAAACTAAGTCTCCTATCAACCAGCTCATTATCTTCCAACTCATTATTCTCTGACCTGGGATTTCATTCTCTGAACACTTTTTCCTAGAGACCGGCTCCTCTGCACCATCTTGGCAACTCTCTGGAGTGTGACCTTCACTAACTGCTGGAGACACAGACTGATGATTTTCAGGACTTAATCCACATAATCCACATCAACATCAACATTGGTATCAGCCACCATCATGGGCTGAACTGGCTGAACTACAACACCAACTGTCAAAATTGAAGACACAACTAAAAGACTAATCTCTTCCAGCAGGCTTATCCAGTCAATGTTAAACTTTGATTTTAAATTTACGTCTTATTAGTACTGGTGTTTTAATCTTTGTTCTGTGTTTTTAATATATGTATTTTTATGCTCTTTTAAAATCTGTGTTTAAACTAGGTTGTATCCTGCCTAACATGGCCATATGAAAAGAGAAAAAGAATATGTACTGCTAGTGGTTTTTTCAAATAACCAGAAGGGGTTAAACAAAGTTGGGGGTAGAACGGAGAAAACTATACTTTGCATTGCTCAGTTTCCATGGCAAACACCCACTTTATAACCAGTTTTAAAGAGCTTTTCTACATTTTTATTAACACATAGAACAAGGGGAGACGTGGGAATGCATACGTCCAGACCCTTTAAGCATTCACTACGTTTTTCAGTTGGCAGTTTGGTCTATATCTGTAAAAATCAAGATATTGTCTGCAAGGCAAGTGAGGATTTTTTTCACTTGATATTCCTGTCAGGGTTTGTCTTCCACAAAATATCAGGATATCTGAAACCTGCCATTACTACTTCATCTTTACTCTCTCAAGCCGTAGACATCATCTAAGTCCTTACTCTTTGTAAAGTAATAGTTGTTTATGAATGCCTAGATCATGGGTTATTTGTATACAATCAAATAAATAAACATATCTTATATGGATTGTTGTAGGTTTTTCAGACTATATGGCCATGTTCTAGAAGCATTCAAGTATTTTCTTGAAAAGTGTATTCTGAAGGGTTTCCAGTTTAGGCACTTGAGAATCATCCCATTTCCTGACAGCAACACCATTCCGAATCTGGGAAATGACTTTTCTCTGGAAACCCACTGAAGTGTTACAAAGTCTAAGGATTGCTTTGATAGTTTTCAAGGCTACTGCTCTAGAAACTTCTATATGAGGTTCCAGGAAAGACTTTCTTGAAAGCCCAGGTACAGCAAATGCAGATCAAGAATAGGTTTCTGCAATCACCTACGGATGCACCGCCAAGAACTTACACTCAGAAAGCAATCTCATATTCAACCATGAGTAATAGTCTATGATGATGATGACATCAGTTGCCAGCATTGTTCAATCTGATGGCCACTGATAGACAATTGAAAGTGAGTATATCTCTTTCCAAAAGCCATCACTTTTGTTTTGGTATAATTGATGTTCAGCTTTTCACTATAATAAAATATGCCAAACATAGAAAGCAGCCTTCTTAGACCTATATAAGTAAGTGAAATTAAAACCGTATCATCAGCATATAAGAGAATAGACACCTTTCATGACTCAACTGAGGGCTGAAAAATTCTGGGCCAAACCACTGTTAAATTACCATATGCCATTCATATATAAATTAAAGAGTAGTTGTGCAAACAGGCATCTTTGCTTGACTCCTTTACACATGTGGTTAGTTAGCCGGAAAGGCCAACTCTCATCCTAACAGTCATATAAGAATACAGTTCCTTAACTAGAAATAATAGGCACCTCACTACCTCTGAGGATGCTTGCCATAGATGCAGGTGAAATGTCAGGAGAGAACACCTCTAGAGCATGGCCATATAGCCCGAAAAACCTACAACAGCCCAGTGATTCTGGCCATGAAAGCCTTCGGCAATAAATAGGCACTTATTTATTTATTTATTTACAGTATTTATATTCTGCCCTTCTCACCCCACAGGGGACTCAGGGTACATATACATGGCAAACATTCAATGCCATAGACACACAACATATGTAGGGTATTCTGGCCACCAGGGGAGCTGTTGCTCCACCATCCATTTGTGACACTGATGAAGTGGAGCCCCCTGTGGCGCAGTGGGTTAACCCCCTGTGCCGGCAGGACTGAAGACCGACAGGTCGCAGGTTCGAATCCAGGGAGAGGCGGATGAGCTCCCTCTATCAGCTCCAGCTCCTCATGCGGGGACATGAGAGAAGCCTCCCACAAGGATGATAAAACATCAAAAATCATCCGGGCATCCCCTGGGCAACGTCCTTGCAGACGGCCAATTCTCTCACAACAGGACGCTCCTGACACAACAAAAAAAAAACTGATGAAGTACTTCCTCGTTCTTTGTATGCTTACTGGAGATTTTTATGGCGTCTTAAATTAGCCTCCCACATAAGCAGTACCTAAATTTCCTACTTGACAGATGCAACTGTCTTTTGGGCTGCAAAGGTCGATAGCAAGCTACACTTATCTATATTAGTGCTAGTGGGTGAGCCCTCAGTGGTGCAGTAGGTTAATTAATTAATTAATTTTTATTTTCAAACATTTGTACCCCGTCCTTCTCAAACTCCCAAACTCAAGGTCAATGCCCACCAAACCGTTCTAGTGTTTTCTGTTGGTCATGGGAGTTCTGTGTGTCAAGTTTGGTTCATCATTGGTGTTCAGAATGCTCTTTGAATGTAGGTGAACTATAAACCCCAGCAACTTCAACTCACAAATGACAAAATCTCTTTTTTTTTTGAGTGATGGTCACTCCTTGGGTTAGTAGGTGTGTTGTGGCCCAATTTGGTGGCAATTAGTCCAGCGGATTTTGAGTTATGATGTCACTCAAAACAAACAGAGCATTTATATATATATATAGATATAAGTCCATATTGTTTCCTATGCACTGTGCAATAGTGTACAAACACCAGAGACCTTGGGTCATCTTCCCTTGCTGCTTACTTAAGTTTTCTTCCTTCTCTTTTATACTAGTTACGTTCTTGTACTTTGTGCCCCGTTCTCTCCATGACAGTTGAGGCATTCAGTCCTGATTAACTCCTGCCTTTAAGAATATTGTAGGACCTCATCACACTAGAGCAGGGGTCCTCAAACTTTTTAAACAGAGGGCCAGGTCACAGTCCCTCAACCTGTTGGAGGGCCGGATTATAATTTGAAAAAAAACCATGAATGAATTCCTATGCATACTGCACATATCTTATTTATAGTGCAAAAACACTTAAAAACAATACAATAATTAAAATGAAGAACAATTTCAACAAATATAAAATTATTAGTATTTCAGTGGGAAGTGAGGGCCTACTTTTGGCTGATGAGATAGGATTGTTGTTATTGTTGGGTGCTTTCAAGTTGTTTTAGACCTAGGTCGACCCTGAGTGAGAGCCAGGTAAATGACCTTGGTGGACCGTATCTGGCCCCCAGGCCTTAGTTTGAGGACTCCTGCACTAGAGAATGAATCCACTTTAAATCTGGTTGGTGCCTCCTGCAGAATTCTGGGGTTTGTAGTTTAGGGAGGAGCCTTTAACAGCCTCACTAAACTACAAACACCAGAATTCTGCAGGAGCAGAAACCAGATTTAAAGTGGATTCATTCTCTAGTGTGATGAAGCAGTCAGATAATTTATTTTAAAGTGCTCTTGAGCCTTTGCAAACATGTTTGTACCACATTTTAGAATAAAGTCAGCCTTTCTAGAACATTTATTAGCGATGCAACACTAATATAGCCACCGTCAATTATCAAAACTTCACATAAGAGGGAATTCAGAAACATATTTACATATCCTAATAATATTACTAGGAGCCCCCGGTGGCGCAGTGGGTTAAAACACTGAGCTGCTGAGCTTGTTGATCGAAAGGTCGCAGGTTCGATTCCGGGTAGCGGCATGAGCTTCCGCTGTCAGCCCTAGCTTCTGCCAACCTAGCAGTTCGAAAACATGCAAATGTGAGTAGATCAATAGGTACCGCTCCGGCGGGAAGGTAACGGCGCTCCATGCAGTCATGCTCCATGCGCTCCACATGACCTTGGAGGTGTCTACGGACAACGCTGGCTCTTCAGCTTAGAAATGGAGATGAGCACCACACCCCAGAGTCAGACATGACTTAATGTCAGGGGACTACCTTTACCTTTACCCTTTAATAATATTACTAATAATATTACAATATAATGGTATAGTACAATATAGTAATATATAATACAATATAGCAATATGCATACAATATATTATATTGTGCTAATAATATAATATATTGTATGCATATATACGGTACCTTGTAAGCCACTCTGAGTCCCCTTCGGGATGAGAAGGGCGGCATATAAATGTCGTAAATAAATAAATATCCCCTTATGGCAGATAGCAGCATAACAATGCTCCTCCTGCTTGGAACAAAATTTGAGTGATGTGACCTCACAACAAGCTTTCTGTTAGTAAGGGATAGAGGAAGGAATCCTTGCTTCAGTACAAGAAGGGGGGCCTGATGGACTTCAGATGGGAGAGGGATGACTTTATGAGTCACAAATGTAGCACCATGTGTTTTTTGTCATTCACTTCCAATGGCTCCTTCTGGTTTCTTACTCCCATCACACCTCCTCCGCACTGCCTTGTTCTTTCTTTCACTTACAGCTCGTTCTCCCAAATGGTTCACCATTCAAAGCACCAGCAGAAATCTCACATTCTTCTGGAAATACTTGGTAAATTAAAAGGCCAGTTGCTAAACAAAATAGAAGATGCTAAAACCACCTTAGAAAATTGTTGTGGTTAGTATCTGCATTTTTTGTGTGTATCAGGAGTGACTTGAGAAACTGCAAGTCGCTTCTGGTGTGAGAGAATTGGCCATCTGCAAGGACGTTGCCCAAGGGATGCCTGGATGTTTTGATGTTTTTACCATGGGGAGCTGGAGCTGACAGAGGGAGCTCATCTGCGCTCTCTCCAAATTCGAACCTCCAACCTGTTGGTCTTCAGTCCTGCCAGCACAGGGTTTAACCCAGTGTTTCTCAATGTGGGGGTCAGGAACCCTGTGGGGATTGCAAGGGGGTGTCAGACGGGTTGCCAAAGACTACCAGAAAGCACAGTACAGTGTTCCCTCGCTACTTCGCGGTTTGCTTTTAGTGGACTCGCTGTTTCACGGTTTTCAAAAAATATTAATATAAAATATATATCATGATATTTTTGCTGTTTCGAGGGTTTTTGCCACCGCCGCTCTCCAAGGTGCTTTTCCTCCTCTGTCCTCCCTCCCTCCCTCTAGCCTTGAAGGACCTTTCCTTCCTTTCCTTCACTTTATTTTAAGTTTATAAAGACTTAAATAGTGTATAACTACTAAAATAATGTATAAATATTAAAATAGATATAACATCCCTACATCGCGGTTTTTCACTTATTGCAAAAGGTCCTGGAATGTAACCCCTGAAATAAGTGAGGGAACACTGTGTTTTCTGTTGGTCATGGGGGTTCTGTGTGGGAAGTTTGGCCCAATTCTATCATTGGTGGGGTTCAGAATTATCTTTGATTGTAGGTGAACTATAAATCCCAGCAACTACAACTCCGAAATGTCGAGGTCTATTTTCCCCAAACTCCATCAGTGTTCACATCTGGGCATATTGAGCATTTGTGCCAAGTTTGGTCCAGATCCATCATTGTCCACAGTGCTCTCTGGATGTAGGTGAACTATAAATCCCAGCAACTACAACTCCCAAATGTCAAGGTCTATGTTCCCCCAACTCCACCAGTATTCAAATTTGGGCATATTGAGTATTTGTGCCAAATTTGGTCCAGTGAATGAAAATACATCCTGCATATCAGATTACAATTCATAACAGTAGCAAAATTATAGTTATGAAGTAGCAATGAAAATAATGTTATGGTTGGGGTCACTATGATACGAGGAACTGTATCAAGGAGTTGCAGCATTAGGAAGGTTGAGAAACACTGGTTTAACCCATTGTGCTAACAGGGGATTCTAGTATCTGCATGACAGAAATAGAAACTCCAACTTTTCTTTTGTCTCAGTGGGTTTTAGAGAAGCAGATACTGTTAGTCCCCAACAACATGAGCACCTTGAACTATTTCTCATTAGAACCTGAGCAGCAGTGCCACCAAAATGCGAACTTGAGCTCCTGCTCCTTGACTGGTGGCTTGCATACAAACCCTCACATATCAGTTGTAGGATACCAGTTTTAGCTTTTGTCACACCATCTTTGTGACTCTTATTTAGAGGTGTTAACTGTCAGCCCACAGAACACTCTTACTTGCTTATCTGCTCATCTTACCAAGTCCAGAGCTTGTGAGAACTCCTCTAGATGTAGAAGTTGCTAAATATAAACAATTTACCTATCATGGTTTGTTGTGTAACTCATATGGAAGGGGCCACACGAGCACATCCTTCAGATAAAAATGCTGACAAGTTCTGTCCAAGACAGAGAGTTGGGAAGTCTGTGCCCTTAAGGCAGTGTTTCTCAACTTTCCTTATGCTGTGACTGCTTAATACATTTCCTCATGTTGTGGTGACCGCCAACCATAAAATTATTTCTATTGCAACTTCATAACTGTAATTGTGCTGGTACGGCTGTACCAGGAACTCCAACTTCCTTTCCTTTCTTTGAATGTTTGCATGTATTCCAAAGTTCCATGCATTTTGCAATAAGGTGGCTTCCCTTGGTTTGCAGCCACCTGCCTATCATCGTTGGGTTTTTTAGTTCCTCCCCTCTACCCAGGGTTCAGGAGGAAGGGGAGCCATTTTAGCTCAGTCTTACAGTTGAAAGTTTAGCTACAGGACGTGAATCAGCTCCACCTGTAGAGAAGCTTCTGTATAAATATGTGAGAGGAAGCCACAGGGAGGAGGGAGCAAGCTTGTTTTCTGCTTCCTTGGAGACTAGGACGCGGAACAATGGCTTCAAACTACAAGAGAGGAGATTCCATCTGAACATTAGGAAGAACTTCCTGACTGTGAGAGCCGTTCAGCAGTGGAACTCTCTGCCCCGGAGTGTGGTGGAGGCTCCTTCTTTGGAAGCTTTTAAGCAGAGGCTGGATGGCCATTTGTCAGGGGTGATTTGAATGCAATATTCCTGCTTCTTGGCAGGGGGTTGGACTGGATGGCCCATGAGGTCTCTTCCAACTCTTTGATTCTATGATTCTATGATTCTATGATTCTTATGAAATTCCGGGGGAAAACAGTTCCAAAGGACTCCAGCTGGAGAATCTACAAAGCCTTGACTGGTAGGTCTACTTGGGACCCAAGAAGCAGTTTGGAGCCGGGAGTAGAGCCCACACCAGCAAAGTTTAGAAAGTAGATTGCCCAAGGAGGGGTTAAAAAGGGTTTTCCTCTTAAAGAAAAGAAACAGTTCACGAAGCCAGTTGCCTGTCCCTTGTGGACAAGATTAAGAAAGCCACCAGTTGATTCAAAGCCTTGAAGTATTTGTTTGACTTGTTGAAGATCTGAGAAGTATTTGATTGTTTTGTTGAAGACCTAAGCAATAATAAAGGACCTGGTTAAACTTCAAGCTTCTAAAGACTTTGTATAGGAAAATCCTTAGGGCCTCTCAGCTGAGGCACCCCGGCTTCCCGCTGGGCACAAAGAGCACGTCCTGTTCAAAAGCCAATTGCTATAGGCCCAGCATGTGACAGCACACTAATTTTGCTACTGTTCTGAATCATAATGTAAATATCTAATATGCAGGATGTATTTTCATTCACTGGTTCAAATTTGGCACAAATACTCAATACGCCCAAATTTGAGTACTGGTGGGGTTGAGTGGTGGATTGATTTTGTCACCTGGGAGTTGTAGTTGCTTGGATTTATAGTTAACCTACAATCAAAGAGCAGTCTGAATTCCACCAACGATGGAACTGAACCAAACTTGGCACACAGAAGTCCCCATGACTAGCAGAAAGTACTGGAAGGGTTTGGTGGCCATGGACCTTGAGTTTTGAAGTTGTAGTTCACCTACATCCAGAAAGCATTGTGGATTCAAACAATGATGAATCTGGACCAAACTTGGCACAAATTCTCAATATGCCCAAATGTGACCACTGGTGGAGTTTGGGGAAAATAGACCTTGGCATTTGGGAGTTGTAGTTGCTGGGATTTATAGTTAACCTACACTCAAAAAACATTCTGAACTTCACCAATGTTGGAATTGAACCAAACTTGACACACAGAACTCCCACGACCAACAGAAAATACCGGAAGGGTTTGGTGTGTATTGACCTTGAGTTTGGGAGTTGTAGTTCACCTACATCCAGAGAGCACTGTAGACTCAAACAATGATGGATCTGTACCAAACCTGGCACAAATACTCAATATGCCCAAATGGGAACACTGATGGAGTTAGGGGGAAATAGATCTTGCTATTTGGAAGTTGTAGTTGCTGGGAGGTATAGTTCACCTACAATCAAAGAGCATTCTGAACCCCACCAACTATAGAATGGGGCCAAACTTCCCACACAAAAGCCCCATGCCTTGAAGGGACTCTCTGATGTGAACCTCCCTCCAGTCTCACACACTCTTCCTCGCCCGCACATGCGCCAAGCACGTCTGCTCTCCCCTCCCATTGGCTGAGAGGCCGGCTGTGAGGCGAATCACAGCGGAGGAGAGCTTTTGGTGGGAGGCTTCACCATCTGTTTCCAAAAAGGAAGAGGATAGGCGGAAAGATCTTCAGCCTTCTCTGCCAAATGGGTTCCTATCAGAAATATATATTTTCTGATTCATGAGCTGGTCATTGACCGTAATAAAGTGAACTTGAACTTGAACAATGTTTTCTGATGGTATTTGATGACCTTTCTGAAAAATTCTCACGACCCCCCAGAGGCCCTGATCCCCAGGTTTAGAAACACTGAGCTAGGATAAAGAGCAACGCATTCAAACTGCCGGAAAAGAGATTCCACTTTAGTATTAGGAACAACCTCTTGATAGAGCTGTGGAAGAGTGGAATGCACTGCCTTGGATTGTGGTGGCGTCTCCTTCTCTGGAGCTTTTTAAACGGGCTAGATGGCCATCTGTTGGGAGTGTTTTGATTGTGTATTCTTACATGATAGGAGGTTGGGCTGGATGCCCTTTGTGGTCTCCCTAAGATTCTATATATAACATTGTAATAATGCCCATCTGGCACGATCTGTAAAGTATTACTGAAAGCATTGCATATCTCCCAAAAATAACAAATAATCACCAGAATCCTATTGGGGCTATACGTCTTCGTAAATGGACTTACTTCTGTGGGAATTAGAATTGTGCAGCTGCCTAATGTCCATATGCAGTAGAGGGCTGCTTTTTATGGTATTATGGTATTATGTGACAGAGCAGCTCCCATTATGCATCCTCATAATTCAGTAACAGAGTTTATGAGCGCTTCTGCTCCTTAGCAAGGCATATGCAAAATTATGCAATGTGACAGGTCATAGAGAACCATCATTTTAAAAAGAAACAAATCTGCCCATGGTGGAGAATATTGTGACCAAATGACATGTGGGCCTACTGCTCAGTAGGATGTCCAGGTTTTGAGTTTCATCAGCTCATTCAAGATCCTTCGTGACCGCATCTCCTACCACAAACCTGCACGATCCCTTCAATCCTCTGGGGAGGCCCTCCTTTCACCCTTTCCTCTATCACAGGCATGACTTGTGGGAACGAGGGAGAGAGCCTTCTCCGCTGTGGCCTCCCAGCTTTGGAACTTGCTACCTGGCGAGATTAGGCAACCCCCCGCCCTAGCAGCCTTTAAGAAAGATCTGAAAACTAGGCTCTTCCGATGTGTCTTTGGAGAGTGACCATCCATCCCATTTCTGTCTGTTCCATCTACAGTGTTGTCCTTAGGATGCACTTTTCCCCATCCTAAATTAAAGGCCTAACCCCACTGTTCATCCTTTTTGGTCTCCTCTCAAATACACTTTTTCTACTCCTACCTCATCCAGGGTTTTATCATTTTATCTTGTGCATTTGGCCCGCCCATTGTGTTTGATTTTCCATTATGTTATTTTGCTTTATTTATTTTATTTTGCCACTGTATGTATTTTATTCTGATGTAATTTTTGTTGTTTTGTATTTTATTTTGCTGTATTGTATCTTTGGGCTTGGCCTCATGTTAGCCGCCCCGAGTCCCCTCCGGGGAGATGGTGGCGGGGTATAAATAAAATTTATTAATATTATTATTATCCTTGCTATCTTAAAAGAACTGGATGAACTAGATGAGATAGAACAGTTTCTCAACCTGGGGGTCGGGACCCCTGGGGGGGTCACAAGGAGATGCCAGAGGGGTCACCAGAGACCGTAAGAAAACACAGTATTTTCTGTTGGTCATGAAGGTTCCATGTGGGAAGTTTGGCCCAATTCTGTCATTGGTGGGGTTCAGAATGCTCTTTGATTGTAGGTCATCTATAAATCCCAGCAACTACAACTCCCAAATGTCAAGGTCTATTTCTCCCAAACTCCACCAGTGTTCACATTTGAGCACATTGAGTATCCATGCCAAGTTTGGTCCACATCCACCATTGCTTGAGTCCACAGTGCTCTCTGGATGTAGGTGAACTACAACTCCAAAATTCAAGGTCAATGCCCACCAAACCCTTCCAGTATTTTCTCTTGATCATGAGAGTTCTGTGTGCCAAGTTTGGTTCAATTCCGTCATTGGTGGAGGTCAGAATGCTCTTTGATTGTAGGCAGAGGCGGCCCTAGGTAATTTTCAACAGTAAGAAAACAGTATTTTGGCGCCCCCCCCCCCCCCCAACCAATCACTGATATATATTTTCTGTTCGTCTTGGGAGTTCTGTGTGCCATATTTGGTTCAATTCCATCACTGGTGGAGTTCAGAATGCTCTTTGATTGTAGGTGAACTATACATCCCAGTAACTACAACTCGCATATGTCAACGTCTATTTTCCCTCAAGAGCGCCTCAAGAGCGCCCCTGGGCAAAATCAACTATACTGCAAATGCTTACTTTGCGTAATGGGTTGAGCCGCCCCTGATTGTAGGTTAACTATAAATCCCAGGAACTACAACTCCCAAATGACAAAAACAATTTTTCCCCCACCCCAACCCCACAAGTATTCAAATTTGGGCAAATCGTGTATTTGTATCAAATACATCCTGCATATCAAATATTTATATGATGATTCATAACAGTCACAAAATTACAGTTGTGAAGTAGCAACGAAAATAATGTTATGGTTGGGGGTCACCACAACATGACAAACTGTATTAAGGGGTCGCGGCATTAGGAAGGTTGAGAAACACTGAGATATAAAAACTGGATGAACCTTTCTTGACCAGATGACCAAACATGCAGAAAGAAGTGACATAGTAGTAATGGGGGACTTCAACTACTCTGATATTTGTTGGAAAGCAAACTTTGCCAAAAGTACAAAGTTCAACAAATTCCTTACTTGCCTTACAGACAATTTTATTGTCCAGAAGGTGGAAGAGGTAACAAGGGGATCAGCCATTCCTGATCTCATCCTAACCAACACTGAGGATGGAGTGGAAGTGGTGGGATCCTTAGATGGGAGTGACCATGTGCTCCTGGAGTTTGTGATACAAAAGAAGGGGAAACTAAGAGAAGTCAAACATGCGTTCTAGACTTTAGGAGAGATGGCTTCAGGAAATTTAAGGAAATGTTAGGTGTAATTCCATGGACAGGAAAATTAAAAGAAAATGGAGTTAATGATGGATGGGAGTTTCTTAAAAGTGAGCTATTGAAAGCACAATTGCAAACAGTGCCAGCAAGGAGAAAAAAAATAAGAGAAGTGTAAAGAAACTAGAATGGGACCAAGGGCAAGATGGATGGATGGTATCCTTGAAGGGACTGGCTTGACTCTGAAGGAACTGTGGGTTGTGACGGCCAACAGGGAGCTCTAGCGTGGGCTGGTCCATGAGCTCACAAAGAGATGGAAGCGACTGAACAAATAAACAACAATGACAAAACATTTGACCATTCTTTGTGTGATAAGATACAAATCAAATACAGGAGTTCCATTCTTGCAGTGTTCTCAATGGCAAGAGTGTTATAAAATTCCATATCTCCTGAACAACTCTGGTGCATTCTTTTACAAGATTGTTGCAAGATTTATTCTTGAGATTAGTAATTTTTAATTATGTTTTTTTTCTTTTTTATCTGTGACTTCATTTTGCTATACACGTCTGTGCTGTGATCTTCTCGGTGTATGCCAATTAAAGCTGTTGTTGAATCCTACTCCATTACTGGTACTGACATTTAACTGCTGGTCCAATTTCCTCTGGTGGAAGCATATAATCTGCATTGCTGTGCTGTGAAATGATGTGCCCGTTCCTTCCTATTGAACATCCCACGCTTCTTTCAGGAGAAGAATGGTAAGCCTTGTAAGCTGCTGAACTCGGCTGTAGGCCCTCTTGCTTTTGATAGGTGTCTTCCAATGAAGAGCAGTCACGATTACTCAAGCTTACTCCATCAGCTAGGTACCACCACCTGGAATTTCAAGCATCTGCGTATGTATCCAGTTTAATTTCCCTGATCTTGTGCTGTTTGGTGATGTTCAATAGCAAATTACTGTAGAAGTGATTTACATATAAATAGCGATGGAAAGATGAAGGCAATGTTGAAAGGCACTTCTTATTCAGGCCAAACAGGGTATAGGGTTACAACCTGTGTTGGATGGGGTTACACTCCCTCTAAAGACACAGATTCACAGCTTGAGAGTCCTCCTGGATTTGTTGCTGAGCCTGGAAGCCCAGGTCTCAGTGGTGGCCAAGAGTGCTTTTGGACAGTTAAAACTTGTGTGCCAGTTGTACCCATACCTTGGGAAGTCAGACTTGGCCACGGTAGTCCACACTTTGTACATATCAAATTGACTACTGCAATGCACTCTATGTGGGGTTGACTTTGAAGACTGTTTGGAAGCTCAAAGTAATCCAACAGGCGGTGGCCAGATTGTTCACTAGAGCAACGTACAGGGAGCATACAACCTCACCCTGTTACGTCAGCTCCACTGGCTGCCAGTCTGATACTGAGCAAAATTCAAAGTGCTAGCTTTCGCATATAAAGCTGTAAATGTTTCTGGTTCAACTTACTATCCGAACAGGGGCGGCTCGTCCATTACGCGAAGTAAGCGGTCACAGAACACTTTCTTTTGCCAGGGGCACAGTCCGGGGGAGCCTCTGCTTTCTTGTCTCGCTGCCGGGCGATCCTCTTCCCAAAGGGGCCGGGCCCTTGAGCCTCGCCTAGCCCCTCTCGTTCCTGCTCCACCCGGCAAACAGTTGGCAAAGGGGAACGTAAATGAGAAAGAATAGACAGAAAAGACTTAAAGAACTTAAAAGTTGGCCCCTGTTTATCAACGTTGTTAATTTGGGGAAAATGGCACAATAAATTACAAATAAACAAAAGCAACCCTTTCCCATGGGAAACCTTGGAAAATAAGGACAAGACATTCAGGGATATAATTAGGGCATTTAAGGACATTGGAATCAAAAGGATAGGGGACCTCATGGAACCCAATGGAGAAATAAAAAGTGGGGTAAGATAAAAGACAAATGTGGTCATGGGAACTGGATAGCGTGGCTAGACCTGTCCAGAAAAGCTCAGGCCATGAAAAGAAGTGAAGTAGCAGAAACCCACTTGACAGAATAATTAAAAAAGGAAAGTAGAAATAGACAAAGGGATTATTGGGCTACTCTATGAGGAATCAATCACCTTAACTTACAAAACAAAAACAACCCTTGTAGAAAATTGGAAACAAGAGGAAAGCTTCAATGAGAAACTAATTGGGTCTTGGATTGACAATATTACTAAAATTAAACATTTGAGGATCCAAGAAGCCCAAATCATCTCCCACCCAATTAGCACACATTATGAGAAATGTCTCAGACAAATGTTGGCACAACTGTGGGGGGGTCGGCTCATTCTCCCACATCTGGTGGGATTGTATAAAAATTCAGAACTATTGTGGTAAAATAAGGACGGTAATGGAAGACATAATAGGGAAAGAATTAATCTGGGATAAAGTATTATTATTATTATTATTATTATTATTATTAAGTTTATTTGTACCCCGCGAGCATCTCCCAAAGGACTCGATGCGGCTTACAAAGGCCAAGGCCTCAACAACAGTAGCATAGCAAATACAACCAAAAGCAAAATCAAGAACATTAAAGCAAAACAATAAAACAACAAAACAATACACCATAGCACAATGAAACTAGGGCCAGGCCAAGTAATGGGTACAGATTAAAAAGTGCTGCGTGTGACAGGTGGTATGTCGGACTTCAGGGTAAGTGCAATGTGCAGAGAATCTTACAACTCTAATAAAGTGCTTCTGGGACATAATGCTGGAGTTTCCTATTCTGGAAAGGCACATGTTCAGAAATCTGTAACCCAGTGTTTCTCAACCTGGGAGTCGGGACCCCTGGAGGGGTCACGAGAGGGTTTCAGAGGGGTCGCCAAAGACCATTAGAAGACACATATTTCTGATGGTCTTAAGAATCCTTTTGGCATAGTTGTTTGGGTTCACAGTGTTCTCTAGATGTAGGTGAACTACATCTCCCCTAAATCACTGTCAGTTCATCCAAAATCCCTCCAGTATTTTCTGTTGGTTATGGGGGTTCTATGTGGGACGTTTGGCCCATTTCTATCGGTGGTGTGATTCAGAGGGCTCTTTGATTGTAGGTGAACTATAAATCCCAGCAGCAACTCCCAAATGTCAAGCTTTCCCCAAATTCCACCAGTGTTCACATTTGGGCATATTGAGTATCTGTGCCAAGTTTGATCCAGATCTATCATTGTTTGAGTCCATAGTGCTCTCTGGATGCAGATGAACTACAACTCCAAAACTCAAGGTCAATGCCTACCAAACACTTCCAGTATTTTCTCTTGGTCATGGGAGTTCTGTGCGCCAAGTTTTGTCCAATTCCATCATTGGTGAGCCAAAAGCTTTCCCCAAAAGCTGGGGCAATACCAAAGAATTATAGAATAATAGAATCACAGAGTTGGAAGAGACCTCATGGGCCATCCAGTCCAACCCCATTATGCCAAGAAGCAGGAATATTGCATTCAAGGCACCCCTGACAGATGGCCATCCAGCCTCTGTTTAAAAGCTTCCAAAGATATACCCTTTTAATTTCTGGATAAATTTTCCTTTGCCCCCATTGGGCGCATATATATTGCAGATTAAAATTTTAAGACCGTTCGTATTAACCAAAACTCCTAGTATTCTCCCATCGTCATCTTTAAAGGCTAGACTGGATATTAAACTTTCTTTAATGTATATAGCTACACTCAAAGAAGATCACAAAAGAGTAACACGACTAAAACAACAAACTGGAGTAACTTCCTCCAATACTTAGAGGAGGTTAAAAAGGAATAACTAGTAATAAGAATAACAATTAAAAATAAATAATAATATTAATAATAAAATAAAAAATAAATAAAAATGTAAAATACTAATAAGAAGAATAATAACAATATCAACGATAATACTATTCGACAAACTTCCCGGCAAAGAAAAGAAAATGTTTGGCTTAATAAAATAAGGCAAAACTTAAATAATAATCAGACTTCATTCTCTCCACAAGAAGAAAAGACAATAGTCTCAAGAAGGTGAAGAATATGAACCACCCCTGGACAACTTGGAAGTGCCTTGCAAAACAGACAGAATCCCCTTCGGGTGAATGTGTCGAGCGAATGAGTGTGTGTGAGGGTGAGAGAGTAAGGTATATTCCCCCCCTTCCTTTCCCCATTTTTGTTTGTTTGTTTGTTTGTTTGTTTGTAGGGAAGCCCTACTCTACGGGCCTCCCTATCTTTTCTTTCTTCTGCACTTTCCTATCCCAACCCAATTGTTCCACCATTTTTTATATACTTAAAAATTCACAATAAATATATATATATATATATAAAAAGCTTCCAAAGAAAGAGCCTCCACCACACTCCGGGGCAGAGAGTTCCACTGCTGAACGGCTCTGACAGTCAGGCAGTTCTTCCTCATGTTCAGATGGAATCTCCTTTCTTGTAGTTTGAAGCCATTATTCCGCGTCCTAGTCTCCGAGGAAGCAGAAAACAAGCTTGCTCCCTCCTCCCTGTGGCTTCCTCTCACATATTTATACATGCAGGGGCAGCTCGTCCATTACGCGAAGTAAGCGGTCGCAGAACACTTTTTTTGCCAGGGGTGCAGAGGCGCCTCTGTAAATGTCCCTCGACCGCCACTTGAGGAGCGCCCCCTCAGCTCACAACAGCCCTAGCAGTCTGGGGGGAGCCTCTGCTTTCTTGCCTCGCTGCCGGGCGATCCTCTTCCCAAAGGGGCCGGGCCCTTGAGCCTCACCTAGCACCTCTCGTTCCTGCTTCACCCGGCCACCGGGTGCGCGAGCAGAACCGGCGCTCAATCATTCTCCGCATTCGATCCCTTCCCCATGACCAGCTCCCTTTCCTGATCCCCCGGTGCTCCACCCGCCTCCTCTCCTCTCCCCAATCCGCGGGTGGGCCAAGGGGCGGAGCCGCCTCCCCTGGCCTGCTTCGGGTCCGGAGGCATGTCTGAAGACCTCAGTGTGCACACCGAAAGTCGCCTCTTCTCCTGACTTTCTCTTCAGCCATTGGGACCAAGCGAGAGAGAGAGAGAGAGAGAGAGAGAGAGCTCCTCCGGCTGGAGGTATCTCCCACCTCCGCTCCCTCCTTTGTTTTTGCTCCTACCTTCAGGAAAGGTGGGCATCTCCACCTCTCTCTCTCTCTCTCTCTCTCTCTCTCTCTCGGTCCCAATGGCTGAGGAGAAAGTCAGGAGAAGAGGTGACTTTTGGTGCACACGGTCTTCAGGCACGCCTCCGGACCCAAAGCGGGCCAGGCAAGGGAGCAAATGTGGCAAGGTGAACTATTACTGGGATGTATAGTTCATCTACAATCAAAGAGCATTCTGAACTCCACCAATGATGGCATTGAACCAAATATGGCACACAGAACTCCCACGACAATCAGAAAATATATATCAATGATTGGTTGGGGGGAGGGGCGCCAAAATACTGTTTGCTTACCGTTGAAAATTACCTAGGGCCGCCTCTGTATCCAAATGTAAGTGTTGTACGTGTTCAGCCTGTGGTTGTGTCTGATGTCAATGGGGATGAGGGTTCTTCTGGGCCTGTGTCTATTGGCAATGAGGAAGAGGGTTTTGCTGGGCCTGAGTTAAGCTCAAGAGAGATGCCTGAGCTGTCTGATGAATGGTGTGTTTCTCCTGCAGATGCACAAGGTCAAATTCCTGGGAATGGGCCACAGCAGTCTTTCTCTAAGGATGATTTGTCAGGTGCAGAATTTAATGAGGATGAGTTAGACTTTTGGAAATGGAGGCATAATTCTCAGACTCAATGGAGGTCAAATTTGTCTCCAGGAGCCAAGCGAAATGCTTTCCCTTTGTTTCAACGGGCAGGAAAGGCTTTATATTGATACCAGGGAAAGTTTCACTTCATTCTCATCAACACTGATAATTCATTACAGTCCTGTTTCTCCAAGTGGATTTCTAGCTTCATGCTTCAAGTTTTGCCAAGTTCCTGTTCTGTTCACTGGATTTTCATGCTGCCTCGCTCTATGGATTCTGTACCTTGTACCTTAGACCTTGTGTTTTTACCTTGAAGAAGAAGAAAAAGAAGGAGAAGGAGAAGAAGAGGAGGAAGAAGAAGAGGAAGAAGAGGAAGAAGAGGAAGAAGAACTTTATTTTTCTACCCTGTCTCCATCTCCCCGAAGGGACTCAGGGTGACTTACATGGGGCCAAGCCCAAGGCAACAACCTTGTTGCATGAAAGTTTATGGACTGACTTTTGTCTTGTAATAACATTGCTGTGAACTATACTGTTTTTATCATTTTTATTTTTTGCTCACATATATCCTTCAATAAACTGCTTGCTGATTTCACTACACTGGTATGGTGTTTAAAGACAGAGGTGTTCCTGTTCTGGCATACAACAGTAGCTCTCCCTGTGAACCTGGGAGAATGTTAAAATCTTCTGGGAAGGCCCTGCTCTTGGTCCCATGTCCATCACAGAAGCGATTGGTGGGGACGAGAGACAGGGCCTTCTCAGTGGTTGCCACTCAGCTATGGAACTCCCTCCCTAGTGAGATCAGACTGGCCCCCTCCTGGTTTTTAGAAAAAGAGTGAAAACTTGGTTATGTACTCAGACATTCGGGTAGTGCAGTTTGGAATCGGCATAGTAACACTGGTGATGGCGACAGGACTAGGTAGGTACCACGTTTTAAAGTTTTACAGTTTTATGATATTTATATGTTTGATCTGTTTTATTGTTTTATATTGTTTTGTTTATATATTGTTGAATTGCAGCATCAAATTGTGCCAAATTATGTAAGACGCTCTGAGTCTCTTTCGGGGTGAGAAGGGCGGGGTATAAATACAGTAAGTAAATAAATATGAAAATTAACTGGAGACAGGGCAATAAGGGACATCTGTGTCTACTATACTTATCATTTGGGTCCATATTTTAAAAATGTGGATTCTTTGTAGCGTGCAAAGTTTGTTAGCAAGTGGAAATTTCCACCTTCGGCCTGCACCCTGATCTCCCAATCTTGAACAAACTTTTATCACATCCCTTGATCTTGCTTATAGAGAGGGCTGCCCAAAATCTTTATCTCTCAATAATGAATCACTTCTGGAACATCTCTGTAATCAGTTCTCCCCTCATTTTGTGGTTAGGATCTCTGCAAACAGAAGGCAAACCTCCCCCCACCCTCCTTTCCGGTAACAGACCATTGGAAACTTACATCTTTTAGGGTATGTACATTTTCCATATGATACAGAATAGAAATCAAGATAAGTAAGAGTTGCTGATACTGTATATCTTCAAGTTGCTTCCAATCCTAAAGATCTATCCGTCTACCTAAAGTAATACTGTAATGGGGTGTGTTTTTTTTTGCAAGGTTTGTTCAGAGGGGTTTTCCTGAGCTTTCCTTTGAGGTTAAGAAGTGGGGCTTGCCCAAGGTCATCCAGTGGGTCTCAATGTCTGCACTGAAGCTCTGGTCTCCATAGTCATAGTCCAGTTCTCAGCAGATGGCACCAAGTCGACTCTCAGGATTTCATTGGGCCAAAATTAGAAGGAATTTTTGGACTCCATCCTTGAAGTCCATCATGTTTAAAGTTTTGAAAGGATATCATTTTGAGGAGGAGGCAAGCTCGTTTTCTGCTGATCAAGAGAGTAGAACACAGAGCAATGGATTCAAGAAAATGTATTCCATCTAAGCCAGGTCTGGGCAAACTTTGGTCCTCCAGGTGTTTTGGACTTCAACTCCAACCATTCCTAACAGCCTCTGGCCCTTTTCTTTTCCTCCTCAGCAGCGTAAGCTTTTTAGAAATTAGGAGAAAATATAAAACTGATGCCAGGTATTTCACCTTTAACGCTAGTATTGATGACAGAAAAATTGCCAACAACTCTAAAAAACAAAAGAATTACAGAAAGAGTTCAAAAGAAGAGGTATAATGAGAATAAGAGATCAGGATCTAAAGATAATAAAGGAAGAATTAAAGAACAATTTAAGGACATAGCTTGGTATGAGTATTTCAAAATGATAAAATGGTCAGTTGATTTGTTGTTGTTGCTCATTTGTTCAGTCATTTCCGACTCTTTGTGACCTCATGGACCAGCCCACACCAGAGCTTCCTGTCGGCCGTGACCACCCCCAGCTCCTTCAAGGGCAATCCAGTCACTTCAAGGGTCCCATCCATCCATCTTACCCTTGGTCGGCCCCTCTTCCTTTTTCCTTCCATTTTCCCCAGCATCATTGTCTTCTCTGAGCTTTCCTGTCTTCTCATGATGTGGCCAAAGTACTTCATCTTTGACTCTAATATCCTTCTCTCCAGTGAGCAGTCGGACTTTGTTTCCTGAAGTATGGACTGGTTGGATCTTCTCGCTGTCCAAGGCACCCTGAGAACTTTCCTCCAGCACCACAGTTCAAAAGCACCTATCTTCCTTCGCTCAGCCTTCCCTATGGTCCAGCTCTCGCATCCATAGGTGACTATGGGGAATACCATTGCTTTAACTATACGGATCTTCGTGTCCAGTGTGATGTCTCTACTCCTCACTATTTTATCGAGATTGGACATTTCTCTCCTCCCAAGAAGTAAGCGTCTCCTGATTTCCTGGTAGAAGTCTGCAAATTGATATAAGAAAAATATAATGGGGATAGAGAATATATGAAATTAGAGTGGTTGATATCCCAGAAAGAGAATAAAGAAGAAAATGGAACAATAAAAGGAACAATAAGTGATATTTATCAGTACTAAAAGTTTCTTATGTTGGGCAAGTTTGCTCTAGATGCATCATCGGTGGGGTTCAGTGTACTCTCTGGCAGTAGAGTAAACTACAACTCCCACTACGGTGAGTCAGTCCTCTCAGACCCCTCCAGTAGGTTGAATTAGTCATGGGGGTTCTGTGTGCCAAGTTTGGTCCAGGTTCATCATTGGTTTAGTCACAGTTTCTCCAGTAATCAAATTTCGGCATATCAAGCCTGTGTGCCAAATTTGGTCCAAATCCATCACTATTTGGGTTCACAGTGCTCTCTGGATGTAAGTGAACTACAACTCCCTCAAATCAAATGAATTTTCCCCAAAGACCTCCAGTATTTTTTGCTAGTCATGGGAGCTCTGTGTGCCAAGTTTGGTCCAATTCCATCTTTGGTGAAATTCAAAGTGCTAATTGATTGCAGGTGAACTATAAATCCCAGTACCTACAACTCCAAATGTCGAGGTCAATTCCCCTCAAAACCTACCAGCATTCATACTTGGGCATATCAGGTATGCATTCCAGATTTGGCCCAGATCCACCATTGTTTGGGTTCATAGTGCTCTCTGGATGTAGGTGAGCTACAACTCCTCTAAATCCCTTCAAATATCTCCAGTATTTTTTTGTTGGTCATGGGGGTTTTGTGTGTCAAGTTAGTTCCAGGTCCATCACTGGTGGAGTTCAGAGTGCTCTTAGATTGCAGGTACCTACAAGTCCTATAAATGATGGTGAATTCTCTCTAAACCTCTCTAGTATGTTCAGTTGCTGATCAATTCCTCTGTTTGCTGTGTGCTATAGAAAATAATAGGAAAGGGTTAAGGGAGAGACAGTGGGCATGATCATGCAAATTACCGACAAATTGAGAGAGTCAGAAACATTGGGATGTCTGTGGTGGAGGAAGCACATAAAACCTAGGAGGAAATGGTCGCTGTATGAAAGCCTTCACTTGGGTGGTAGGCAGTATGGTGTTCGTGGAGGACATTGGCAGGGCTCTTGGACATGTTCATGGCACTCACTACAACCTGCAATGTCATTGAACAGAGGGCATTTGGTATCTCCTGAGTAGTGGAAGCTATAGCTGTTTTTGGAGGCAGGAGCTTTTCTGTGTAAGTGGACACCCCAGCCACATACACATATACATTTTTTTTACTTTTATTATGTGTATAGATTATTACTGGAAGACTAACAGAAACAAGACCATCTTAGAGAATTCCTGGCCTGTGACCATAATAAAGTTTTGTTTTGTATTGTATAGAGAATTATGGGAGCTAGATTTGGGATAAATCTTGAATATTCAAGAATGGAAAAGAACATGGAATATGCACATTTAAAAATATAGATATCTAGAAGAATTAAAGAAAATTATTATAAAATAATATGGAGGTGGTATTTAACTCCACTTAGATTAAATCAGATAGACGAGAAACATTCAAACCAATGTTGGAGCGGTTGCCAGGAAGTAGGATCATACATTCATATGTGGTGGTCCTGCAAATTTATATTAACATTTTTTAGGAACAGCATTTAAAGAAAAAAGAGCAATAATAAAAATAGAGTTAAAGAATACACCAGAAATAGCATTGTTATCAATATATGATAAGATGATATCCTCACAAGAAGAGAAAGAATTAACCTCTAGCTTACTGATAGCTGCAAGACTGATAGTTGCAAAGAACTGGAAAGATAAAAGGGAAATCCCATTAGAACAGTGGTTCTCAACCTTCCTAATGCCATGACCCATTACTACAGTTCCTCATATTATGGTGACTGGGCATTGACCTTGAGTTTTGGAGTTGTAGTTCACCTACATCCAGAGAGCACCGTGGACTCAAACAATGATGGATCTGGACCAAACTTGGCATGAATACTCAATATGCCCAGATGGAGTTTGGGGAAAATAGACCTTGACATTTGGGAGTTGTAATTGCTGGGATTTATAGTTAACCTACAATCCAAGAGCGCTCTGAATCCAGCCCATAATGGATCTGCACCAAACTTGGCACACTACCTACATGGCAACATTGAATACTGATGGGGTTGGGGACTGTTTTAGAATTCTGGAGTTGTAGTTCACCAACACCAAAAAGGAAGTGAAAGACATGCGTAGAAAAGTTCAGCCTTATCTGCTAAAGGAATTCCTAAGATCATCGGAAATATGTATTTTCCGATGGTCTTTGGCAACCCCTCTGACATCCCCCTGGTGACCCCCCAGGGGTCCCAATCCCAGGTTGAGAAACACTTAATTAGAAGAATGGTATAGAGAAATTTGGAATATAACGATTAATGATAAACTGACTTGTGACATTAAAGTTAAATGGGGAATATGGAAAGAAAGAAGAAGAAGAAAAGGAAGAAGAAAACTTCCTGATGGTAAGAGCTGCACAGCAATGGAATATGCTGCCTTGGAGGATGGTGGATTCTCCTCCTCTGGAGGTTTTTAAATAGAGGCTGGATGACCATCTGTCAGGAGTACTTTAATTGGATGTTCCTATATGGCAGGGGGTTGGAGGGGGTGGCCTTTGTGGTCTCCAACTCTATGTTTAGCTGTTGGCGTGCTCAGAGGTGAAAGGAAAGTGCAAAGTTGACAACATGTATTATAGGAACATGGAATGTGTGAAACTCGAGAGCAGAAATTTCCAAACTGTGTGTCGTGCCACATTGGTGTGTTGGCCGCAATGCGTTGGTGTGTCACACAAGCTTATCTTGGAAATGTATGTTATCATGTAAGTCATATATTTTAAAAATATAAATAAGAGGTTTTCATGGGGGTATATTGTGTCACTTTTTATCACGTTTGATTATCCACCATACAGACTGGGAATAATGGGAATTGCAACAGCCCTTGTGACTCTGAGGTTGGGGAAAGGTTAACGGGCATTCCACTAGCCTTATATATAAATATCTAAATATAAAATAATATATAATGCTAATATTGTGCTATGCCAATAATTATAATATGTTGTATGTACATATACATATGCAATGAGAAGCTCCCATCAACCTCTGTCAACTTGATTAATGGTAAGGGATGATGACAGTTGCAGTCCAATAACATGGGGAGCATAGATTCGAGACCTGCCTATCTTCGTGATCACATCTTCCCGTATGTACCAGCACGTACTCTAAGATCATCCGAGGAGGCTCTTGTCTCGCTTCCACCATCATTGCAAGCGTGGTGGTGGGGACGAGGAAAAGGGCCTTCTCTGTGGTGGCCCTTTGGCTCTGGAACTCTCTCCCAAGGGAGATCAGACAAGCCCCCACTCTCTCTAACACTTTAATAATGTAAGGGCATTAGCCTCCTAGCCCAGCCTTCTGTTTTGCCACACTTGCCCTTGGGACTGCATAGGAATAATCGCATTTATGAATCATGAGCCTGAACCCATTTTTTGTTGTTGAGCCACAGAACCGGTTTATGGTGTTGTCTGATTTGATGTTTTATTGTTTTTAGTTGCTTACTGTACTTCTGTGCTAGATTTTAATTTGTATTTGCTGGGCGTGTCCCTTTGTAAACCGCCCTGAGTCCCTTCAGGGAGATGGAGGCAGGATATAAAAATAAAGTTGTTGTTGTTGTCATTGTTGTTGTTGTTGTTGTTGTCATTATATATTATTCTACACTCCTACTTTGGAGTAAGATATCACATTTTTGCCCTGCCCACAGACACCTGCTTGGTCATTTAGGGAAACAGAATATTGGACTGTTTAGCTCTTTGGTTTAAAATAGTGGTTCCCAACCTTTTTTTGACCAGGGCCCATTTGACCAGGGCCCTGTCTCCAACATTAGTACCAAAAGGGTTACAAATCTGTTTTTGGTCAACTTTAGATTCGGTTTGGTTATTTGGAATGTTGATTCAGAAAATTGCATTGGATAGACAACATCAGCTCTAGTTTCTGATACAGAACATACGCCATCCAGTAGTCACAATCTGCTCACCCACAGAAAACCATTATTTAATAATCTAAGGTTGATGTGGTAGTAGGAATCTTTCATGAGTAGTCAGCCTCTCCCTTTCCAACATCCCTGTTGCCTCGGCATTATAAGAGCAAGATCCCCTCTGACTTTAAACACCACACCATTGTGTTAAAATAGCACGCAGTTTATTGAAGATGATAAAAGCCAAGGCAACAAAAAGTAATGCACAGTAAAAGGCACATCCAATTGATTAGGAAGAAAAAGGAGCAATTAGTCCAAAGAGAAATAGTCCAAAGACATTAATGAAACTAGAGGCTTGATTTCAAAGGCAAAATAACAGCAAAGGCACTTAAAACAGGAAGTAAGACAAAGGTCCAAGAACTTGGCATGAAGAACTTATCGTGAATCCAATACCAACATTGCTTTATCTGAAAGCTAGATTAAGTACTTGGCACTTATATTTCTACTTTGTTTCCCAAACAGCTAAGAACGGATTTTTCCTTAACTTTGATTCCACTTCTAGCTTCTGCTCTAATCTGGCTGAGTGCCTTAATTTCTGATTTGCTTGTCTTTGCTGGCTAAAAGCACTTCTTCTGGTCAAGCCTTCATTAAAATCTTCACCTGGAGATAACTGAGGCACAGAGCCTTTCCCAGGCTCAAGACCTTGAGACTCCCTTTGGAACAATACAGGCCTCCTTAAGCCATCAACTGAACTGCATTCAGGCCCCACATCTCTAAAACCGGACCCAAGAAACAGACCATCATCCCCATTCACTTCAGGAACATCTTCATGGAGAGCATCCCCATTCCCATCAGAGGAATCAACTTGAACATGGACAACATTGTCATTCCTTATCATCCAAAGAAACCTGATCATTAGACACAATCCCAGGCTGACATACAATATTCACGAAGCCATTCGCTCTTGTTGCCCTGTGGTTTCGAGGAAACAGTATAGTAATGGTAAAGCTACGGACCATATTTTTGTCTTGTGGACCACTGGTAGTCCGCGGACTACAAGTTGGGAACCACTGGTTTAAAATGGGACAATTGGACATTTTCTATGTTCCTATGGTCTGTAAGGCTTCATTGGAACATATTTCCATTTAAGGGTTGGTAAAACCGCAGTACTATTTCACATCTTCCGCAAGCGATTAAACATACTGCTTTTAACAACAATGTCTATCTCTAAAAAATAATCTGTTGGTGGAAAACAGGGGGAGGCAGGAGCACCAACAAATCACCACTCTCATCATTTGATAGGGTTTTGTTTTTTTTTGAGCGCACAGAAATCATGTCTGCTATGACTCATTGTTTTTGGAAAGACTGTGTCATTTTCTCACATTCATAACTTTGCCCCTTACTATAAATTTCCTACTGTGTACCTTATTTCATCTAGACCTTCTTTCCTCTCCAGCTTTCCTCAGGAGCAAGGAAATTAAAATTAGTGAGGTTAACATCTCTTTCTGCACTTCCTGTGTTCCATCAATAATTTTATCTTTTAATTTAGGACATGTGCTTAGGAATGTGCGTTATGGTGCTTTAATAAGTGCCCTTCTGTCTCTTTTCCTTGCGTAACACACATTCAGAGAAGAGATATAAACAAGGGAAGAAATTGAAATTCACTTAAGCTTCCATTTTTCTGGTAGAAAGGGATATTTCTCGCCATTAAAGACTCCTCTTAGGGGTAGACATAAGGTCCACATTGTATTATATCACTCAATCCCATTATTTATATCCTCCCCTGTCTCCCAATACTGGGACTTAAGGCAGTTTACAGAATAAAAAGAAGCACAAGGTTGAGTATCCCTTATCCAGAAATGCTCTAAAATCCAAAATTATCCACATGGATGGCTGAGATAGTGACACTTTTGCTTTTTGATGGTTTAATGCAGTGTTTCTCAACCTGGGGGTTGGGACCCCTGGGGGGTTCACGAGGGGGTGTCAGAGGGGTCACCAAAGACCATCAGAAAACACAATATTTTCTGTTGGTCATGGCAGTTCTGTACGGGACGTTTGGCCCAATTCTATCATTGGTGGGGATCAGAATGCTCTTTGATTGTAGGTGAACAATAAAGCCCACCAACTACAACTCCCAAATGTCAAGGTTTATTTTCCCCAAACTCCCACAGTGTTCACATCTGGGAATATTGAGTATTCATACCAAGTTTGATCCCGATCCATCACTGTTTGAGTCCACGGTGCTCTCTGGATGTAGGTGAACTACAACTCTAAAACTCAAGGTCAGTGCCCACCAGGGACGGCTCGTCCATTACGCGAAGTAAGCGGTTGCAGAACACTTTTTTTGCCAGGGGTGCAGAGGCGCCTCTGTAAATGCCCCTGGACTGCCACTTGAGGAGCGCCCCCTCAGCTCACAACAGCTCTAGCAGTCAGGGGGGAGCCTTGGCTTTCTTGCCTCGCTGCCGGGTGATCCTCTTCCCAAAGGGGCCGGGCCCTTGAGCCTCGCCTAGCCCTCTCATTCCTGCTCCACCTGGCCACCGGGTGCGCGAGCAGAGCCGGCGCTCAATCGTTCTCCATGTTCAATCCCTTCCCCATGACCGGCTCCCTTTCCCGACCCCCCGCCGCTCCACCCACCTCCTCTCCTCTCCCCAAATCGCGGGTGGGCCAAGGGGCGGAGCCGCAACGCCTGGCGCACTTTGGTTCCGGAGGCGTGTCTGAAGACTCCAGCGTGCGCAGCAAAAGTCGCCTCTTCTCCTGACTTTCTCTTCAGCCATTGGGATCAAGAGAGAGAGAGAGAGAGCCCCTCCGGCTGGAGGTATCTCCCACCTCCGCTTCCTCCTTTGTTTTTCGCCTACCTTCAGGAAAGGTGGGCATCTCCACCTCTCTCTCTCCTCTCTCTCTCTCTCTCTCTCTCTCGGTCCCAATGGCTGAGGAGAAAGTCAGGAGAAGAGGTGACTTTTGGTGCACACGTCGGGGTCTTCAGGCATGCCTCCGGACCCAAAGCGGGCCAGGCAAGGGAGCAAGTGCGGCAAGTGTAGTTACTGGGATGTATAGTTCACCTACAATCAAAGAGCATTCTGAACTCCACCAAGGATGGAATTGAACCAAATATGGCACACAGAACTCCCACGACAAACAGAAAATATATATCAATGATTGGGGGGGGGGGCACCAAAATACTGTTTGCTTACCGTTGAAAATTACCTAGGGCCACCTCTGGTGCCCACCAAACCCTTCCAACATTTTCTGTTGGCTATGGAAGTTCTGTGTGCCAAGTTTGGTTCAGTTCCATTGTTGGTGAAGTTCAGAGTGCTCTTTGATTGTAGGTGAACTATAAATCCCAGCAACTACAACTCCCAAATGATAAAATCAACCCCGCCCCCATAACCCCACCGGTATTCAAACTTGGGCATATTGGGTATTTGTCGGGTATTTGTGCCAAATTTGGTTCAGTGAATGAAAATACATCCTGCATATCAGATAGTTACATTACAATAAAGTTATGGTTGGGGTTCACCACAACCTGAGGAACTGTATTAAGGGGTTGCGGCATTAGGAAATTTGAGAACCACTGGTTTAATATAACAAAATTTGTTTCAAGCACAAAATTATTTTAAAATATTGTGTATAAAAATATGCGCAATTCAGACTGTGTATAATATATATATGAGGTATAAATGAATGTTGTGTTTAGACCTGGGGCATATATATATGTGTGTGTGTGTGTGTAAACCTGCAAGGACCACAGGTTTAGAGCCTGGTGTGTCAAGCGCCGAAAGGGTCAAATGTGACACAGACAGGAAGAAGGCAAAGATCAGAGGCTTTATTCTCCTTTGGCCAAAAGAGGATGTCAGCAGAGTTTGCGTTCCAAAGATTGACGTAAGCACAATTGCCAACATACAGATTTATTTATAGCACTTTGACAGCTATTCAAAACAAAGAGACTTTGCCATGCTTGCTGATGATTGGTAGGATCAGCTTTGTGCTAGGTCCAGAAGTGCTGTCCTGAAAAAAAAATCCAAAACACTTCTAGTCCAAAACATTACAGCTAGGGGATACTAAAGCTGCACCGCTTAAAAAATACAAAATTAAAAGTTAAAATTAAAACAACATTACCATTAAAAGCAAAGATTAAAAACGAATAAGAGTATATAGCATTAAAGCAGAAACCCCATTGTATAAAACAATCTGTTTGAAAACAGAAAAGTATTTCCTTGTTTGGGGAAAGGCAGCAAGGAGAGAGTTTGCTCCAACATCCCCTCCAAACATGCCTCAGCAAATGAGATGTTACCCTCTTGGCAACGAAAACTGTTTTTAGCAAGGATGGCCTCTCAGGCTGGGTGTGAATACCATCCCAGGTAAACAGGAACACTTCATGCCCACTCCGAAAAACTGGATATACAGAGAAAACCAACAAGAGACACCAAAGGTAGTACTTTCTCCAATACAATGATGCCAGTGAAATGAAGGACATCACATCTCCTACTGGTTAAAATCCCTGGAGCCAGAAGAAAAAGTACTATTGGCCTGTGAAAGCTTAGTATTGCCAACTAGATCAGTAGCAAGCATCTCATTATCTTGGATCCAGATAACTCAGTGGTTCTCAACCTTCCTACTGCCACAACCCCTTAGTACAGTTCCTCATGTTGTGGTGACCCCCAACCATAACATTATTTCCGTTGCTACTTCATAACTGTATTTTGCGACTGTTTTGAATCGTAATGTAAATATTTGATATGCAGGATGTATTTTGATTCACTGGACCAAATTTTAAACAAATACCTAGTACATCCAAATTTGAATACTGTTGGGGTATCGGGGGGGGGGGGGGTTGATTTTGTCATTTGGGAGTTGTAGTTGCTGGGATTTATAGTTCACCTACAATCGCAGAGCATTCTGAACTCCACCAATGATGGAATTGAATCAAAGTTGGCACACAGAACTCCCATGACCAACAGAAAATACTGGAAGGGTTTGGTGGGCATTGACCTTGAGTTTGGGAGTTGTAGTTCACCTACATCCAGAGAGCACTGTGGACTCAAACAATGATGGATCTGTACCAACTTGGCATGAATACTCAATATGCCCAAATGTGAACACTGGTGGAGTTTGGGGAAAATATACCTTGACATTTGGGAGTTGCCGTTTCTGGGATTTATAGTTCACCTACAATCCAAGAGCATTCTGAACTCCACCAATGATGGGATTGAATCAAACTTGGCACACAGAACTCCCATGACCAACAGAAAATACTGGAAGGATTTGGTGGGCATTGACCTTGAGTTTGGGAGGTGTAGTTCACCTACATCCAGAGAGCACTGTGGACTCAAACAATTATGGATCTGGACCAACTTGGCATGAATACTCAATATGCCCAAATGTGAACAAATGTGGGAGTTTGGGAAAAATAGACCTTGACATTTGGGAGTTGTAGTTGCTGGGATTTAGAGATCACCTACAATCAAAGAGCATTCTGAACTCGACCAACGATAGATTTGGGCCAAAGCTCCCACACAGAACTCCCATGACCAACAGAAAACATTGTGTTTTCTGATGGTATTTCGCAACCCCTCTGAGACCCCCTTGCGACCCCACCAGTGGTCCCGACCCCCAGGTTGAGAAACGCTGATATAACTAAAGACATCGTGTTTCAATTAATGTGGGGCCCATCTACTCTTTAGAATTAATCATGCAGTTTGAAGCCACTATAACTGGCCTAGTTTAATACTATAACATTGTGAGATTTTTAACTTCATCATTCTTTGGTAGAAAAGAATAATGACCTTTAGAAAGTACAGTTTCCAGGAAGCCATAGCATTAAGCCTTGGCAGTTGAAGTGAGGTCCATCTGCATTCATTCTACAGTGTAGCTGGCCTGTATCCACGTTCTACTGTTCTCGAGGCTGAGATACTTTATTATGTTTGCCTTTATCACCACTTATAAGAGGAGATGAGAATCTTCACCTTCATTTAACTGTTCATTCCTATAATATGTTACAGAAAAACATGATGTTGAAGATAAGGTATCAGGAAAATATACCTTGCCGGCTTATTAAAAAGTAGTTCAACAGATTTGTTGTATTTTATTTTGCACTAGCCATCCCCTGCCACACGTTGCTGTGGCCCAGTTTGGTGTTCTGGAAAATAAAATAATGAGAAAGTGTTGGTTTCTAATATATGTAATTTCTTTATGCTTGTGGGTAAACAGTATTTCTTGCTGTTTCTTTGTCAGTGTTGATGTAGAGATTGTCTGGTTGGCCTACTCTGGAACATGCAACATAGAATTGTTCTTGTTTAGGGGTCCCTTTCAAATATATAATACTATATCTGTGTGTGTGAATCATATATATCTATCTATATCTATGACTGGATGGCTCTTTGTCAGGAGGGCTTTGATTACGTTTTCTTGCCCTGGTGAAGGGAGTTCGACTGGATGGCCTCAAGTATTTTCTGTTAGTCGTGGAGGTTCTGTATGGGAGGTTTGCCCCAATTCTGTCATCGGTGGAGTTCAGAATGCTCTTTGATTGTAGGTGAACTATAAATCCCAGCAACTACAACTCCCAAATGTCAAAGTCTATTTCCCCGAAACTCCATCTGCGTTCATATTTGGGCATATGGAATATTTGTGCCAAGTTTGGTCCAGATCGATCATCGTTTGAGTCCACAGTGCTCTCTGGAGGTGAACTACAACTCCCAAACTCAAGGTCAATGCCCACCAAACCCTTCTAGTATTTTCTGTTGGTCATGGGAGCCTTGTGTGCCACGTTTGGTTCAATTTCATCATTGGTGGAGGTCAGAGTGCTCTTTGATTGTAGGTGAACTATAAAGCCCAGCAACTACAACTCCCAAATGACGAAATCAGTTTTTTTATGGTCACTCCTTCAGTTAGTAGGTGTATTGTGCCCAAATTTGGTGTCAATTCGTCCAGTGGTTTTTGAGTTATGTTAATCCCACAAATGAACATTACATTTTTATTTATATAGATTTAATAAGGATTATAAGGCCTTGACAACAAGGTCACAGGTTCGAATCTGGGGAGTGGCGTGAGCTCTCGCTGTTAGCCCCAGCTTCTGCCAACCTAGCAGTTCGAAAACATGCAAATGTGAGTAGATCAAGAGGTACCGCTCTAGCGGGAAGGTAACAGCGCTCCATGCAGTCATGCTGGCCACATGACCTTGGAGGGGTCTATGGACAACACTGGCTCTTCGGCTTAGAAATGGAGATGAGCACCAACCCCCAGAGTTGGACATGACTGGACTAAATGTCAGGGGAAAACCTTTACCTTTACCTATAAGGCCTTGAGAAGTGTTTGCAAATTCTTATTAGCCAATAAATGTCCCATATTTTATAAGGCAAATAAATAAAATTATATCAGAGAAGTGCGGCTGTTAGCTAGTGATTTTATCTTGCCAGAATTATTCTTGGCCACCTTAAATTGGAAAACAATTGGATGCTTTATTTAGGCTGAACCTTAATCATTTATTTTTATTTATTTACTCTATTTATACCCCGCCTTTCTCTATCCCAAAGGGAACTCAAGACGGCTTACATATAGGCAATTATTCAATGCCTTAGAACAAATACAATTCCAATAATCATTAAAATTAAATTTAAATTAAATGAATACATATTAAACATTAAAATAAGGATATTTACTTATTTATATTTCATTTTGTTGACTTTTTATTTTATTTGTATCATGCTGGTTGTATTTTCCAGTTTGCACTGTGCTGACCTACGTACTTACAAACAATAAGCCTGGACTGGAGATACAACCAATAAAATCTAGATGTCTGTTAAACTTGGACGGGCCATGTATCAATATGTGAGGGGAAGTCTTAGGGAAGAGGGAGCAAGCCTGTTTTCTGCTGCCCTGTGGGAGTCATTCAGCAGTGGAACTCTCTGCTTCAGAGTGTAGTGGGGCTCTTTCTCATGATTCAGACCAGGGCTGGATTATTGATCCAGCTGGCCTAGAGGAATGTGATTAAAATGATCAAAGAGCTGGAGAACAAGCCCTATGAGGAGTGGCTTAAAGAGCTAGGCATGTTTAGCCTTTAGAAGAGATGGCTGAGAAGAGACATGTATAAAGATGTGAGGGGAAGTCTTAGGGGAAAGTGAGCAAGCCTGTTTTCTGCTGCCCTGTGGGAGCCGTTCAGCAGTGGAACTCTCTGCTTCAGAGTGTAGTGGGGTTCTTTCTCATGATTCAGGCCAGGGCTGGATTATTGACCCAGCTGGCCTAGAGGAAGGTGACTAAAATGATCAAAGATCTGGAGAACAAGCCCTATGAGGAGCGGCTTAAAAAGGAAGGCAACTAAAATGATCAAAGATCTGGAGAACAAGCCCTATGAGGAGCGGCATGTTTAGCCTGCAGAAGGGAAGGCCGAGAAGAGACATGGTGAGGGTCATGTATCAATATGTGAGGGGAAGCCTTAGGGGAGAGGGAGCAAGCCTGTTTTCTGCTGCCCTGTGGGAGCCGTTCAGCAGTGGAACTCTCTGCTTCAGAGTGTAGTGGGGTTCTTTCTCATGATTCAGGCCAGGGCTGGATTATTGACCCAGCTGGCCTAGAGGAAGGCGACTAAAATGATCAAAGATCTGGAGAACAAGCCCTATGTGGAGTGGCATGTTTAGCCTGCAGAAGAGAAGGCTGAGAAGAGACATGATGGGGGCCATGTATAAATATGCGAGGGGACGCCTTAGGGGAGAGGGAACAAGCCTGTTTTCTGCTGCCCTGTGGGAGCTGTTCAGCTGTGGAACTCTCTGTTTCAGAGTGGAGTGGGGGTTCTTTCTCATGATTCAGACCAGGGCTGGATTATTGACCCAGGTGGCCTCGAGGAAGGCGACTAAAATGATCAAAGATCTGGAGAACAAGCCCTATGAGGAGCGACTTAAAGAGTTGGGCATGTTTAGCCTGCAGAAGAGAAGGCTGAGAAGAGACATGATGAGGGCCATGTATCAATATGTGAGGGGAAGCCTTAGGGGAGAGGGAGCAAGCCTGTTTTCTGCTGCCCTGTGGGAGCCGTTCAGCAGTGGAACTCTCTGCTTCAGGGTGTGGCGGAGGCTCCTTCTTTGGGGGCTTTTAAGCAGAGGCGAGGATGGCCATCTGTCGGGGGTGTTTTGAATGCGATTTCCCTGCTTCTTGGCAGGGGGTTGGACTGGATGGCCCACGAGGTCTCTTCCAACTCTAGGATTCTCTGATTCTAGGAGGAGCTCAAGGATCCAGGCTGGTTTTTCCCGGCGTCTTGGGCTGGGATCGGGCAGTCCCAGATGCAGGGGAGACCCAGCTTTGGAGGGGCTTCCAGAGACCCGCCTCCCTTTGCTTCCAGAGACGAGGAGGAGGAGGAAGAGGCAGGCCGGAGCTGGGCGTCGAGGAGGGCGCTTCAGGACGCGGAGGCGGAGAGAGAGAGAGAGAGAGAGAGAAAGAGAGAGAGAGAGATAGATAAGACACACAGAGAGAGCGCTGTCCAGTCCTGACCGGAGTGAGACCTTCGGAGGGAGAGCCACGAAGACTAGAGCCCTCCTCGGGTGCCTTCTCCCTCCACAGCCTTTCCTTCCTTCCTCGCCCACCCGACGCCGTGAAAAACCCCGCGAAGGATCCTACTGTAAGTCCCCTGGAGGCATTTCTCGGGGTCGGGGTGGGAGGGAGGGGAGGGAGGGAGGAAGGAGAAGCCCCTCGAGGCAGGCATTCCTGGACCACAGCTCTCCTTGTGGAGTTACAGCCCCCCGTCCCAAGTTACGAACAAGGCAGGCTCGGTTGCAGTGGGTCTCAACCTTCCTAATGCTGCAACCCCTTCATACAGTTCCTCATTTTGTGGTGACCCTCCAACTAGAACATTATTTTCCAAAACTGTAATTTGGCTACTCTTATGAATCATAATGTAAATATCTGATATGCAGGATGTATTTTCATTCACTGGACCAAATTTGGCACAAATACCCGATACGCCCAAGTTTGAATACTGGTGGAGTTGAGGAGGGATTGATTTTGTCATTTGGGAGTTGTAGTTCCTGGGATTTATAGTTAACTAACAATCAAAGAGCATTCTGAACTCCACCAACGATGGAATATGGCACACAGAACTCCCATGACCAACAGGGTTTGGTGGGCATTGACCGTGAGTTTTGGAGTTGTAGTTCACCTACATCCAGACAGCACTCTAAAAATGATGGATCTGGACCAAACTTGGCACAAATACTCAATATGCCCAGATGTGAACACTGGTGGAGTTTGGGGGAAATAGACCTTGACATTTGGGAGTTGTAGTTGCTGGGATTTATAGTTCACCTACAATCCAAGAGTATTCTGAACTCCACCAACGATGGCATTGAGCCAAACTGGGCACACAGAACTCTCAGGGGGGTTGCGGTAGGATTGATTTTGTCATTTGGGAGTTGTAGTCGCTGGGATTTATAGTTCACCGACAATCAAAGAGCATTCTGAGCTCCACTAATGATGGAATCGAAGCAGTCTTGGTACAGAGAACTCCCATGACCAATAGAAAATACTGGAAGAATTTGGTGGGCATTGACCTTGAGTTTGTGGAGTTGTAGTTCACCTACGTCGAGATAGCACTGTGGACTCTAACAATGATGGGTCTGGACCAACCTTGGCACAGATACTCAATATGCCCAAATGTGAACACTGCTGGAATTTGGGGAAAATAGACCTTGACATTTGGGAGTTGTAGTTGCTGGGATTTGTAGTTCACTGACAATCAAAGAGCATTCTGAGCTCCACCAATGATGGAATTGAACCAGTCTTGGTACAGAGAACTCCCATGACCAATAGAAAATACTGGAAAAATTTGGTGGGCATTGACCTTGAGTTTGTGGAGTTGTAGTTCACCTACATCCAGATAGCACTGTGGACTCTAACAATGATGGGTCTGGACCAACCTTGGCACAGATACTCAATATGCCCAGATGTGAACACTGGTGGAGTTTGGGGAAAATAGATCTTGACATTTGGGAGTTGTAGTTGCTGGGATTTGTAGTTCACCAACAATCAAAGAGCATTATGAGCTCCACCAACAATGGAATTAAACCAAACTTGGCACACATAACTCCCATGACCAACAGAAAATACTAGAAGAGTTTGGTGGGCATTGACCTTGAGTTTGGGAGTTGTAGTTCACCGACATCCAGAGGTGGACTCAAACAATGATGGATCTGGACCAACCTTAGCACAGATAATCAATATGCCCAAATGTGAACATTGGTGGAGTTTGGGAAAAATAGACCTTGACATTTGGGAGTTGTAGTTGCTGGGATATGTAGTTCACCTACAATCCAAGAACATTCTGAACCCCACCAATGATAGAATTCGGCCAAACTTCCCACACAGAACCCCCATGACCAACAGAAAATACTGTGTTTTCAATTGGTCTTTGGTGACCTCTCTGACACCCCTCTCATGACCCCCCCAGGGGTCCTGACCCCCAGGTTGAGAAACACTACTCTGTAGGTTGAATTTGCATGTAAGTCGGAACAGGTGTAACTCCAGCTATATATAATGTGTTGTCGAAGGCTTCCATGACTGGAATCACTGGGTTGTTGTGAGTTTTCTGGGCTGTTTGGCCATGTTCCAGAAGCATTCTCTCTTGGCGTTTTGCCTGCCTCCTCAGAGGTTGTGAGGTGTGTTGGAAACTAGGCAAGTGGGGTTTATATATCTGTGGAATGTCCAGGGTGGGAGAAAGAACTCTTGTCTGCTTGTGGCAAATGTCAATTTTGCAATTGGCGAGCTTGATTAGAATTTAGTGGACTTGTAGCATCGAAGCCTGGTTGATTGCTGCTTGGGAGATCCTTTCAAAAACTCTAAAATCAGGACAGTAAATAAAGAGCAAGACTCAAAAAACAGGGGAATTCCAGACACGAATCAATCAGGGCCAGCTAACACCTCCAAACAAAGGACCCCCAAGCAGCAAGCAGCCTGTCTGGCATTCCCCTGCTTTTTGAGTCTTTCAGGGGTCCAAACAGGTCAGAAGGGGTCAAATCATAAACATTCTTCAAGTGATGATGGTTTTCCTTAGGTGCGCAACCTTCTTTTGCCAGAAATTCAATGACGACTCTTTCTTCTAGCTTCAGATTCATGGTTCTAATTAGTCAATATGAAAAACAAAAGACTATATCAGTAAAGTAGAGTTACCTCTATCCTATCATGCATAGATAGTCCAGTAGCTGTGAAAGAAATAAAAGTTAGAGTGATGGAGGCATTACTATTTGACCCACCCTCGTATATAAGCTTTGGATAGCATATATTTATTTGACTGTCATTACACTTTTAAAATGTACCTGTTCTGACATATTGATAATAATGTTATAATGTAATACAGTGTAATACTAATAATAATACAATATAATAATTATATATTTCATATGATATGTAATACTAGCCATCCCCCACCATGCCTTGCTGTGGCCCACATGGGGGTTCTGTGTGGGAGGTTTGGCCCAATTCTATCGTTGGTGGGGTTCAGAATGCTCTGTGATTGTAGGTGAACTATAAATCCCAGCAACTACAACTCCCAAATGTCAAGATTCTATTTCCCCCAAACTCCACCAGTGTTCACATTTGGGCATATTGAGTATTCGTGTAGAGTTTGGTCCAGATCCATCATTGTTTGAGTGATCTCTGGATGTAGTGAACTACAACTCCAAAACCAAAGGACACTGCCCACCAAACCCTTCCAGTATTTTCTGTTGGTCATGGGAGAGCTGTGTGCCACGTTTGGTTCAATTCCATCGTTGGTGGGGTTCAAAATGCTCTGTGATTGTAGGTGAACTATAAATCCCAGCAACAACAACTCCCAAATGACAAAATCATTTTTTTGAGTGAAGGACATACATTGGGTTGTTAGGTGTCTTGTGCTCAAATTTGGTGTCAATGCGTCCAAAGGTTTTTGAGTTCTGTTAATCCCACAAACGAACATTACATTTTTATTTATATAGACTAGCCGTCCCCTGCCACGCATTGCTGTGGCCCACATGGGGGTTCTGTGTGGGAGGTTTGGCCCAATTCTATCGTTGGTGGGGTTCAGAATGCTCTGTGATTGTAGGTGAACTATAAATCCCAACAACCACAACTCCCAAATGTCAAGATTCTATTTTCCCCAAACTCCACCAGTGTTCACATTTGGACATACTGAGTATTAGTGCCAAGTTTGGTCCAGATCCATCATTGTTTGAGTCCACAGTGATCTCTGGATGTAGGTGAACTACAACTCCCAAACTCAAGGTCAATGCCGACCAAACCCTTCCAGTATTTTCTGTTGGCCATGGGAGTTCTGTGTGCCAAGTTTGATTCAATTCCATCATTGGTGGAGTTCAGAATGCTTTTGGATTGTAGGTGATTTATAAATCCCAGCAACTACAACTCCTAAATGTCAAGGTCTATTTTCCCCATACTCCACCAGTGTTCACATTTGGTCATATTGAGTATTCATGCCAAGTTGGTCCAGATCCATAATTGTTTGAGTCTACAGTGCTCTTTGGATGTAGGTGCTCTCTGGAAGTGAACTACAACTCCCAAACTCAAGGTCAATGCCCACCAAACCCTTCCAGTATTTTCTGTTGGTCATGGGAGAACTGTGTGCCAAGTTTGGTTCAATTCCATCGTTGGTGGGGTTCAGAATGCTCTGCGATTGTAGGTGAACTATAAATCCCAGCAACAACAACTCCCAAATGACAAAATCAGTTTTTTGAGTGAAGGACATACATTGGGTTGCTAGGTGTCTTGTGCCCAAATTTGGTATCAATTCATCCAATGGTTTTTAAGTTCTGTTAATCCCAGAAACGAACATTACGTTTTTATTTATATAGATTACTAATAATATTACAGTATAATGGGATTGTACAATATGGGAATGTATGTTACTAATGGTGTTCCATGCAGTCATGCCAGCCACATGACCTTGGAAGTGTCTACAGACAACACCAGCTCTTCGGCTTAGAAATGGCAATGAGCGCCAACCCCCACAACTAGACTTAATGTCAAGAGGAAAACCTTTTGCTTGGCTATCCCTTATTAACCTTCTTTGCCACTTGGTTCCTTTTCAATGAACGTTAAGACGGCCTATTTGTAGTACCATCGCGACTTCTCTGATTGCGAAGGCCATTCTCTTTTTGGAGATACAAACAGATTAAATTTGCTACCAGACACGATGGATTGTCTGGGTCTAGTCTCTCTGCCTTTTAAGAATTTTTGAAATGCATTCTAAATTACATACACTATCCAAATATTAGTAGGTGTAATTGACTCCATTTTAATGGATATACTTGCTTTTACATCATGATATCCCTGAGGGAGAACATTATCGTCTAGTTTTGGAAAGTATAAAAGTTCCTTCAACGTCTTTGAATATGAAAGTCGGATCTACAGGTTTGGTTTCTCTCTTTTCAAACATCAATACACCTGTGTAATCATTATTATTGCTAGCCGTCCCCTGCCACACGTTGCTGTGGACCACATGGGGGTTCTATGTGGGAGGCTTGGCCCAAATCCATCGTTGTTGGGGTTCAGAATGCTCTGTGATTGTAGGTGAACTATAAATCCCAACAACTTCAACTCCCAAATGTCAAGGTCTATTTTCCCCAAACTCCAGTGTTCACATTTGGGCATATTGAGTATTCGTGTAGAATTTGGTCCAGATCCATCAATATTTGAGTCCACAGTGATCTCTGGATGTAGGTGAACTACAACTCCAAAACCAGAAGACACTGCCAACCAAACCCTTCCAGTATTTTCTATTGGTCATGGGAGAACTGTGTGCCAAGTTTGGTTCAATTCAATCTTTGGTGGGGTTCAGAATGCTCTGTGATTGTAGGTGAACTATAAATCCCAGCAACTACAACTCCCAAATGAGAAAATCAATTTTTTTGAGTGTAGAACATACATTGGGTTGTTAGGTGTATCGTGTCCAAATTTGGTGTCAATTTCCCCAGTGGTTTTTGAGTTCTGTGAATATCACAAACGAACATTACATTTTTATTTATATAGATTATTATTATTATTATTGTATTAGAACAGTACAGCTCTCTTGTCTTTCATCTGTGGTTCTTTTTTAAGTTAGTTTAATTTAAAAAAATTATTTACATAAATTAACAACTTACAGTGTAAATAAAACACAAAACAGTGACCATTTTACAAACACATAGCCTCACCACCAAGGCCTGAACAAGAATCCTTTCCTTCACCATATATTTATAAATCAACCATTAATCAAATGTCATATCCAAAATTCCTGACCAACAAGGCTGTATTGTTTTCCATTTTCACTCTCTAAAGCATCTATATATATAAAAATGTAATGTTCGTTTGTGGGATTAACATAACTCCAAAACCACTGGACAAAATGCTGCCAAATTTGGCCACAAGACACCTACTAACCCAAGGAGTGGCTATCACTAAAAAAAATGATTTTGCCATTTGGGAGTTGTAGTTGCTGGGACTTATAGTTTACCTACAATCAAATAGTATTCTGAACTCCACCAATGATGGAATTGAACCAAACGTGGCACACAGAGCTCCCATGACCAACAGAAAATACTAGAAGGGTTTGGTGGGCATTGATCTTGAGTTTGGGAGTTGTAGTTCATCTACATCCAGAGAACACTGTGGACTCAAACAATGATGGATCTGAACCAAACTTGGCATATTTTATCGTGTCATCAGCAACCATTGTATTACAATTCTAACAGAGCAAAACAAACACAGAGATTAAAAAGAAAAAGAAAAAAAAGAAAGAAAAAAACCCACACAGATTTTGCAAATTTGGTATTTGGTTAAATGTCCTTTGACCAGTATCTGGCCACTTGGAGTGCCTCTGGGGTTGCCGCAAGAAGGTCCTCCATCGTGCAACCAGAAGCAACCAGAGACGACCAAACTTGCCATGAATATTCCATATGCCCAAATATGAAAACAGATGGAGTTTGGGGAAAATAAACCTTGACATTTGGGAGTTGTCATTACTGGGATTTATAGTTCACCTACAATCAAAGAGCATTCTGAACCCCACAAACAACAGAATTGGGGTGAACTTCCCAAACAGAATCCCCATGACCAACAGAAAATACTTAAGGCCATCCAATCCAACTCCATTTACCAGGGCAAGAAAATGTAATCAAAGCCCTCCTGACAAAGAGCCATCCAGCCCTAGATATATATAAAGTAGATCTGATTCACACACACACATAGTACAGTATTATAGATGTGAAAGGGACCCCTAAAGAAGAACAATTATATGTTGCATGTTCCAGAGTAGGCAAACCAGACAATCTCCACATCAACACTGACAAAGAAACAACAAGAAATACTGTTTACCCATGAGCATAAAGACATTACATATATTAGAAACCAACACTTTCTCATTACTTTATTTTCCAGACCACCAGACTGGGCCACAGCAACGCGTGGCAGGGTACGGCTAGTATTTAATAAAAACCGACCAGTATTCATCAAAATCTGATCTATTAGTTTCCCCCCAAATACCCTCATTTCCATTTATAGTTTATCTCCCTATACCAGGGGTCCTCAAACTAAGGCCTGAGGGCCGGATACAGCCCTCCAAGGTCATTTACCCGGCGCTCGCTGAGGGTCAATCTAAGTTTGAAGCGACTTGAAAGCACAAAACAACAACAACAATCTTATCCCATCAGCCAAAAGCAGGCCCACACTTCCCACTGAAATACTAGTAAGTTTATATTTGTTAAAATTGTTCTTCCTTTTAATTATTGTATTGTTTTAAAGTGTTTTTTTGCACTACAAATAAGATATGTGAGGTGTGCATAGGAATTCATTCATGTTTTTTTCAAATTGTAATCTCTCCCTCCAGCAGTTTGAGAGACCATGACCTGGCCCTCTGTTTAAAAAGTTTGAGGACCCCTGCCCTATACCGTGCTTCTGGTGTAAGATTACGGTAGTTACTATTTTCCAATTCTTTGGAATTATAATTCTTGCCACTGTGAGTAAAATAACACCAATTCTTTCTTTTCCATTTCTAAATTCAACTTTGTGGCATCCATTAGTAATGCTAACCTAGCATCCAGAGTAATATTTAGTCCTATAATATTGCCTCTTTCGATAAATATATCATTCCAAAAACTCTTCACTTGGGGCATTCCCACCATAAATGAAAATATGTCCCTTTGTGCTTGCCACATCTCTAGCAGAGGTTGCTTTGCTTGCTATCCATCTGATGTTGTTTGACCGGTGTGGGATACCATCTCCATATAACTTTGTACACATTTTCTTTTAATCTTATTGATAGATTCTTAGCCACTCTCCACTTTAGAACCCTTTTCCAATCAAAATCTGTCAGAGACCCTATGTCTCCTTCCCATACCTTTTCTAACAGCTTCAGCCCTATTTCTTTTCCAATTAATCCATTAGATATTTTCCCAATTAATCCTTTCCCCATTATTTATTGGTTTTTAAGCTTACTTATCCATTCCTCATATTTATTCAATGCTCTACATCTGGGATTTTTACTTAGCCAATCCTTTTTCCAGTTATACAGCTGTTGCCTCTCAAACCAATTCAGGACACCTTGTTCTTTTAACTTATTATACTTGCCCATTGAATTTTGTATCCATTCCTTCCAGGAAAGAGCAGTTTCCACCTCCACTAATTTTTTATATGAGGGTTGAATGAAAAGTAATGCCTCCACCTTTGTTACTTGGGTTTGGATGGGAATATTTTAATAAACCAAACGCAGAAATAATCCTTAGAATGTGCTCTTTAACTACCACTATTCACTTTTTGACATAATCACCAGACAATTGGATACATTTCTGCCAACAATGAACAAGTTTTCTGAAGCCGTCAACACTCTATTTCCGCAACCCATCGTGCACAGATTTTCCAATAGCCAAGCAAAGTAATAATGTGACCCACATCTTCTTGTGAAATGCTGATTATGCTTGAAACTTCTCTCTGAGTGATACGACAATCGTCCTGAATCAATCTGTCAACCATTTGCTTGTGAAACTCAGTGGTTGCTATCACAGGATGTCCAACTCTTTGTCATGCAAGTCAGATGTTCCCATCTCAACATCTTAAAACTTACTCGCCTAACGATGCACAGTACTCATATCAACACAATCACCATAAACAGCTTGCATTCTCTGATGAATCTCCTTTGGGGTGACACCTTCTGCTGTCAAGAATTCAATGACTGCACATTGCTTAAGTCTCATTGACCGACCGTCTGCGCAGGGTTCCATACTTCGCACTTTAACAACACAACCATGCAGTGCTAAGGCTTCCTGCCAAAATGGAACTGTAGAGGAGAATCTACTGAACAAGCCAGTACCTGCCGCATACCAGTACTGCCATCTGTTGAGGAGTTACAAAGGTAGAGGCATTACTTCTCATTCAACTATCATATTTAAGTTTAATTCTCAGGTCTTCTGGAAAAAAATTCCAGTAAAACTATTGGGGTTAGGGGGAAAACTCCTGGAAATACCTTGTTTTTTTAACTTAACCCATTTCTCCATAACATCTTTAGCCAGGTTATTTTTACACCCCTTAATTTCTTTGCCTGGCTTTGACCTGAAAAACATTTCCCCATAATCTCTGTGCCAACATTTTCCTTCTAGTTCCCACCAGATTAATTTAGGTTCCGAGAGCAGCCTAAACACTCTCTTTATTATATGTGTCTGATGGTAGGTTTTTACTTCTGGTATTCCTAGTCCCCTAATTTATGAGAAATATACCACAAGCCTCTCGTTAGCCTAGATCTTATAGTTCCATTACAAAATTCATTGACTAATTTCTGCCATTTTTAAGACCAACCTTCGGCAGTTTAATGGGTAACATATTACAGAGGAAGTTAAATTTAGGTAATACTAGCTATCCCCTGCCACACATTGCTGTGGCTCAGTATATGTATACGTGTTTTGTGTGTATATGTGTAAGGGCTGAGAATGGCGGTTAATAAGTGCATCAAAATAAATAAATAAATATATGTGGTTTTGTGCATGCGTTGTAATGTAAATTTTTTTGGCTTTTTATGTCTCTTCCGCTGTGTTTTTCAGTGTTTTTATGAGTTATAGTCACTCGGTGGCCTGATAGGTGCATTGTGTCCAAATTTGGTGTCAATTCATCCAGTGTTTTTTTGAGTTGTGCTAATCTCACAAACTAACATTACATACATACATACATACATACATACATGCATACATACATACACTAGTCATTTCCTGCCACGTGTTGCTGTGGCCCAGTCTGTGTACATGTGTTTTGTGTGTGTATATGCGTATATATGTGTATATATTTGTGTATATGTGTATATATTTGAGTCTGTGTATATATGTGGTTTTGCGCATGCGTTGTAATGTATTTTTTTGTTTTTTGGCTTTTAAAGTCTCTTCTGTTGTGTTTTTCAGTGTTTTTATGAGTGATGGCCAGTTGTTGGCCTGATAGGTGTATTGTGTCCAAATTTGGTGTCAATTCGTCCAGTGGTTTTTGAGTTATGTTAATCCCATAAACTAACATTACATTTTTATTTATATAGATTTTCATTTTAAAGATTGCTATTCTGCCAAACCATGAAAGATTTTTTTTCTAATAGTCTTCCTTGAATTTCTTTAAATAGTCTATCAATTTAGTTTGATCTAACACAGGCATGGGCAAATTTTGGCCCTCTGGGTGTTTTGGACTTCAACTCCCACAATTCAGCTTAAGAGGCTGAGAGGGAAAAGAAAGAAGCTTAAGGCTGTTAGGAATTATGGGAGTTCAAGTCCAAAACACTTGGAGGGCTGAAGTTTGCTCATGCCTGATGTAACATGATGTAGAGAGCTATAAATTGTCCACGTCTTCTTTAACCTTTACCATATTCATTGAACTTCCTCACCTATTAAGACATATATCATATTCTGCCCATGTTTTGCATAAGATGAAAGAGCTGGGGCTTTGTAGTTAGTTACCTTTCAATAATTAGCTTTGGGATAATAGACAGAGGGGGCAGGTCATTCGGTTACAATCTCCCCTACAACGGTGAAATACATTATATTACTCTTTGAAAGGGACCTTGAAGAGCTATGATTTCTTTGATGTTGAAATTCATTACATTCCTCTTTATTTGGGAGCCCCCGATGACTCAGTGGGTTAAACTGCAGAGCTGCTGAACTTGCTGACCGAAAGGTCAGCGATTTGAATCTGGGGAGAGGAGTGAGCTTGTTCTGTTAGCCCCAGCTTCTGCCAACCTAGCAGTACGAAAACATGCAAATGTGAGTAGATTTATTTTATTTATCGTGTCATCAGCAACCATACCATTGTTATATTCCTCTTTATTTGGAAGCCCCCGATGGCGCAGTGGGTTAAACTGCAGAGCTGCTGAACTTGCTGACCGAAAGGTCAGCGGTTTGAATCTGGGGAGAGGAGTGAGCTTGTTCTGTTAGCCCCAGCTTCTACCAACCTAGCAGTACGAAAACATGCAAATGTGAGTAGATCAAATGGTACCGCTCCGGTGGGATGGTAACAGCGCTCAATGCAGTCATACTGGCCACATTACCTTGGAGATGTCTGTGGACAATGCCGGCTCTTTGGCAAAGAAATGGAGATGAGCACCACCCCCAAAGTCGGACACGACTAGACTTAATGTCAAGGGGAAAACCTTTACCATTACCTACCTGTTTATTTATTTATTTACAGTGCTAGCCATCCCTTGCCACACGTTGCTGTGGCCCAGTTTGGTGATTTGGAAAATGAAGTAATGAGAAAGTAATTTCTTTATGCTTGTGGGTAAATAGTATTTCTTGCTGTTTGTCAGTGTTGATGTCGAGATTGTCTGGTTTGCCTACCCTGGAACATGCAAGATATAATTGTCCTTCTTTAGGGGTCCCTTTCAATCTATGTTACTATATCTGAGTGTGCGAATCATATATATCTATCTATATTTACGACTGGATGGCTCTTTGTCAGGAGGGCTTTGATTACATTTTCTTGCCCTGGTGAAGAGAGTTGGACTGGATAGCCTTAAGTATTTTCTGTTGAACATGGGGTTGTGTGTGGGAAGTTTGCCCCAATTCTGTCGTTGGTGGGGTTCAGCATGCTCTTTGATTCTATAAATCCCAGTAACTACAACTCACAAATGTCAAGGTTTATTTTCCCCAAACTCCATCTCTGTTCATATTTAGGCATATGGAATATCTGTGCCAAGTTTGGTCCAGATCCATCATTGTTTGAGTCCACAGTGTTCTCTGGATGTAGGTGAACTACAACTCCAAAACTCAAGGTCAATGCCCACCAAACCCTTCCAGTATTTTCTCTTGGTCATGGGAGTCCTGTGTGCCATGTTTGGTTCAATTCAATCATTGGTTGCATTCAGAATGCTCTTTGATTGTAGGTGAAATATAAATCCCAGCAACTACAACTCCCAAATGAAAAAATCTAATTTTTTTAGTGATGGACAGTCGTTGGGATATGATGTGTATTGTGTCCAAATTTGGTGTCAATTCGTCCAGTGGTTTTTGTTCTGTTAATCCCACAAAGGAACATTACATTTTTATTTATATAGATTTATACCCTGCCCATCTCACCCAAAGGGGACTCAGAGTGGCATACAGAACACACATACAGTAAACATTCAATGCTGATCATAGAATTAACAAGGACAGACAACACAAAAAGAAGTAAAGGCAGTTTGTCCATCTTATTTCCAGCATTTTGGAGGCTGTGCTCAATTCCACCACGGGGCGGGGTGTGTGTGCTGTTGCTCCATCTTCCATGCCAAGGAGATTTCCTCCAATCAGTGACCTTAAGGGCGCCTTTATTACCTTCCCGCTAAAAGTGGTACCTATTTTTCTACTTGCATTTCTGCTTTCAACTTGCTAGGTGGGCAGGTGAGCTGTGGCTAACGCCAGGTGCTCACCCCAACCCGGGCTCAAACTGCCGATCTTTCGATCAGTAGGAGTTTGGGAGATGTAGTTCACCTACATCCAGAGCACTGTGGACTCAAACAATGGACCAAGACCTGGCATGAATACTCAATATGCCCAAATGTGAATACTTGTGGAGTTTGCGGAAAATAGAACTTGACATTTGGGAACTGTAGTTGCTGGGATTTATAGTTCACCTACAATGTGGTGCTGGAGGAAAGTTCTGAGAGTGCCTTGGACTGCGAGAAGATCCAACCAGTCCATCCTCCAAGAAATAAAGCCCGACTGCTCACTGGAGGGAAGGATACTAGAGACAAAGCTGAAGTACTTTGGCCACATCATGAGGAGACAGCAAAGCCTAGAGAAGACAATGATGCTGGGGAAAGTGGAAGGCAAAAGGAAGAGGGGCCGACCAAGGGCAAGATGGATGGATGGCATCCTTGAAGTGACTGGGCTGACCTTGAAGGAGCTGGGGGTGGTGACGGCCGACAGGGAGCTCTGGCGTGGGCTGGTCCATGAGGTCACAAAGAGTCGGAGACGACTGAACGAATGAACAACAACACAATGAAAGAGCATTCCGAACCCCACCAACGATAGAATTGGGCCAAACTTCCCATGTGTATTCTGATGGTCGTTGGGGACCCCTCTGACACTCCCCCTTGTGACCCCCCCCCCTCCGGGGTTCGGAACTCCAGGTTGAGAAACACTGTTTTAAGTAGACTCCATATATTTTATTTAAATCTGCACCTTTCTTTTTCCTCCTCCTCCTCCTTTGTGATGATGCATTTCCTCTTTTGATCACGCCGAAGTGCCTGCCTTCAGTCCTGCCTTGTTTTAAATCAGTCATCAAAATAATTCCACTTCAGAAAATATTGTTTCTTCTTTTTTGTGAGCCAATACTGTGTTTCGCAGCCGTCATTTTATTTTCAGTCCATGCCATATGGACTGAAGTTACATAATATACATATATGGGAGAAATGCAGAATCTTCATTTTCACAAGGCAAAAGGTCTCTAGTTAAATATGTTTTTCCTAGGCTTCTAATCTTTGGATCATTATCCTGATTTACGTGATTCGGGATAAATACTCGCTGAATGACACAAGAAGGTTAAGAGGTGAATTAACTCAACCGAGAAAGCAGACAGGAAGAATAGTCATAGTCTAATTATTTTGGTCATCATGGAAAATGCAGAAATGCTTCCATTTCTGCTGACATTTGGTACATACTGATACTGAATTATGTTAGATTCTCAGCTCAAGAATGTACAATTTCCCACTATATAATCCAGATGCCAAAGAAAAAGTTGTGGCAGACTAATTTTTTCCCTTCTTGAAAGGCCAGTACTATACTTTTTAATGGGAAACTAGACTTCTGTACTCAGCCAATACTGATATACATGTTTTAGCAGTATTAGGAAAATGTGTTCATGTCTAATGCCAAACTATATCGATTGAACATACTGTATATATTCGGGTATAAGCCGACCAGGATATAAGCCGAGGCACCTAATTTTACCACAAAAAACTGGGAAAATTTATTGACTTGAGTATAAGCTGAGGATGGGAAATGCAGCAGCTACTGCTAAATTTCAAAATAATTACATTAATTATTAATTTTTAAAATAAATAAAATTAAATTAATTAAGGCATCAGTAGGTTAAATGTTTTTGAATATTTACAGTATTTCAAAGAAAAACAGTAAATTAGTTCTGTAAGTGGAAAAGCAAATACAGTATGGTATCAATAATAACATAATAATAATAATAATAATAATAATAACGCTTCATTTGTATCCCACCCTATCTCCCTATGCGGACTCAGATCAGCTTCCAACATAGTCACAGGCAAACATTCAATGCCTATATAAACAATGCAGAGCTAGATATATAGCTATAATTATATATGCTAATTTCACATATGCATTTCCCCTGAAACGTTTGCAAATCCTCTCTATATATATGAATATATATATATATATATATATATATGCATTTCCCTCCTGCGATATTTGCAAGCCCTATATATATCTATGTTTATATCTATCTAGACACCTCTCTCTGTATGTGTGTGTGTGTGTGTGTGTGTGCATTTCCCCTGCAATATTTGCAAGCCCTATATATCTATATTCATATCTATCTAGACATGTCTATATATCTTTGTGTGTGCTTTTCCCATGTAATATTTGCAAGCCCTATATATCTATATTCATATCTATCTATAAATGTCGTAAATGGCCTATAAATGTCGTAAATAAATAAATAAATAAACAAATCTAGACATGTCTATATATATTTGTGTGTGCATATTTTCAGGCCCTATATATCTATCTCGACATCTCTTTATATATAGATAATTATATCTATTAGGATTTGCAAAGACTTGCAAACATCTGAGGGGAAAATTCATATATACTGTAAAATTTGTTTATATATACATATACAAATACATATACATACATACATACATACATGCATATATATATATACACGGCTCCGGTCCAGCGTACCTATCAAAACGTATCTCCTTCTACGTCCCACCCCGGTGCTTAAGATCTTCTGGGGAGGCCCTGCTCTCAGCTCCGCCTTTGTCTCAAACACTTTTGACGGGGATGAGGGACAGGGCCTTCTCGGTGGTAGCCCCCCGTCTGTGGAATTTGCTTGCCGGGGAAATTAGGTCATCGTCATCCCTCCTCACCTTTAGAAAGAAGGTAAAAACGTGGTTGTGGGACCAGGCCTTCAGGCAATTAGGTTAAAGGACAATTGATAATGTTTGACTATGGCTTGGAAGTGGATTTGGGTAAGTTAAGCGGAGTAATCATTAGTATATGGCTAGATAAATAGCCACCAGACTGGCAATAGCTAAATGGATCGTAAGTATACTGTTTAATCTTTATTTATTAATGTTCATGTTCTTAATTGTTACATTTGCTATTTTGTATTTTTGTATTTTATGATGCGGCATTGAATTATTGCCAATTGGAAGCCACCCTGAGTCCCCCTAGGGGTTGAGAAGGGCGGGGTAAAAATGTTTGAAATAAATAAATAAATAACACACACACATATACATACAGAGAGAGATGTTCAGATATATAGTTGCCTCTATATGTTTATCAATATCTATACCTATATACGATTTGCAGAGACTTGCAAACACCTGAGGGGAAAATTCATATATAAAAATAATGTATACATATAGATACAGATATACAGGTACATGGAAATCTCGAGCTAGCTATATGTATATAGAATTTGCAAAGACCTGAAACCATATGAGGGGAAAACTTCCAAGGGAACAAAAATGCACATATAAAGTTAATACATTTAGATACACACAAAAAAGCCAGGAAATTGGATGGGACAAGGAGAGAGAAATATATCATATGTTGTAAGCTATGGTCTCCAAGCTACGCTGCCCGGCCTTGACCCCATTATAAGCCAAGGGAAGCTTTTTCAACTCAAAAAAAAAAAAAGAAGGGGGCTGGAAAAACTCGGCTTATCTTCAAGTATATACGGTATACCTGAGATGCTGAATAATATCACATATCCCATGAGATTGGCTATAATCCATGAAAGCTCGGATTACTGCAAATGCATTATAGTAACATTTAACTTGACTTTGTTGTTTTTTGCTGGTAAGCGAATACTGTTATTTATATTTACTGTTTTATTTACTTTATTTAGAAAGCACCAAACAATTAAAATGTGTTCTATTATCTAAGTTGTAGCTAAAGTGTGAAGTCTTGGCTCTGCCTTCTCCTCCCCTCTGTTTTAGTTTCCCCTGTTTATAGTCCTTCCCAATAGTGAGGACACCTTCCTTTGTATTAGTTTTTGGGTGGAGCTTAAACTCCCCCCAGAGGCCAGTCTTAGTTGGTCTATTCAATTTCCCTGCATAGAGCTCTTGCTGTACTCCTTCTTTTTTCTGCAGCAGAGCTACAGAGATTGTCTGGTATCCTGTTGTTGTTGTCCATTCATTCAGTCGTCTCCGACTCTTCGTGACCTCATGGACCAGCCCACGCCAGAGCTCCCTGTCGGCTGTCACCACCCCCAGCTCCTTCAAGGTCAATCCAGTCACTTCAAGGATGCCATCCATCCATCTTGCCCTTGGTCGGCCCCTCTTCCTTTTACGTTCCACTTTCCCCAGCATAATTGTCTTCTCCAGGCTTTGCTGTCTCCTCATGATGTGGCCAAAGTACTTCAACTTTGTCTCTAGTATCCTTCCCTCCAATGAGCAGTCAGGCTTTATTTCCTGGAGGATGGACTGGTTGGATCTTCTCGCAGTCCAAGGCACTCTCAGTACTTTCCTCCAACACCACAGTTCAAAAGCATCGATCTTCCTTCGCTCAGCCTTCCCTAAGGTCCAGCTCTCACATCCGTAGGTTACTACAGGGAATACCATGCCTTTGACTAGGCGGATCTTTGTTGCCAGTCTGATGTCTCTACTCTTTACTATTTTATCAAGACTGGACATTGCTCTCCTCCCAAGAAGTAAGCGTCTTCTGATTTCCTGGCCACAGTCTGCATCTGCAGTAATCTTTGCACCTAGAAATACAAAGTCTGTCACGGCCTCCACATTTTCTCCCTCTATTTCCCAGTTGTCAAGCATTCTTGTTGCCATGATCTTGGTTTTTTTTTTTTTTGGTTTTTTTTTTGATGTTTAGCTACAACCCAGCTTTTGCGCTTTCTTCTTTCACCTTGATTAGAAGGCTCCTCAGCTCCTCCTCACTTTCGGCCATCAGAGTGGTGTCATCTGCATATCTGAGGTTGTTAATGTGTCTTCCAGAAATTTTCACCCCAGCTTTGCATTCCTCAAGTCCCGCACATCGCATGATGTGTTCTGCATACAAGTTAAAAAGGTTGGGTGAGAGGATGCAGCCTTGTAGTACGCCTTTCCCAATCTTGAACCAGATTGTTGTTCCGTGGTCAGTTCTTACTGTTGCTACTTGGTCCTTGTACAGATTCCTCAGGAGAGAGACAAGGTGGCTTGGTATGCCCATCCCACCAAGAACTTGCCACAATTTATTATGATCCACACATTCAAAGGTATCCTAGGCCCAAGCAATCAAAACAGGCATTCTTAGCACCTGCATTTAGCAGTTTAACAACAGTCCAAAGGACAACAGAAGCTTTTGGCCAGCCTAAGCTTCACAGGAGAGAAGATCAAGACAGTTTGTAAGGAACAATTTATCATCGCTTTACACCAGAGGCAAAAGACTTTCAAAGATTCCAGAAAGATGATTGCAACCAGCAAATTCTCCTTTTGTAATGTATTGTTTTAAGTTACCTTATGATAGTCCTGGGTGGAGTTAACCCTTTATTCATCTTGTTTCAGTAAACTCATTTGGTTATCTTTTCACCTTGCCTAAAGTGTCTATGTCTGCTAAGGGTCTTAATCTTAACAGAAAGCATCAGATAGCCCCTGAGTAAAGCCAGACAATATAGTTTTCCCAAAGGCTCGGGCATGTCATCACATAAAGTCTGTTCAACTGATAGCCATTGTCAGTGCTATTCAAAGTGGTGGTCCGTGGATCAATGCCGGTTTGTGGGTTGTTTGCTACTGGTCCTTGAGACATTCTCAGTAAAACAATTATAGTCAACTAGCTGTACCCACCACGTGTTGCTATGGCCAACCTTCCCTCCCTCTTTCTCTCCTTCTTTCCCTCCTTCCTTTGCTCCTTCTTTCCTTCCTTTCCTTATTTCTTTCCTTCTCTCCCTCCTTCCTTCTCTACCTCTTTCTTCCCCCCCTTTTATTTTCCTTCCTTTTTCTCTCCTTTTTTCCTTCTCTAACTTTCCTTCCTTCCTTAGCTCTTTGCTTCCATCCTTCCTTCTCTCTTCCCTTCTTTCCTTCCCTCCCTCTTTTTTATGCTTCTTTCCCTCCCTCCTTTGCTCCCTTTCTTTCCTTTTCTTTTTTCTGTCCTTCTCTCCTTCCTTCTCTACCTCTTTCTTTCCTTCCTCCTTTTTCTTTTCCTTCCTCTTTCTCTCCTTTCTTCCTTCTCTACCTCTTTCCTTTCTTTGCTTTTTGCTTCCTTCCTTCTCTCTTTCCTTCTTTCCTTCCCTCCCCCTTTTTCTGCTTCTTTCCTTCCTTCCTTCACTCACTCTTTCCTTCCTTTCCTTTTTTCTGTCCTTCTCTCTTTCCTTCCTTCTCTACCTCTTTCTTTCCTTCCCATTTTTGTTTCCTTTCTCTTTCTCTCCTTTCTTCCTTCTCTACTTCTTTCCTTCCTTCCTTCGCTCTTTGCTTCCATGCTTTCTTCTCTCCATCTTTCTTTCCCTCTTTCTTGCCTTCCTTTCTCTTTCTTTCTCTTCCTTCCTTCCTTCCCTCCCTCCCTCCCTTTTTTCTGTATCGTCATTTAGCTTTTCATCATTTAGCTTTTTGGGGTTTTTAAGTCCTTTCCACTGTTTTTTTGGGGTGGTGGTGGTGGTGGTGGTTATGAGTGATGGTCACTTATTGGTCTGTTAGGGGTGTAGTGTCCAAATTTTGTGTCAATTCGTCCAGTGGTTTTTGAGTTATGTTGATCTCACAAACAAACATTATATTTTTATTTAAATAGATAGACACAGACTTGTTTTTGGCATATTGAGGAGGAAAAACGGATACCTCACACTAGACACCTTGGGAAGCACTGGCATATTTAGCAAACTCACAAATCCCAGTAAGTATCCAATCCAGCCTTAATCATACTGGAAGCAGAGCGACTAAAATTGACAGGTGTGTCCTGGATCACTTAAGTCATGCTGACTTCAATTGCTCTACGCCAGTGGTCCAGGGAGTCTTAAGGGCTTTGCATGCACTTCCTAAGGGCTCTGCCTCTGCTCCAGGAAAATAAAATAAATAAAAATTGAATGAAATTAAATAATAAGAAACAAAAAGTAGAACCAAAATAAGAAAACTAGAAATGAATGGAAATTTGCCATGTTGAATTTGCCACTGTGCAAAAAAATTGCAATCACAGGTGTCTCATTGAATGTTTATACGTTATTTTATGTTATGTTGTAATTAGGCCTGCTGTTGCACTACAGTGCATTCTAGTTGTGTTATGATGCAAAGGGTTTGATTTATTGGAAGAATTTTTTTCTATGGGCAAGTTTTGACAGTATTGGCGGTAAAGGGGATTACAATCCCCCAAATGGATGAGGCTTGGGAGTGGGTTATGGCGCAGCTAGTTCGTAGCCAGCTACATTAAATCACTACTTACTGAGAGGTCATGAGTTCAAAGCCAGCCTGGGTTGGGGTGAGCTCCTGACTATTAATAGTCTAGCTTGCTGTTGACCTATGCAGCCCGAAAGACAGTTGCATCTGTCAAGTAGGAAATTTAGGTACCGCTTTATGCGGGGTAATTAATTTAACTAATTTACAACACCATAAAACCTTCCAGCAGGAAGTACTCCATCAAGGACTCAGTGTTAAAAGTATTATATCCTCATTACTGCATTCAGGCGATACTATCCTTTGAGATAAATGATAATTCTATCTAATCGTATATTCCAAAGCATCTTTTTGGTGTAATACATCAGAAGAGGCCCTGCTCTCGATCCCACCACTCTCGCAAACGTGGTTGGTGGGGACGAGAGACAGGGCCTTCTCGGCAGTGGCCCCCCATCTGTGGAACTCTCTCCCTAAGGATATCAGGTTGGCCACCTCCCTCCTGTCCTTTAGAAAACAACTGAAGACCTGGCTCTGGGGCCAGGCATTCGATTAGAGGCCAGCGGCAATAGGAAAAGGAAATTTGGATTTTTGCGACATGGATTCTCCCGGCTCGGCTTGGTTTTACTGGCACGTTAATCTATTAATTTATTGTTAAATTTTATTGATGATGTACAGTGTTTTAAAATGATTTTATTGTAAGTTGTAGTTTTTATGGTATTTATGTTGTTAGCATCCTCTGATGCTCATGTGAGGCCGCGCCGAGTCCCCCTTGTGGGGAGAAGGGCGGGATATAAATATATGAAATAAATAAATAATAAATATGAATGTGTGGTGATATAAGTACATCATGCAGAGCTTGGTTAAACCAAGATAAAGCCCCAAGGACTGGGCTGTGGTACAGTTGGCTAAGAGTTAGTTGCATTAAATCACCACTGACCGAAAGGCCAGCCCGGGTCAGAGTAAGCTCCCGACTATTGTCTAGCTTGCTGTCGACCTTTGCAGCCCAAAAGACAGTTGCATCTGTCAAGTAGGAAATGTAGGTACCGCTTATGCGGGGAGGCTAATTTAACTAATTTACGACGCCATAAAAATCCCCAGCACAGGTGAAAGAATTAGGAAGTACTCCATCAAGTACTCGGTGTCACAACTGGATGGTGAAGCTCCCCCTGTGGCCAGAATCAAGCATACCCTCATGAAGCCGGAAAGCTGGAATGTTAAATTGCCTCTGTGTCTATGTATGTTGTATGTCTAATGGCATTGCATGTTTGCCATGTATATGTGCATTGTAATCCGCCCTGAGTCTCCTGCAGGGTGACAAGGGCTGGAGCATAAATACTGTAAATAAATAAAATAAATTGGTATAAGACAAAAGCACAGCCTACAGAAGGAAAATGTCAAATGATGCATTAAGAAAATCTTATTTATGTTTTAGTCCATTTTATGGTGTACTGTATCACATACTCTGTTTCTTCCCTTAGATTCAGTCAGAAGCTACGTTAGGAAGTCAAGGCGTTCTCCTCGCTGAGGTCATGTTGCTTCTTATTTAAGGATAATTGCACCTTCTCCGCCTGATTATGGACAAATTGAAGGAGTTAAATTCACAGAGCTGTCCAAGACACGCATCCATTTCTAACGGTAGGTAAAAAAGCAACCCAAAAACATGCACTAGGGAGCAAGAAACAGTAACAAAGAGAGACGCCTACAGATTGTATGCAGTCAGTTCGGAGAAGTCAATAATTCAGATGTCTTGGTTTCTCCCTTTTGTTTAGTTTTAGAACCTAGAGTGGTACAATGAAATAAATGGGTTTATAGGGGGTGTTTTGAATGCAACTTTCCTGCTTCTCGGCAGGGGGTTGGACTGGATGGCCCACAAGGTCTCTTCCAACTCTAGGATTCTATGATTCTAGGAGGAAAAGGAAGATGAGAGGAGGAGGAGGAAGAGGAGGAGGAAGAAGGTAGAGATGAGAAAGGGGAAGAAGGGAAGGAGAAGTTTACCAAGTTCCTATAAACTTCTGATTTCCAAGAAACAATGTGCAGACTTGGAATGAAACAACTGAGCCTTGTAGTCTTTACTGGAGATAATGTTGCAGTAACCTGACACTGAATAGTTATGTTTCTCCAACCCAATTTCATAATCCTCCCAATGGTGATGTTGCTTAAAAAGAAATCTAAGTATACATAGGAGAAGGAGGAAAAGTCTACTGGGAACTCTTTGTTTAAAAAAGTTTCAATGACAAATAATAAATAGTAAATTATTTTGGGTTGTTGCGAGTTTTCTAGACTGTACGGCCATGTTCTAGTAGCGTTCTCTCCTGACATTTCAACCACATCTATGGCAGCCATCCTCAGAGGTTGTGAGGTTTGTTGGAAACTAGGCAAGTGAGGTTTATATATCTGTGGAATAATGTCCAGGGTGAGAAAAAGAACTCTTGTCTGCTTGAGGCAAGTGTGAATGTTGCAGTTGGCCAGCTTGATTAGTATTGAATGGCCTTGCAGGTTCAAAGCCTGGCTGATTGCTGCCTGGGGGAATCCTTTGTTCAGAGGTGTTAGCTAGACCTGATTTATTTATTTACTTACTCTATTTATATCTCGCCTTCACTACCCCAAAGGGGACTCAAGGTGGCTTTACATATGGCAACTATTTGATGCCTTTAGACAACAGAGAGTTAAATACATCTAAGTTAAAATTTTTAATTAAGGTTAAAATGCACATTAAAACATATAAACATTATAATCACTACTAAAATCACTCCATCCACAATCGTAATCTGGGTCTGTTCCAAGCATCATTGCACATATTTCTCAGTTATCACAGCAATGAAGTTAATCTCTATAGGCTGACTGATTCTTGTCTGGAATTCCCCTGCTTTTTGAGTGTTGCTCTTTATTTACTGTCCTGATTTTAGAGTTTTTTACAACTCTATCAGCCAGGCTTTAATGCTGGAAGGCCATTAAAGTGTGAATGTTGCAATTGGCCAGCTTGATTAGCATTGAATGGCCTTGCAGCTTCAAAGCCTGGCTGATTGCTGCCCAGGGCTCCTTTGTTTGGATGTGTTAGCTGGCCCTGATTGATTCTTGTCTGGAATTCCCCTGTTTTGAGTGTTGCTCTTTAGTTACTTTCCTGATTTTAGAGTTTTTCAAAGGATTCCCAGGCAGCAATCAGCCAGGCTTTGATGCTACAAGGCCATTAAACGCTAATCAAGCTGGCCAAGTGAACATTCACACTTGCCACAAGCAGACAAGAGTTATTTCTCCCACCCTGGACATTCCACAGATATATAAACCCCACTTGTTTAGTTTCCAACAAACCTCACAACCTCTGAGGATGCCTGCCATAGATGTGGGCGAAACGTCAGGAGAGAATCCTTCTGGAACATGGCCATACAACCCAGAAAACTCACAGCAATCCAGTGGTTCTGGCCATGAAAACTTTCGACAATAAATTATTTTGTTTAATATTACCAATTCCATGAGTTACAACACACCGTTAATACAGCAAAATGTGTCATGACTCCCTTCAATTCATGGCCAAATGTTGGTTATCATTGTAGTTGCATTTAACATTTTAGCTTGTGCATTTGGCCCACCCTTTGTGTTTGATTTTTTTATTATGTTATTTTGCACTGTTTATTTTATTCTGTTATTTTATGTATTTTGTTGTGATGTAAATTTTCTGTGTTTTGTTTTGTTTCTAACTTTGCTGTATTACTTTTGGGCTTGGCTTCATGTTAGCCGCCCCGAGTCCCCTTTGGGGAGGTGGTGGCGGGGTATAAATAAAGATGATGGTGATGATGATGATGATGATGATGATGATTATTATTATTATTATTATTATTTATCACTACTGAGTTGAATAATCAGTATTAATATACTTGAGTATTAGCTAGAGAAGCCATAGTATTACAAAATGCACTGTAATTAAAACTGGTTAATGCATTTGTTGTTGTCTTGGCTTCTGTTTAGCAGCGGAGCCCTCTCTCCTGATCGTTGAAATTCTCATCCAAAAAGTCTGGTTTTCAATAAAGGCTTCAAGTTAAAAGAAACTTCCAGCATGACGCAGTACAACTTGTCTGAAAACTTGGCTTTCAAGGACTTGTCCAACAAGTCTCTCAATGCCAGCCGCACGCCAGAGGATTGGGACGAGGGGAAATTAAGCTTAAAGATTTCTCTTGCTATTGTCTTGGCTGCGATCACACTGGCGACAATGCTTTTCAATGTCTTTGTTATCATCACAATTATACTTACCAGAAAACTCCACACTCCGGCAAATTACCTCATTGGCTCCTTGGCTGCCACAGACCTTTTAGTGTCTATCCTTGTTATGCCAATCAGTATTGCTTACACCGTCAGCCACATCTGGACTTTTGGGCAGATCATGTGTGACATCTGGCTGTCCTCGGACATCACCTGTTGCACGGCCTCCATTCTGCACCTTTGTGTTATCGCCTTGGACAGGTATTGGGCCATCACAGATGCCTTGGAATATACCAAGCGCCGGACGGCTGGTAGAGCCGCCCTAATGATTGCCATTGTTTGGGTTATCTCTATTTGTATCTCCATGCCGCCCCTTTTCTGGAGGCAAGCCAAAGCTCACGAAATACTGACCGAGTGCCAAGTGAACACAGACGAAATCTCCTACACCATCTACTCTACCTGCGGAGCCTTCTACATCCCAACGGTGTTGCTACTGATCCTGTATGGCAGGATTTACATGGCTGCTCGGTCTCGAATTCTGAAGCCGCCACCTCTGTACGGCAAGCGGTTCACCACGGCCCAACTCATTGCCGGCTCAGCGGGCTCTTCACTTTGTTCCCTTAGCTCCAACCTTCACGAGGGGCATTCTAATTCCAGCAGCTCATCCATGTTTATCAACCACGTCGCAATCAAAGTTGCCAATAACATCCTAGAGAGGAAACGGATTTCCGCCGCCCGGGAGAGGAAGGCCACGAAAACTCTGGGAATTATTTTAGGGGCGTTCATTTTCTGCTGGCTGCCCTTCTTTGTGATGGCTTTGGTGCTGCCTATCTGCCAGGATGCCTGTTCGGCCCCGCCTGAACTATTTGACTTTTTCACATGGTTAGGCTACCTGAACTCCCTCATCAACCCCGTGATCTATACAGCTTTCAATGAAGAATTCAAACAAGCTTTTCAGAAAATGATACAATTTAAGAAATGCTCCTAGTTGTCTGGCTTTTAACTAAATTACCAATTTATCACTTTTTCCGCCACCTGTATATGTAGTTTCTACATTTGGTTAGACATTTGCCTCCCCTTAGCAAACCCGGATTGATTTTGTTTTATGTATTTATACATACAGTTGCTCATCTTGTTGGTAATAATCGCTATTAGTATTTTGGCGTCTTAATTGATTAATGATATTGGTCTATAAGAACCAAGGTCTGTCAAATCTTTCTTTGGTTTGGGTAATAATATCGTTAATTATTGCTTTCATGATCCCGGTATTTGTTCTCCATCCATTATTGCATTAAATAATTCTAATGATTTTGGAGTTATCATTGCCTCAAATGTTTTGTAATATTCTGGGCCAGCCCATCTGGTCCAGGTGCTTTCCCATTTTTTAATTTCCTAATTGCTTGCTCTATTTCCTCTCTCTTAATGGGTGCTTCTAGTTACTCTCTGTCTGTTTCTGTGGGCCCTTCCACACATTCCTATATCCCAGAATATCAAGGTAGAAAATCCCACATTATCTGAGTATGGACTCAGATAACCCAGTTCAAAGCAGATATTGTGGGATTTTCTGCCTTGATATTCTGGCATATAGGGCTGTGTGGAAGGGCCGTCAGTGTGAGAGGTGGATTTGGGTTGCCGTGAGTTTTCCGGGCTGTAAGGCCTTGTTCCAGAAGCATTTTCTCCTGATTTATTTATTTATCGTGTCAGTATCAACCAGACAATTGTAATACATTTTAAACAATTTTTTAACAAACAGACAAAACACAGTTTGCAAACTTGGTAGTTGATTGAATGTCCTTTGACCAGTGGCTGGCCACTTGGAGTGCCTCTGGTGTTGCTGCAAGGAGGTCCTCCATTGTGCATGTGGCAGGGCTCAGGTTGCATTGCAGCAGGTGGTCAGTGGTTTGCTCTTCTCCACACTCGCATGTCGTGGATTTCACTTTGTAGCCCCATTTCTTGAAGTTGGCTCTGCATCTCGTGGTGCCAGAGCACAGTCTGTTCAGCGCCTTCCAAGTTGCCCAGTTTCCTGTGTGCCCAGGGGGGAGTTTCTCATTTGCTATCAGCCATTGATTGAGGTTCTGGGTTTGAGCCTGCCACTTTTGGACTCTCACTTGCTGGGGTGTTCCAGCGAGTGTCTCTGTAGATCTTAGAAAACTATTTTTTTGATTTAAGTCGTTGACGTGCTGGCTGATACCCAAACAAGGGATGAACTGGAGATGTCTCTGCCTTGGTCCTTTCACTATTGGCTGCTACTTCCTGGCAAATGTCAGGTGGTGCAATACCGGCTAAACAGTGTAATTTCTCCAGTGGTGTAGGGCACAGAAACCCTGTGATAAGGCGGCATGTCTCATTAAGAGCCACATCCACTGTTTTAGCGTGGTGATATGTGTTCCACACTGGGCATTCATATTCAGCAGCAGAGTAGCATATCACAAGGGCAGATGTCTTCACTGTATCTGGTTGTGATCCCTAGGTTGTGCCTGATGTTTCACCCACATCTATGGCAGGCATCCTCAGAGGTTGTGAGGTCTGTTGGAAGCTAGGCAAGTGGGGTTTATATATCTGTGGAAGGTCCAGGGAGGGAGAAAGAACTGTTGTCTACTTGAGGCAGGTGTGAATGTTGCAATTGGCCACCTTCATTAGCATTGAATGGCCTTGCAGCTTCAAAGACTGGCTGCCTCCTGCTGTGGGAATCCTTTGTTGGGGTGATTAGCTGGCCCTGATTGTTTCTTGTCTGGAATTTCCTTGTTTTTGACGGTTGTTCTTTATTTACTGTCCTGATTTTAGAGTTTTTAAATACAAGTAGCCAGATAATAATAATAATAATAATAATAATAATAGGAGCAATCCTCTTCTTCCATGCAGGAAAAGCACAACCAAAGCACTGAGTGGTAGGAGGGAAATAGGGTTTTGGAAGCAAGGAAAGCGAGGGGGAAAGGCCTTTGGCAGCGAGGCTCTATGAAAATCAAGGTGTTGCGTCAAGTGGTGCACATAGACATTGAAAATGCCATAATTATTTGTGTCAGGAGATGGCGCCCTTTGCATTACTTTTGAAGACAAACATTGCCTTTCTAAAGAGGTCATATTAAAAGAATCTTCTTAGAAAGCTGGGAAGGACAGTGGGAAATGAAAGAAACACTAATCACATTGAGAAACTGAGATAACACAGTCAGACCTAACTAATACTTGAGAATGCATTCTGCTACCATTTTAAAAGATACATTTAAACAGACATAATATGAGAGTCCAAAACAAGTCCAAAGAAGAAGTCTAGAGGACTGTAGACAAGGAGGAAGCAGATGTTAAGCAAGAGCCTATGATGTCTTTATATGTACTATTTAAATAGAAGACTGTACTTACTTATTTATTTACTTACTCGCTTAGGCGATTCCTCGTTGTCCGAGTAGGATTGTCTTCCAAGATCAGTGTACTGGTGGTGGGTACGTAGGTGACCAGGTGGAAGGCAGTCCCAGTCAGGGTTGGCTTGACACGCATTCCTCTTGGCACGTTTCTCTCTTTCGCCCTCCATTTGTGCCTCTTCAAATTCTACAGCACTGCTGGTCACAGCTGACCTCCAGCTGGAGCACTCAAGGGCCAGGCCTTCCCAGTTCTCAGTGTCTATGCCAGAGTTCTTAAGACTGGCTTTGAGGCCATCTTTAAATCTCTTTTCCTGTCCACCAACATTCCATTTTCCGTTCTTGAGTTCGGAGTAGAGCAACTGCTTTGGGAGACGGTGGTCAGGCATCCGGACAACGTGGCCGGCCCAGCGGAGTTGAAAAAAGACTGTGACCCCTTAAAGAAAATATATTATATGAGCAATGATTATGGAACACTAATAGCTGGAAAGTATTGTACTGTACGCATCAAACACAAATGTATGTCTATTAGTATAAAGAAAAGAAGAAAAACCAGTGCAAAGAAGTCTGGCTAAGGCTTTGTGGGCCTATCCAGACAGGATGTGACAATGGATACAAAGAGCTAAGAGGCTGGTTGTAGGGCTTTATCATACAAACCCACCATTCTATCTCATTCTCATTGATGGCAGATGCATATTGAGATGAACACCTTTGAATACCACACTTCTTTTCCTTCATGCAATTGTACTGGTTCAACAATGCGTGATCCCACAGTTATACTTCCACATACCATTGTAACCTTGCCTTCCCACACTTCTATTGCTTTGCAATTTTTTTAAAAAGCGATTTTCAATTTCAAGGGGTCAGATGGCACTTACAGTCTGTTATGATTCTATGATTTATGTCTTATGCATCTCTATAATGGGTGCCCTTTACCTGGGCCACATCAACAAAGCATGATACTGGAGCCCCCAGTGGCACAGGAGCCCCCAGTGCAGGCAGGACCGAAGACCGACAGGTTGCAGATTCGAATCCAGGAGAGCGTGGATGGGCTCCCTCTGTCAGCTCCAGCTCCCCATGCGGGGACATGAGAGAAGCGTCCCACAAGGATGGTAAAACATCAAAAATCATCCTGGCATCCCCTGGGCAACATCCTTGCAGACAGCCAATTCTCTCACACCAGAAGCGACTTGCAGTTTCTCAAGTCGCTCCTGACATGAAAAACAAAACAAAACAAAGATTTATAATTGCAGTGGCCAATTTTAACCAAATTAGAATAAAGATGCTCATTAATCTGTAGCACGCTATTTCATTGATGATGGCCTCATCATGCTAGAGCAGACATGGGCAAACTTTGCCCCTCCAGGTGTTTTGGACTTCAGCTCCCACAATTCCTAACAGCCTCAGACCCTTTCCTTTTCTCCCTCAGTCACTTAAGCCTTATTTACTGTCCTGATTTTAGAGTTTTTAAATACTGGTAGCCAGATTTTGTCAGCTATAGCGGAACACCTGATGAACCAATCTGGACACAGCATATTGTTTGAGAACACGGAAATGCTGGACCACTCTGAAACCACCATGCCAGACTACACAGAGAAGTCATTGAAACCCACAAGGATGTGGACAATTTCAATAGAAAGGAGGAGACCATGAAAATGAACGAAATCTGGCTACCAGTATTCAAAAACTCTAAAATTATAACAGTAAATAAAGATCAACACACAAACACATGGGAACTCCAGACAAGAAACAATCAGGGATGGCTAATCACCTCTCAACAAAGGATTCCCTCAGGCAGTAACAAACCACACCTAAAAACTGTCAGGCCATCAAATGCTAATCAAGGTAACAAATTGAAACATTCACACCTACCTCCAACAGACAAGAGTTCTTTCTCCCACCCTTGACTTTCCACAAAGTTATAAACCCAATTTTCCTAGTTTCCAACAGACCTCACAAGCTCTGAGGATGCTTGCCATAGATGCAGGCAAAACGTCAGGAGAGAATGCTTCTAGAACATGGCCATACAGCATATTATTTGAGAACACAGAAATGACCACTTTAACAACTACCATGTCAGACTACACAGAGAAGCCATTGAAATTCACAAGCATGTGGACAATTTCAACAGAAAGAAAGAAACCATGAAAATGAACAAAATCAGATTATCAGTATTTAAAAAACTCTAAAATCATAACACTCAAAAACAGGGGAATTCCAGACAAGAAACAATCAGGGCTAGCTAACACCTCCCAACGAAAGATCCCTCCAGGCAGGAAGAAGCCAGGCTTTGAAGCTGCAAGGCCATTCAATGCTAATCAGGCTGGCCAATTGCAACATTCACACTTGCCTCAAGCAGACAACAGTTCTTTCTTTCAGAGTGGATATTTATTTATTTACAGTATTTATATTCCACCCTTCTCACCCCACAGGGGACTCAGGGCAGAGTACAATGCAGATATACACGGCAAACATTTGTAGACATACAACATATATAGACAGAGGCAATCTAACATTCCAGCTTTCCGGCTTCATGAGGTTATGTTTGATTCCGGCCACAGGGGGAGCTGTTGCTTCACTGTCCACTTGTGACACCAAGTTCTTGATGGAGTATTTCCTCATTCTTACGCACGCTGCTGGAAGGTTTTACATTCCACAAACGCCCCTTGCCTAGTTTCCAACAGACCTCACAACCTCTGAGGATAACTGGCACAGATGTGGGCGAAACGTCAGGAGATAATGCTTCTGGAACATGGCCAGACAGCCCGAAAAACTCACAGCAACCCAAATTTATCTTGTATTTTTAAAATTTTGCAGCAAATTAATTAAACTGATAATAAAGGAAGAAAATAGCACACAGAGATAGAAATCTGGATATTTTAAAAACTGCTGAGATAGCGGTCCTGTAGAGGATTAACTGGCGCTACTGCTGCCAAACCAGGGCCATTGACAGTATTTGCTACCCGCCAGCCAGCACCGTTACACTTTATTTAGGCCAGAGTGTCTAATGGGATTCGCTTCTTAGTAATGGAATTACCACTTTAATTATTCATAGGGCTGGGTCTTCTCCGCCCACTCATTCTTGCTCACTTGGGAAGTTATGTCCCATAGTTAACCCCCTTTTTTTTTTTTTTTTTTGGCCTCTGCTATTCTAAGAAAGAGAGATTCAACTCAAGTTATAGGTAATCTGGTTCACAGCAAAGCTAATACATTTCAGTCCATTGAAGATAAAGAGAATGCTTACGTGCCAAATCCACTCCATTCCTTTCTACATGTCACTTGATTCCATATATTGATATGTATATTGCATACTTGCATGTACCACTGATATGTATATTGCATGCTTGCATGTGATCCTGGGGATGGATTGCAACATGCCATAAACTCTTCAGAGTGCAAAAATCCCAGAAGAAACCCTAAGTATGCTGTTAACCACAATGCTATTGCTTTTAAGGTCAGTCGGGGCATAATATTGGCAGGCAGGTTGTGATTGTGCTTACCTCGCTGCAGGCACTTTCCCATCCATTATCATGCCAACATCTTTAACTGTGAAGGCACTCACAAACACAATGTGCAGCTAAGAAGTGCCCTCCATGTTTTCAGCATAGTGCAAGTGTGCATAGGCTACGCCAGCGTTTCTCAAAGTGCCCAGCTCACTGGCTACTAGCCCTTGGAGAAATTATGGGAAAGAAGGAAATAACAGTAGCCAATGGGCAGAAATATATTGCTGGTCCCTGGCACGAGGCTGCAGGGGGAAATTCCTGCCAGATTTCCATATCAGATGGCTTACAAAACACTTACAGGCACAAAACAAGAAAACTAGCCTGGAGAAGAGAAGACTGAGAGGAGACATTATAGTCATGTATAAATATGTGAGGGGAAATCACAGAGAGGAGGGAGCAAGCTTGTTTTCTGCTTCCCTGGAGACTAGGACGTGGAACAATGGCTTCAAACTGCAGTAAAGGAGATTCCACCTGAACATTAAGAAGAACTTCTTAACTGTGAGAGCTGTTCAGCAGTGGAACTCTCTGCCCCAGCGTGTGGTGGGGGCTCCTTCTATGGAGGCCTTTAAGCAGAGGCTGAATGGCCATCTGTTGGGGTGCTTTGAACGTGATTTTCCTGCTTCTTGGCAGGGGGTTGGACTGGATGGCCCACAAGGTCTTTTCCAACTCTATGATTCTACAACAGATGCATAAACAAACATAAAACATCAATCGTAAGATGTATTGATAAATTGAAATGAAAACCAATACAAGAGTCCAGATATACAAAATGTAAAAGTCACACAATTTACACAAAGAAAACAAACATATATGAAACACAAGCTATATCAACACACTTAGTACACTATCAAAAATAACCTAATGCATTAACAGGCATCTCAAAAATTGATAAAGATGCATATGATAATCAGTTCCAGCCAGCACTGTATAGTTGTGTCTTTCTATTATTTTTATTTTATCACTACAGTCTATCATGTCTTACTATCACTGTTTTGAGTTTGTTTGTGCATTTGTTCTGGTTTCTTTGCTTTGTGCCATCCTAATTTGAGGCTCTTCTGCTTTTGTTGTGAATCCTAGATTTTAGGCAGCCTTGATTCTTTTCTGGGGCTGCAGTGGTGCAGCGGGTTAAACCGCTGAGCTGCTGAATTTGCTGATTGGAAGGTTGGTGGTTCGAATCTGTGGGATGGGGTGAGCTCCCGCTGTCAGTCCCAGCTTCTGCCAACCTAACAGTTAAAAAACATGCAAATGTGAGTAGATAAATCGTTACCTTTTTATTTTTGTCATGGCAGGAGCGACTTGAGAAAACTGCAAGTCGCTTCTGGTGTGAGAGAATTGGCTGTCTGCAAGGACATTGCCCAGGGGACGCCTGGATGTTTTGATGTGTTACCATCCCTGTGGGAGGTTTCTCACATGTCCCTGCGTGAGGAGCTGGAGCTGATAGAGGGAGCTCATCCGCGCTCTCCCCGGATTCAAACCTGCGACCTGTTGGTCTTAAGTCCTGCCAGCACAGGGGTTTAACCCATTGCGCCACCGGGGGCTCCATCAATTGTTACTGCCTTGGTGGAAAGTTAATGGCGCTCCACTGTCGTACACCAGAGCAGGAACCTCTCTGACCTTAAACACCACACCAGCTTGGTAAAATCAGTAAGCCATTTATTGAAGAATATATGTAGGCAAAGATGGCAAAGTTCCAAAACAAAGGCTAATCCATGAGCTTCAAGGCAAAACAAAATACAAAAATCCACGAAATAAGGCACAAGAATCCATGAAAACCAGGCAGCATGAAAAATCCGATACACAAATCAGGTGCTTGGCAAAAACTTGGTACATGAAATTAAGAACACTTGAAAACAAGACTGTGATGAAATACCAACGTTGACTCAACGGAAGCAACTCTTTCCTATGAATCAATATAAAGCTTTTCCAGATTCCAAAAACTGAAAGGAAAGCATTTCTCTTGACCTTAGACCCAGATAAGGGTTGTTTCTCTCTCTTTTCCTGTAAACGAACTGATCTTCTTTGCACCTGAGCACTCTGTCTCTGTTTGCGAAAAACTTGCTTTCTATCTACACTCTCATTAACTTTACTCTGATTTCTGCACCTGACAAATCATCTGCGAACAGTTCCTCTGAGAAAGACTGTGAAGGGCCTCTCCCAGGAATGTGACCTTGTGAATCTTCCCGAGATAGCTTGGGCCTCTCATCTGTGCTCAGTCCAGGCCCAGGCAAACCCTCATCCCCATTGCCAACAGACCCAGACCCACCATCAGGAACATCAGACACAATCACAAGCTGAACAGGTTGACTTACAACATCCACACAGTCATGCCAGCCAAATGACTTAGGAGGCGTGTACGGACAACGCTGGCTCTTCAGCTTAGAAATTGAGATGACCACCACCCCTCAGAGTCAAACATGACTAGACTTAATGTCAAGGGGAAACCTTAACCTTTAATTATTTTCTGAGAGGACTAAACAAGGTCTGTCTTAATATTTCTTAGTGGTGTTTTACGGCACTTTTGCGGGATAATGCCGTAAGGAGGCTCAACTTCATAAAGCAAAATTGGCCAGTTATTTCAGGACAGAGCTTTATTATCACTGGAACCTATTATTAAGGCCTCCCTCCTTCTCTCCATGTTGTCAGCGCAATGTGAGCTGCCTTGCTTTTCGTACATGCATAGTGGCAGAGTGTATTATTTTACACATGGCACAAATTATCATCTGGCTTGAGAATGAATGGTCTGTGAGGAGGTCAGGATGAGAACAGCTCTCTCTGCCCATTCTGAGGACAATCTGGACTCCAAAGGCTGGCATGCTGGCTCTGAGAACGGGGCTGTGTTTCTCCTGGCTGGAAATCTGCTGAGAAGCAGCATCTGCCGGCAGAGCAGAGATTTAACCAAGTCACTGCTGGCAGGATTTTGCACTGCAGCAGCAGACCTTGCCTCCATACTGGGATCGTTGTGCAATGCCGCACTTCACCAAAGCCGCTGCCTGTCCCAGCATGACTGAAAGCAAGACATCTTCACCCTCTTTCCAGGTAGGATTGAGTCCCTGCCTCCTCCAACAATTGATTTCCTTTTGCCAGGTTAGAAGAGTCTTGTTTTGTACAGTTGCCTGATTTCTCTCTATTGTACTGCATTATGCTATGAGAAGAGGATGCTAATGGAAGAAGAAAGCCTGATCAGGGTATTACAGCATGGCCCATTGTATTTCAGATCCTTAGGGAAAAAATGTAGCTGACACATGGGTGAGAATGTATTTTCAGAAGGCTTTCATGGCCGGAATCACTGGGTTCTTGTGAGTTGTCCGGGCTGTATGGCCATGTTCCAGAAGCATTCTTTCCTGACATTTTGCCTGCATCTATGGCAGGCATCCTCAAAGGTTGTGAAACGTCAGGAGATAATGCTTCGGGAACATGGCCATAAAGCCCGGACAACTCACAACAACCCACATGGGTGGGAGTTGCTTCCAAATAAATGTGTTTTAAGAAAGCAGCTCTTGAACTCAAAGGCAAACCATCCCCGTGGATTTTGTGTAGCAGAACTTTCTGTTTTACTTGTGGGGGACACATCTCCTGCAATGGGATGGAACTCCTGCAGAAACTTGGGTGATCTGGTTGTGTTCTCAGGGATGGTTCGTGGTAGTCAATGAAGGCTGCGATCCTCACTTTATGTGTGTCTGAAACAGCACAGTGACATTCAGCAAAGCCATTCTAGAGGAGGTGGCCCAGTTTGCTTTTGATTACTCTGTGATAGTATGCCAGTGATTTTTTTTCAGGACCATATGACTTAATAAATCAAAATAAAGTATTTATTAGGACAAAACACTCTTATGGTGCTTGTGGAGTACTGTATAACCTTGACAAGGCTCTTTCTTTGGAGGTTGTTAAACAGAGGCTGAATGGCCATCTGTTGGGGGTGCTTTGAATGCAATTTTCCTGCTTCTTGGCAGAATGGGATTGGACTGAATGGCCCACAAGGTCTCTTCCAACTCAATGATTCTATGAAACTCAATGATTCTATGAAACTGCTGAAGTGGATGATGTTATATGGGTGTACTTAACACTTATATGGGTGTACTCAACCACTGAACTGCTGAACTTGCTAACCAGAAGGTTGGTAGTTTGAATCTGTGGGACAGGGTGAACTCCCACTGTTAGCCCCAGCTTCTGCCAACCTAGCAGTTTGAAAACATGCAAGTGTGAGTAGATCAATACTCACCTCGGTACCGCCTCGGAGGGAAGGTAACGGCGCTCTATGTAGTCATGCTGACCACATGACCTAGGACAGTGGTTCTCAACCTTCCTAATCCCGCAACCCCTTAATACAGTTCCTCATGTCGTGGTGATCCCCAACCATGAAATTATTTTTGTTGCTACTTCACAACTGTCATTTTGCTACTGTTATGAATCGCACTGTAAATATTGGATATGCAGGATGTATTTTCATTTACTGGACCAAAGTGGGCACAAATACCTAATACGCCCAAAATTGAATACTGGTGTGGTTGGAGGTGTAATTGATTTTGTCATTTGTGAGTTGCAGTTGCTGGGATTTATAGTCAAGAAGCATTCTGAACTCCACCTGCGATGGAATTGAACCAAACTTGGCATACAGAGCTCTCATGACCAACAGAAAATACTGGAAGGGTTTGGTGGACATTGACCTTGAGTTTTGGAGTTGTAGTTCACCTACATCCAGAGTGCACCATGGACTTCAACAATGATGGATCTGGACCAAACTTGGCACAAATGCTCAATATGCCCTAGATGTGAACAATGGTGGCGTTTGGTTGAAATAGATCTTGACATTTGGGAGTTGTAGTTGCTGGGATTTGTAGTTCACCTACAATGAAAGCGCATTCTGAACCCCACCAATGATAGAATTGGGCCAAACTTCCCACACAGAATCCTCAGAACCAACAGAAAATCCTGTGTTTTCTGATGGTCTTTGGCGACCCCTCTGACCCCCCTCGTGACCCCCCCCCCCGGGGTCCCGACCCCCAGGTTGAGAAATGCTGACCTAGAAGATCTCTACGGATAATGCCTTCTCTTTGGATTAGAAATGGAGATGAGCACCACCCCCCAAAGTCAGACATGACTAAACTTAATGTCAAGGGGAAACCTTTACCTTTATAACACTTAGGAATATTTGGACTAAAGGTGATATAAAGATATTACATATGAGACTGTAGCCTCATACTTTAAGGCTGAGGGTGTTGTCTAAAACCTATTATGATTGGAAGGGGTTATATTAGAATGGGAGAGAAAAAATAATGCTGAGTTAGCAAATGCTGGATTAATGCATCTCAAAGCATTAAATCAGAGCAGCAGCAGCTGCATGGAAGATCAAGATAGGCTCCATTTCATTGAGGAAAATATGGGATTTTTTTTCTTAGCTGATCTATTAGGAAGATTAATTTATTTAAGAAATTAAAACATTGAGAAGTAGATAGTGATTGGATTGGGGCAACACTGATTATACTGAAGGCTCTCGGTTTTCTTTAAACATTATTACTGCCTCATTCACACATGAGTCTTTTGTTTCATAGAGTCAGTAATTAATCAACACAGCAGTTAATAATCCACATAACCAATATTATTAATATTACTAGGAAGAACAGAACCAATATTCTTAATATTATTAGGAATAACAGAACCAACACCACTGTGCCCGAGTTCAATATGCCAGAAGGTAAGGACTTTTAATACCTGTAAATAGGAATAATTACTAATTCATAAATTATCAATTAATTTATAATTAACTAGATTGGGTACCTGGTGTTGTCTGGGTTATTTCAAAGAGTAAATTTTTTTACACTAAAGAGAAGATTTTACTCAAACGAGGTTTTTTTTTTGGCTTTTCTCTGGAAGATCATACTTTTACAAAAGGTTATCATTTTCAAATGGTTGTGAATGCAATTTTTCTCCAAGTGCTTGTGGAGATTCTGGTTTTCTAAAAGGTTATGGTATCTAGTGCAGCGTTTCTCAACTTGGGGGTAGGGACCCCAGGAGGGTTGCAAGGAGGCTATCAGAGGGGTCACCAAGGACCATCAGAAAACAGTATTTTCTGTTGGTCATGGGAGTTCTATGTGGGAAGTCGGCAAACTATAAATCCCAGCAACTACAACTCCCAAATGTCAAGGTCTGTTTTCCCCAAACTCCATCAGTGCTCAAGTTTAGGTATATTGAGTATTTGGTCCAGATCCATCATTGTTAGAGTCCATGGTGCTCTCTGGATATAGGTGAACTACAACACCAAAACTCAAAGTCAATGCCCAACAAATCCTTCCAGTATTTTCTCTTGGCCATGGGAGTTCCGTGTGCCAAGTTTGGTTCAACTCCATCGTTGATGGAGTTTGGAATGCTCTTTGATTGTTGGTGAACTATAAATCCCAGCAACGACAACTCCCAAATGTCAAGTCTATTTTCCCCAAACTCTACCTGTGTTCATATTTGGACATATTCAGTATTTGTGCCAAGTTTGGTCCAGATCCGTTATTGTTTGAGTCCACAGTGGTCTCTGGATGTAGGTGAACTACAACTCCCAAACTCAAGGTCAATGCCCAACAAACCCTTCTAGTATTTTCTGTTGGCCATGGGAGCTCCATGTGCCAAGTTTGGTTCAATTCCATCTGTTGGTGGAGTTCAGAATGCTGTTTGATTGAAGGTGAAGTACAAATCCCAGCAACTACAGCTTCCAAATATCAAGGTCTATTTTCCCCAAAGTCCATAATGTCCACATTTGGACATATTAAGTATTTGTGTCAAGTTTGGTCCAGATCCATCATTGTTTGAGTCTATGGTGCTCTTTGGATATAGGTGAACTACAACTCCAAAATTCAAGGTTAATGCCCAACAAACCCAGTATTTTCTGTTGGCCATGGGAGTTCCGTGTGCCAAGTTTGGTTCAATTCTATTATTGGTGGAGAATGCTGTTTGATTGAAGGTGAATTATAAATCCCAACAACTACAGCTCCCAAATATCAAGGTCTATTCTCCACAAACTCCATCCCGCATATCAGATATTTACATGACGATTCATAATAGCAGCAAAATTAGTTGTGAAGTAGCAACTAAAGTAATTTTATGGTTAGGAGTCACCACAACATGAGGGACTGTATGAAGGGGTCATGGCATTAGGAAGGTTGAGAACTCTAGTGTGTCACCAACAGGGAAGGCAACAAAATCAACCTCTGTACATGGCATTCATTGACCTTGCAAAGGCATTCAACACAGTGAATCGCAGTGCTCTCTGGACCATCCTCCAAAAAATCGGGTGCCCTGACAAATTTGTGAACATCCTGCGGCTCCTCCATGATGACATGATGGCAACAATCCTGGACAGCAGTGGCTCCCAAAGTGACCCATTTAAAGTGGAATCCGGTGTCAAACAGGGATGCGTTATTGCCCCAACTTTATTCTCCATCTTCATCGCTATGATACTTCACCTTGTTGATGGGAAGCTTCCCACCGGAGTGGAAATCATCTATCGGACAGGTGGCAAGCTATTCAACCTCAGCAGACTGAAAGCCAAAACCAAGGTTACAACATGTCATAGAACTCCAGTATGCTGATGACAACGTCATCTGTGCGCATTCAGAAGAAGACTTACAAGCCACTCTAAACACCTTCGCAGAAGCATACGAGAAGCTCGGCCTCTCATTGAACATCGATAAAACCTAAGTGCTGTTCCAGCAGTCACTGACCAACCCCTCTCCAATGCCAGCGATACAGCTTAATGGTGTAACATTAGAAAATGTTGACCATTTCTGCTACCTTGGCAGCCACCTCTCCACCAAAGTCAACATCGACACCGAAATACAACACCGCCTGAGCTCTGCAAGTGCAGCATTTTCCAGAATGAAGCAGAGAGTGTTTGAGGACTGGGACATCCGTAGGGATACCAAGGTGCATGTCTATAAAGCTATTGTCCTCCCAACCCTGCTCTATGCCTGCGAAACATGGACTGTCTACAGACGTCACATGCAACTCCTGGAATGATTCCATCAGCGCTGCCTCTGGAAAATCCTGCAAATATCTTGGGAAGACAAGCGGACAAACGTCAGCGTGCTAGAAGAAGCAAAGACCACCAGCATTGAAGCAATGGTCCTCCACCATCAACTCCGCTGGACCAGCCACACTGTCCGGATGCCCGACCACCGCCTCCCAAAGCAGTTCCTCTACTCTGAACTTAAGAACGGAAAACGGAATGTTGGTGGTCAGGAAAAGAGATGTAAAGATGGGCTCAAAGCCAACCTTAAAAACTCTGGCATAGACACTGAGAACTGGGAAGCCCTGGCCCTTGAGAACTCCAGCTGGAGGTCAGCTGTGACCAGCAGTGCTGCAGAATTTGAAGAGGCACGAATGGAGGGCGAAAGAGAGAAACCTGCCAAGAGGAAGGCGCATTAAGGGACCGCCTTCCGTCTGGAAACCAATGCCCTCACTGTGGGAGAAGATGCAGATCAAGAACAGGGCTCCACAGTCACCTACGGACCCACCCTGGAGGATTATCCTACTGGGACAAGGAGGGCTCGCCTAAGTAAGTAAGCAACATGAGCATGTGGGGAACGCGGGGGCGGGGCCTCCCTTCCCGGTCACGCCCCCTCCCGCCCCGCCCCCTGACGTCACGCACTCCTCCTCCTCCCCCCTCCCAGCCTGCCTCCATCCGGGCTGCTCCCCGCCTCTCATTGTCAGGAGGCGCCCGCGCTGCAGCACTCGGGCCGGATCCAAGCGCCCCCCCCCCCCCCGCTTCGAGGAGAAGGGGTCCCCGGCGGGGAGGCCCTGCAGTGCCGCCCTGGGCTCCGGGAAAGAGGTAAGGAAGCGGGGCAGCGAGAGAGAGAGAGACAGGCAGGGAGAGAGAGAAAGTGCTGCCCCAGCCCAGGAATGTGAGGCATCCGCTTTGTTCCAAGGGAGAGAGGAAGAAAGTGCGCTCTTGGGCTGTTTCCTTCAGGAAAAGAGCGCAAGCCCGCCTTGTTGGGGGAACTTCCCAGGTTCTTCCCAAGGAAGGAAGGAGGGAGGGAGGGAGGGCTGGGCCCTTCTTCCTGCGCAGGAAATGGAGGAGGAGGAGGAGGAGGGCGGGAGAGAAGGAGCTGCAGGCCCGCTCCCCTGGAGGAAGGAGGAGAGTGTGGAACGCCTCTTCAAGGCTGTGGAGCCCCTCAGAAGCCCTCCTTCTTGCAGGTCTCAGGCCTGGGCCAACTTGGGCCAACCTCCTTCCAGGTGCTTCGGACCCCCAACTCCCCCCATTCCTAACATCCGGTGGGAGTTGGAAGTCCACAAAACACCTGGAGGGAGGGCCCAAGTTGGCCCAGGCCTGGCATATTGGAACCTGATTGGTTCCTAAAACATATCACTGTGGGTGGTGGGCTTACCTGCTTTGAACTGGATTATGTGGCAGTGTAGATGGGTCCAGAGCAGGCATGGGCCAACTTGGGCCCTCTAGGTATTTGGGGCTTCAGTTCCCACAGCTCCTAACAGCATCAGCCCCCTTCCTGTAGAAGGGAACTGGAGAAGGGAGAATGTAGGCAAGTAGCTATCCCAGGCTTGGGCAAACTTCGGCCCTCCAAGTGTTTTGGACTTCAATTCCCACAACTCCTAACAGCTTCAGGCCCCTTCCTTTTCCCGCTTGAGCTGCTTTAAGTAGGCCTTCACCAACCTGGAGAAGGGAGAATGTAGACAAGTAGCTATCCCAGGCTTGGGCAAACTTGGGCCCTCCAAGTGTTTTGGACTTCAATTCCCACAACTCCTAACAGCCTCAGGCTCCTTCCTTTTCCCGCTTCAGCTGCTTAAGTATGCATTCACTGAGCTGGAGAAGGGAGAATGTAGGCAAGTAGCTATCTCAAGCTTGAGCAAACTTCGGCCCGCCAAGTGATTTGGACTTGAACTCCCACAATTCCTAACAGCCTTAGGCGCCTTTCTTTTCCTACCTCAGTCGCTTAAGTAGGCTTTCACCGAGCTGGAGAAGGGTGAATGTGGGCAAGTAGCTATCCCAGGCATGGGGAAACTTGGGGCCTTCCTCCAGGTGTTTTGGACTTCAACTCCCACCATTCCTAACAGCCTCAGCCCCCTTCCTTTTCCTGCCTCAGCTGCTTAAGTAGGCCTTCACTGAGCTGGAGAAGGGAGAATGTAGGGAAGCAGGTATTCCAGGCATGGGCAAACTTGGGCCCTCCAAGTGTTTTGGACTTCAACTCTCACAATTCCTAACAGCCTCAACCCTCTTCCTTTTCCCGCCTCAGCCACTTAAGTAGGCTTTTACCGAGCTGGAGAATGTAGGCCAGTAGCTATTCCAGGCATGGGGAAACTTGGGGCCTTCCTCCAGGTGTTTTGGACTTTCAACTCCCACAATTCCTAGCATCCTCAGTCCCCTTCCTTTTCTCCCCTCAGCTGCTTAAGTAGGCCTTCACCAAGCTGGCGAAGGGAGACTGTAAGCAAGTAGCTATCCCAGGCTTAGACAAACTTGGGCCCTCCAGGGGTTTTGGACGTCAACTCCCACAATTCCTAACAGCCTCAGGTCCCTTCCTTTTCCTGCCTCAGCTGGTTAAGTAGGCCTTCACTGAGCTGGAGAAGGGAGAATGTAGAGAAGCAGCTATCCCAGGCGTGGGCAAACTTCAGCCCTCCAGGTGTTTTAGACTTCAACTCCCATAATTCCTAACAGCTTCAAACCCTTTCCTGAAAGGTCCTGAGGCTGTTAGGAATTGTGGGAGTTGAAGTCCAAAAACATCTGGAGGGCCGGAGTTTGCCCATGCCTGGTCCAGAGTGTCACACCCAAGGTTTGCGATCCAAATCCAGCCCACCTTGTTTTATGTGGCCCGCATTTCAGAGCTTGTAGCATTTCAAATAGTTGTGCTTGCATGTTGCTTTGTGTTTGTTAAAATTCACAGAACGTGGTCAATGATTGAAGCCCGTGTGCGATATGGTTTCTGAGGTTATTTAATGATATCTTAAGGCATAGTTACATTTACACAGTCTTAACCACTGCACCGTTGAATTGAGATGTTGACAAACTGGAATGTGTCCAGAGGAGGTTGACTCAAATGATCAAGGCTCTGGAGAACAAGCCCTATGAGGAGTGGCTTAAAGAGCTGTGCATGTTTAGCCTGGAGAGGAGACATGATTAGGGCCATGTAGAAGATGTGAGTGGAAGCCATAGGGAGGAGGGGGCAAGCTTGTTTTCTGCTGCCCTGGAGACCGGGACGTGGAGCAATGGCTTCTAACTACAGGATCACACCTGAGCATTAGGAAGAACTTCCTGACTGTGAGAGCTGTTCAACAGTGGAACTCTCTGCCCTGGAGTGTCGTGGAGGCTCCTTTTTTGGATGCTTTTAAACAAAGGCTGGATGGCCATCTGTCGGGGTGCTTTGTGATTATCCTGTTTCTTGGCAGGGGGTTGGACTGGATGACCCACAAGGTCTCTTCCAACTCTATGATTCTACATGGTTGTTTGAAGGCAGCCATAACGCTGATATAGCCTAGGGATGAAAATGAGCTAGACACCCCTGCTTTATGGTTTTATTTCTGCCATTTTTCTTTCTCCTTCTTTCATGGCCCTTCCACACAGCCATATAACCCAGAACAACAAGGCAGAAAATCCCACAATATCTGCTTTGAACTAGAATATCTGAATTTACTCTGCCATATATCTCAGTTCAAAGCAGAAAATGTGGGATTTTCTTCAGCTGTGTGGAAGGGGCCTCAGTGTCCTTTACGGCATTGTCATGGGTAGAAATTGGGCTTTCCCCACAATGGATGAATCCGTAACAGTAAAACTTTGTATCTTGCCTTTCGCCCTATCGTGGAGCTCTTAAATATTGTATCCAGGAAGCAGTTCGATAAGAAAAAGGTTGTAATGCAATGGATTAAACCCTTTTGCTGGCAGGACTGCTTACCGAAAGGTCGGCGGTTCGAATCCGGGAAGCAGGGTGAGCTCCTGTCTGTCAGCCCCAGCTTCCCATGCAGGGACATAAGAGAAGCCTCCCACAGGATGGTAAAACATCCAGGCATCCCCTGGGCAACGTCCTTGGAGACAGCCAATTCTCTCACACCAGAAACAACTTGCAATTTCTCAAGTCACTCCAGACACGGGGAAAAAAACCCCTTAGGTCGGATGGCATGAAAAGTTTGGATGGAGCACATGACTCTAAGGAGAAAGTGAAACCTTGGATCCTTGGAGTTTAATGCTGGAAGCCATTGCAATTAGGCCGCATGAATCTGGGAGACAGATTCAGCAGCAGCAATAAACGGTCCGCTGTTGTTGCTTTATGTATACAACACATTCCTTTAAAAAATACATGGTTTATTATTCTGTTTTGTTTGTTCTTCTCAAGTCTTTTATTATCGCAACAGTCTGGCAAGGCCGGCAATAGATTTTAACTGAATTTTTAAAATACTTTTTATATTTAATTCAATTTTAATGTTTGCATATTTGTATATTTTAATTTGTATGCTAATGTTTTTATGTTAAGTCCCTTTGAGTCTCCTTCAGGAGAGATAAAGTGGGGTATAAATTAATAAAATAATAATGTGTTGTCAAAGGTTTTCATGGCCAGAATCACTGGGTTGCTGTCGGTTTTCCGGGCTGTATGGCCATGTTCCAGAAGCATTCTCTCCTGACTTTTCACCCACATCTATGGCAGGCATCCTCAGAGGTTGTGAGATCTGTTGGAAACTAAGCAAGTGGGGTTTATATATCTGTGGAATGATGTCCAGGGTGGGAGAAAGAACCTCACCTACTCGAAGCAAGTTGAAATGCTGCAGTTGGCCACTTTGATCAGCATCGAATGGCCTTTTAGCTTCAAAGCCTGGCTGCTTCCTATCTGGGGAATCCCCTGTTGGTATCCTCGATGAAGCGGAAAAATTCCAGACAAAAGGCAGTCGGGGCCAGCTAACACCCAACAGGGGATTCCCCCAGGCAGGAAGCAGCCTGCTGGACACCACTTGTTCCTGAACAAACCCTAGTGATCCCATCTATGACTATATATTTTTTTTTCTTTTTAAACTAGAACAAATACAGCATCGTGTGTTAGAACTCCTGGTTGTCATTGCTCATGTTTACAGTTTCAAGTGACATACTATCAAACCTGTACTTGTCAATACAGAGGTTGGATTACTCTGCAGGAGGTCACTATTGGGGCAGGGGAAGTGAATGTTAATAAGTTGCTGTGAGTTTTCCAGGAACATTCTCTCCTGACATTTCACCCACATCTGTGGCAGGTATCCTCCGAGGTTGTGAGGTCTGTTGGCAGCTAGGCAAGTGGGATTTATATATCTGTGGAATGTCCAGGGTGGGAGTAAGAACTCTTGTGTGTTGGAAGCAAGTGTGAATGTTGTAGTTGGCCAGCTTGATTAGCATTGAATAGCCTTGCAGCTTCCAAGGCTTTGCTGCTTCCTAGCCTGGGGGGAAATCTTTGTTGGGAGTTGATTAGCTGGCCCTGGTTGTTTCTTGTCTGGAATTCCCCTGTTTTTTGAGAGTTGTTCTTTATCTGTTGTCCTGATTTTAGAGTATTTTAATACTTGTAGCCAGATTTTGTTCATTTTCATGGTTTCCTCCTGAATGTTGCAGTTGGCAACATGGTGCTCATTTCCATTTCTAAGCCAAAGAGCCAGTGTTGTCTGTAGACACCTCCAAGGTCATGTGTCCGGCATGAATGCATGGAGCGCTGTTATTTTCCCAACGGAGCTGTATCTATTGATCTACTCACATTTGCATGTTTTCGAACTGCTAAGTTGGCAGAAGCTGGGGCTAACAGTGGGAGCTCATGATGTTCCCTGGATTTGAACCTGCGACCTTTCAGTCGACAAGTTCAGCAGTTCAGCAATTTCACCCACTTCACCACTGGGGGCTCCTTGCTTAGCCCCAGTGGCCACCTTGCTTAGCACTAAATGGCCCTTGCAGCTTCAAAGCCTGGCTGCTTCCTGCCTAGAGAAATACATTGTTAATACATTGGGCAGTTTTAATGTTATGCCATTTGAAGAGCAGATAAATGTGTGGACCTCTGGATGTTTTTGGACCGGAGGAGGGAGCAAGCTTGTTTTCTGCTTCCTTGGAGACTAGGAACCGGAACAATGGCTTCAAACTACAAGAGAGGAGATTCCATCTGAACATTAGGAAGAACTTCCTGACTGTGAGAGCCGTTCAGCAGTGGAACTCTCTGCCCCGGAGTGTGGTGGAGGCTCCTTCTTTGGAAGCTTTTAAGCAGAGGCTGGATGGCCATCTGTCAGGGGTGATTTGAATGCAATATTCCTGCTTCTTGGCAGGGGGTTGGACTGGATGGCCCATGAGGTCTCTTCCAACTCTTTGATTCTATGATTCTATGATCTCCCATGGGTCCTTCTTGTATCATCAGTGTTGTGGGGAAATGGTCAAACTGAAGTCCAGCAGCGTCTGGCTGGCAATACTTTTTCCATTGCTGGAATGGGATGCTATGAGTGTTCAACAGTCTGAAAAATGGTAGCCTTCATGTGTTATGTTTGTTTCTACTTTTTTAGTCTGCTGTGAAGACCTAGAGCTTTCCAAACATTTCATGTTGTTGACACACTTTTTAGTCATGCATCATTTTGCGACACAGTAATTCAGTTTTACTAGCAAACTGCAGCTTAAACCAACCTCTTATAAGAGATACTAACGTATACATAAATTATAATAATGAAATGTATGAGCATTTATCTCATGAAATCTTTAAAAAAATGTGATTCATTGCTTATTTCACATAGACTCAGAGGTGTCTCACTACATTTGTGTGACACACCTACACGGTGCAGCCAATACACCAATGTGTCACGACACATTTTGGAGAGCTTTGACCTGAAGGGAGCGCCTGCATAGAGCATACCCAATGGGCAAGTGGTTCAGGGAAGCTCAAAATGCAGTAACCAGTCAAGAACTCATCTGCGTCAGGAAGACTTGTTTTAATCAAACTTCACCCCCAGGGTAGAGATGTTTGTGCTCAATTTACTCTGAGGAATTTTTGCAGCTTTCTCTAAAATGAAACCAGCTCCCTTGCTCATAGAAGCAGATTTTGGGTGTGAATCTGAGCATGTTTATTGCCTTCTGGGTCTATTTTTATTTATTCAGGGCTGATGAGTGAGCAAGACTGTTTTAGGAGCATGGGAAGGAGCCAGACCATTGCTTTCTGAGGAAACAATGCATTTGTTTTCACTAAAGTTCTATGGAATTCAGCACTTTTGGCTGTGGCCAAGCTATTGTCTGAAAGAGAAGCAGGACAAGGGTTTTTGCTTTCCTTAATTATTAATTGTGCCCGGTTCCTCTGTTGGTGCTCTGATACTAAATTTGGCTCAGCAAGCCAAAGGCAGCATTCTTTCCTCCGTTCTCTCCAATTACCAGTGCCCTGTGGTTACTTAAAAGAAAGGCACTTTGCTTATACCTGAGCATGCTTTTTAAAAAAATCTGATCAACACACATTTGTTGCCACAAATATTACACCTGTTTCTGGATATATTTGACTTTCTGTGTCTTAAAATGGCACCAGTTTCCCCCTATGAACTCTAGTTTATGAGATATAGAACATATGTCATATACTAGTCACCATCTGCTCATCCATAAAAAATCATGATAACCATAGCTAAGAAACTGAGCTGATGCGGTCTACCTTATTTATTTATTTTGTATCAAAAGCATTGCATAAATTCGTATAAAATTGATAAAAATAGAAGGAGCGCAGGCAGCTAAATTTTTTTTGACCAGAAACGGGCAACAGCAATGGCATTGTCTGTAGCCTCCAACAATTCTTCCTCTGTACATGAGGCAGGACATAGTGGACAAGCCTACAGATGCGGAGTTGTCTACCTAATGCAAGCCTCTGAATCAGCGCTCTGAAGAACTCCAAAAAACAGGCCTGAAAACCAAGGTAGTAAGAAGAATGTGTGTGTGTGTTTCTGTATTTTGGAAGTAGGAATGTTGAACTTCTGGAAGAACCGCCAGAAGAGCTGGAACGGGCCAAACTAAAGGCTTATCCAGTCCAGCGTTCTGTTCCCATAGAGGTCAACCAGATGCTTGTAGGGCTCTCACAGCAGGACATGAATGTAGTAGCACCCTTCTGTTCTATGTTCCCCAGCAGAGGTGTATTCCTTTTGACATTGCAGATGATATAGCCATCAAAACTAGTAGATGACACTCAATGAATTCATCTAATTGCCTTTTAAAGCCACCCAGGGTGGTAACCGTTTGCTCACCTCCTGAAAGCACATTCCTTATTTTAATTATGCCATATATGAATAAGTCATAAAATAACCTTTCTTCTGTCTTGCATCATTCAGCAGATTCTATTGTTGTTGTTATTATTATTATTATTGCATTTGTTACCAATACTACTATAATAAATAATAGTAAAACTTTATTTATATCCCTCCACCATCTCCCGTAGGGACTTGGGCGGCTTACAAAATAGCACACAAAGATGCCATACATAAAATACATAAAATATAATACATCAACATAAAAACTATAAAACATTACATTACTATGACTACTATTATTATTCTTTGCGTGTTTAAACTTGGTTAACACGGTTATTATGAGAATGGAATTAAAATGTATTTCAGCCCACTTACCATTTTCTTATGGAGCCCCCGTGGCACAATGGATTAAACCCTTGTGCTGGCAGGACTGCAGACCGAAAGGTCGGTGGTTCGAATCTGAGAGCAGGGTGAGCGCCCGTCTGTCAGCTCCAGCTTCCCATGCAGGGACATGAGAGAAGCCTCCCAAAGGATAGTAAAACAACTGGGCATCCCCTGGACAGGCTGTTAATTCTCTCACACCAAAAGTGATTTGCAGTTTCTCAAGTCACTCCAGACATGGAAAAAAGTTTTTTTATATATCCAATTCCATACCTTTGTGTTGTTTCCATTGCTTTTCCTGCTCCCCCCCGCCCCCATGTTAAAATGTTTCCTAATTTTCGTGGCATCATTGGCATATATGATGCCTCTGAGCATGTAGAATGAGGGAAAAGTAATTCTAAACAAAGAAGGAATGCCATTTGCCATGGTGATTCTTTTATTAATAGCGAGTTGTTGAATGTTTTGGGCTTTCCCTATGTTTTTTTTCTTTTTGCCATGCTTATTTCATTTTTTAGACTGAAGATGGTTTTGGTTTTCTTTTTCCAAAAACATCCTTTCTTCCTTTCATGCCTGAAGCAGCACTGAGAAGTGTGTTGGTGGATAATAGGTTAATGACAGATTTTAAGAGAAGTTGGCTCCAATACAAGAGTAGGGCATGTTTTTGTTCCCGAAGTAAAATTCATTTCGGAGGGGAACTGTGTTCAAGTTGTGTTCTAAAGACCACAGGGTGGGCTCAAAGGATAGTCGGTGGAAAATATGAAATTTAAAAAAATGAATTTCAACATTTCCTACCAAACATAAACATCACAGCTCAATTCTGTGCATGTCTGTATGTTCCTATACAAATCGACCCAGGTTTAAAGATCACAGATATAGCTAGTGCAGTCCTTCCTGGTGGCTGCTCCTAAACTTTGGATGCTGCCAAGGGATGTGCAGTTGTTCCTTTTCCTGCATTCTTTTTGCTGGCAGACCAATTTCTTATTTAAACAGGTCTTCAGCTTTTAACCGCTTGGTGCACAACATGTTGATTTTAATGTCCTTTTAACTATACTAAATTCATGTTTCTAAGCATTTCAGAGTTTTTAATATTTGTGTTTCAGATTGTTTTTAGCTATATTACTTTAATTATTGCGTGAGTTGTTTGGGTCCCATATGGAAGAAAGGCAGGTTATACATTAAATAAGTGAGCTCCAGGGCAATGGTTTCTCGGGGTGCAAAGAACGGTCCAGTTCTCAGCTACCTTGGGCCTAATACTACGAAAAATGTGGGATATAATAAAATAGATGCAGACATAACAAAATGAGTGGAGCAACTTCTGATTATTTGAGCCTAAGGAAAGGGGGCACATTGTTGTTCTGCTTCTGGCAGCAAAATATCTCAGCATGGTGCCATTTTTCCTGGTGCTACCACTGAAGTGAACCCCTACAAGCATTCTTTGTTAACAAAGAAGGGCTAAAGTTGGAAAAAATATTTTTTTGGACTGCAACACCCAGTGTGGTCAAGCTGCAGGGAGAGAACATTGCTAAGTGCTCTGTTAGTTGGCAAAGTAGCATCATTTTTCTCTCAACAGGAGTTATATTTTGAACTGAGTAACTGTTAAAGGAACAATCCTAAATATTTACCATATTTATACCCTGCCCTTCTCACCCCGATGGGGATTCAGAGCGGCTTTACAGGACACACATATGGTAAACTTTCAGTGCTGATCATACAATCTTATTTTCAGCATCTTGGAGGCTTTGCTTGACTCTGGCCACAGAGGGATTCTGTTGCTCCATCTTCCATGCTGAGGAGTTTTCCTCCAATCAATGCCCTTAAGAGCACATTTATTACCTCCTCATTAAAAGCGGTACCTATTTTATCTACTTGCATTTCTGCTTTCGACCTGCTAGGTGGGCAGGTGAGCTGGTCTAGCGGTGGGTGCTCACCCCGACCCGGGCTCAACCTGCCGATCTGCCTTTCGGCAGGATTTTTCTGCAGAACAATGGTTTAGCCTGCCGTGCTAAGCCCGCCCTCTCAAATATCTCAAAAGTACCAGATCCTGTCGGATCTTGGAAGCTAAGGAGGGCCAGTCCTGGCAGGACTACCTCTGCCTACATAAAACTCTATGGGGTTGCTGTAAGTTAACAGGCAATTTGAAAGCCTGTGCAACAAACACAACTGTTGAAGGCTCACGAAGATAGAACCAAAATTGACAGCCCTTATTTCTTATTTTTCTGGTGTGCTATGCAAGGCAGACATTGAAAGCAGAATGAGACCGCTAACTCCATGTGCTTCACACACTCTGTGTGGAACTACTAATTTCTTATAGTTTCATACTGACCCCAAGGTGGTGTCAATGGGTTAAACCGTTGTGCTGGCATTTCACACCAGTTGTGACTTCCAGTTTCTCAAGTCGCTCCTGACATGAAAAAAAAAAAATACTGACCCTTTTGGATTAGCTCCCAAATTGTCCTTCCATTAAACAAAATTAGACAACAGTCTTAGGTAGCAAATATTAGGGGGCACTCCCCAGCTCCTCCTCTAGACCATCAGCTTGTGTCAATGGCAGGTCAGGTCTGCTGTTTAGTCCTTTGCCTCAAGCAGGGATATATCCTGGGCAGACACTACAGGCTCTACCTTAAGCCCATTTCTGACTTTGTTCCGCCAAGTTGAAACAAGGGGAAAGTTTGAGGTGTAGCTCATGAGAACATTGCCTCTCACAAATAAGAATTCTCTCTCCCCCCCCCCCCCGCCTGCCCACCCGCCCACCCGCCTTGCCCATGAAATTTTCTTTTATTCCTTACATTTCTAACATTGTCAAGAATGAGACATTGAAAACCATTAACACCTGGGACTCTTCTATTTGCTGTGTTCGCATTCCATTGGTAATGTGCTCCTTTTCGTTGGATGCCGCCCTAAAGTGTATTTCTTAATGCTTGACTGAAAGTTTAAGTTACTGCAATGCTAGAAATGTGGAGTTTTAAGGTAAAATGTAACTACTAGGGGACTGGATTCTTATTGTGGAAGCCCAGTGTGAGTAGCAAGAGGAGACAAGCCCATTTCCTTTCCATTAGCCAGCTGCTGGTGCCTATGCATGAGGATCACTCTGATACTCTGATTATTCTACCCAATAATCTACACAGGTTTGCAAGCCATTTCCCCCCTTTCAGCCAAAAAATGTACGCGGAAAGATCATTTTGATGCCACTAGGAGGCAGAAAACTATGCCAATCTGCTTTAATTCAACCAGCAATCTTAGCAGCAGATGCCCTAATTTTAGTCCCCTCAGGCCTGGCATATGTGATTGGTTCTTAATGCACAGCACTCCTGAAGGTGGGCTTACCTGTTTTGAACTGGATTATATGTCAGTGTAGATGCGTTCAGAGTAGGCATGGGCTAACTTGGGCCCTTCAGGTGTTTTGGACTTCAACTCCCACAATTCCTAACAGCCTCAGGCCTCTTCCTTTTACTTTTCCCTTTCCTTGTCCGCTTAAGTGACTGAGGGGGGAAAGGAAAGGGCCTGAGGCTGTGGGGATTGTGGGAGTTGAGGTCCAAAACACCGGGAGAGCCCATTGGCCCATGCTGGGTCCTGAGTGTCATGGCCAAGGCCCGCGGTCCAAATCCATCCTGCCATGTTCTATGTGGCACACATTTCAGAGCTTATAGCATTTCAAATGTGGCTACCAGTCCAGTAAGCTTCTCCCAGTGTCCTAGTCGAGCATCCAGACCACCACATTCTCAATACTTTTGAATAAATCTGTATTTGTGTATGCAAACATGATAAGATATCTTGGAGATGGGACCCAAGTCAAACACAGAATAAATTTATGTCTTATGTACATCTATGCCTGAAGATAATTTCATACAATGATTTTGTGCATGAAACAGTTTCTATACATTTAACCATGCTGAATTCTTTGCCTTCTTTGACGCCTGCTTGACAACAACTGGTTATACCTGGGGTTTACAAACACAACTGCTGTCAGGCGCAATATGGAGACAGGTAGATCAGTGGAAAATGGGTGAAACAATGCCCAGAAGCAGCCCAAGTATGCTTTAAGGATTAGGGAGCTAATGGAAAAAATAATACTTTAGCTGATCTCCATCACATACCAGAAGTATGAAGGGATTGGTGATAGCATGGGTGGAAATACAGGATATGTGTCTGTCGGTCAATATTCTGGTTGTGTACAAAATCTTGTTCTCAGGACTAGTAAAGATGGAGGCTAGAACCTAAAGGTAATTTTAATAGGGTGGCTGCCACAACTGTTTGAAGGGCCTTTCCAAAGTACTTAAAAGGATCAAAGAAGGCTTTTCTGTGTAACTATGTGTGTGTGGGGAGGGTGTAGTTTGATAAGCCTAGGTTAATCCACACACTTTGTTATGGAATGGTGGGTGTACTTAAATTCTCTTTTGCAGGTATGTTTGTTTCTTCCTCCAATGTCTGGGTGTGGGGAGGTGCAGACAAAATGGCACCATCCAGCCACAGAAGGGAGGGAGCACAAGACCTGGGTGAATGCCAGGCTTTTCAGAAATACAAAAAGATGGGAGTGGGACACAGGGACCTTAGTTGGAAGGGCATTCTCCAGTATGGGTACACTAAATGTGTGGGTACACTTAGAGCAGTGGTTCTCAACCTTCCTAATGCCGTGACCCCTTAATGCAGTTCCTCATGTTGTGGCGACCCCCAACCATAACATTATTTTTATTGCTACTGCTATGAATTGTAATGTAAATATCAGGATGTATTTTCATTCACTGGACCAAATTTGGCACAAATACCCAATACACCCAAATTTGAATACTGGTAGGGTTGGGGGGCATTGATTTTGTCATTTGGGAGTTGCAGTTGCTGTGATTTATAGTTCACCTACAATCAAAGAGCATTGTGAACTCCACCAACGATGGAAATGAACCAAACTTGGCACACAGAACTCCCATGACCAACAGAAAATACTGGAAGGATGTGGTGGGCATTGACTTTGAATTTGGAAGTTGTAGTTCACCTACATCCAGAGAGCACTGTGTTTCCTGATGGTCTTTGGTGATCCATTTGACACCCCCTCATGACCCCCCAGGGGTCCCGACCCCCAGGTTGAGAAACGCTGACTCGGAGGCAACAGAATGTTGCTTAACTATTAGTGACAGAGGGCACAGATAACTAGGGAGGAAAGGAAGGAAGACTGGAATAATGGAATGGATTAATGTGGAGGCGGTCATGGCGGAGTGAGTGGAACAATGAACAGGAAGTCTCTGTTGCGACATTTTCACAGGTCTCATTTGTATGATATATTCCTTATGTTACACATTTCACAATGAGCTCTTCTACATATTTGGCCAACTTCTCACATTATGTAAAGATGTATCATAGAAGGGCCATGACTTGCAACAATGAAAAGAGGAGCCAGTTTTTTAAAAGAGGGAGAGAGGGCGATGAAACAATTTTGTGGACTGCCATGCTTGAATAAATCCCACCAGCTGTTCTAGGATAGTACATAATCTTGAAATTATTTAAAGGCAATGTGAATGACTAGCTGGAAAGCCAGATTTTTATTTTTTTTCCCAAATAATTTTTATTAAACATTTTATAAATCAACACAGGGAAAGAGGGGGAACAATAACAAGAGGATAGAAAAGAAGGAAGGGTAGCACAAAAACACAACAAAAAAAAACACCTAAACTAATCTAAAATGACCTCCACTCCAACCTCAGGATCTTCTCACTCTACTTCTCCAACTTACTTATCTATTCTTGTCCTCTAAAACTTTTATCTTTAAGTTTCTTTTCGTAGTCATAGAAAAAGGTCCAGTCTGTTCTCTTTAGCGATTTTCCAGTATTTCTTCTCATCAAAAAAGTTAGTTCATCCATGTCTCTTGTTTCTTTAACTTTCTCCAACCATTCTTCAATGGTCGGTATTTGGTCATTCTTCCAATATTTGGCAAAAACAATCCTTGCCGCTGTAGTGTAGTATGTAAATAATTTGTCTTCATTCTCATCCAGTTTAAAATCCGAATCTGTAAATCCCAATAAATAATACTCAGGTTTCTTTTTGAATCTCTTCTTCAACATCTTTTGTGTTTCCTCATGGACCGAAGCCCAAAACTTAGTTGTATCCTTACAAGTCCACCACATATGGTAGAATGTGCCTGTTTGTTCCCCACATTTCCAACATTTATCTGAGACATTTTGATACATATGACTAAGTTTATTCGGTGTCAGATACCATCTATAAAACATTTTATACCAATTTTCTTTCAGGTCCATGGCATATGTATATTTCAACTTTTTGTTCCATATTTGCTCCCATTCTCTAAACTGGATGGGTCGTCTTAAATTTTCGGCCCACTTAATCATACATGTTTTCACCTGTTCAGTTTCCGTTTGCCATTGGACCAATTTATTATAGAGTATTGTCACTGTTTTCTTTTGTATTCTTAATACTTTATCCCATGTGTTTTCTTCCCAGTCAAAACCAATTTTTTGATCTTGTTTGAAATATTCTTTAATTTGTAAATAATGTAACCAAGTTATATTGCCATAAGAGTTCTTGAGTTGTTCAAAAGATTTAATCTCCATTTTCCCTTTTACCAAGATGTCCTTATATCTTGGCCAAACCCTCCATCCTAACAATCTTCTTTGATGTGCCTCCATTGCTGAAACCCACAATGGTGTGTTTTTGTAAAAGAGAGCTTTATATCTCATCCATGTCCTCAGTAGGGAGGCTCGCACAAAATGATTACCAAATTTTTTTTCTTTTAATTCTCTATTATACCAAACATATGCGTGCCATCCTACTCTCAGGTCATGACCTTCTAAATTTAAACACTTTTCTTTGTCTAACGTCATCCAGTCTCTTATCCATGACAGAGCACATGCCTCATGATAAGTCTTCAAATCAGGAAATCCCAACCCTCCTCTAGATTTTTTATCTATCAGATTTATGTAGTTTATTCTTGGCCTTTTTCCTTTCCAGACAAATTTCAATAAATCCTTCTTCCATTTTTTGAATAGGGTTTGATTTCTTATTATCGGAATATTTTGAAATAGAAATATAAGTTTTGGTAGAACATTCATCTTTATTAAAGATATCCGGCCAAGAAGTGATAGGTTTAAAGAGTTCCATTTTAGTAGATCTTTTTGAATTTTCTTCCAAACTATTTCGTAATTATTCTTCAGAAGTTGACCATTTCTCGCTGTAATCCAGACTCCGAGGTATCTAATTTTCTTAACACTCTCTATCCCCACTTGTTGTTGTATCTTTGCTTGTTTCTCCTTTTCCACATTCTTAAATAGGAGCTTTGTTTTCTTCATATTCATTTTAAAGCCTGCCACTTTTCCGAATTGTTCTATTTTTGTTATCCAATTTTGTAAATTTTTCTCTGGATCCTCAATCGTTCCTAATAGATCATCCGCAAACGCTCGTATCTTGTATTCAAATTTTCCAATTTTCGCTCCTTTTATCTTTTCATCTTCTCTTCTCAAGCCAGATTTTTATGTAACTTTTTAATGCATGTATAGTTTAATGCCAGCCCTTTTGACTGCAATTTGGACATTTTATGATGCAGTAGACCAGTGGTTCCCAACCTGTAGTCCGTAGACCACCAAGAACAAAATATGGTCCGTGGCCTCACCATCACTATACCGTTGCATCAAAACCACGTGGCAACAAGAGCGACTGACCTCACAAAACCTTCTTATTGTGCTGAGGCAATGAAGATGTCACAAGGGGAGAGGCTGACTACCCATGAAAGATTACTACTACCACATCAGCTCTAGATTATTAAATATGGTTTTCTGTGGGCAAGCTGATGGCAACTACTGGATGGCATACGTTCTGTATCAGAAACTAGAGCTGATGTGGTCTATCCAATGCAATTTTCTGAATCCGCACCCCAAATAGCAAAACCAAATCTAAAGCTGAGCAAAAACTGAATCGTAACCCTTTGGGTACTAATGTTGGAGTGTGGTCCCTGGTCAAAAAATGGTTGGGAACCACTGCAGTAAACTCATAGAGCTAGATGAAGTCTTAATCACACAAATAATAAATCAATTGAAATAAATGAGAAGTCATTGAATGGACCTTTAAAATTACAAGACAGATAACAACTTCACTTACTAAAACAAAGCATTGGATACTCAATGTATTGTCGAAGGCTTTCATGGCCGGAATCACTGGGTTGTTGTAGGTTTTTCCGGGCTATATGGCCATGTTCTGGAGGCAAATTTTCTCCTGACGTTTCGCCTGCATCTATGGCAAGCATCCTCACTACCTCTGAGGACGCTTGCCATAGATGCAGGCGAAACGTCAGGAGAAAAATTGCCTCCAGAACATGGCCATATAGCCCGGAAAAACCTACAACAACCCATTGGATACTCAATTAGAAAGATGACTATATAGATGAATCTGTGGATGTAGCATCATAAAGCAAAACGTAAGCACTTGAATTCAGTTGGCTATTAAAACCAGATGTGATTTTCTAAAGGGTCTGCTACTGTAGAAAGGAAGGTGTGTGCCATCTACCAAATTACCATCAGTGAGGGCCACTTTTTCCCCCAAAATATTTCATATCGTATGTCTACTGAAAAGTAAGTACTATTGAGTTTAAAAAGACTTAACTTTCATACTTGCTCAGATATCTTTTAGGCTTCAATTCCTAAAAGACTTTGCCAAGTTTTGCACTTACCACGGGAGCTCAACAAGATTTATTTCTGGGTAGCCAGGCATAAAGCTCTTGAGTATATGTGAAGATTTTGAGTATGTTGTATTAGTGATCTCTACAATGTGAGATTATGTTTGGAAGGGATGATGATGACTGACTGAAAGGCTTCAATTTGGAGGAGGCTGTTTGTAGTGACTGTCATTAAGTCTCTGGAGGTTTCAGGCATGGGGTTTTCCCAGCCCTATTTGATAGTTCCGTGGATTGAACCTGTGACCTTTATTGGGCAAAGGATGTTCTCTGCTATTAAGTTATTAGCTCCTCTCCGGTTGTATTTCACTCCTCAGTTCCCTTGGGGCTGAGGATGATTAAGAGAGGTTGGACCAAGTGACTTCATTATTCATATTTGGCTCTGGGGCTTCAAGCACGCCATTCATGTATTGAGTCGTGAAATGTCTTTGAGCTGTTGGGATTTTGCTTCTTATAATTGGCATCAGTAGTGAGTCTCCCATGACCCAAGGGGTGAACAGATATTCTGGTATGGATTTATTTACTGTATTTAGTTAATTTTTTCATTGAGGTATGCAACTGACACAGAGTTTTAATAACCCACCTTGAGCATTTGTAATCACCAATTCACATAATTGGCCAATTGTATATGGATCAGTGTATTGTGGTTTGCAATAGAAAAGACTCTAAGGTACATAGGGTTCCAAATGCTAAAAATACATATTTTGATTTAGCTCCACAAAACAAAGAAATAAGCTGGAAGATCTGGAAGCCAAACCTTATATAGAACGACTTAGAGTATGTTTAGCCCAGAGGAAAGAAGGTTAAGATGAGATGTGATAGTCATGTTTTAAGTATTTGAAAAGATAACAGATTGAGAAGGGAGCACGCTTGTTTTCTGCTGCACCAGAGACTAGGATATGGAGCAACAGATTCAAACTACATGAAGAGATTCTACCTGAACATCAGGGAAAAAACCTCCTGCTGGTAGGAGCTGTTCAACAGTGGACTCTGCTGCCTTTGAAAGCAGTGGTGTTCTTGGTGTTAAACAGAGGCTGGACAGCCATTTGTTCGAAGTGCTTCAATTATATATTGTCCATATGGCAAAGGGTTGGACTGGATGACCCTTGTGGTCTCTTCCAACAATATGATTCCGTTATTCTATGATAAGCTTAGATGCAAGAATTAAAAACAGCAACAGTGTATAGTAATGATAGAGCAACAGGAAAGCTTGAGGGGATGTTTTTGTCACCACAAAGTTCCGTTGCTTCATACTGAATTATCCGGGCTGTTTGTAAAATAATAATAATAATAATAATAATAATAATAATAATAATAATACTATTTTTATACTGTTGGTCATTTTGGATTCTGATCCTGTCCTCTGGGGTATTATTTTTCCTCCATTTTAGTGTTATCTGCAGATTTGATAAGCATTACCTCTATTCCATTGTCAAAGACCCCATCTACACTGCCATTTAATGCAGTTTGAAAGTAAATTCATGTAATGCCGTTGAATGCAATTCAAACTCCACACTGATCTGAATGGTCAATGTAGATGTGCCCCTAGTCTCTGGGTTTGCATTTTGCTTTCAGCTTTCATGTGGTATGGTATAAACAGGACAGGTGTCGCCTTCCTCTTGCTATAGGCAGCAATTTAAGGATGGATGGTTCCCTATGCTATGGCTGCGCTTCCATGCTCTGGCCATAATCCAGCCCACACTCCTTGATGTCATCATTTTATTGTGTAGCATGGGCAGGACTTGTTGCTTCTTGGGAACTAAATGAAGGATGTGAGTCAACATGCTTTTATTATTTATATATGTTGGTTGATTTTAACAGACTGTTTTGGGTACATGGTATAATCGGACACAAAATCAATACCTTGATAAAGTTTTGTTTCGATTAGATTTATAGAGGTTCATCTCAGTTACAGGCAGACTTATGCATGCTCACAAAAGTGAAGAAAAATATTTCTAGTAGATTAATCCATGTCTTGTTTCTTTGTGAATGGTGAGTACTCTTTTGGATCATGTTTGCAGGAAAAAGTCCTGAGCAGCACTCAGGAAAAAAACAACCCTTTTCAGAATTCTTTAGCTGTTATAGCAAGGCGTTGGGGAATTCTGGAAGCCTTGAATAAATAGTAATTCCTGCTCTTGCTGTTATATGTGATTTTAGATAACCAAAATATCATAGCAGCCTGAAATGACCATGGCCACAGTTAGACTTGAAAACACTTAGAGATAGCAGTTTCCAAAATCCCTCGTGTAACATTATAGTAAGCTTTCCTTCATTAGATCAGGGCTCTTGGTGTTTTATTGTCACAAGTACTCTTCCCCATAGCCATGTAGCATGGTTAGGTAACCTATGTCTCATTCCCATCATTCCCCTGCTTCTGCACTTTTGTTCTAGACCAGGCAGCTTCAGGGCTTTTCCTAAGATATTTGGAGATTTTGGAAAAGTTACATTTTTGGACAGCAACTACAGCACAATCTAAAACGTTTAGTCAAAAATTAACATTTCCAAAGTTGGAATAATGTGTTCAGGGAAAAGGGATGTTGACGCCAGAGTATGGAGATAGCATATTGCTTTGATTTGGAGCCAGTCATTCTGTCCATGCTGTGCGGGGCTGCTCCAGAGTTTCACCAAACTTTCTTTAATGTGGAGCTAAACTGGTTCAGCCCAGTTTGTCCCATATTAAGGATCAAACGTCCCTGGACATTGTTTGGACATTTAAGAGCAGACATGCCTCAAGACAGTTACCTTTATGTAGCAAAGTGTATTTATCACTTTGGACTACAGTTATATATGAAGGAGAATCACATTTTGATTGCTCCCCCTTATAATAAACTGCCTGTAAAGAGAAAACTAGATTTTAAAAAGCTTTTTACAAACCTTAGCCTGCTCTGCTGGGTTTCTGTGTGCAGACAATCAAACATAGCTGTGCATCCAAAAAAGTATCACTTACTCGGAGCTGTCATTTTATTCTCACCTCTTTCTATTGTGAATGTCAAGCTTCAGCAGAGCTTTGTTCACTTTGTGGATGAAAGTCTAGAAAGCTAAGTAGAGTTAATGCTGACTATTGATTTTAGTTCACTACAACCCCACTGCAATGCTGAACATGCAAATACCTACTACACTCTCAGGTGGGACTTAATGTATAAATAAGATTTTCAAATGGCTGAAATGAATAAATCAACTTTAATTCTACAGTGAGCTAATACACAAAAACTGCAAGAAGAATGGAAACCTTTTATGGATTTCATAAAAAAAAACAGAAAATATGACTACAATAGGATTTGTGAACTAAAAGTAAAATGAAATAATACTTGTGTATAAAGTGTATGATTTGCATATTTAAGAGTAAAAAAGTGTTAGAAAATTAATTGAGTTAATACTTTTGAATTAGAATAGAAAGATATACCACTTCAAGAAGGTTGATACTGTAGATATATATACATTATAGGAAGATTTAGTATGTGTAGAATCTACATGAATGATAATTATAATGCATATTTTCATGTATGTTACTAATTTACTAACAAAATTAATTAACTCTAAGATATGTATATAGATGACTGTTATTAAGAGTAGAAAAAATAGAGTGAATAAGTTAATTGATGAAAAAGGCTGAGAAAGGTGGTATACAAATACAGTAAGTAAATAAATTAAACAAATAAATAAGTAGAAGGAACACTCTGGTTTGGAAGAGAAGGAAAGAAGTAGCAATATAAGAAGACAAATGAAATCAATACAGATCCTGAAGGATAAACTTTTACTCTTGTTAGAGAAGATATCATAGTTGGAACTTTTCTTTCTTTCTTCCTATACTGAAGAATATGTATAACGATACTCCAGTGGGTGGAAAGGAGTAATAGAGTTGAACGTCATCTGTACACAGATGATGTTCAACTCTGTTACTCCTTTCCACCCACTGCTAAGGAGTCTGTTCAGGTCCTGAACTGGTGCTTGGCAGCTGTGATGGTCTGGATGAGGGCGAACAAATTGAAATTGAATCCAGACAAGAAAGAGGCACTAACTGGTCAGTCATAAGGCCAAACAGGGTATAGGGTTACAGCCTGTGCTGGACAGGGTTACACTCTTTTTGAAGGCACAGGTTCACAGCTTGGGAGTGATTCTGGATTCATTGCTGAGCCTGGAACCCCAGGTCTTGGCGGTGGCCAGGGAAGCTTTTTCATAATTAAAACTTGTGCAACAGTTGTGCCCATACCTTGGGAAGTCAGACTTGGCCACAGTAGTCCATGCTGTAGTTACATCTCTAATAGACTACTGCAACATGCTCCACGTGGGGTTGCCTTTGAAGACTGTTCGGAAGCTCCAAATGGTCCAACGGGGGACAGCCAGGTTGATCACCAAAGCAGGGTACAGGGAGCACAGAACCCCCCTGTCATGCCAGCTCCACTGGCAGCCAATCTGCTACCAAGCACAATTCAAGGTGCTGGGTTTAGCCTATAAAGTCCTAAATGGGTCTGGCCCAGTTTACCTGTCCGAACGTGTCTCCCTCTATGAAACATCTTGGTGGCTAATATCGTCCGGGGAATCACTGCTCTTGGTCCTGCCTCCTTCGCATGCGCAACTGGGGGGGGGGGGGGCGAGAATAGTGTTTTACATGCAAGTGTTTTGGGACAGATTATAATTCCCATTCTATAGCAGCAAGCCAGGCTAGGTTTTCCCTCTTGTTAAATGTGACTGGTATGATTTCCCTACCCCCAAGGAGAATTCATTCTGTATCTGGTTTTACTCCTCACACTAAGCCATCATTTAGCAAAATGTACACAAGTTGGAAAAGTTCCCATGAACCTTGACATAACAAATTCTATGGTATTTCTCCCATGCTGTGGGAAGGTTATAGCTGTTTTTAGTTCTGCTTTATTGGAAGTTCAGTTTACCACAGCATCTGAACTAGATATCATGTAGAGCAAACTCTATTTAACAAGTTAGCTTCACAATCCACTTTGGTTTGTTATAGACTGATCTAGCAATATGTAACAGCACATTGATGGCTGCAATGAAGTTCCCTCCTGGCCATGAAGGAAGAGAAGGGGAATATACATGAGTTAGATCTTAGCAAAACAAAGACATGAAGTGAATCTGACATGAAGTGAATCTGCACTTCTCTCAATCTTTGCTCAGAGAGCTGGTTCTGGGTTTGGTTCTGGTTTTTAACATCTTGTCTCCCATCCACAAAAATGCTTTTTTTGGTATGATATAGGCCAGGTATCATATAGATGTGTGAGCCTCCGGTGGCACAGTGGGTTAAACCGCTGAACTTGCTGACTGAAAGGTTGGTGGTTCAAATCTGTGGAGCGAGGTGAGTTCCCGCAGTTAGCCCCAGATTCTGCCAACCTAGCAGTTAAAAAAATGCAAATGTGAGTAGATCAGTAGGTACCACTTTGGTGGGAAGGTAACAGCACTCCATGCAGTCATGCTGGCCACATGATCTTGGAGATGTCTACGAATGCTGGCTCTTCAGCTTAGAAAAGGAGATGAGCACCACCTCCCAGAGCTGGACACAACTAGACTTAATGTCAAGGGGAAACCTTTACCTTTACTATTGGCCAGTAGTTTCTACCTTTGGATCCCCAAACGTTATTGGATTTCAGCTCCCAGATGCCGCAGCTAGTATGGTCAACAGCGTGGGATTCTGGGAACTGTAGTCCCACATCTGAGGAAGCACAGAATAGGAACCATGTATGGATAAGCAGCAGGATGGCAAAGGCAGAAAAAAGAAAGAAATTATGCCAATTATAAAGAGCAAAAAGTTACTTCTCCAAGTGATCAACTCCTCAGGGTGCACCTATATGCTACATGCTCATTTTTTTTTAAATCATGATTATCATTTATGTTTTTTTTCTAAAGGACCGTGGCAGTTCTAATAATGTAAAAGTGCTGAGACTTCAAGGGCCTTTACAGAATAAAGTGTTTGCAGGATTCCACTATAAAGAAGTGACTAGTGGAGAGCCGCAGAGTTCAATCTTGGGCCCAGTACTGTTCAACATCTTTATTAATGGCTTGGATGAAGGTTTAGAGGGTATTAGGATCAGAATTCAAAATGACATTAACAGATTAGAGAGCAGGGCCAAAACTAACAAAATGCATTTCAGCTAGGAAAAATGTAAGATACTACACTTAGGGAGAAAAAATGAAATCCAAAGGTACAGAATGGGTGATGCCTGGCTTGACAGCAGTTCATGTGAGAAAGGTCTTGGAGTCTTTGTGGACAACAGGTCCACAAAGCCAACAGTGTGATGTAGCAACTAAAAAAGCCAATGGGATTTTGGACTGCATCAAAAGAAGTATAGTGGCTAGATCGAGGAAAGTCATGGTGCCTCTCTGTTTGGCTTTGGTTGGACCTCACCTGGAAACAACTTGCAGTTTCTCAAGTCGCTCCTGACACAACAAAAACAACAACAACTGGAATACTGTGTCCAATTTTGGGCATCACAGTTTAAAAGAGATAATTGACAAGCTGGAAGGTGTCCAGGGGAAGACAACTAAAATTATCAAAGGTCTGGAGACCATACCCTATGAGGAGCATCTTAAAGAGCTGGGTAAGTTGAGAGGAGACATGATAGCCATGTATAAATATGTGAAAGGATATGATAAGGAAGAGGGAGCAGGCTGCCCTGGAAATTAGGACTTGGAACAATGGGGTTAAATGATAGGAAAGGAGATTCCACCTGAACATTAGGAAGAACTTCTTAGAGCTGTTCAGCAGTGGAACTTCTGGAAGCTCCTTCCTTGGAAGCTTTTAAACAGAGGCTGGAAGGCCATCTGTAAGGGAACTTGGATTTTGCTTTTCCTGCATGGCACAGGGTTGGACTAGATGGCCCATGTGGTCTCTTCCAACTCTGTTACGCTATGATTCTTTCATTGAGACCTGACATAAGGAGACAGCTTGATGCTCTGGTAACAGGGATAAGCAATTCATAAAAATGATGTCTGTTTTCTCAATCCCTTATTTAGCTGGTGTACTATTTCTCTTTAGATGGATAACCTTTTTTGCAATCAAGTTTACCTTGGTTGAAACTTATCAATGGGATGGAGCAAGAATGGAGAAAATTAGGTCCCTTTCCAGATTTTCTTGTTATAAATGCGATCAATTTTGTTGAAAGGGAACAATTGGCCAAGATTGTGCAGCTGTCTAAATAGCTTTATGGGAATTTGAACTTCATCCTCTCCAATCTTGATTTGACACAATAGCTAATGCACTCTACTAGTGGTCATGTAGGCTTTCAGCCATCACCCATTGACCATCAGTGCCAACAGTCACATATTGTCAAGGTTTCTTGAGTGCTGGCTAACTGCTGTTGCCTGAATGCTGTTATCTTAGTTCCCTTAGTCTGCTGCATTCAGTAACATGGTTTAGTATTCTGAAAAGCAGATTTCCTTTTTTTTTTTGCTGCAGTGCTGCAGGTTTGCTGTGTCCTTCACCAGTCTGCACTTTTTAAAAAAAGGTGTGGTACAAAAATGCATCACTGCAAACAATGCAATGCTTTCAATACACACCGCCTTCCAAAAGCCAAAGAATGCTAACACATGCAGCTTGTGTGATTTGATGAGAAGGGGGGGGGGAGGGATATTTTTCTCAGCAGAGGTGACTGCAGACTCTGGAAATGCAAGCAGGTCACCTGATCTCATTGCAGCACTTTTCAGCTGGCTCATGCCTGGTTCACCCATCCCCTTTCTCTTCAGAGTGTGCAAAGCAAGCTTGAAAAGGAGAGAGAGAGAAATCTGGTGAAATGCCTTTGTGAACTTGTTGTTACATGTAGTACCTAAGTGAAACATACCAGAGGGAAACAGAACATATAGCAAGGGGTCTTTCCTCTTTCCCTTCCTCGATCTTGCCATTAACAATGTGATTAGGCTGCGCCTTTTGTCTAGCTTCTCCCGTTGAGAATAATAATTATACTTCAGAACATTCCATTAAATTGTTTTACAGACGGAGATCCTTAATGTGAGGCAAGGAATTCTCCCTTAACTCTGATATCCCTGCGTATGCGTTTTGTCTCATTTTTGCCTTTCTGCAGCTTAAGGCCGACAATGACCTTGGAACCACCGTATTAAACTATTCAATGTATTGTATACAGGCTGCCTAAAAACCTGTTAGTAAATTACTGCAATAACTAAATTAAAAGACATTGTTGGCTCATGTTTAACTTGTTGTCCACAACGACTCCAAGATCGTTCTCAAACATACTGCTGTTGAGCCAGGCATCCACCATTCTGTATGAAATGCAAAGATACAGAATGGGGGATGATGCCTGGCTCGACAGCAGTACATGTGACAACAATTTAAACATGAGCCAACAATGTCATGCAATGGCAAAAAAAAGGCCAATCGGATTTTGGCCTGCATAAATAGGACTATAGTATGTCTAGATCCAGGGAAGTCATGCTACCCCTCTATTCTGCCTTGGTCAGATCACACCTGGAATCACATTGTGTCCAATTCTGGGCACCACAATTTAAGGAAGATGTTGACTGAGTTAGAATGTGTCCAAATGAGGGCGACTAAAATGATCAATGATCTAGAGAACAAGCCCTATGAGGAGTGACTTAAAGAGCTGGGCATGTTTAGCCTGCGGATGAGAAGGCTGAGAGGAGACATGATGAGGGTCATGTATAAATATGTGAGGGGAAGTCTCAGGGAAGAGGGACCAAGCTTGTTTTCTGCTACCCTGGAGACTAGGACGCAGTGGAACAATGGCTTCAAGCTACACGAAAGGAGATTCTACCTGAACATGAGGAAGAACTTCCTAACTGTGAGAGCTGCTCAGCAGAGGAACTCTCCCCCAGAGTGTGGTGGAGGCTCCCTCTTTGAAGGCTTTTAAACAGAGGCTGGATGGCCATCTGTCAGGGTTGCTTTGAATGCGAATTTCCTTCTTTTTGGCAGGAGGTTGGACTGAATGGCCCATGACGTCTCTTCCAGTTATATGATTCTATGATTCTACTCAGCATGATAATGCTTTTAAATGATATATGAGGTATTCTTACATCTCTTCCTGGGCACGTTCAAATTTCTGGTGGTCTATAGATCAGAAATCTCAAACAGTGGATTGAAAGCTCCATTGAGAAAGTTTGCCAAACAATTTATTCCTGAACCAAATTATTTCTCTTTCTCATAATTCAGACCAGGGCTGGATTATTGAACCAGTTAACAAGAACCTGAACCTGAATAATTTGTCATAGTCTACTAATTGTTATCAGTAAAGCAGTATCCAAAAAGTCCCTATGCTTTTCATAATACAGGGGTATGGGAGGCACGCTTTACCTGTGTCATTCCAGCACCAAATCAAGACATTTTAATATATGTATTCTTGATCTAGTTGGAACTGCTACCTCTATCCTTCCTGGTTAATTTATATGCTGTATTTCTGGTTTGTATTTAGATGTAATTGTGACTTTGTATTGATGCTGCTACTTCCCTGGGAAGCTAAAAAACTGATTTTTTTTTTCTACTTCAAGCATTGGCTCTCAACCTTCCTAATGCCGCAACCCCTTAATACAGTTCCTCATGTTGTGGTGACCCCCAACTATGACATTATTTTCGTTGCTACTTCATAACTGTAATTTTGCTACAGTTATGAATCATAATGTAACTATCTGATATGCAGGATGTATTTCATTCACTGGACCAAATTTGGCACAAATAACCAATATGCCCAAATCTGAATACTGGTGGGGTTGGGGGACATTGATTTTGTCATTTGGGAGTTGTAGTTGCTGGGATTGATAGTTAACCACCCATCAAAAAGCATTCTGAACTTCACCAATGATGGAATCGAACCAAACTTGGCACACAGAACTCCCATGGCCAGCAGAAAATACTAAAAGGTTTTGGTGGGCATTGACCTTGAGTTTTGGAGTTGTAGTTCACCTACATCCAGAGAGCTCTGCGGACAATGATTGATCTGGACCAAACTAGGCACGAATACTCAATTATGCCCAAATGTGAGCACTTGTGGAGTTTGGGGGAAATAGATCTTGACATTTGGGAGTTGTAGTTGTTGGGATTTATAGTTCACCTACAATCAGAGACATTCTGAAGCCCACCAACAATAAAAGTGGGCCAAACTTCCCACACAGAACTCCCATGGCCAGCAGAAAATACTGTGTTTTCTGATGGTCTTTGGTGACTCCTCTGACATCCCTCTCATGACCCCTCCCCCCAGGTCCCGATACCCAGGTTGAGAAACGCTGGACTGGAGGGTTTAAATTAAGTAACACTGAATGAAAACTGAGTAGAAAAAAGACTACATAGGAAGCACCCTCACAATATTTGCAATGGGCTTTATATCTTTTAAAATCCTTCTCAAAACAGAAGATTGCCGACTGTTTAACAGGCAGTAAGGAATCAGAATCTTAGAGTTAGAAGAGACTGCATGAGCCATCCAATCCAACTTCCTTCTTTGATGCAGGAAAAGCACAATCAAAGCACCCATGACAGATAGCCATCCAGCCTCTTTTTAAAAGCCTCCAAGGAAGGAGTTTTCGCCACACCCTGAGGCAGAGAGTTCCTCTGTTGAATAGTTCTTACAGTCAGGAGGTTCTTCATAATGTTCAGGCGGAATCTCCTTTCTTGTAATTTGAATCCATTGCTCCAAGTCCTAGTCTCCAGGGCAGCAGAAAGGAAGGAAAGATGAAGAGAATTTAATTTGTAACAACAGTTTTCAGTCCAGAAGCAATGGCTGAACCCATTCACTCCTCAGTTGGGGATGAATTACTTGTCAGCATCAGTGCCTTTGAAGACTGGCAAAATTGCATTGCAGGAACTACATCTAATTGTTGTTTCCAATTAAAGTAGGTGAATTGAATCAGTGGAATTTGCATAAGTATCAGTATATCTAATCTAGTTTGCATGATTGCATTTAACAAATTATTCTTAAAATATGTGAACAAATGACAGTGATATGTATGTGGCAGCCCTATCCATATACTTAAGAGTACATTCACTGTGTCCTGATCTGGCTATTGCTTGGCTTTCCTGTCAAGTTAAGCTGGAGTTGTGTTAGAGCAGTATCACTTGTGCATGTATCCAATAGTAGAATAATAACTTCTTCCTACTCGCACATCAGCATCATAACAATCGCTTGAGTTGTTCATAATTAAGTATTACTTCATGCAGAAGTGTGCATTATCTTATGTTTCATCACTTGTGACTTGCAGCAGCCATGGATTCAAATTGTCCCCATTGAACAATAATTTGTTTAATCTAAGACGCTGTTTCTCACATATGACTCAACATTTGAAGTTACCTTCATTCAATAAAATAGCTACATTGGCAACACTGAGGCCAATAATTCGATACAAAATTTTTATTATTGTATTTTAAGTTTTACCCTTTTTTCATGTCAGGAGCAACTTGAGAAACTGCAAGTCACTTCTGGTGTGAGAGAATTGGTTGCCTGCAAGGATGTTGCCCAGGGGATACACGGATATTTTGATATTTTACCATCCTTGTGGGAGGCTTATCTCATATCCCCGCATGAGGAGCTGGGGCTGACAGACAGGAGCTCATCCACGCTTTCCCCAGATTCAAGCCTCTCAGCTGTCGGTCTTCAGTCCTGGCGGCACAAGAGTTTAACCCATTGTGCAACCGGGGGCTCCAGTTTTACACTCATGACAAAATATTTAATCTTTTTTTAAAAAAATTATACTCGTATCTCTATGCATTTCCCTTGTTTTTGAATACAGTTGTATTGTGCCATGCCATTGTTGAGTCCCTATGGGGAGAAAAGTAAATAAAAATAACATCATCATCATTATTATTTTGACGAGAGGAAATTAGTATATTTTAGGGAAATGTTTCACTTTAATATCACTATGGCTATCGTCTTATTAAGACTTACTTAAGAATAGCTTTTTGGGATTTATATCTAAACAGAAAGCATGCAAATACATTGTAAAAGTGTAATTATAGAATAAGAGTTCAACTGAATTCAGTTATCCCCCATGTTTGCAGTTTTGACTTTTGTGGATTTGATTAAAATGTTTTCTCTGGGAGTCTGTAGGGATGTCATGAGATAGTTAGGGTAAAAGTGGTGAAAACAGGAGAGAAACCTCTTCCTCAGATCCCTCCTGTTTTCCCCTCTCTTCTGGGATGACCATCCATCCCATGTCCTTCCACCGTCTTTCCTCGTCCTTCCTTCCCATACACCATCCTTCTCTATCAGGATTCAATTGACATCCGACTTTTGAAAGAGGTCTGTGGGCTCCATTTCCATGTGCAAAAACGAATTCCTGTGCACGTTGCAAATATCTTATTTGTAGTGGAAAAAACATGAAAGAACAATGCAATCTTTACAATGAAGAACAATTTTAACCATCATAAACTTTCCAGTATTTCAATGGGAAATGTGGGCCTGCTTTTGTCTGCTGAGATAGTCAAGTTAATTAGGATTGTTGTAACTGTGTGCCTTCAAGTCATTTCAGACATCGGGCGCCCTAAGTATAAAGATTAGGGTGGAGGGTGGGTCAACAACCTTGGAGGGAGCCTTAGTTTGGGGACACCTGAGATAGAGCTACTTCTGGGAAGGGAGGCATTAATGTGGCTAGGGCAGTGGAGATAGGCATGCTTTTTTGCTCCCTCTGATGCTTTCCGACTGAGCTGAAAAGGAAATTGGAAATTTGAAGAAAATTTAGATGAAAGATTTCATATGGAGGTTAAAGGGGGCATCTTCTAGGTATGAAAGAGAACCTAAGCCTCCTTGCTCATGGAAAACAAACTTGCCCCAGTTAAGGAAGAGCAGCTTACTTTGTAAATATATCTTGCCTCAAGCCAGAAACCATTTCTGTCCTTGCTGAAAACAAGGGATGGTGCTCTCCAGTGACTCAGTCTTGGACATTATTTAGTTGCAGGGAACAAGTTTAGGCAGGTTCTCTGCTCCTTCTGGTTGTCCTTTTGGATCCGTGACAACGTCATATGAAGTCTAAGCTTCCTGTGGAAGAAAGGGCCCTTCCACACAGTCCTATATCCCAGAATATCAGTGCAGAAAATTCCACAATATCTGTTTTGAACTGGGTTATCTGAGTCCACACTTAAGATAATGTGGGATTTTCTGCCTTTATATTCTTGGATATCGGGTTGTGTGGAAGTGCCCAAAGTGTTTTTTAAGAAAATAAAAGGAGCCATACTGGATTATGCTGAAGCCTAAACTAACTCGACATTGGTCAAGCAGGACTTGATGTAACAGCGGCATTCTACATGTACTCCTCACTTCACGAACTGTTCCTGCATGGCATTCTGCTCTGATAATTGGAAGAAATATATAGCCCAGTCTCTGTCATCCTCTTTTAAAACCTTCCATGCCAGCAAGCACTTCTGCATCTTGCAGAAGAAAATTCCATAACTGAATGAGTTACAAGCTGAGTAGATGTAGCATATATGGATGTAGCATATATGGATTTCAGTAAGGCCTTTAGCAAGGTTCCCCATGACCTCCTGGCAAACAAACTAGTCAAATGTAGGCTAAGCAAAATTACGGTTAGGTGGATCTGTAATTGGTTAAGTGAACAAACCCAGAGGCTGCTCACCAATGCTTCCTCTTGGTCCTTGAAAGAAGTGATGAGTGGAGTGCCGCAAAGCTCTGTCCTGGGCCCAGTTCTGTTCAACACCTTTATTAATGACTTAGATGAAGGGTTAGAAGGCATGATCATCAAGTTTGCAGATGACACCAAATTGGGATAGCTAATACTCCAGAAGACAGGAGCAGAATTCAAAACAATCTTAACAGATTAGTGAGATGGGCCAAAACTAAAAAAATGAAGTTCAATAGTGACAAATGCAAGATACTCCACTTAGGCAAAAAAATGAAATGCAAAGATACAGAATGGGGCACGCCTGGCTTGACAGCAGTACATGTGAAAGAGGTCTTGGAGTCCTCATGGACAACAAGTTAAACATGAGCCAACAATGTGACGTGGCAGCTTAAAAAGGTCAATGGGATATAGTGTCTAGATCCAGGGAAGTCATGCTACCTCTCTATTCTGCCTGGGTTAGACCACACCTGAAATACTAAGTCCAATTTGGGCATCGCAGTTGAAGGGAGATGTTGACTCTGAGCTGGAATGTGTCCAGAGGAGGGCGACTCAAATGATCAAGGGTCTGGAGAACAAGCCCTATGAGGAGCGGCTTAAAGGGCCGGACATTTTTATCCTGCAGAAGAGAAGGCTGAGAGGAGACGTGATGGCCATGTATAAATATGCAAGGAGAAGTCATACTGAGGAGGAAGCAAGCTTGTTTTCTCCTGCCCTGGAGACTAGGACGTGGAACAATGGCTTCAAACTACAGGAAAGGAGATTCCTGAACATTAGGAAAAACTTCCTAACTGTCAAAGCTGTTCAGCAGTGGAACTCTCTGCCCTGCAGTGTTGTGGAGGCCCTTTATTTGGAGTCTTTTAAACAGAGGCTGTATGGCCATCTGTAAAGGAACTTGGATTTGCTTTGAATGCAGTTCTCCTGCTTCTTGGCAGGGGATTAAACTAGATGGCCCACGTGGTCTCTTCCAACTCTATGATTCTTTGATTCATCATATAAAGAAGAACTTTTTTGATCAGTCCAGGGGCTCCCACCATTCTGTTTTATTGGTGTTATGAATGAGAAAGAAAAACAAGGCTTTTTTTTTCACTTTCTTCCTGCCATAGTTCTCATAGTACTAACATACTTGTCTCTTTTTTATTTGTGAGGCTTTTGCTACAACTTAACAATGAATAATGTTTCATTTTTCATGTAGTAGCTGCTTACCAATAGCAGTGTATGTAGTAAAAATATAGATTTTCAACAAGTTTCCTCTTAAAAGAGAGCAACCTTTCCTGACATGTCTTGGTGAAAGTTCCTGGGTGGGGAATGGGAGGAGTCTGAGAACTGAGACCTGCCTCAGGGATAGGAATTACTGCTCTGGCTAGAAGCCAGACTTTAAAACAAACAAACAAAACTAGACCTGAATGTGCGTGTTTCAGGAAGCTGACTTTTTATTGTCGAAGGCTTTCATGGCTGGAATCACTGGGTTGTTGTAGGTTTTTTCGGGTTGTATGGCCATGTTCTAGAGGCATTTTCTCCTGACGTTTCGCCTGCATTTATGGCATGCAACCTCTGAGGATGTTTGCTATAGATGCAGGTGAAACATCAAGAGAGAATGCCTCTAGAACAGCGTTTCTCAACCTGGGGGTCGGGACCCCTGGAGGGGTCGCAAGGGGGTATCAGAGGGGTCGCCAAAGACCATCAGGAAACACAGTATTTTCTGTTGCTCATGGGAGTTACATGTGGGAAGTTTGGCCCAATTCTATCGTTGGTGGAGTTCAGGTTGATTGTAGGTGAACTATAAATCCCAGCAACTACAACTCCCAAATGTCAAGGTTTATTTTCCACAAACTCCACCAGTGTTCACATATGGGCATATTGAGTTTTCATGCCAAGTTTGGTCCAGATCCATAATGGTTTGAGTCCACAGTGCTCTCTGGATATAGCTGAACTACAACTCCAAAACTCAAGGTCAATGCACACCAAACCCTTCCAGTATTTTCTGTTGGTATTTGGGAGTTCTGTGTGCCAAGATTGGTTCGATTCCATTGTTGGTGGAGTTCATGATGCTCTTTGATTGCCTGTGAACCATAAATCCCAGCAGCTACAACTTCCAAATGACAAAATCAACCCCCTACCCCACTCTACCATTATTCAAATTTGGGCATTTTGGGTATTTGTGCCAAATTTAGTCCAGAGAATGAAAATACATCCTGCATATCAGATACTTACATTACGATTCATAACAGTATTACAGTTATTAAAGTAGTAACGAAAATAATTTTATGGTTGGGGGTCACCACAACATGAGGAACGGTATTAAGGGGTCGCGGAATTAGCAAGATTGAGAAACACTGCTCTAGAACATGGCCATACATCCCGAAAAAACCTACAACAACCCAAGCTGACTTTTGCTGCAGAAAACAAATTCTGTGTGTCTGTTGACTTAATTCATGGAGAAGCAATAGGTATACATCCCAATGATGTCAAACCAAAGACAGTTGTATCAGTGGTACAGTTCTCACATATTTAGTGCAGCAGTTTCCATATGTATGAGGCCCCATCTATACTGCTATATAATCCAGTTTCTGAATCCAGATTTTCTGATTTGAACTGGATTATATGGCAGTGTAGACTCATATAATCCAGTTCAAAGCAGATAATCTGGATTCAAAAACTAAATTACAGTAGAGTCTCGTTTATCCAACATAAATGGGCAGAAGAACCTTGGATAAGCGAAACTGTTGGATAATAAGGAGGGATCAAGGAAAAGCCGATAAAATGTCAAATTATGATATGATTTTACAAATTAAGCACCAAATCATCATGTTCTACAACAAACTGACAGAAAAAGCAGTTCAATACATGGTAATGTTATGTAGTAATTACTGCATTTACAAATTTAGCATCAAAACATTGCAATGTATTGGAACAGCCTTGGATCCAGGTTGGAGGCAGACTGGTTAGATAATAGGGAAAGTTGGATGAGCGAAGGTTGGATAAGTGAGACTCTGCTATATATGGCAGTATAGATCCAACCTCAGTCTTATGCAATGTTGTTGCTACAGCCGCTGAGTCCTGAATGAACATGTAGAAACAATTCTGAAGGTGCCTCTATGCTGTGGAAATGATGTTGTTTGACACTACATTAACTGTCATGACTCAGTGATATGGAACCATGGGAATTGTAGTTTGGTGGGTTTGTTGAGACAACAGCACTCTTTAGTTTGGTGAGACACCAGCACTCTTTGACAATGAACACCAAAGACTTTCTAAAAGCACCAGTCCCAGTATTCCACACCTTTGAGCCATGGCAATTAATGGTGTCAAACTCCATTAATTTTACAGTGTAGATGAAAGATTCGGTTCGAATCTGGGGAGCAAGGTGAGCACCCACTGTTAGGCCCAGCTTCTGCCTACCTAGCAGAATGTGTGAAGATCAGTAGGTACTACTTCTGTGGGAAGGTAATGGCGTTCCATACAGTCATGCCAGCCACATGACCTTGAAGGTGTTTACGGACAACGGCGGCTCTTCGGCTTAGAAATGTAGATGAGCACCATCCCCCAGAGTCAGACATGACTAGGCTTAATGTCAAGGGGAAACCTTTACCTTTTTAGATGCACCCTGTGTCTCCTAAACCTGGCATTGTTCACCTTAGAAGAATTTGAAAGCCACAGGGAAGTCCAAGAATAACTCCTGTGTGAGAGGCTGTGAACCAAGAGACCACATTCTGGAGAAGAGCCGTAGCAGTGGGCTGTACCTTATAACTGTAGGTCACCAGCTTAAGCTGAAGTGCATTTCCAGTGAAGTCACGTAGGAGCATTCACCATAGTGAGGTACCTTATTGTGAGTCAGTATATAGCTTAAGTGGGTGGAGTAGCTGTCATTTCTGATTAATTTGAAGGCAGCATTTCCAGATGTGTAAATCAAAACTTGCTTTGCTTGTCCCCGTTGCCTGTCACTTGTTCTCACAGTGAACCGATTGTCATGAGTGTAAAAAAGTATTGAAAAATGTAGTGTTCAAGGAAGAAATAGAGGCCAAGTAGAAACCATGATCATCAGAATTGGAGGAAAGAAGAGGAAGATACAGTTGTCATGGCAGTCAGTTTGTGGTCCTCCTGGTCCCTTTCCACACTACACCATTATGACACTAATTTTAGTTGAACAACCGTAGTTTAATCCTATGGAATCCTGCGGTTTGCAATTTAAGGAGTAGTGGTGGTGGTGGTGGTGGTAGTAGTAGTAGTAGTAGTAGTAATAATAATAATAATAATATACTTCATTTATATTCTGCTCTAACTCCCTGAGAGGACTCAGAGCAGATTGCAGAATACATATACAGTGTTCCCTCACTACTTCGTGGTTTGCTTTATGCGGACTCGCTGTTTCACGGGTTTTTGAAAATATTAATATAAAATATAAAGCATTTATGCCCAATGGAGGCCAGGGACCCTGGAAGTGCAGCATCCTGAGACCCAACAGGGAAGGCCTGCCTCCCTGGCCTCCACATACCCCGGAAGTGTGGTGGCCTGAGGCACGGCAGGTAAGGCCTGCCTCCCTGACCTCCTGCGGCCTGTGTGGCTCTGCCGGGGTCTGCGGATGCCAGGGAGGCAGGCAGGCGCCCTCGGGATGGGCCAGGAGGTGAGTAAGGAAGCGTGGGTAAGAAAATAATACATAAAATATATATAATAATGTATAAATATTAAAATTTATATAGTGTCCCTACTTTGTGGATTTTCACTTATTGCGTGTAGTCCTGGAACACGATAATTGAGGGAACACTGTATGGCAAACATTCAGTGCCGTTATACAATTAACAAAGACAGACAATACATAGACACAGACAAGGCTTCCCTCTTTTTCATTTCCAGCATTTCGAAGCTGTGCCATGGGGAGGTACTGTTGTTCCATTTTTCCCACCGAGGAGCCTGTTGTCCATGGATGCTTTCCTGATCAAATTGCTGGCATGTCTTCAGGGGCACCTTTTACCTCTCCGCTAAAGTTATATACCTATCTACTCACATTACTGTTTTCGAACTGCTAGATAAGCAGAAACTAGGGCTGACAGCAGGAACTCACCCCGACCCGTGGCTTGAACTGCCAACCTTCCGGCCAGCAAGATTTTCTGTAGCTGGCAGTTTAACCTGCTGTGCTAACTGCATCCCTTAGAATATGTACTCCGTTATATCATTCCAGTGCCTAATCACACTAAGCTCACAAAGGCATGGCAATTAAAATGAAATCATATCATAATTTTGCAGTATGTAGTGTGGAAGGGTTCAAGATTATTTTGGAACTATAGTTCCAATCAAATTAGAATGTTGTATGAATGAAAAGTCTTTAGAAAGGTTAGGTGAGAAGGAGAGGCCTTTATAGGCTCTGAAAAGGCTGAATCTGCAGTAATGAGCTACAAAACCTACCGTATATCCTGATATATAAATCTAGTATTTTTACCACAAAATCAAACCGAAAACCTGATTTGTCTTATCCATGGGCCAATATAACTGCTGTACCTTAACTCTTGTCAAAAAAGGGACCACTCCTTTCTTGTTGAAAGGTTAGAGCAGGGGTCCACAAACTTTTTAAACAGAGGGCCAGGTCACAGTCTGTCAAACTATTGGATGGCCGGATTATAATTTGAAAAAAAAACCCATGAATGAATTCCTATGCACGCTGCACATATCTTATTCATAGTGTAAAAAAAAAACACTTAAAAACAATACAATAATTAAAATGAGGAACAATGTTAACAAACAATACCACTAGTATTTCAGTGGTAAATGTGGGCCTTCTTTTGGCTGATGAGATAGGATTGTTGTTGTAGTTATGTGCTTTCAAGTCGTTTCAGACTTAGGTTGACCTGAGCGAGGGCTGAATAAATGACCTTGGAGGGCCGCATCTGGCCCCCAGGACTTAGTTTGAGGACCCCTGGGTTAGAGCTTAGTCTGGACAGCTCAAAAGAAGTACCAACCTTCTACTCTCTTTGTCCATGGGGCTACTTCAGGCCTTTTTGAAGGTCTGGATGGGAAAATGGCAGCAGTGGTGGCAAGGGGCATCTGCCCCCCTGAGACAGCGCAGGCACTTGCCCTCTCCATGGATTGTCCCTCAATTTATTCACAGGTCAGATCAAAAACTGCAATTTAAGCTACAAATCCTGTCCTTAGTTTATACATAAGTTGATTTATGCACAAATATATATATGGTAGTTTGTTTTTAAATGTTAAAACTTGTGTGATTTGCAATGGGATAATCAAATCAGGCAGATTAAATAGCTCACGTTTACGAATGACTCAGTGAGTGCTGCTTCAATGTCAACTTCCTAGGCGTGTCAAAGGAAGCGTGTGCACAGACTCCTGTGGAAGTTGGTGCGTCTATCAATTTCAATTTCCTGGTACAAGGGCCATTCCTGATAATACCAATTTACCAAGGGAAGCTGTGTTAATGTCTGGAACAACCAAACAATATTGGTGTGGGCAACAATTATTATCTTACACTCTCCCTTGCCCAGCTCTTTTATAGTTGGCCGCATCCATTTTGTAATCCTGGCCATTGGTTGTTAAGCCTTGTCTGATGAATCTACAATGCAATTGGTTTTAAATTTTTTATTTTTAGTATGCTTTAGCAGGATTTTTGTATTTTATTATGCTTCTTTGATATTTTGTTTATTAAGTTAAATTAGGTTGTTTTATATTGTCTAATGAGCTTGTCTTGATGTAGTTTGTCTGTATGGTTTTCTTTTTGGCGATTGAATGTTTGCATTATATGTTGGAAACTGCCCTGAGGAGATAGGGTGGTATACAAATAATGATTATTATTATTATTATTATTATTATTATTACAACATTCATAATCTACAGAAGAAATGGAGATCATTTGTTCTAGATTAGCGCTTTCCAAACTTTTCATGTTGGTGGCAAACTTTCTAGGCATGCATCATTTTGCAACACAGTAATTCAGTTTTACTAGCAAATCTTAGGCTAAACCAACCCTTTATAAGATATATGATACATTGTAATAACAAAATGCATAGGGACACAACCTACCATGAAAATCTTTCATTTATATTTTTAGATATATGATTTATTGCTCATTTTGTATAGACTCTAAGGTGTCTCAATATATTTACATGACACACCTACACGCTGCAGCCGACACACTAATGCGTCATGAAACACAGTTTGGAAAACTCTGCTCTAGATGTTTTGGACTACATTTCCCATCATCCTCTCTGATGTTGGCTTGGGCTGCTAGGAATGAAACAAACTGACCTTTCACGCTACACAGTTTTGGCGCCATATTCCACTAACTGCCATGGCAACATCTTATGGAATTTCTAGTTTGGCAAGGTGATATTCCTGTCTAGTTTAGAATTCTAACTATACCATTCTAAACTGAAAACCCCAACATCTCATAGATGTAATCATGGCAGTGAAAATACGATATAGTTCCGTTTTATAACAGTGTCATGCAAAAAAGCCTCCAAAGCCTCAAGGCCCACGTCTGTATTCTACACAATTCCTATTCTCAACTAGAGAAAATATTAAAGGTCCTTTGCTCTGAAGATGGTGGGTTAATGAATTAGCATTGTTTGTTTCTGTAACGTCAACAAGAGACATATCACAAGAATGTCACCATGTTGCTGTATGTATCTTTGTATTTTAGTAAAATCCCAAGAAATTGGACCAAGCAGGACGGCAACAGACTTGTGACATGTTCCTGTTGACATCAGAAGCAACTTCCAGGGATATGATGATTGCATCTCTACTATCCTCACATTCAAGGACCTTAAATAATTATGTGAGTTGCAGACATGGGTTTCTGTTTTAAAATACTACTATCATTGAATACAAGATTGGGAGTGTATGGTTCTCCAGCTACTAGACTGCAACACCAGTCTACCCTCACCATTGGCTGTGCTGGTTAGAGCTAATGGGAGTTGCAGTCCATCATCATCTATACACATTATCCACCTCTGCTTTAATAGCAGAGGTGATAACTAATGAGAAAAACTTGTTAAGCTATGATTTGAAATTTGTTCTGTTCCCTCTATCCCAAGGTTTGGCAACCTTTGGAATGCCACAGGGTTATTCTGCACCAGAAGTCACCCAAGGGTCATATCCCATATGCAGATACATTTCTTGTCATGCCGTTGAAATTGAGTAATTTGGGGCAGTAGTAGCAAAACTAACAATTTCATAAAATAATTCATGCGGGAAGTATACACATTTCATTTTAAATTGAGTCATGTTTATGTGCCTCTACTAGGCAGATCATTCAGCTTGAAAATAAAGTGTGTGTACACATGCCTCTTATTAAAATAAGGCGCATACTCATTTCAGACTTTAAAGAGAAATTGCAGGTCAGCACTGCATTGCTGAAATTCACTATTCTCATTACTAATACTTAGTATGGTCCAGTGATTAGAATCTAACCACTATACCACACTGGTTATTAGTAGTGAATCAGATAATCAGGTTTTAGAGAAGACTTGAAAATACAGGTGAGAGTACTTACATTATTGAATGCTCCTCTATGTTACAATCATTGCATGAGGAAAGCCACCACAGCAAGAAGAATACTGGGCCAGAGTGCCTTATTTATTTATTTCGTATCAAAAGCATTGCATAAATTAGTATAAAACTGATAAAAATAGAAGGAGCGCAGGTGGCTAAATATCATTTGACCAAAAACGGGCAGCAGCAATGGCATTGTCTGTAGCCTTAACCCTAAGTTACAAGTTTTCTCTCTTTAAGAAGTGTTAACTTAGCAATTACAGGTGAAAAGCCCAAAGGCTTTATTCTACTTCTAACAGCTGTCTGCTGCTTGAAGAAAAGTAGGCATAAAAATAGTTAAGACCTCTGAATTTCATATCTCAGTTTTGCTTATATATGCAGTAGAATGAGGTGTTGTAATGTTGGTTATGGGGGTTCTGTGTGGGAATTTTGGCCCAATTCCATTGTTGGTGGGGTTCAGAATGATCTCTGATTATAGGTGAACTATAAATCCCAGCAACTACAACTCCCAAATGTCAAGGTTTATTTTCCCCAAACTCCAGTGTTCACATTTGGGCATATTGAGTATTCATGCCAAGTTTGGTCCAGATCTATCATTCTTTGAGTCCACAGTGCTCTTTAGATATAGGTGAACTACAACTCCAAAACACAAAGTCAATGCCCACCAAACCTTTCCAGTATTTTCTGTTGGTCATGGGAATTCTGTGTGCCAAGTTTGGTTCAGTTCCATCATTAGTGGAGTTCAGAATGCTCTTTGATTGTACATTAACTATAAATCCCAGGAACTACAACTCCCAAATGACAAAATCAATCCTCGCCAACCCCACCAGTATTCAAATTTGGGCGTATCAGGCATTTGTGCCAAATTTGGTCCAGTGAATGAATATACATCCTGCATATCAGATATTTACATGACGATTCATAATAATAGCAAAATTACAGTTATGAAGTAGCAACAAAAACAATTTTATGCTTGGGGGTCACCACAACATGAGGAACTGTATTAAGGGATCACAATGTTAGGAAGGTTGAGAACCAATACTATAGTAGTACAAAATAGTATATCAGATTGCAGGAGGGAAATACTTTTTTTCCAATTCACCCCTATCTTTACAATGGAGTAAGCAATAATCTTATCAGATTTTATTCCTATCTACATTGGCTCACTGTAGCATTCCAAATTTTCATACAGGAGCAACTCTCTCAGCTCTTTTTGGAAATACAGCTAGCCCTCAACTCATAAGGAATTGCTTCCAGGCCCTTATTGGGTTGCTGTGAGTTTTCTGGACTGTATGGCCATGTTCTTAGAAGCATTCTCTCTTGATGTTTCACCCACATCTATGGCAGGCATTCTTAGAAGTTGTGAGGTCTGAGGATAGCCATACAACCTGGAAAACTTCTGGAACATGGCCTTACAGCCCGGAAAACTCACAGCAACCCAGTGATTCCGGCCATGAAAGCCTTTGACAACATTGAGTTGTTGTAGTTCCAATAACTACAAGCATTGCAAAGATAGTGAAGAAGAAGCAAGGAGCACTCCATTAAGTTCCTAGTTGTCCTTCAGCAATGCAATCCCAATGTCAAAGAATAAGCAGAGAGCGTAGTCAGATCCATAGTTGGTTGAATTTGTGGGTGCAAAACCTTTAAATATGGAGAGCCTGCTTTATAGTCAAAGAAGTCAGAGCAGATTGAAATACAAGTCTTGAAAAGAAAACTACTGGGACAAGCCTTTTCTCCTTCATTACAATCTCTTTCTTCTCTTTCATTTCAGCTGCCATCATTTCATCAGGATTAATGAAACAACAGGAAGAATAAAGCCTTTTGAAAGCCCTTGCCCCCCCCCCCCAAAGGCAACAAAAACAACAACAGCAAACATGGCAGATTACTCTGCTTATAAAGAGACCTCAAATCGTCATTTGCGTTTCAAGCTTCAGAGCCTCAGTCGCCGCCTTGATGAATTGGAAGAAGCTACCAAAAACCTTCAGAAAGCTGAGGATGAACTACTAGAGTTGCAGGACAAAGTAATCCAGGCAGAAGGCAGCAACTCGAGTATGTTGGCTGATGTGGAAACTTTGCGGAAAAGGGTTCTGAAAATCGAAGGGAAGGATGAGGAGATCAGGAAGGCAGAAGAGCTTTGCCAGCTGATGAAGGAGAAACTGGAGGAAGAAGAAAGTCTCACTCGGGAGCTGAAATCTGAAATTGAGCGGCTTCAGAAGCGAATGACAGAGCTGGAGAAGTTGGAGGACGCCTTTGGCCGGAGTAAGAACGACTGCACTCAGCTCTGCCTCAGCCTCAATGAGGAGAAAAACCTGACCAAGAAAATTTCAACTGAACTGGAAGTTCTTAAGGCCAAAGTAAAAGAACTTGAACAATCAGAAGACAGGCTAGATAAAACTGAGCAGAGTTTGATGAGTGAGCTGGAAAAACTGAAATCTTTAGCTGTTGTTTTTGTAAATGAAAGAAAACACTTCACTGAAAAAGAGAAGCAGAATGAGAAGTTAATTCAAGAGCTAACACAAAAGTTGGAGCAAAACAACAAACTGAACCGGGCAGATCAGACGCGAAACACATCGAATCTGCTGGAGCGATCGTCCAATAGTATACTTGAGAGAAATGATCTGAGGATTGAAGTTGACTTGACGACATCTGCACTGTCCTCAAAAGAAACAAGAAGAAAAGGGAGCTTGGACTACCTTAAACTCATGGAAAATGAAACTCGAAACAAATCTGAAAACCAGAAGAATAAAAACCAAGAAGACAACAAAGTGAACGACTTAAATCAAGAGATTGAGAAACTGAAGACTCAAATCAAATGTTTTGAGTCTTTAGAAGAAGAACTTAAAACCCTGAGAGCCAAAAATAATGACCTGCACGATAGTTATTTAAGTGAGCAGAATAAAAATAAGGTGCTCACGGGGCAACTTGAAGAAATAAAAACGCAGATGAAAAAACAAAAAGAGCTAGAGAATGGTGAGGCAGAAATTGAGGAAATTAACTTGCCTAGCCGAATTAAGCATGATAGAGCTAAACACCGAGCGGTCGCTGCTGAATCGGCTGTTTCAAAGCAAAAGTCCCGAGAACTTTCTCCGCAGCATAGACGGGAGAGGATACGTAATCGAGAAACCTCATTAAATTCTGAGGGCTATGGCCAGGCTAGTAAACGGGTTACAAGTCCTAATCTGAACAGCAGGAGAACAGCCAAAGCGTCTAGTACTTCAGCATTGTTAGACACATTAGCAACTGATGGCAAACAGATAGAAAACAAACCAAGTCCATTGCAGAGAGAGAGTGTCACTCCACCTGCTGAAGTCAAAAAATCTCGAGAGCAACCATCCGTGCTTAGCCGTTACCCACCTGCAGCACAGGAGCACAAATCATGGAAGTCTTCTTCGAAACCCAAGAATGAAAGTGCATTGAGAGGTAAAGCCGAAAAAACATCTCAGACACTCAATGACACTCATCTCTGTAAATCTGATGAACTTGAAGACATGTTGTGCAAAACAGAAAATGCTGTATCATCTTCTGAAAAGGGAAATAAAACACATCTCACGGAATCATCCATTCTTCTGACGGAGACTCGGATCTCAAGCACTAATTATGGGCCAACTAATGGAACTGCTTTGTCCTATCGGCATTATCTCTCTGCAGAAATGTTAGATACTGAGCCCACCAGCTCAAAGATGGAAAACACACCACCTGTTTCTTCTCGCAGACAGCACTTGGAAGAGGACTCTGTAAAGGTCCCTAAATCTCACGAAAGAGAGTCTATAGATGCTCCAGTGGAAATGACAAAACCTTTACCTTTAGCAAAGTCTTGGCTTTCTTCAAGAAGCCAGGAAGATCTCTTGCAGAGTCATTTAGCTGCTCAGAAAGAAAAGACTGATCAGACGTTCACAGTAAATTCAAACAACAGTGGCCTGAAATCAACGTCTACAAGAACCAAAGTCATCAACCCCAGTAACACTCCAGAAGAGAAAGGTAAAGTCACAGTTGCTCCTAATACGTTTGATTTAGGGCCAAAGAAGGAACCTGTTTCTAGAGACTTCACAAGCTCGATGGGATCTTATCGGACATCTCCCCTCGAGAATGACAAAAGGTCTTATGGTGAAGAGGGCCAGGAACTCAGAAGGCCATCCAAAACATCTTCAGCAGGGTTGAAATCCAGAAGGCAGTTCAGCCCAAGGGAAGCTCTGAGATCTCAAGCCGTCATCAAGCCAGCAATTGTGGAAAAAGACATGAAGGAAATCATGGGTGGTTCTGGGTCAGGGTCAGAAGCCAGTTCTGAAAAGCAGCCCGCTGTCTTTAAAACCGTGTCACACAAAATGACAAGCAGCATTACTATTTACCCATCTGAGCCAGTTACTCAAAGGACCAGCACAAGTGAGCCCAGAAAGGACCAGCAGCAGGTTTCCGCCAGCAATAGTAGAGTCATTCCAAATGAGCTTTCCACAGGAGGGAAAGCAGCCAACACACCGTACGAGATCTCGATTAACAAGAGCAATATGTCTTTGAAGTCACCAGGGGCTGATAAAAATGGGGACCCTGTTTTGAGAAGCAGGGTGGGAACTGTAGTCTCTAAAAGTAGCATTACAATCAAACCTTCTGAGTTACTTGAGAAGAACAGTGAAACAGCGGTGGACACGCTTCACTGGAAAAGCCATGGCCCTCCAAACTCATCTGAGACCAAACAAGTCACGGTGAGAAGTGCGTGGCGAACAAGGCAGGGTTTGCACTCTTTGGAGGATTCGGCAACCAAAGCTGATGAAAACGCAACCCCTCGGGATCCATATCGGTCATCTACTGATCTTTCCAAACCAGAAGGGACTGGCCCACGTCTATATGCGATTGAGCAGAATTCCAGAAGGGCCAGTGCTGGTATAAACTCTTGGAACACTCCGGAATTAGACAGTAGAAGGACCAAAAGTAGCTTGAGTGCATCTGAGATGCTCAGCCAGAAAAGTAGTGCCAATGAGCCTGTGGAGGATTCTTCCTGGAGTTGCCCAGTATTACCTGTAAGTGTGTATGTCATTCTGTTGTTTTAAAATAATTACAGTTAGAAATTGGGTTCAAGGTGTTGGAAACCAGGAAGCAGACATGGCGCTTTGTGGGGTGTCAGCATGTGTCGTTGTAAAAGTCATAATCTCTCTCAGGTATCACTCCTCCCCATTTATTCCCCATTGGAAATAAGTGAACAATAATGCTGGATTTCTTGATTATTCATATAAGAAGCAGTCTACACTCTCTCTGAGACTATCAGAGAAGAAGGAGATACATTAATGAGATGACATCTGAACTTCTGTAGGCCGCCAGGTCTGTTCTGAAAACTCTAGCAATGTTCTGCCAGAAAAGTAAGGGAAACATTGGGTTGTTGTAGGTTTTTTCGGGCTATGTGGCCATGGCCTAGAGGCATTCTCTCCTGATGTTTCGCCTGCATCTATGGCAAGCATCCTCAGAGGTAGTGAAACATTGGCAAATTGGGAGCACTGGGGTAAAGCATAATATATTATATTATTAGCATAGTACAATATCAGTATTATATATTACTGTATTGTATTATACCATTATATTGTAATATTATTAGTAATATTACATGTAATAGGAGCCTCCGGTGGCGCAGTGGGTTAAACCCCTGTACCGACAGGACTGAAGACCGACAGGTCGCAGGTTCGAATCTGGGGAGAGGCGGATGAGCGCCTTCTATCAACTCCAGCTCCTCATGCGAGGACATGAGAGAAGTCTCCCACAAGGATGATAAAAACATCAAATCATCCGGGCGTCCTCTGGGCAACGTCCTTGCAGACGGCCAATTCTCTCACACCAGAAGCGACTTGCAGTTTCTCAAGTCGCTCCTGACACGACCAAATTTTTTTACATGTAATATAAAATATATTATAATAATAGCATATTATTATTAGTATTATATTGTATTACATTATAATATTATGAATATTATATGTATATACAATATATACTTTATGCCCTAGGAAGGAGCCCCTGGTGGCACAGTGGGTTAAACTCTTGTGCCAGCAGGACTGAAGACTGACAGGTCGGAGGTTTGAATCCTGGAGAGTGTGGATGAGCTCCCTCAGGCAGCTCCAGCTCCCCATGTGGGGACACGAGAGAGGTCTCCCACAAGGATGGTAAAAACACCAAAACATCCGGGTGTCCTCTGGGCAACGTCCTTGCAGATGGCCAATTCGCACACACCACAAGCGACTTGCAATTTCTCAAGTTTCTCTTGACATGAAAAAAAAAATCCCTAGGAAAGAATCTGACACTACTCAAATTCTGGGGATTTTCCTCCCATTGCAGTCAATGGATTTTAGGCGGCAAGGCTTGCAGTCAGTGGAAGGCAAGAAGAAAATGCCTGTCTTCCGTCCTCCCTCAGACACTTGTTACCAAGACTGTAGCACAAGAGCAGGTGCCTTGTCTACGGATACCTCCCGCACACACCCCTTACATATGCAGTTAATATATTTAGACTGCAGAAGTGGGCAACTGCAGTGACTGCCAACAGTGCTTTTTGTCCCTGCAGAGCATCCCATTTGAAAGAAATGACTGAAGATCAACTTCTGGTTTCAACTTCCAAATTTTGTTGTTGTTGTTACGTGGATAGGTTATTTTTGGGGAGGATGCTTTGGGTCCTGAGCAGCATTGCATTCTGGGAAATGTAGTTTACGGCAGGGCCTTTTGCATTCTCTAACACTGGGGGCCTCGCCTTTCTAAACTACATTTAAAATGGCTGAGTCTCCCGCTCATTAAATGTAGTCCCGCTGTCCTTATGATGACAATGGGACAAAACTCCAAAGTAAAAGAATTGGTTTTTAAGCACTGTATGTGGCTTTAGCAAAGTTGCTCAATGGTTATATGTACTGAAAATTAAACTGACCTTGGGAGACATCTGAACGTTACAGAACATTTACAAAAAATGCTTCAATTTCTAAATTCCTCCCCTCTCCCCTCTCCCGAATGTCTTGGACATTGCATCATATGCACAAATTTAACGAATTTAATCCAATATACAATTATTATCCAAAATTATGCACAAGCCTAGTAGATACAGTTGTTCATGGTGAGTACAAATTGCTTGTAACAAGAAGTAAGGCTTGGTAAACTGCAGTTCCCAAAATCCACAAGCATTGGCTATGCTGGGAGGGGAGTTCTGACAATTGTTCTGATGATTTTTAAGATTGAACCAGGGGGTGTTGTGTTTTATGCATCTTAATAGATTTGTGTCATGGTTTTATTGCTTTTAACTATGTATTTTTTAATATTTCTATGGTTTATTCAGTGATTATATGTTTTTTTTAGATTTTAAATTATATAATGTATTTATTTTTATTTTAGTTGCTTTTTAGAGAGATAAAGCAGGGTAGAAATAACAACAACAACAACTCTGTAGAGATGTTCAATGTATTGTCGAAGGCTTTCATGGCTGGAATCACTGGGTTGTTGTGAGTTTTCCTGGCTGTATGGCCATGTTCCAGAGGCATTCTCTCCTGACGGTTTGCCTGCATCTACGGCAGGCATCCTCAGAGATTGTGAGGTCTGTTGGAAACCTGGAAAATTGGGTTTATATATCTGTGGAATGATGTCCAGGGTGGGAGAAAGAACCCCGCCCACTTGAAGCAAGTTGAAATTCCTAAAGTTCGCCACCTTGATCATCATTGAATGCCCTTACAGCTTGAAAGCCTGGCTGCTTCCTGCCTGTAGAATCCCCTGTTGGAATCCTCGATGAAGCGGGGAAATTCCAGACAAAAGACAGTCGGGGCCAGCTAATAGCTCCTAACGGGAGATTCTCCCAGGCAGGAAGAAGCCTGGGAGAATAAACAAAATCTGGCTACCAGTATTTTAAAACCTCTAAAATAATAACTGAAAATAAAGAACAACACTCAAAAACAGGGGAATTCCAGACAAAAAACGATCAGGGCAATCTAATCACGTCCCAGCAAAGGATTCCCTCAGGCAGGAATCAGCCAGGCTTTGAAGCTGCAAGGCCATTAAATGCTAATCAAGGTGGCCCATTGCAACATTCACACCTGCCTCAAACAGACAAGTGTTCTTTCTCCCACCCTGAATGAAATTACATTTTACAGGTATGTAAACCCCATTTTCCTAGTTTCCAACAGATCTCACAACCTCTGAGGATGCCTGCCATAGGTACAGGCGAAGCATCAGGAGAGAATGCCACTGGAACATGGCCATACAGCCTTGAAAACTCACAACAACCCAATAATAACTGCTCTCCAAAAGTATTTTCTCAAGCTGTTATTGGAATCTAGAATAGAACTTTAAGGGACCACAAGGGCACCATTCTGCTATGCAGGAACACACATTCGAAACACTCCTGACAGATAGCCATCCAGTGTCTGTTTGAAAATCTCCAAAGAGGGGCCCCACTTACACTGCCATATAAGGCAGTTTCAAACCATATAAGATGGCAGTGTAGATGGGGCCATGGAGACAGTTTCTTTCTCTCTACCATTTCTCCCCCTCCTTGAATGTTTCCATAGCATTCCTATATAACACACCATAGGAATGTGTAAACAAGCTAATCAGTTCCATTTATTCCTGTGCACGAGTTGCCTTTAATAATATAATAATAAACTTTATTTATACCCCGCTACCATCTCCCCGATGGGGACTCGGGGTGGCTTACATGAGGCCAAGCCCAAACAACAAATTACAGCAAAATAAAACCTAAAACAAAAACAATAAACAGCATCATAATTACATAAAACATATGAATGCATAGCGATATAAAATTACAGTAAACACAATCCCAGTGACAATGGTCAGGCTACATGTAATGATTAAAAGAAAAAACTAATTAAAAACAGATTAAAAATTCGGGTGAGATAAAGGAGAAGCAGGTTGAACACTTATTTATATGGCTGGAACAGTAGTTCCAGCCATATAAATAAGTCCAGCAGCACTTGCATACCATCACTTTGAGGAGCAGGAACCCCTATGGCGCAATCGGTTAAACCCTGGTGCCAGCAGACTACTGACCGACAGGTCAGCTGTTCGAATCCGGGGAGAGCAGGTTGAGCTCCTTCTGTCAACTCCAGCTCCCCATGCGGGGACACGAGAGAAGCCTCCCACAAGGATGGTAAAATATCAAACACCCGAGCGTCTCCTGGGCAACGTCATTGCAGACAGCCACATCCCTCACACCAGAAGCAACTTGCAGTTTCTCAAGTCGCTCCTGACACACACAAAATTGAGCTATTTTCCCATCTGTTCTTCAAAACAATAAGATTTTATTATAGAAGTCACGATGCTTTTGGCAGAGAAAGGACTTAACAGCCACCAAGAAAAATCTTTCAAATGCTCAGGAAGCCAGAAGGCAGCAATTAGCAATGTGTGCATGTGGTTTGGGTTTTTTAAAGAACCATGATATTGAGGGAAGGATGCAGAAGGAATTTGGAATATTTCTGGGATTAATAATACACGTTCCAATAATGTTAGGGTGACTTTGCTTTTGTGTTGTGGGCCCTCTGCTGGTACTAGTTTGTAAATGCAGGATTCTTTTGGTAAGATTTATTAAAAACTATGCACTGTAATGCCTGAATGCGTTTATGTTAAGGATTTATTTAGAACCCAGCCAGATCCCAGGTACAAAAGAGTAGAACAGATAGGCAGCCAAGCATACTCTTAAGGAAAAGGGTGCCTTTGAACACATGAGGTCAATACCAGAACCAAACTCATAAATCATTTAGAACATTAGGAAGAACTTCCTGACTGTGAGGAGCCGTTCAGCAGTGGAACTCACTACCCTGGAATGTGGTGGAGGCTCCTTCTTTGGAAGCTTTTAAACAGAGGCTGGATGGCCATCTGTTGGGGGTTCTTTGAATGCAATTTTCCTGCTTCTTGACAGGGGGTTGGACTGGATGGCCCATGAGGTCTTTTCCAACTCTATGATTCTATAATTCAGTTGACTCCCCAGTGTTTTTCAGCAACCAGATGCAAAAGAAGAAGTTGACATGGGAAAGGTTATTTCCTGGTTTTTTTCTGTAATGAAAATTTAAAAAGATCTGGAATCATTTCACCAATATAGACGATCCCCAAGTTACAAACAAGATAAGTTCTATAGCTTTGTGTGTGTGTGTGTAGGGCCCCCTGGTGGTGCAGTGGGTTAAACCACTGAGCTGCTGAACTTGCTGAATAAAAGGTTGGCAGTTTGAATCCAGGGAGCGGGGTGAGATCCCACTGTTAGCCCCAGCTTCTGCCACCCTTGCAGTTCAAAAGGATGTAAATGTGGGTAGATCAATAGGTACAGCTTAGGTGGAAAGGTAAATGTGCTCCTCATTGTCATGCTGGCCACATGACCTAGGAGAAGTCTACAGACAATGCAAGCTCTTCAGCTTAGAAATGGAGATGAGCACCACCCCTCAGAGTCAGACACGACTAGACTTAATCTTTACCTTTACATAGACATGCACACACACATATACACATACACACACACACACTTGAATGCATGCTTCGGAAAGCATAGGGAAGGGCAAACAGCCCCATGGTGTTTGTCTTGCTGTCTGTGCCCCTATTCAGAAGATTTCACCTCACTTTCTGTCCCTGTGATCATTGGATTTTGAAAATTTGGCTTGTTGTGGAAATAGGGGTTGGTGACAAGGCTACAGTGGAGACACCTTTCCCTCATGATAACTCTTTCAAGAGTGAATTTCCCTTCCGAAGGATAGGTTCCTCTCACTTCTGGTTGTCTCACCCCCGTTTTAAACTAGGAGTTCTTTGTAAGTCAGATGTTTGTAACTTGGGCACTACCTTATACTGTTTCTAAATTCACATGGGCAGGAGACAAATGAACTTTGCCACAGGCACTTGGGGATCAGAAAGATGCCATCTGGGAGCAGCATGAACAGACATGTCTTCCTAAAGCACCTAACCCTTTTCTTGGTTTTGGTACAGGAGGAACACAAAGACTTTGTTCCCAGTTCCAGAAGAAAACCATTCAGCTCCTCTGAGCAGCTCTCCTGGGCGAACACACCAAGGAAGAGGCCAGAAAGCAAGCTGGAGTCCTCTTGCCAGCTGCCAGGCAGCAAATCCGAGGGACGGAGACGTTGGTCCAAAGGCTACTCAGAAGGAAACTGATCTGACTGAGGGTGAGGTGGGATCTCTTGTGGTTTAAGATTATCGTGGAGTTTAAGATTGTTCGCAAATGTGTTTGGCGGGGACGAGAGACAGGGCCTTCTCGGTGGTGGCCCCCCGCCTGTGGAACATGCTCCTCAGCAAAATTAGGTCAGCTCCATCTCTCCTTTCCTTTAGGAAGAAGCTGAAAACATGGTTTTGGGACCAGGTATTTGGGTAACAGGCTTGACAGCAATTGCAATTCGTGTGCTCTTTTTGTATAATCACAGAATATGCCTGAGAACTGATGTAGGCACTCAGCAGATTGTGGGTTAGTACTCAAAGGACCATACCAGACCATAGGTGCGTTGTCTGTCACCACCATCATAGACGATCTCTCATGGGGGAGTAGAGCCTTGGCTGTGAGTTAGAACAACTGATTCCATATCCATGGGCCATGAACCACTCCACAGCTAGAGGTTTCCAGATTTCAAAGTTCTGGCCCTGTTGCCACTCACCAGTTTCCATGGGACTTTTGTTGATTTTGGATAGACACACATGCCATTGCAAATCATCTGTTTGAAGTAATCCCCAGATGTATATTTATTTATTTCAAACATTTCTAACCCGCCCTTCTCAACCCACCCTAACAGCAACCCCTTGATGCATGTAACCCCACTGACCACATAACTACTTTGATTCCTTTGCCAAGAGAACGGCAGGATATTTGATCGATATAGCTAGGCAGAAAGAAAAAACAATTGTTGTGGTTAGATTCCCAGACTAGGAAAACTTGAGTTTAAAACTTTATTGGTCCATGAAAGTTGCCAAGTGACCTTGGATTGGTCATATTGTGATCCTGAGCTACTTTAGATGTAAACATTAAAGAAGTGGATGGAACTAAGCATTGATAAATCCATAGCTTTCTTCTTTCCCTGTAGACACATTCTTGCTGCCCTGAACTCTTTTGAGGACGTGTAGAATAAAATTATGCCACCTCTATAAAAAAATCACACCATTTAGCAATTTGCTTTTTTCCACAAGCAAGGAAGCCCTAGTTCTAGTTGAGTGGGACCTGATTTGTTGTCTCTTTTGGGAGAAAATGGTGTTGTGTCATTATCGTTCATGCCTACAAACTCAGAGCAACCACTTCCAATCTGGATGATGGAAGTGATGGAAGTTGGAATTCAACACAACTGGGAAGGCTTTGGTAGGGAAGAGCAGTAGCTCTTCTTAAGTGTTGGAAATAGCAATCTTCCAAGCTTCCACTGACTGTTAATGTATCTATACTTGTTAGCCTGCATTCTATGTGTGTGTTGATTTGCCAGTTTGACTTATCTCTTTGATGTGGAAGGAGTTACAGATGTGATTGTACTGAGCACGTGCAAACTCAGGACACCATTTTATGTTCAGTTTGCTTTTGGACTTCAATGAGGTAGATGTGTTTACTTCAGTGTGGTAAGTCTGCTTACCATTTCATTGGAAGTGGATGTATGTGCTCATGGACTTGAGTAAGTATAGATGTATTTAAAGACTTTTTAAAGACTATTTGCTTGCATACTGAATATATATAAGTTTGTTAGTAAACAAGATATGTTACTTTTCAAAGAAGACTACTTTCTATTGTCGAAGGCTTTCATGGCCGGAATCACTGGGTTGTTATAGTTTTTTCGGGCTATATGACCGTGTTCTATAAGCATTCTCTCCTGACATTTCGCCTGCATCTATGGCAATCATCCTCAGAGGTAGTGAGGTCTGTTGGAACTAGGAAAATGGGTTAATATATCTGTGGAATGACCAGGGTGGGACAAAGAACTCTTGTCTGTTGGAGCTAGGTGTGAATGTTTCAACTGACCACCTTGATTAGCATTTGATGGCCTGGCAGTGCCTGGGGCAATCTTTTGTTGAGAGGTGATTAGATGTCCTTGATTGTTTCCTCTCTGTTGTTTTGCTACTTTGTTTTGTCTCTTGAGTGCATGTCTTAAATAAGAGGTTTTAAGGGAGTGTGTGTGTGTGTATATATATATATATATATATAGGTCTTACTTTTCTACATCCCACCTCTGAGTTTAAGATCGTTCGCAAACGCGTTTGGCAGGGACGAGAGACAGGGTCTTCTCTGTGGTGGCCCCTCACCTGTGGAACATGCTCCTCAGCGAAATTAGGTCAGCTCCATCCCTCCTTTACTTTAGGAAGAAACTCTAAACATGGTTTTGGGACCAGGCATTTGGGTAACAGGCTTGACAGCAATCACAAAGTTTTAGGACAGGCTTTGGACTGGGTCGTTGGTTGCTGAATCGGATTTGGATATGGTAGTGTTATATTGTGTTTTTGTATGTTTTGGCTTCAAATTGCTGCCAGTGTAAGCAGTCCTGAGTCCCCCCTCGGGGGTTGAGAAGGATGGGTTACAAATGTTTTAAATAAACAAACAAACAAATAAATATTACAACAGCAAATTCTACTTCAAACAATCATCATCTGCTAACCAGGTATATTTTTAGTGGCCTGTCTTTATCCTTGTCCATTTAAAGACATGGTTCCTCAGTTTAACAGCTGAGCTACCTGTGTGCTATTACATTAATGTTTTATGAATATCACTAGTCTTAAGGTTTGACTTCTAACAAGGTCACACCATTCTTGACTTGTGCTTTTCAAGTAGTCTCTATGTTCACAGAGATTCACCTTTTGCTAGACAGAGGTGACATCATTTTACCTTTGTAATAATGTTATTTTGTACTGGAATTTCCAATAGATTGTGGACTTTCCAATATTAAGGGCCATCCAGTGACCCAAGCCCTTTGGCTTTCGTGGATAATGCAAAGCTTCCTCCGTTCTTGCTTCAGCTGCAGCAGCATGTGAGAACCAATGGCAAAGGAATTGTTCCCTCTTGTAGGCCACAGCCAGGAAGAAGCTGAACCATCAGCCACCAGGTTAACAGCAAGAAAGGGAGCAAGGTGGTGGTGGAAAAGGTAATGATGGATAGTTACCCACAAGTCCAGCACTTGATATAATGTTTTTTCTCTTTCTCCACTCCAGTGTTTCCTGCCCCAATACATGGCCTCCAGAAGCTGAACTTCACCCCCTCCTTGCTCTGGTCTTCCATGCCGCTGTCAACCACTGGGACCCATCTGGTGCCTGTCCTTCGACCCTTTCTGTGCTCAAGGCCTTGCCCTCTCTCTTAACCTTGGGCAGATTTTGAAATTTTATTTTAAGACTGGCTTTGCATTTTCCTTCACCATGGAGTAGGCCACAGCATTGTTGCTCAGGGGAATCCCACTCCATTGTCTTAAAGCTTGAACCTGCAGGACCGCATCTTAAGAGACAGCTGGGATACTTGGGACAAACATTTCCTGGAAAAGCAAAGAGCTTTTTGTGTTTTAGCAACCACTACAAGTGGAGACCTAGCCTAGTTGCATCTTGACCTTCAGGGTCTTTTAAGAGGCTGGAATTTACGTGAAAGCCATGAATCAGACTACTAAGAGTCTCCATCAATCACTATGGATTTTTGCTGTTACAGCTTCAGAGAGTACAGTTGCACTGAACCTGGATGCCCCAGAGTCTGGTGCTCCATGCGCTAGCTTGGCTGCAGCTCTGCAAGGGACCGTTTGGAAAGAGGAGGCCATTGCTTCACAACAGCCCTGTCTCCTCTCTGCCCTCATCTCCTCACTTGGCCCTTGTGAAAAACTTTCTCCCCAATTCTTAAGCAATAACCTAAACAAACCCTTGTCATCACAACTCCTTTGCTGAGGATTGTCAGTGTACCCACCTTTTTTTCACTCCGAAAGTCCTCATTCCTTGACCTCGGCTCCTTGGGCAAGTCTAACAAGATCCAGAAGTACGGCCTCCAGTTGCAACGGATCGGGCAGTGCAAGAAGCCTTCTCACTACATCCCGCGGACTGCTGCACAAGGCCAAGAGGGAGCTCTTGCAGAGAGAGATCCCCTCAATGCATTATTTGAACTAATCACATGAGGTCTTAATGCTGGCCCTCTTTCCCCCCAATGGGACAGCCACTGGGAATTTGGGCAGAACTGGCTGGAAAGCTGAGCAAGAAGAGTCTCCTATGTACAGTCGATCAACACATTCATGGGGTGGGAGGGGACACTTTTGTAAACATTTCTGCTACCTCACTCTTCACTTGCTTGAGCAAAGGGACCAGTGGAGATTCCTCCAGAGATACAGTGTCCTCCTTCCATACCGAAATCAGCACACTCCGCTGTGCATCTATCTCCACATATCTGCTCTAAGTCTTCCTCCATGTGCTTGGAGCATAATTCTTAGATGCTGCTGAACTGTAAGTTTTCATTCTCTCCTCCCTACTCCCTCCAATTTGCAACTGCTAGGGATTAACGTCTGCCATCTCCCTTTTAGGATGAACTGTGTTAATACATGCGATACCTACTCATGTGATGACCATTCTGAAATGGTCAGCCAGCTTTCCCCAAGGTGTTATTCTACCGTTGATACATCTCTGATTGTCACAGCCAGCAGGGCTAGTGGTCAGAGATGGAGTCCAAAATATCAAAAGAGCAAACCAGTGCAAAGTAATGGCACCATAAAACACTAACTGTACAGATTATGGGAAGCAGTAAAAAAACACATCCATACACGCATGTGACCACATTCACTATCCCCAAGCAATTAATATATGTGTCAAAAGGGCCCTCAAGACTGAAACCAAGCAGATGCAGGTCAGTCAGATGATAGTGTTGTGTCCAGGAGATTTGCAGGAATAGATATGCAGGCAGGGATAGATGCTTAACCCCAATCCTCCTCACATATGCTTGCACACATGCTCAATTTGCCCAGGTGAATGTTTACTTGAGAAATGGGAGCATCATGAAGTGGGAACTGGAATAATCCCCTCAGTTCCTCCTTGCAACTGCATCCGTCCCTGCCCCGATATTAGTGCTGGGAAGCAAACACAGGTTTGGGGATCCCTTTTTATGACTTAGGGTGTTGTTTAGCTGAGAGCTAACCTTGAAATCTCAGCGTCCCATCTTGACCAACTGCATTCTCCTGTGCACGTGCTCCAGATTAGTTGAAACCCCAGTAATAGTGTTCCTCCTTCTGCACACAACAAATCAGCATCAACACTTTTCCTTCCAGCCCACCAGCCTGGCTTGCTTGCTACTTGCTTGATGGCAAGGCCTCAAAAGGCAGCATTGTTGCATCTAAATTAAGATGTGCTTCAACCTCTCTATACTGAGGGGTGTTTAATTGCACTTTCAGGAAAAGGAATCAAGGCTAAACATTCCTTCAGAGCTTTATCCAACCCTCTGGGCGTGTTTTGCAGAACTAAAGAGCTCAGTTCAGCCCACAACTCTCTTCCAAAGCCAATATAATTTTTTACCTGGATTTTTAAAAAAATATGAAACAATCACAGTATTTATTTCTTTGCCTTTTAATATGTTGAACCTGTATAAAATTTAACTAGATTCTGTTTCTTCCCTCACATACTTATTTTATGTAGTTTTTTTTTTTTAAAAAGGAGTATAAATGTTCCTAATCGTTTTATATATATGAGGCAGAGGACACAGGCAATACCTTTTGCTCATCTAGCTGTTGAAAGTGTTAGTAAAATGCCCAGTAGGAAGGGCCTCAAACATGAGCCTTCTACTAAGTTGAGATGCAAAATGTCCAGGTATCCTGTTGGGCAAATAAAATTGACTATTGCCGCATATTACCTCATAGTGAGGGAGGTGGCATGCTTTGGGCCTTTAGAAATGTGAAAAACACAAAAGATTTTGTGCTTTTAAAATTTAAATTCCACATGAATTTTCCATATATACACTTATGTGTGTAATGCATTGCTGGTCACTGGACAAGACCATGGAGGATACTAAACCACACCGTGCAATAGCCTGCTTAGCTATTACTCTATTTTCCAGTGTATAAGATGACCCCCAACTTTTCCAGTTAAAATATAGAGTTTGGTATATACTCCCCATATAAGACTACTCCTCTTCCAATGCACACAAAATAAAAAAATTAAAAACATCAGATTTGAATTCAATATAGTGATTTTCTTATTATCGTAACTCGTTCTCTACCTCTCAGATCTCGCGCATGCATGCCTCCTGCGCCACTTACTGCAGTCCTCAGGAGCAAGATCTGAGAGGCAGAGATGGAGTTACGATAATAGGATACAAGGGTGGGCCAAACAAGTGAAAGACACATGTTTTTCTGGGCACAGCGCCACTCTATCTCTTTTTTCCATACCCTGGGCATCCCAGACACCTGCAGCTTGCTCCGCCCTTCACTTACACCTTCCCGGTGAGCCTCCCCCCTCACCTCATCATCGGGACCGCGTTAAGTCACTTATTTCCATGAACCCTGGCAAGTGGATTTTCTTCTATCGTACTTGTACAGTGGCATCCTTGCTGCTTTCATACGGTTGCCATATACGGTGGGGATGTGGCTGCAGCCATTTTTGAGCCCCCCCCCCCCCCCCCCGGTATGTGGCGACCGCAGATTCTCCAATCTGGCTCAGAAGTTTCAGCACTCAACCTATAAGACGATACCCGGTGTATAAGACCTTCCTGGGTTAAAAAGTAGTCTTATACGCCAGAAAATACAGTAATTAGATCATATCACGTACTGCTCATCTCATTTACACCCACCACTGTTGAAGTCTCGAGGTGTAGAGCCCTCTATTCACCTGATGATGTAATTATGTTATATCCACAAACTGCACCGTGCCCCTTCTGAGGTCACACTGATTCTGTTGACTTGAGAGTTATGTCACTTGCCTAATCAGACTGGTTCCATTGATAGAGCGTTTACATAGCCTTTATTCCCTCTCAGCAATAATTAACTTGGAGCAGCCATTTTCCATGAGCAAAACCTGTATGTACTAACGGCGTCCATTCATTGGTCAACAAGGGCTTGAGAATTTACCTGAAGTAGTTGTGTGTGTATGTCTGCATGCTAAACATGTTTTGAAAGCCATTCCACTCGATTTAAGAAAGCACTTTAGCTGTCACATAACACAAACAGTTTCAGTCTGCTCATTGGAACTTGGATCTCACCCTACTTGAAAATGCAAGCAAACCACCCATGGGGTGTGTGCGATGCTGCTATCCAAAGCCACTCCTATGGCTGGGCTATCGATGCCTGTCATTTTCTGCAAGGGGAAGCAGCCAGTGCAGAGCAAGATAACTTTGTTCATGTGTGATTTATAGCACCTTTCTAAGACATATTTATGTGGAAATGAGTTCCCTTGGGACTTGATTAGTAAGACTGCTGCCTTAAATACTACCACCCCACACCATTTCCCTTCTCAGTGTGGTGAAATTTCAGCCATTTTCATTGTGCCCTTAGAACAACGGGGAACCTAAAAGGCATTGAACGATAGCTCTGCAACTCATTACCATTAGCCAAGCTGGCAGGGTCTTCTGTGAATTGCACCTAATACCTAGAGCAGAGCTTTCCAAATGTTTCATGTTGGTGACATGCTTTGTAGTTCATGACACAGTAATTTGGTTTTACTAGCAAACTGAAGGAAAACAACCCCATATAAGAGATATGGGCACATATATATATAAACTGTAATAACAAAATGTATGGGGACACAACATACAATGGAAATATTTCTTGTATATTCTTTAAAAATACATGATTTGTAATACGATAGCATATATTTCCAAGATTTTATCATTTCTTGTTATGTTCATGCAACACACACGTTACAGCCAACTGTGTCCCGACACACAGTTTGGAAAGCTCTGATCTAGAGGGCCAAATACTCCACAGCCTGGCCTTTGAACAAGGGCAAGAATTGTCGCCAACCAGCTGTTGTTGGAATGCAGGTCTCCGCATTCTTGACTATAGACAGTGCTGGTTAGGACTGCTGGAGGGTGTGAGTGCAGCAAAACATCATCTTGACAAGTTAAAACATCTTTTTCAAACTTTATGCCCTCAAGGTGTGTTGAAGTATAACTCCCATAATCCCAACTGTCTGTGATTTTGTAGTACATGGACGTGGAACCCAGTGGTAGCCCTCTCAAAAATTTGGGATCAGCATGGCAGAAAGTTGCAGTCAAAAATAGCTACTAGGCCAAAGGTCTCCACCCCTACTCTAATAGGAGCAGGAGGAATGCCCAAATGATGTTTCTTCCTATAATAAATATGACAATCAGCATCTAAAATGATATACCCACCTTGACAAACAGCCCATTTGCTACAGCTATCTTGCTAGCTCTCATTGGAATTGAAAAATACCACCCTACACAACAAATTCAACAATGAAACTCACCTACATGCATCTTCAACCATCTGTGGTCACTACTACTTCTAGGACCTTATTGGTAGGGCACAGTAAATTGCATCTCCCTCTCATCCCAAAGTAAGAGATTCAGATCTTAGCTACAAAAGTGTAATTGACTTTGTTGCAGGATATGAGTTTTCCAGGCTGTATGGCCATGTTCCAGAAGCATTCTCTCCTGATGTTTCGCCTGCATCTCTGGCAGGCATCCTCAGAGGTTGTGAGGTCTGTGGGAAACTAGGAAAATGGGGTTTGTATATCTGTGGAATGTCCCGGGTGAGAGAAAGAACTCTTGTCTGTTTGAGGTAGGTGGATGTTTCAATTTGCCACCTGGATTAGCATTTATCTCAAAAATGGGAGAACTCCAGACAATAAACAATCAGGGCCAGCTAATCCAACTCCCAACAAAGGATTCCCCCAGGCAGTAAGAAGTCACACCTTGAAACTGCTGGGCCAATAAATGCTAATCATGGTGGCCAATTGAAACATTCACACCTACCTTGAATAGACAAGTTTCTTATTTATCTGTCTATTTCTGGTATTTCTATCCTGCCTTTCTCAGCCCAAAGGCAACTGAAGGTGGCTTACAAATTTGCAGCAATTTGATGCCACAACAGTCATCTATACAAAAAACCTCATTAAAAACATATAATTCCCAGTGTTTTCCTGTTAAACTCTTTTTTTCCAGTAGCATCGTCTAGCCGTTCCATGTTCACTCTTTCATAGTTCCATGTTTATCTATTATGCTGCATTTCCAAAAGCTTGTTCAAAGAGCCAGGTTTTTACTTTTTTCCGGAAAGTCAGGAGGGAGGGGGCCGATTTAATATCCCTAGGGAGGGAGTTCCACAGCCACCACTGAGAGGGTCCTGTCTCTTGTCCCCGCCAGACGCACCTGCGAAGAAAGCAGGATCGATAGCAGGGCCTCCTCAGACGATCTTAAGTTCTTTCTCCCACTCTGGACATTCCAAAGATACATAAACTCAATTTTCCTAGTTTCCAACAGACCTCACAACCTCTGAGGAGGCCTGCCATAGATGCGGGCGAAACGCTAGGAGAGAATGCTTCTGGAACATGGCCATACAGCTCAGAAAACTGACATCAACCCAGTGATTCCAGCCACGAAAGCCTTCAACAATACAGTGGATCTTTTCATTCCACAGACCAACATAAAAACAAAGTCTCAGAAAACATAACACCTGTCTTATTTCTTGAACCTTGATATCAAAATATGCATCTCGAAAGAGGGGCAGTGAGTGACTTTTCCTTATGGCTTGTGTGAAAGCTCCTGTTCCAGTATTTTTTGGCCCAATTTGATCCAGGAAGCGCTCCATTCCAAGATCCACTGCAGAGTTCAGGAAAAAAAAAACAACAGGAATCCACAACAGCAATTCTGCTCTAATAACCTTATATAGCCAGTTGTTCAATCTCCGGAGCAAAAACACCCCCCCCCCCCCCAGCTTCCCACACCATTTGATGCCATGCCCTCAGGATCTGTTGATAGTCTTACATTTCACACAATATAATGAATGTAAATATCCATTATAGTATAGTTCGGGGTTATCTGGCCCCGTAAAAATCAGAAGATTGTTAGAAGATCTAGAAATCATAACCTTGAGTGCAATAGGAGCTGATTGTATTATTGAACAGACGGTGACAATTTCAGGAAATGGAGAATCGTTTAGCTCAAGCTGCACACTTTAAAAAAATCTGTAAATATTTGCCAATAGTCTGGCACGTTCATTTCTGTTTTTAATGGTAACTCATCAGCATAAAGATCCTGGAATCATCCAGGGACTCTATACTGGGAAATTATGAGTAAAAAGAAAGTAAATCCAGTGTTCTAATTATATATGCTGCATGTGTTAATTTTTTTCCTATCAAGAAATGTAAATTCCAACTTATTCCATCTGGAGGTCAGAAGAATTGCCCTCATGTACAGCCTGCACAATGCAGCCTCGCCTTCTTCATAATGAGACCCAAACTGCAGCTGCTCTCCAGAGCCAGGGAGTAGCTCTCACAAACCGGTAGCGCTTGGTTGTGTGGAAGATCCCAGGTTCGTGAAGACTTTTGAGACAGCTGCTGCCACTCCAAGTAGATAGTCCTCGACTTGAAAGTACATAAGGCAGCTTTGTATATCCATATGCCACTAAAGTATCTGGCTTTCCGTGATAAATTGTTGACAATGTGCCAAGAATATAGGGTTTTAGCCATAGGGTTATCCAGAAGGAACCCATATGTATGCAGGAGCAGGATATTGCCTTCCAGGCCTTGAACTGGTTTTTTTTTCCTCGCGTCAGCAGTGACTTGAGAAACTGCAAGTCGCTTCTGGTGTGAGAGAATTGGCCATCTGTAAGGATGTTGCCCTGGAGATGCACAGATGTTTATGATGTTTTACCATCCTTGTGGGAGGCATTTCCTCATGTCCCTGCATGGGGAGCTGGAGCTGACAAAGGGAGCTCATCTGTGCTCTCCCTGGATTCGAACCTCCAACTTATCGGTCTTCAGTCCTGCCAGCACAAGGGTTTAACCACCGGTGTACCTGCTTCAAATGATATCAAATGGGAAAGGGACATTCAGAAAGGCTTCCATGATGCCATATCTCCACCTTCAGCGGACCATCCAATATTTTGCTGCTTCAAATGATGTCCCGCTATGATATCCAAAGAGAGAAAAGGGGGTGCAAGGTGCTGTTGTGCATGAGCCATCTTTCCTCCTCTTTTTCTTTCCTCTTGGCTAGAGACCAAAGGACTTGTTGACCCCTTTAGTGGTTGTGGGAAGCAGCGTGCCTTCCATGCCTACCCAAGGGAGGAGGGACGGTCTTCCGGCCAATTATGAACACTTGAGAATCCTTCAGATTGTGTGGAATGTATTTTTAAGAGATGAATATATATATTTTTTCTATTCGCTAATGTTAAGATTGGGTGAAAGGGATTGCCAAATCCTGACATTGTGTACTACAGGCAGATGAACACCTCCTGCCTTGTCTTCCCTTGTTTTCAGGTTCAGAAAGAACAAGTGCAATTTAGCAAGGTGTTGTCCCAATGTCCTTGTTTGCCAGCCATCTCAAGCCCAGCAACTGACCAGCACTGTCCCCATCACTCCACCCCGGCTCCAGAGGAAGAAGCACGGTGGTGTTAGCATGTTCACTTGGGGGAAAGCCCTGTCCTTTCACGTCCCAAAGTTGTCTGGGTACTTAACAGCAGGTGGGGCTTCATCTACCCATTACACAGAGCAAAAAGTCTGCATGCTATGTTTAAACGCAAATGTTTGTCTGCATGTTATCTTCTGACTAATATTGTCTGTTCTACAGTACATAATAAAACAATTTGTATGGTATTACGTGTGGATTACTTCGAGCTAGAAGGATGTAGGTTTCCTATGAGAAAAAAAAACCTGTTGAATTTTACACAATCCACACATGTCGAAGGCAAGGCCCATGGGCCAAAACGGGTTTGCCACAGCATTTTAAGTGGCCCATGTGGCTTTCAATACCAGAGCAACATAGGTCCAATTATTTATTAATTTTTATACCCTGTCTTTCTTCCCATGGAGATTCAAGGTGGCTAACCACCACACAGTCCCCAATTAAAGTGATTACAAAAAAAAACTTAGAACTAATTAACCAGTACTGTGTGGTTTAGGTTAAAATACAATTAAAATATGATAAATACAATTTAAAATGCATTTCAAAACAAACAATCCCCACCACAACCTCCCCAGTAGCATGCTCCTTATCGTTCTCCAAATGCCCGCTGGCAGAGAAAGGTGTTTACCTGCTTTATACAGTCTTACAATTACAAACAGCCCTCAGTGAAAAGGAGTTTGATACCCCTGACCTAGGAGCCCCCAGTGGTGCAATGGGTTAAATCCTTGTGCCAGCAGGACTGCTGACCGAAAGGTTGGTGGTTCGAATCCAGGGAGCAAGGTGAGTTCCCACCTGTCAACTCCAGCTTCTCATGTGGGGACATGAGAGAAGCCTCCCACAGGATCGTAAAACATCCGGGCTTCCCCTGGACAACGTCCTTGCAGATGGCCAATTCTTTCAGAAGCGACTGGCAGTTTCTCAAGTCTCTCCTGACAGACACACACACACACACAACCCTGACCTAAGACCTACAGTATTGCCAACATCTAGTGGACTTTTATGGTATCTTTGGGCCTATATATCCCTTAAGCTAAACTTAACAATAAAATAGATTTTTATTTCAAGGAACATGCCTTTGAGGATATCAGGGAAAGCTTGTACTCCACCTGCGGTCCCCCTACAACAGATCATGCTCTCTATCTTAATAATGACTGATTCAAAGCCACTGAAAGAAAAGTGTTGTGCACAAGCATGCTGCTGTTGACCCACAATGTGGAAACACGCCCACAGTATTGGAGCCTTTCAGAGATTGCCTGGATACTTCCAAACATTAATTATAAGTTCGATACAAACCTTATCTTTTGAGGTGAACACTTGATGCCTATTTGTCCAAATGCAGAGTTTAGCAACTGCAACCACTTCTGGAAAGAAGGGTTTGGCTCTTTGAACCAGCAAGAAAGAATTTCACAAGTGAGATATGGACATGGGTCTCCAGTTAATTATGGCACCACATTTAGGTACCTTTTGTGTTGGCTTCTGATAGCATGTTATTTAATGTTTATAATCAAAATATGTCTGATCATTCCTATACCTTCCCAGATCAAACTTTGTATTAATTACAAATAATGCCACCCTATTAGATGCTAGACAAGAACCAATGTTAAATTTATATGATGCAGATTCAAAGCAAGTATATCCATTCCAAGTGCTCCTATCCCACCAAGTCCTGAGTGGGTTCATGTCAGGCATGGTTTCTAACCATTTAACACTACTACACAGTAAATGAGAGAGAAACATTCTTGATGTTTTTGTTGCATATGTTTTTATTTTTTTAAAAAAACAACAACATTTATTTCTGCTTTCCAAAACAAAATCTACCATGAAACAATCTCACCTTAGTTACCAAAGCAGCTAAGTTACAGGAGTTCTAAACTCTGGAAAGAAACTGACCCCAAACCACATCTGTACCAGAATAAATTTCCATCGAAAACAACTAGGAGTCTGTATTCAGGGAACCACAAGTACCTCTCCAGTGGACCAGGTTTAGGCTGGCAGTGAGCAACTGCCATCTCAGAGGAGGGAGGCCTTTGGAAGGTTAACTTTCTGACTCCTACCTTTGCTTTCTAACTGATGGTGCTACAAGACCAAGGCCACTTGCTTCTAATCACAGCTCTGTTGTTCTTCCAATCATTCCACCACTTCCAGCATTTTGTACCTTCACATGTTTGGCACCTGCTGTGGAGCTGCCACTGGAGTGGCTTGCCGAGGCAGAGTATACATCGCTCCAAGAAACTGGTCTGCAATGCGTCCAGCTTCTCTCAATCCGCTCAGCAGAGCTCCATGAACAGTTGCGGGGTAGTTGCGGATTGTGTGTTCTCCAGCAAAGAACAGCCGAGGAATAGGCTGGGGAAAAAGGAAGTTTGGGTGAGCAATGTTAAAAGGGCCCCTTTGAACCTAGTCAAAATTACAAATCACTTGCAGAACTAAGGAACGTTGAAGAAAGGGAATGCTTTCATGTTTTTAGGACCACTTCCCAAACCCAAGGCTGAGCTGGAATCTGAACATGGTTGTCATACTTCTTTCCTGGAGAACTGCAAATCTCTGTAACTAAATTCCTTTGCTGTAGCTCCAGCAGTTGTAGTACAAACCTGAAAAAGCTCCTCATCTCACACAGGCTTATAGTTTCTGCACCTACTTTGAGAGAATGCACCCAAAGTATACTGGGACAAAGCTACCATCCTCCCTTTGTTGGCAGCAATCATGACATCTTACCATAAGAACTAGTCTCTAATATATACAGCATATACTTGAGTATAAGCCGAACCAAATATAAGCCGAGGCACCTAATTTTACCACAAAAAAACCTGGGAAAACTTAATGACTTGAGTATAAGCTGAGGGTAGGAAATGCAGCAGCTACTGGTAAATTTTGAAATAAAAATAGATACCAATAAAATTACATTAATTGAGGCATCAGTAGGTTAATTTTTTAAATATTTACATAAAATTGTAATTTCAGATAAGACTAACTCTGATTCAACCATTATTCTAACCACCTTCAATGTAAATTTGCTTACCTATGCTTCCAATAATAATAGATTAAAATAATAAATAATAAAAATAATAGAGTAAAATAATGTAAATGTAATAATAATAATAGAGCAAAACAATAAATGTAATAATAATAATAGTAAAATAATAAATAACTTTGACTTGAGTATAGGCTGAAGGGAGATTTTTTCAGCCTAAAAAAAGGGCTGAAAAACTCAGCTTATACTCAAGTATATACGGTACATTGTATCCATACACTCTAATAGAATTTGGAGAAACCCCTAAAAAAGGAAGATCGTTCTCTGTTGCTTACCTACTTAAGACTGACTGGGAGTCCACAGAGAAGGGACCAGGTCATTTCTATGGCCTAAGCAGCATTCAGTATCATGCTGGTGTCAACTAATGTAAACAACAAGCCTGTCAAGTTCTTAAGGCCAAAAAATCTAAACAACCAAAAGGCCAAATTGCCACAGACAAATAGAAAAATACATTTTATAAGGTTGTTAGATATCTATAAGTGCATAGTCCTCTCCTGACAGCTTTAAGGATATGACAAAGGAAATCTGTATCTCAGATGATAGTAAGTGAAATGCTAGTAGCAAGAACTGGCAGTCAAGTCCAAAATTCAGGATGCGTGCTTCCTGGCATTTTGCGGCTTCCCCTATTCTCACCTGTGGGGCTCCTGGAATGGCTGGTCCTGGAGTGATTGGCTGAGCCATCAAGTCATAGTCATTTCCTGAAGATCCAGCTGCTACATAGGAATAGGATCCTCGGGCCCAAGGATCAGCCCGCCAGCGAGAGACCACTGTTTCCTTGGGCTATGGGCAAAACATGGAAGGGAAAAACCACAAACATTGTTAAAGCACTGAAAGTTGAGCTTTAAACAGGCCCTGACATTTGGAAGGAAGAGCATGCATTTGTCTATACATGTATATAGACAAAATATACAAATTTGTATTTGTATATAGACAACACATTTTAAAAACAAGCTTGGAAAAGAAACTTGCAAAAAACTATCAACAAATATGGAGGGAGAATCTAGTCTCTGTGTTTACATATTGTAAACAGACCCTGAAAGGATCCCATTTATGCATTTTGCCAATCATTCAATGAAAAATGGGACCTGCCTTGGTAAATAAGCTATTAATTTGCAGCATTTCAATATTTCTGTTCAGTATGACTTATTATGTTAGCCAAAAGCTAGGACAAAAAGCTTTAAAACAAACACAACATGCAAGACAAAAGGAAACAAGCAAAATTATTGCCAGGCTCATATAAAGAATAGAAATATTTCAAGCTATAGATACATCAAATTAATACTTGGGAGTCTTCATGGCAATTTTATCTAGCTCTCTCTTTCTGATTTTTTTTACGGCCAAAGCAAAAAATAAAAAAGGCCACTTTAGGTATTCTGTAATCATTAGTTTCACTCAAAAAAAAAAAAAAAAACCCAGAACCAATCTATATAAATAAAAATGTAATGTTTATTTGTGGGATTAACATAAGTCAAAAACCACTGAACAAATTGATACCAAATTTGGACACAAGACACCTATCAGGCCAACAAGTGACCATCACTCAAAAAACACTAAAAAACACAGGAAAAGGAACTGAAAAAGCAAAAAAAAAAAACCCCAAAAAGACACTACAGCGCATGTGCAAAAATGACTCTCCCGGCAAACAAAACACACAATAGCATATCCACACTCCTCTGGATTACAGCTCCCAGCGTCCCCTAGACCAGGCCCTGCAGGAGAGGAGGATGATCCAAATGCACTGCTTCCAAGTTGCAGACTTTCTTCTTGGATTTCTTTGAGAGCATCCCAATCCCTGCATACTTCCAATTTGCTATTCTTGGACTGCAACTCCCAGCAAACCTCCAGATAGATTAGATAAGATAGAATAGATAGAAATAGGTAGGTAGATAAATCGATCAGGAGGACTTCTAGGAGTTGCGATGCAAGAATAGGTAGAGAATGAAGAAAGGGGAGAAAGAGGAAGGGAAAGAAAGGGGGGGAAGGAAGGTAAGAGGAAGAGAAGGAAGGAGAGAAGGAAAGAAAAAAGGGAAGAAAGGAAAGGAAAGAAGGAGGGAGGGAAGGAAGGAAGGAGAGAAAGAAAGGAGGAGAGAAAGAGGGAGGGAAGGTTGGCCACAGCAACACGTGGCGGGTATAGCTAGTTGTATATTAAAGTTCCCACTTCAATGTATCAGCAAGTGGACCAGAAATATGTATCAGGGGGTCACTATGCAGGGGATAATTCAGCATATGATGCACCATGTCTTCTAACTGACAGTGGCAAGAAACACACAGCCTATTTTCTGGCTTAAGTTTGACTCAAAATGTTGTTTTCAAAGAGGAGAATGGTTGAGAGAATTTTGAAAACTTCCTTGATTATACATCCTGTCTTGCACTAGTATCTTAGTCATAACAAATATGACTATAAACTATGAGAAATGTTGCGGCAGCATGATCTAGGTATGCTTTACTAAAATGTATAGGGATGGGATTGAACATCATACCTGAGGGACAGCACTGCTGCCAAAAATGCCCTTGAGAATAGCAAGGCAGCGCCCAACAATGACATCATCACTGATATTCTCCATAATTCCAGCTGCTTCGCCTGCCACCAAGGCCAGAAGAATTGGTGCTGTGCAGGAGGGGAAAAGGCATTACTAGGACATCAGCAGATACAATTAGTACTTCTTCCTTGTTTAGCAAATACTAAACCAGAGTTCTAATCACATCTTATACTTGTTCAGTGTTTTCTCATTTCTCTGGTAGATACTTTTAAAGGGGGACAGCATGGTGTAGTGGTTTGAGACCTGGGTCTAGGGTTCAAACCCTCATGCAGCCATGAAACCCATGAAGAGACTTTGGGCAAGTCACATTCCCAGCCTTAGAAGAAGGCAAAGAGACTTAAGGGTCTTTCCACAAAGCCATATATGTAATCCTGAATATCAAGGCAGAAAATCCCACAATATCTGCTTTGAACTGAGTTATCTGAGTCCACACAGCTACATAGCTGAATAAAATGTGGGATTTTATTTAGCTGTGTGGAAGGGACCTGAGTTTCTGAACAACTCCTCCCAAAAAAAACCCCTGTCCCAGCACTGACTTTTGTATAAGGTTGACCCTGGATTTTTTTATCCATTTATTCCAACTTAAATCCAAGTATATGTGGCACTCTGCTTTCTGATCACATCCATAAACAAGTCAACAGACCCAATACCAGACAAATGGCCTCATGTACTGGAAGCCTGCCACATAGTCTATACCACTGCTTCTTAAACTAAACAAATGGGGTCTTCTTCACTCAATGATGGGATCACGAAAAATTTGGCAACAGTAAAAGGTTTCTGAACACCACCCATTTACATAAATTGGTAGTAAAAATGTGCAGTGTTTACTTGAAACTTGAAATCAGCATCCTACTTGTGATACCAGATGCATGACTGTAGCATGATCACACACAAGTAGTTTCTTTCTCTCAAGAATTAGAGAAACTGTAGAACTATACTGAATTTCCATTCTTCCTGCTTTTTGACATTTCCAACAGCGTCATTGTGCAGAATACAAATACTTGAAAGGAAGTTGAATAAATATGTATATGGCTCGAAGAGGATGTACTGTTTTAATACCTCCTCAGGGAATATTTTGCTGCTCCTGTGAAAACAGAGTATGCTTTGCTGTAAATACCTTTGTAAAGATTCCAAAACAGGAAAAGCTCTCCTCTGCTGGCTGTTGTGCTGCCAACATGACCAAACAAATTAACACTTGGGTCCCAGAACACACGGTCAAAACACAACACAACCTAAAGAGAAAAATAAGCAGATATCATAAGGAGCATTTCACATTATGGGACAATATATTTGTAAAACTTAAAATTACATAAACGAACCAAAAGTGACTTAGTTTTTTAAAAAAACATTTCAGCCACAAGAAATGCACATGTTCACACAAGAATACAAGACAAAGATCATCACATTTTCAGTGTTCCTTAATTTATAACTTAAGATTTAACCTTAGAATGAAAGCAAGGTAAGTTCTGCCATTTTTTTTGTCGTGTCAGAAGCAACTTGAGAGACTGCAAGTCGCTTCTGGTGTGAGAGAATTGGCCATCTGCAAGGACGTTGCCCAGGGGACGCCCAGATGATTTGATGTTTTTATCATCCTTGTGGGAGGCTTCTCTCATGTCCCCGCATGAGGAGCTGGAGCTGATAGAGGGAGCTCATCTGCCTCTCCCCGGATTCGAACCTGCAACCTGTCGGTCTTCAGTCCTGCCGGCACAGGGGTTTAACCCACTGCGCCACCGGGGGCTCCAGTTCTGTCATAAGCCTGATATTAAACAAAGCCATGTAAATGCCATGTTTGCAAATATTATGATAAAGAAAATAATGTCCCAGAAGAGACAGCATACGAAAGAGAAAAGGAAAAGCAGAGGATTCTTCTAAGGCAGTGGTTCTCAACCTTCCTAATGCCATGACCCTCATGTTGTGGTGACCCCAACCATAACATTATTTTCATTGCTACTCCATAACTGTAATTTTGCTACTATTATGAATCATAATATAAATATCTGATATGCAGGATGTATTTTCATTCACTGGAACAAATTTAACACAAATACCCGATACACCCAAATTTGAGCACTGGTGGGGTTTGGGGGGGGGGGGTGTGTGTGTGTGTGTGTGGATTTTGTCATTTGGGAGTTGTAGTTGCTGGGATTTATAGTTCACCTACACTCAAGGAGCAATCTGAACCCCACCAAGGAGCATTCTGAACTCCACCAACGATGGAATTGAACCAAACTTGGCACACAGAACTTCCATGACCAACAGAAAATACTGGAAGGGTTTGGTGGGCATTGACCTTGAGTTTTGGAGTTGTCGTTCACCATAATCCCTCTGGACACTGTGGACTCAAGCAATGACAGACCTGAACCAAACAAATACGCAATATGTCCAAATGTGAACACTTGTAGAGTTTGGACCTTTGGGAGTTGTAGTTGCTGGGATTTATAGTACACCTACAATCAAAGAGCATTCTGAACACCACCAATGAGAGAATTGGGCCAAACATCCCACACAGAACCTCCATATATTAAAGGAACTTGCTGACATGAGCCTCTCTCCAGCCTTGCATGCTCTCCCTCGCCCACACATGCGCACCATGCTGCCATGCACCAAGCACACCTGCTCTCCCCTTCCCAACTGAAGTCTCAGAAACAGCCCTCCCACCAATCACAGCAGAGGGGGGCTTTTGGTGGGAGGATTTACTGTCTGTTTCCAAAAAGGAAGAGAAGGACAGGCGGAGAGATCTTCAGCCTTCTCTGCCAAAAGGGGTTCCTAAGACCATCAGAAATATATGTTTTTGGATGGTCTTTGACAACCCCTCTGAAACCCCCTCGCAACCCACACCCCAGGGGTCCCAAACCCAGGTTGAGAAACACTGCTCTAAGAAGAAAGATGCATCTCCAGGCCCTCTCACAGAAGGGCCCATTTTGAATGCCTGATTGAGTTCACTCTCTGCTATGGCACACACTAAGAAGCTAAGAAAGAAAGTTCCCATTCATTCCAGGGGAAGCCAAGGATGCAGCTATTATACTTATTCCTCTACTGGCATACATCTTTGTCCATTCCAAGTTACCTTGTTAAGGTTTCCAAATCCCATTCTCTGCACAGCAGAAGTCTTCCACTCCGGAAGAGGAGGAACAAACTGTACTGCAGGAGGTTGCTGTTTCAATACTCCCAACGGAAGAGTACACAGAACAGCATCACACTTATAAATAAATGTCTGGCTGGTGGAACGAGTGTTGACAGCTATTACTTCACATCCTGGTAAAATTGGAAGGGACGGATGGGATGGAGAGAGGGAGGGAGGGAGGGAGGGAGGGAGAGAGAGAGAGAGAATGTCCATGGAGGCAAAATCATTGTTGTTGGATAATTTACGGGAATAGAAGAACATATAATGGATAACATAAACCACTACAACCACCTAAAGGTTGAGGTTCTTATCTTTATTACCCAAGTGAAGGCTTTCATATGAGGAGAATTTCATCCTAGATTTTATGTGTTTCCTCCACCACAGCCATCCCAGTGTTTCTTGCTCTCTCCATTGGTGTGGAATTTGCATGATCCCGCCCACTGCCTCTCTCTAACCCTTTCCTATTCTTTTCTATGGCACACAGCAAACAGAGGAATTTATTAGCAACTGAACATACTAGAGAGGTTTAGGGAGAATTCTCCATGATTTATAGGAGTTGTAGGTATTGAGATGTATAGCTCATCTACAATCTAAGAGCACTCTGAACTCCACCAACGATGGACCTGGAACAAACTTGGCACACAGAAGCCTCATGATCAACAAAAAAAAATACTGGAGGACTTTGGGGAAAATTCACCTTGATTTGGGGGAGTTATAGTTCACCTACATCCAGAGAGCACTGTGAATCCAAACACTGATGGATCTGGACCTAACTTGGCGCACATATCTGATATCCTGAAGTTTGATTACTGCAGAGGTTTGGGGAAAAACTGACCTTCCTTTCTGGGAGTTGTAGTTCACCCACAACTAGAGAAACTGTGACCTCCAACAGTGATGAACTTGGACCAAACTTGACACACTGAACCCCCTTGACTAACTCAACCTACTGGAAGGGCTTGAGGGGACTGACTCACCATAGGGAACTGTAGTTTACCCCACAGCCAGAGAGCACACTGAACCCCACTGATGATGCATCTAGGGCAAACTTGACAACATAACAAACTTTAAGTGTTGATGGAGTTTTTCGGGATTAACCTGGCATGATGTGAGTTGTAGTTCACCCACAACCTTATGCATTTTGTACAATTAAAAATGACTTTTTCAAAGAACCTGGGCAATGCCAGACACCAAAATTAGTATATAATACAATATATAACCATTTATTGGGGCTCTACCAGAAACTTTTGTTTCAAAAAGGGCTCTCCGGATGAGAAAGCCCCTGCTCCACAGCAAGGTATGAAGATTTAAGATCCTTTTCCTAAAGTAAAGACTTAAGACCCGAAGCAGAGTGCCATCAGAATTCTGGGATAAAGGCCTAGCACTGAGAAGAAGCACCAAAGGTTGTGGCCTTCCCCCTGGCAGAGGGTCATTGAGTAGGGACTGTCCATCTCGGGAAGTTTATCTCCACAGAAGGCACACTGTTTGAATGACCCCATAGTGATCATTAACCAATGGTGACTCCAGCAACACAGGAGAACCAAATATAATGGAAAACAAAACAGAGAAAATGAGTATAGAACAAAATCTGATCCAGCTGAGAAACCAAAATGTAGATCGAACCATGAAGAACAAAATCCAATGAAACCAGGAATCTGTCCAGAAAATGTTCAGAAAAGTACCTAACTGATGCTCCTACTACAGTGGAACTGAAGTTTAGTCAAGAAGAACACTAATATGGGATGCAGGGAATGGGATGGGCTACTGCCAAAATGCTTATGTAATAGCTCTAGAAGGTTCCGAATGATACACTGCACAGACAGGAGATAACCCATTTCTGTGAGTTCTAGAGACCACGAAGAAGAACCAGCAAGTTCTATTCCCCACAGACTGTGACTAAAATGCAGCTTTGAATAAAACCAACCAGTAGTAGCTGCAAGAGTCCCTTCCTAGTAGGATTTGATCGGCCCTTTCCCTCCTGCTATTTTGCAAACAAGTGAAAACTTGGCTTTGGGGGAGCAAGCATTTGGCCCAGCATAATTATCTGTGCAATACAGTTGGAATTGACCTTGGATTGATGAATATGATTATTTGACTCTTTGGCTTTGGATCTATGCACACTAGTCGGCAAATGTTTACATATGTTGTTTTAATGTTACTTTAAATTGTGGTTTAATTGCTTTTAACTGTTATTATTGTTTGGGCATGGAATAATGCCAATTATGTAAGCCGCCCCAAGTCCCCTTCAGGATATAAATGCCATAAATAAATAAATAAATGTTGCTTACCTGATGCCGTGTAGCGAACTTGTCGAACAGCTGTGTTTAGTTTAATGTCCAGTCCTTCAGCTAAAGCTACAGGCACACACGAATAGCCATTTCTCACAGTCAGATGGCTGCCTGTGAATTCAAAATCATCATCCTAAAAGGGAGGAGAGGATACATTGAAATCCCATCAGTGCACATTCTGATTTTTTTTCCATGTCAGGAGTGACTTGAGAAACTGCAAGTCGCTTCTGCTGTGAGAGAATTGACTGTCTGCAAGGACATTGCCCAGGGGACGCCCAGATGTTTTTTGATGTTTTTTTTAACCATCCTTGTGGGAGGCTTCTCTCATGTCCCCACATGGAGTTGGAGTTGATAGAGGGAGCTCATCTGCGCTCTCCCTGGGTTGGATTCAACGTTCAGGTCAGCAACCCAACTTTCAAGTCATCAGTCCTGCTGACACAAGGGTTTAACCCACTGTGCCACCAGGGGCTCCATACCAGGAATAAAAACCACACAAAATCAACTAACCCAAAGTTCCTCAAAATGGGCAGGAGCAAAGCAGACATCAACCTCCAAAAGCAGACAAGAGCACAAGGAATGGGGGCTGCTCACTTGAAACCCTAAAGCCCTGTATTCTTGCACTAGCGCTCCTCCTGGCGCTAGCTCTTAACTCAAAATGCTGCTCATAGGTCAAAGCGAAACCCAGGCCGAGCACTGTCTTTTAACTCAAAATGCTCTTAAGCTAGGACACTCTTGAGTCATACTGTCACAGAAAAATAGAGTTGGAAGAAACCACATGGGCTATCTAGTCCAACCTTCCGCCATGCAGGAAAAACACAAAGTACCCCTGAAAGATGGCCATCCAGCCTCTGTTTAAAAGCCTCCAAGGAATGAACTTTCACCACACTCCGAAGCAGAGAGGTCCACCACTGAACAGCTCTTATAGTCAGGAAGTTCTTCCTAATATTCAGGCAGAATTTCCTTTCCTGTCATTTGAAATCATTGTTCCGAGTCCTAGTTTCCAGGACAAGCCTGCTCCCTCTTCCTTGTGACATCTTTTCACATATTTATACAGGCCTATCATGTCTCCTCTCTACCTTCTCTTCTGCAGGCTGAACATACCCAGCTCTTAAAATGGTCCTCATAGGTTATGGCCTCCAGACCTTTGATCGTTTTAGTTGCCCTCCTATAGACAAATTCCAGCTTGTCAATATCTCTTTAAAACTGTGGTACCCAGAATTGGACACAATATTCCAGGTGAGGTCTAACTAAAGCAGAATAGAGAGGCACCATGACTTCCCTCGATCTAGACACTATACTCCTTTTGATGCAGCCCAAAATCTCATTGGCTTTCACTGTACAGGTTCCTCCTCCTCTTCTTCTTTTTTCTCCTCTCACCTCATTCCTCACCATGAATGCATTCTTTAAGGGAGATTATCCTGGAAACCTCTAACCCAGCCCAAATAAAGACAGCTAAGAGCAGAAAGATATGCAGTAAAATTACACTTGTATCATGTATGATAGATTCTTTAGATGCCAATAAAATGCAAATAATACATTCTGAGTTTCAATTTGTACTGAAAGTACATATGGCTCTAGTTTATGAAGGAAATGTCTATAGCAGGTAGACTATAAAATATAGAATGTGGTGTATAGGGTGTATACATTTAAGTAGCACTTTAAATAACCAAAGGAAGGAACCTTAGGAGCATATATAATTCTTTGTTTTGTTTTGTGACTTGTAAACATGGAATCAGACAAAAATACAATTGTCAAGCTTTTAAAAAACAGATTCAAATGTATTTTTGAGATAGATTCATCTGAATTTCAGTCTGGGGAAATAATGAATAGTTACCTGGTCCCAATGCTTCAGTGACAGAGTAGAGAGAGGTGTGGCATTTGCAAACTCAAGGTTTGCAAAATGCCAGTCAAGAATCTGTCTGTCCCTTGATGATAAATAAACATCACTACAAAAAAGAGACAAATCAACCATTAAGGAGATGCTAGTGTACGTTTGCACATGCTGGACAGAAAGCAGTTTTTAATTCAATATAATTACGTAGCTTAGTCCCTTCAATTTAACAATCACTTTCATTAGAAATTCCTTCAATGTCTTATCAGATAATAGAAACTGGTTTTAAATTGCTTTCTGTATTTTTCTGAATGAGTGGAAGAGAGGTTGCTGGAAGGCCACACCTTCCTTCTTAGCAAACACAAATTATCATAAATGGTTATGTAAGTAAATCAAGAAAAGAGAAAATTAAATGCACACATATGAGCCCCCCCCCCCCCCCCCCGTTATTGTTACATAGATGACAGTGTTGAAATGTCATTTTGAAATCATTTTGAATATACAGGCATTCTCCAAGTTATGAACAAGACAGGCTCTGTAAATTTGTTCTGAAGTTGAAATTGCATGTAAGTCGTAACAGGTACATTTTTCAGTGGAACTCCAGCCAAGTATGCAAGTGTGTATATGTGTGTACAGAGATGTCAAAAAGCACAAAACTGCTAACACAAATATCCAACTGCTCTCATTGTTAAGCTTACAGTTTTACCTTGGAGGGTTAGCTTCTAGTTCCTGGAGCTTCTCTTCCAGTTTTGCTTGTGTTTCTGCCAACTCATCGTATTCCTGACAAGGAGATTCAGACATGCATAAACATACAGGGAAATACTGAAGGGCAATGTTGAAGAAATATTTGAGTAAGCATATGGCCAATGCTTCAACATTGGCCCGCTGAGTCTCTAAGATGTGATGCTACATTCTCCAGTCAGGTATAGCTGGGCCAAGTATTTGAGTGTCTATATACAGGCAGTTTTAAAACAAATATGAAAGTTTTAAGAAATAATCAAACATTAAAATAAACAAAGCCATTTTTGTGTCACTCCACACCTTGCAGAGAGCAGTAAGATCTCTATGTTTACTCTTCACGAGGAACTCCGCTGTGATGTCTCGTGGTGGTTTCACTTCAGATGCCTCCTTGTATTGCTGATGGAGCTCCTTTATTTTCTCTTTCAAATTCACCATCTATTGGGGACAGGAGGAGGAAAACACACCCATGAAATGGGATAGCAAAAGAACCTCACTCAAAAGTATTCTGTGATTCTAGCCCATAACACTCTCAAGTGCAGGACTGCAGAGAGGCCATGAAGGGAATGCCATCTTTTGCACCCTGCAGTGGTCTCAATATGATGGGCAAGAAACCTCTTGGCCCGCAAGGGACCCCAATCCAGCTTCCCTGTTGCCCCAGAATGAGGGAATTTTCTTATCTAAGTGGGTGGGAAGGTTTCTGTTTGGGGAGAGAATAGCTAACTTTCCTTGGTGTTTCAAGACCTCACACAATACTTGGCTTTAATGAGGCTTTTAAATAATGATGATGATAATGATAGTAATAATAAGTTGTATTTGTAACCCACCTCTCCTAACAGCTCAAGAGTACAGCAAAGTCAAAACATATCAACATAAAATAAAAACATATATCAAAACACACAATTATATTAACCTAAAAAACATATAGCAAACACAGGGTACAAACATTAACATATAGCAGCAATCTGGATGAGTACAGATGATCTCCCTCTATCAGCTCCGGCTCCCCATTGCAGGGACATTAGAGAAGCTTCCCTCAAGGATGACAAAACATCAAAACATCTGGGCATTCCCTGGGCAACGTCCTTGCAGAAGGCCAATTTTCTCATACCAGAAGCAACTTGCAGTTTCTCAAGTCACTCCTGACACACACAAATGCAAATCCAAAGCTCATTATTCGAAGTTGACTGGGTAAGCCTGCCAGAAGAGATAGGTCTTCAGTTGGGTTTTAAATTCTGACAGCCTCTTTAGCTTTTGGTGCTCTTCTGGCAGGTAATTTCATAGTCGTGGGCCAGCCAATGAAAAGGTCCTATAGGTAACGGTTGTCAGTCTGGTTCTAGAAGGTTGGAGTAGCCCCCCCCCCCCCAACTCAAAGAAACCTCAGTGTTCTAAGGGGCAGATTATGTGGGAGAAGGCAATCCTGCATGTAACCTAACCCCAAACTATGTAGGACTTTGAAGGCTCCACAAGTAGCAAAGAAAGCTTTTTTAATGTGGAAAAAGGAAGGATGGGAGAATGCTGCTTGGAACCACATGCTGCCTGTGCGGTGTCCCCCTCCTCCACTGCTGGCATCCAGGCCCTACAAGATTGTACTGGTTCCCACCTCTTTCATAAATAGTGGTGCAGTGGGAATTTTCAGTCTAATATATGGAATAATTCCAGTTTTAACTGAAAGAAAGATGCTGTTTGCGTCTCAGGCAGATTAACAACTGACCTTATTAAGAAGATCTTTAAGTTCTTCTTGAGTTTTTACTATCTTCTTCCAGTGTTCAATCTGCTCATCTTTCACATGCTTCTCCTGTAATCTAAGTACAGAAAAAAATGGCACTAGAACATGAAAAATTATTCAGACCTCCCCAAAGAGTGTACCACTCTTAAATGAAAATAACAAGGTCTATACCATTTCTGCTTAATTTTTACATAGCTTCTAGACAAACTGAAAACCCACAATATAAAGACAATCAAATCTCATCAAACAGAACATTTCTTGTGTTTCCAAAGTATTTCATATTCCTATTGAGACAGAACAGTACTAAAGAACAATAAACAGTAAGTGTGCCAAGAAGGAAACATTGGGGAATGACTTAACTCCAAATACTGCCCACAAGATAAAACTTCAATTTAAAATGTACACTAAAGACGCTGGCTCCTCCCCAGTTTTTCCCCATGCCTTAGAATCATAGAATCATAGTTGGAAGGGACCTTGTGAGCCATCCAGTACAACCCCCTGCCAAGAAGCAGGAAAATCACATTCAAAGCATCCCTGACAGATGGCCATCCAGCTTCTATATGAAAGCCTCCAAAGAAGGAGTCTCCAACACACTCCGAGGAAGAGTGTTCCACTGCTGAACAGCTCTCACAGTCAGGAAGTTCTTCCTAATGTTCAGGTGGAATCTCCTTTCCTGTAGTTTGAAGCCATTGTTCTGCATCCTAATCTCCAGGGCAGCAGAAAACATGCCTGCTCCATCCTCCCTGTGACATCTTTATCCATGGTACTCATCATGCCTTCTCTCAGCCTTTTCTTCTGCAGGCTCAACATGCCCAGCTCTTTAGGCCTCTCCTCATAGGGCTTATTCTCCAGACCCTCGGTCATTTTAGTCTCCTTCTCTGGAAGCTTAAGAAGCCTATGTTGCTGCAAACTTCACTTTCCTGTTCTCAAGATATTTGATATTCTGACTTCTCAAAGTGCAAAATAATGAAAGAGAACCAGTGAGGAGAGATTATAGACTACAGCAGCATTTAAGCCTTATGCCATCTCAGTGTTCAAACTGATAGCAGATGTGTACAGGAAAAAAAATCAAAAGCTAAATGTGAATAGTTTAGTAGTCTAAGCATCCCCTCACCCCCCCCCCCCCCCCCACACACACACTTCTGGAAGATGCTTCCTAAGTTTTCTATGAAATGTAATGCTACCTACTGTATGACAACTTCCAGAGCTTGGCCCAGAGAGACTGGTTTGTTATTGAGAATGTTGAAGTCCAGCTGGTGGCTCAAATATGAAGTGGCTTCCAGCAAACGATTAAACTCTTGCTCTACCATTTCATCTTTTTCCTTTGGAACCTGAAAATTGCACCACTGAAGTTTACAACATGAAAAAGAATGAAAGCTCAACAAGGACATTCAGATAAGAGAAATACTTTGTAATCGTCAAACATATTAAGGAAAGGTGAGTGGGTGGGTGTGTTCCCCATGTCACAGAACTACCTATGCTCTCTAGCTGAAAGGTAACAACTTACTTGTAGCCATCCTGTTATTTTTTTAGCTAAATGGTAATTTGAATGCTGTATGCTCTGGCTTATCCATTTTCCACTAGAGATCATTGGCTCTTTCTTAACCATGCAAATGGCATCATAATTATCTAACATTCATACTCATATGGTGAATCACATTTTGGAAATGGAAATCAGAAAATGAATGCCAGAAAAGCTGAAATGGTATATTGCAATAACTTCAGCAGACTTGACATGTAAACTATACAAAACTTTTTTGGGGCAAAGGGAACGACATTTTTGGAAACACTAAAAAATGCAACATTTACAATTATTTTGCTGTTTTAGGAACATGCAGAATCATCATTATAACTTGGTTTAGCATAACGTTATCAGGCTTGCCATATTAAAAGTCAAATTTATTCAGAATATAATTACAAATGGAACTTATTTTAACATTTAAAATTTTGTTGCAAATGAGCTGCAAGGTTCTGAATTGTAAGGAACACTTGCATTGTATGGTAACCTTTTGATTTCCCACTTTATGGAGCAGACATTGTCCCCATCAAAAGTTCTGAGGGAAAAGTTAAGACAAGGAACTGTAATACAGGACAACCTCCTTATCCACAGACTTGATATCTACAGTTTCACTTACCCATGCTCCTAAAAATATTCCCTCCCACAAATGTTTATGGGCCTCTCTAGGTCCTTCAATGCTATTTTGTTGTGTGCGTTTAGCCCAAGTAAAGCAATGATGTAGCATTCGCTATTATCTACCTTTTCAGTTATCCACAGAGGGTCTTGGAATGTTTTCCCCAAGGATATGGACTTGGTTATCTAACCTGCTACTTTCTATAATCTTACATAAAGGTCTTCCATAATCTTTAGAAATACTTGAACATTTTGTCTTTAACGTTTTTTCATCATTCTAAAAGAAAATAATCCTGATTCCTTTTTTCCTATTTCATCCCCACATGGATTAATTGAAAAATTACATGTTTCCAGGCCTTCACATCTCTGTTTTTCAACCACACATTAAACAAGCCCCATGTTTCTCCAGTTTTAATTAGAGAGAAATTTTTGAAAAGGATCAGGAACCTCCTTTTAAACCACTGATTCAATCCTGAACTCAGTCCCAGATCTACGTTGCCATCCCAATGAGGCTATTACTACAGTAGTAGCATCCAAAGGAGATGCATTATACATGTAATTATCTATTTCTCATGGTAGGAGCAACAGTAGATTAATGGGGGGATTCAATTTTAGACTGGGGAAACATTAAAGTCAGTGTGCCATTTTGATCCAAATTATTTCCTTAAAAACAGGTCAAGAAGAATTAAAACTTACTGCTTGTCCATTGGCTTCATAAAGAGGACATTTTTGTTTTATTTTTGCTAATTCCATGTTTACTTGCTTGCTCACCACGGCCATTGGGTTTCCTCCTGCAAAATATTTTGTACAGAAACAAGCAAATAAAAGAATTAACAACTAGATCAGGCACGGGCACTTTGGCCCTCCAGGTGTTTTGGACTTAAACTCTCACAATTCCTTTCAGCCAATAAGCTGGCTGGAATTTCTGGGAGTTGAAGTCCAAAACACCTGGAGGGCCAAAGTTTGCCCATGCCTGGTCTAGAGGTATTCTGTAGGACAATCCTGCCCAACCTGCAGCCTTCCAGGTGTTTTGGACTTCAGCTCCCAAAACTTCTGTCCATTGGACAAGCATGCTAGGGCTTCTGGGAGTTGGAGGCCCAAATACCTGGAAGACCACAAGCTGTGCAAGCCTGCTGTATGTAGTACAATTATATGAGAGCAATACAGAATACTGTAAAACAAATATTTGAAATATGTATTTTCCTGAGCTTTTGCCTTTTTGTTATCATTCTTGCTTTTTAATAATAATAATAATCATCATCTTTATTTATAGACCGCCCTATCTCCCCGAAGGGACTCAGGGCAATTTCCAACAAATATAGCAGTCATTCGATGCCAAAACAAAACCATACAAACAGTTTCCATCAGGACAAGAGACATTAGACAATGTAAAACAACATACCTATAACTTAATAATCAAAATAACAAAAAATAAGAATAAGAAATAAAATTAAAAATAAAGTAGAAACATCACAAAATATAAAGAACTTGATAAAACACACTAAATATAAAATATAAAACCTAATACACTGGGGCTCCATCAGGCGAAGTTTAACAATAGCAATGGCCAGGAGTGCTAAAAATGTACCTAATCAACTAAAAAAGAACTGGGCGAGGGATAGTGCAAACAGCGTATCATTGGGCCATGGAAGTGGATGAAGTACAAAACACAGGACTGATGATCTTTTCACTTTTATTTTATGTAGTCTCTATAGTTAGACTAAGATCAGGATAGAGACAAGTCTGAGTTTACAATAATACTTAGAAAAGGGAGAATCGAATGGTCTTCTCAGCTCTCAGAAAACACAGGAATAAAAAATGGAAACCTAATACAACCATATTACTCAATTAGTCATATTGAGAGTCCAGCAGACTGTTCTTCTTTATCACATCTCAAGACATCATGCACACTAAAAATCTTCAAGATCAAATTCTTATCTACACCCTGGTTCCCTCTTCCAGGCTTTTAAAATATAGTATCTTGTCAGGTAAACTAATCTGAAGATCATAAAATCCCATATAAATCTTTTTGGGTTAGCTTAATGAAAATATTACTACAATATAACTTTTTGTAAAAATGTAGGAACTACACAGGTAGCTTCCATTCAGGAACATCTAGCTCTCTTGACTTTTTTCTAAAGTTCAAGGAAGAGCATGTGTATGGATGTTCCAATCAGATGTCATGGAAAATAGAAACTAACAGACTATATTTTGTTAATCTGCTTTAAAACATTTTAAGTGGATTAGGGAAGATTCTTACCAGGGATGAATAGTCAACAAAGACTGATTTAATGCAACCACAGATATCCGACTATTGGGTACAGGATTATCAAGCATAACCCTGTTCTATTATTTGGAAAGTGAACTGTTAAAATGAACAACAACAAAAAAGTGGGTCTGAAGCTGCAACTTAAGGGCCACATGCACAAAAAGACACATCTGATGAAGTTAGGTGTACTATTAGTGGCAACTATAAAAGGAAAAGAGTATACAGACGGCATTCCACATTTGCAGGTTTAATTTTTGCAGATTTGATTAACATGTTATCTCTAGGAATCTAGAGAGCTAGGTTTAGAGGGCTTTATTATTTACGGTTTTCCCATTTTGTGAGTAACCCTGCCTCCTTAGGTCCTGCAAAAGTAGAGGGCTTACTCAGACTACCTGCAATCTCAAGTTAATACTTACCAAGGCCTGTCACTACCATGGCTCCTAGATCTGCAACATAGTTTCCTTTGCGAAAAGTAGCAACTCTGCCCCCAACGCGATCCTATAAAAATTGAGAGAGCTCTTGAATTTCACTTTAAAGTGCAGTGTTTATGAAATTACCATATCCTACTTTTTATCCATATTACTATATTCTTTCTTCCAGATCCAGTGACATTCCAATTGAGAAATGAAAAGGCATATAAACAGTGCACAAGGGCAAACAAACACTTGTATTTGTTTAATAAAATATTTGCATATTTGCTTGCTTATACAACTTATGAAAAGGTTTTCAAAACAATGACAACTCTCACCCACAACAAAACACACTACAATCAAATAGTGGGCTACAAAACTTACAGACATGGAACAGGAGCAATCCTACATTCCTGTGTACAGAGGAATGAACTCACAAAGCACTCAACTATTCTGCAAAGGGAAGATGTACCAGCTTCCACTAGAGCAGTGTTTTTCAACCTGCGGGTCCCCAAACGTTTTGGCCTTCACCTCCCAGAAATCCTAACAGCTCGTAAACTGGCTGGGATTTCTGGGAGTTGTAGGCCAAAACACCTGATCACCCACAGGTTGAGAACCACTGCACTAGAACAGTGGTTCTCAACCTAGGGTCCCCAGATGTTTTTGGTCTACAACTCCCAGAAATCCCAGTCAGTTTACCAGCTGTTAGGATTTCTGGGAGTTGAAGGCCAAAAACATCTGGGGACCCCAGGTTGAGAACCACTGCACTAGAAGCTTCCTAAAGTCACCAGAGGAATCTCTAGCTCAGAACAAATTTTGTTTTGCTTTTTATGTAACATCATTTCATCAGAAGACCACAAACAATTATGATAATTTGTGAGTATACAAGCTAGGAAAAACGTGTTCACAGTCGAACAACTCCTGGACTTAATTACATATTTTGACACATATCCTCATAGACACTCACCCGTGCTTCTAGAAGTGTGACATCCATCCCAAAGCTCTGTAGTTGGCGAGCTGCAGCCAAACCAGAGACTCCAGAACCAATAATGATCACTTTACCAGTCTTCTTAGCTAAATCAGAAATGCATGAGGAACAGGGGTATGTTGTTAGTATATGGCACTGATCTCTGCAGTCTTGGCCTACCAATGAGCAAGTGTGAGTTATGTTCACAGTGAATTTCTGTATTCCTTGAGCTTGTAATGTTGTTTTTGTTTATATTATTAAATGCTGCCCATTCATTGCCCAACACACATTTTGGTGCCTCAAATGTTAGCCCTGTTTCTGGGTATATTTGATCTGCTTATTCCAAGAATGACATCCATTTTTCCCTATCAGATCTAGTTTCTGAAACACAGAACATACAGCATCTAACAGTTGTCATCTGCTTGGCCACAGTAAACCATGATAACTGTATCTAAGAAATTAGAGCTGATGCAATACAGGCTACGATAGCCTGAAGACGGAGAGACAATACAAGATGGGATTTAGAAACTTAGTAATCTTATCTATTGGAATATATAATCAATAATTTAATTAATCAAAGGAAAATCAAGTATACAAATAGTCATACAAAACAAGACTGGTACAGGAAATAGTCTATTCTAACCATCAAATAGATGGAGATTATAGATACAACATTTTGAACCCGGCTTTCTACATGGTTCTATTGATGCAATTACAATGAATTGCTGTTCCAGGAGGGAGGGGGGAATGGTGGGGAGTGTATGGGTAATACACATCCAAACATTGTATAAAGTGTCATATAAGGTAAATTTATTTTTGGAATAATGCATACCGAGATAAGACTTGTATAGCAAAAATTTGTTAACTGACGGAATGTATTAAAATACATTTTTAAAAATCCAAATTTAAAAAAAGAAAAGAAAAGAAACTAGAGCTGATGCAGTTTATCCAATGCAATTTTCTGAATGAGTGTCCCAAATAACCCCAGCAACAGGCCTATAGACCAAGACACCAAGGAAAAAATGTTTTTGGTGGACTGTGTTATTAGAATGGAAACAAAGCATAGACAGCAAAATATAGACATCAGGCAACAGTGATCCCTTGACTATAAGGGGCTAGAACCTCAATACAGGGCATAAGAAAATTAATTTTTAAAAACGAAAGCTTCTAAAATTTCTCAGGCAATATGGTCAGTGGACATGCTGGGTTGGGATTTCCAAATATTACTGTTCAAAAAAAATAACTCCTCCATGCTTCCTGAGATTTTCACAAGCACTGTATATACAGTTCTGCTTGCAGCCAAAGACTTTTTAGCTCAGCAGAAGAAATGGGGAAATACTGGCCTGCCCAGCCCTATCACCAGCCATGCTCTTCTGTCTGTGATTACAATGGCCACTGGTGAAGGAGGAAGGGGAAGAAAAGAAAAATAAGGTCCCATTTATTAAATTGCTTTGCTGCTTTGAGTATTTCTGTTAGAAAACGATGGCAGGATATGAAAAAAACAAATATTACACCATATACTTCACCAAAGTTTTCCAAACTGTGTGTCACAAAACATTAGTGTGTCAACTGCAACATGCACGTGTGTGTTGCACAAGCTTATGAGAAACCTCTGAGTCTATGTATAATTAGCAACACAACTGAAATGGAAAAACTTAAAAAATACTTTATGACAAAATGCAATTATGTCTTTACATATTTCATCTAATATTGTTTGATTCTTACACGTATTTACATAATGTTTTCATAAATGACAAAAATATTAGAAATGTATGTTATTATCTTACAAATCATAATTTTAAAAATATAAATGAGTATGCTATGTCCCCATACATTTTGTTATTATGTTATTATGGTTTATATCTCTTAAAAGGGTAGGGTTTAACCTCCGGTTTGCTAGTAAATCTCAGTAACTGTGTTGTGAAATGATGCATGTTTAAAAAGTATGCCGGTGGCACAATGAGTTAAACCCTTGTGCCAGCAGTACTGCTGACTGAAAGGTCAGTGGTTCAGATTCAGGGAATGGAGTGAGCTCCTGTCTGTCAGCTCCAGCTTCTCATGTGGTGACATGAGAAAAGCCTCTCATAGGATAGTAAAACATCTGGGTATCCCCTAGGCAACGTCCTTGCAGACAGCTAATTCTCTCAGATCAGAAGCAACCTGCAACTTGCAGTTTCTCAAGTCACTCCTGACACAAGATAAAATCAACATGAAATGCCTGGAAAGCTATATACTACATCAATTGTGTAGATGACTAAAACTTGGCAGTACAGAGAAAAGACAACCATCCCACACTCTGTAAAACCTTAACTAAAGTCTTAAAGCTTTATTGTTCAAAGAAAAGACATCACACGTTTGTTAACACAAAGAAAAAGAACTGAACTCCTTACTTGGGAGAGGCTTCACTCTTTTGTAGATGCCAAAATTTATTAAGCCATGCCGTTCCAGATAGCTATGTACACGGTGAACTAATACAGTATCACCTACAAAATAAAAAAGGGATTTAACATACTTGCAGTGCATTTAATCTGAAGACCCATGTTCCCTTTGCTGCACTCCATATTTCAAGTTAAATATATCTGCCTCTATTAACAGCCGATCCATAAATGAATGAGAGTAAGGAAGGTGGTGTTTAAGGGACTAGAAATATTGGAGCATAGACAAAGTTCTTTTAAGAGAACATTCCTTACTGCAGGACAAAGGTCTCATAGAAATAAGTGGCTTTTGCCTTAAGCAGTGCTCTTTTCCCCAGTATTTAACCCATTAAGAGAATGGGACGCATATGGTGCTCTTATAAAATGTACAGAATCTATTTTATCTTGATGCAAAATTTTATTCTATTTCAGAAGGAGAAGACAGAGTAATGTCTCTGAATGCATGATAGTAAGTGTTTTGACCACAAATGTCAGCCTAATTAAGAAGCAAAATGGCAGAGTAAAGGAAGAAATAAGAGGAGACTAGAATTATACACAAGTTTCAAGTTCAGATCTAATTAACAATTTGCTTTTATTTTCCCTCTGAACAAATTGGATGTTATTCTTTATTCTAATGTCCCATGGAATCCTATATTTCATACAAGAGAAGAACAGCCACTTACTATTATACGGAGGTTCCAACTGCTGTAGTGTTGCCTCAAATGTCAACTGAACCTTTGGGTTGTCTAACCAAAGCTGCAACTGCATTCAAATGTCACAAGCACATAAAATGGTTTAGAAAATTGTATTATTATAAAGCAATTTTTAAAGTTTTACATTGCTCTTATGGATGTCAACATTAAATCCAGAAAACTCCATGACATTGCACATAAAAATATTGACAGGTCTTCATAATATGTCAGATTTAGAGAAAAATGTATTTAATCAATTTCCAGGATAATCAAAACTTGGTTTGGACTTAATAAACTGCAAATAAATATAGATATAAACCAGACTGGCCCAAAATGCGAGATCTGATTCACTTTTTACCTGGGGCGTCGAAGCACCTCAAGTAAAAGCACATTAATACAGAGCAAGCCAGGCTTTCCTAGTTTACTCCACATTAATTGAACATCTCTAAAGATCCAGGCTTAAGCTAAGATCCAGATCTTTAGAGGTTAGGACCCTGTGGGGACCCCTGAGGTCAGCCCCCATAGCCAACCCGCATCTTCGGGCTCCCAAAAGTCCGGAAGAGTGGAAGGGTGCCCACCCATTCTCCTCCAGCTCCCATTCGTCCCTCTTAACCAGGGGTCCCCAAACTACGGCCCGCGGGCCACTTCCAGCCCGTCAAGTGTCCTTATCCGGCCCGCGGAGGAGGAGCCCCCCCCCCCCCACACACAGTGCCCCTCCCTTGGCTGGCTCACGCTATCCGTCAAGCTCGATGGACAGCGTGAGCCAGCCAAGGGCAGCTGCTCCGCATGGCCTACTCGTGCGTAAAGCACCTCGCAAGGTGCTTTACTCGCAAGTAGGCCGCGCGGGGCTGCTCCTCCCTTGGCAGGCTCACGCTATCCGTCAGGCCCGATGGACAGCATGAGCCAGCCAAGGGAGGCTGCCCCGGCGCTCCATGCAGTCATGCCGGCCACATGACCTTGGAGGTGTCTACGGACAACGCCAGCTCTTCGACTTAGAAATGCAGATGAGCACGACACCCCAGACTCAGACACGACTGGACTTCATGTCAGAGGAAAACCTTTAACCAGGAAAATTGTGGAAGATCCAGAGTGGGAGAAAGAACTCTTGTCTGTTGGAGGTAGGTATGAATGTTTCAATTGGCCACCTTGATTGCCATTTCATAGCCTGACAGTTTTTAGGGAGAATCCTTTGTTGAGAGGTGATTAGCTGGCCCTGATTTTCTGGAGTTCCCCTGTGTTTGAGTGTTGTTCTTTATTTACAGTTATAATTTTAGAGTTTTTAAATACTGGTAGCCAGATTTTGTTCAGACTAGAAATAGGAAGATTTCCCATTCTCTGCTCCTGGAATTACTGCCTAAAGAGGGCTAGAAAGAACCCCCTCTAAGGGCCCTTCCACACAGCAAAATAAGATATATGCAATGTGCATAGGAATTTTTTATTGATTTTTTAAAAAAAGAAAACTATAGTCCGGCCCTCCATCGGTCTGAGGGACAGTAAACTGGCCCCCGGTTTAAAAAGTTTGAGGACCGCTGCTCTAAACCTACCAGAGGGCCCTGAAGGCAATGAACGTTCCCCTACACAGTCCTCCTGACACTTAGAAATTTCCTTCCTCCCCGCTCCTGACGTGTCATTTCCAATCATCAAGAGGATTCTCCAGAGGGATGTGCTCTGCCACCAGGCCCCTTAGGTACGTTTTGAGGGAAGAATGGGGAGCTGGGGACTGGATGCCATCCCGGGTCAACCTTTGTTTGAACCAGGATGGCATTCAGCCACCCACCAAGGGAAAACTTAGGGTTGTGGGAGGGTGTGAGGACTTCCTCCTGTGTTTTAGGTAAGTGTAGAAGGGCCCTCAGAAAATGTCACTAGAATCTACATAAAACACAGTTTGGGGTATAAGGACTACAAATGTTCAAATACGTGCACAAAAGAAGGCAAGCCGATATAAGTGGTCCTTCTACAGGGGCACTCAGAAAGCTCTTGAGACAAGGGGAAATGTATTGTGCTCCCACTGATTAACATACCGTCCTGTTTCTGATGTAAAGAAACACCTTCTGAGTTTGTTGTGGGCCACTAATAATGTCTGGAAAACAAGCTGCTTCCTGTGATGTCATCCGATCATGCGGAAGTCTGCTCTGGAAAGCCGCTCCCTCCACACCTATAAAAAATGAACACATGTGTGACAAGCATCTAAGAAGTTGCTACATAAAGTCACCTTATCCTCTGCTAAGAAGTGCAGAAAGCATGTAACTTCAGACTTTTGCTTTCCCACAAACTTGATGGCCTTCCTTCCCTTCTGTGCTGTTCTCCCTGCTCCCTATTTTTAATATATATTGTCAGATGCAAGGCACAACCACTTAACAAAAAACATGAAATCTGAGCATGTATTTCACACACCTAATTTCAGAGTGTAGTTAGGCAGATCAACTAAAAAAAAGGTATTTTGGAAAGACCTTTGGAATTCTCAGTCAGAGAGGTCCCTGGCTTCCCTAAACTAAAACCCCAGAATTCTGCAGGAGGCAGCCACACAAAAGGAAAGTAGGTGCCCCACTTTAAGATGTTAATGTGATATTGTCTTGAAAATGACAAGTGAAGAAAGAAGGATGGCATGTCCACAGACATCATGTTAAATGTTTAATCTAAAATCCCACAAAATTTGCAGCCAGCAACAACAGGACAATATAAATCAAGTGTGGCAAAGTATTCTATGTTGTTCTTGATATTGGGAAAGTCTTTTAATTTTTTAAAAGCTTTTGAAAAGCCCCTGTGCTGCCAACACTAGTCTCCAATTGATTTTTTTTACTATGCATCCCAGTAAACAAGTTACTATAAATATAGACAAGAGTAGGAAGAATGTAGTCCAGAAACTATTGGTATATTTTTGGATAGTGTGTGGTAGTCTGGCAAAATTGGATGATTTCTAGTTGTTTCACAGAAGCAAAACAATTACTGTATATACTCTAGTATAAGCCTAGTTTTTCAGCCCTTTTTTAAGGCTGAAAAAGCCTCCAGCTTATACTCAGGCGAGGGTCCTGGCAGGAAGGCCTAGGGCTGAAAGAAGGGCTTCTTTCAGCCCCTCTGTTTTCAAAACAAAGCAAGGTACACCTAAGATTTTTATATCTAAAGTACAACACCATTCTACACATATTTACTTGACAGTAAGTCCCACTGTGTTCAAAAGGGATTACTCCCAGGCAGAATAGACATAAATGCAGCTTGAATCTATTAAATATTCAGCAAATGACAAGAAAGTTGAACATTCCTACTAATATCACTTCTTAGAAATGTATACATGACATTCTGTACAATGTTAAAGGTTCTCGTTACACCCCAAACTGACTATCTTTTCAACTTACAAAGCAGCAGTGTACTGACTAAACTCAAGTAAGAGTGGAGAAATATAAAACCTGCCTAAAGAATTCAAGAGTATGTTTAATTTCTTATCATGTTATCTAACTGTGATACAAAGTAACCCCCCCGCCTTTTTTTAATGGGCACATACAATTCTCCTGGACTTGATGTGAAGGTCTGACCATCCAACATGCCCATTCACTTGCAAGCACCAATCCCTGATTTGGGGGCTCTTCCTACTAAGTGCCAAGCCTCAAACACACACCTGATGCTTGGCAGTCTCCATATCCTCCAGAACTGTCATCTTGAAGTCCTCCTGCTTGCCCTGTGAAAGAAAGATGCGATCTCAGGGACTTTGCTCCACAAGTTCAAGTCATTTGGGGGACATAACAACCTGAGAGTCTGCGATTCCAGATTAGTTCACCAACAAGTAGGGGAAATTGCATCTTCTTGGGATACCATCTTCTGGAACCTGGTTCAACCATCACATTATGCAATCTTCTAATGCTTCATCCTTGTTGTTGGAACCTTTTGTCAGATTCTTATGGGGAAAATAGGTACAAATAATGTTTTAAGGCAGTGGTTCTCAACCTGTGGGACCCCAGGTGTTTTGGCCTACAACTTCCAGAAATCCCAGCGAGTTTATCAGCTGTTAGGATTTTTGGGAATTGAAGGCCAAAGCATCTGGAGACCCACAGGTTGAGAACCACTGTTTTAAGGGCATCTGGCTGGCAAACAACGATGAATCAATGTATTAACATATCAGAGCAAAACACAGAATATATTTCATGCTTACAATAAGGAAGAATATGCAAATAGTCTAACCAAGGATAGCAATGGTATTCCCCGCTTTTGAACTATGGGGTTGGAGGAAAATTCTGAGAGTGCCTTGGACCGCAAGAAGATCAAACCAGTCCATACTCCACGAAATAAAGCCCAACTGCTCACTGGAGGGAAGGATATTACAGGTAAAGATGAAGTACTTTGGCCACATCATGAGAAGACAATGATGCTTAGGAAACTGGAAGGAAAAAGGAAGAGGGGGTCTCTTTAGCCTGAAGTGGCTGGCTTGACTCTAAAGGAGCTGGGGTGGTGACAGTCGACAGGGAGCTCTGGCGTGGGCTGGTCCATGAGGTCACAAAGAGTCGGAAGCGACTGAACGAATAAACAACAACAACCAAGGATTTAAAACATCAAGGATTTCTATAGACTGAAAAACATAAAACTTAGGTTACTTAATTTTGATTATGCTTTACTTCACTCTCAGAAGCAAAACCTAGTACACTCTAGAGGCATTCAATTCTAGACAAACTTTTTACTGAACTTGTTAGCACTCATGAATACTTGTTTCACTGATATAAAAAGTGGCTGACTGGCTCACAGATAGGTTGAACAAGCTTTCAACCTATCTAGAGTTAGAAGTATAAAGAGCATGCTCCTAGAGCAAGCCTTCTATTATCTCACCAGTATTTAAGTCTGGACCGCTAACCTTCCTGCAGAAAGCCACATACAGAATCAAACATGCTTCTATAAAGACACTAGCATTTATTTTATATTTTAAAAATCTAAGGTGGACATTGGGAGGGGTATATGTTGGGTCCATTACAATAAGCTTCTGTGTGTCAGGCACAGGACAACAATTATCCAATGAGACGGGACCCTCTACTCACCAGATGGTTCTTCTGGCTCACTTTCATTCTCTTCCTCTGGAGGAGGAGGAGGAGGTGGGGGAGGCAGTTTTTTTTCTTTCTCTGCTTTAGCATTTCTCTCTTCTTCAGAATAGTACTCATCTTCAGAAAGGTTAGCGAGGCTCTCATCCATTTCTCTATATTCAACCTGTAAGCACATTCACACAAAAATAATCAAAACTAAACAAGTAAATTAGTGTAGTACAATGATTTTTGCTGCAAGCAAGACTGGGGAAATTAAGAGTGAAGGAAACAGGGCAAAACAAAGAGAGAAAATACCAGTATAACGGGTAATGACAATTCCCACGCAGAATCTAGTTCAACCCCCTGCAGTGAAGCAAAAGCACAAAATCCCCCTGACAGATGGCCATCCAGCCTCTGCTTAAACGTCTCCAAGGAAGAACCTCTACCAGACTACGAGACAGAGAGTCCCACTGTTGAACAGGTATCACGGTCAGGAAGTTCTTCCTAATGTTCAGGTGGATTTATTTATTTAGGGCATTTGTATCCCATCCTTTTCAATCTCCGTAGAAGGACTCAGGGTGGCTACCAACCAGCACAGCACAGTGCCAACTAAAGAGTAAAACCTATCCAGAGGTCTCTTTTCCTGCAATTTGAATCAATTGCTCTGAGTCCGAATCTTCAAGGCAGGAAAAAACAAGCCTGCTCACTCTTTCTTATCGCATCCTTTCAAATATTTAAACATGGAGATCATGTCTCCCCTCAACCCTCTCTCCTGCAGGCTAAAGAGACCCAGCTCTTTAAGCTGCTTCTCATAGGACATGGTCTCCAGACATATATATAAACCAAATCTATTACAAGTAGTTTATCAACAGACTAATCTGTCACTCATCAATATGCATCAACATCAAAACTGACCTTACTCTAAAACAATTTAAAATTCCTTAGAATTCTTTTTGTGGGGTCTGTTGGAAACTAGGAAAAGTGGTGTTTATATATTTGTGGAATGAATTTATTTGATTGTTAAATGAATTTATTTGATGATTTTGTACAATGTTTTAAAATGATTTTACTGTTTTAATTGTAATTCCTATGGTGTGTATATTGACAGCATTCAGAAGACCTACACGCCACTCTAAACACCTTTGCAGAAGCATATGAGAAGCTCGGCCTGTCATTAAACATCAAGAAAACCAAAGTGCTCTTCCAGCAGTCACTGGCCAATCCCTCTCCAATGTCAGAAATACAGCTTAATGGTGTAACATTAGAAAATGTTGACCATTTCCACTACCTTGGCAGACACCTCTCCACAAAAATCAACACTGACACTGAAATTCAACATCGCCTGAGCTCTGCGAGTGCAGCATTTTTCCGAATGAAACAGAGAGTGTATGAGGACTGGGACATCCGTAGGGAGACCAAGGTGCTTGTTTATAAAGCTATTGTCTTCCCAACCGTGCTATACGCCTGCAAGACGTGGGCAGTCTACAGACATCACATGCAGCTCCTGGAACAATTCCATCAGCACTGCCTCTGAAAAATCCTGAAAACCTCTTGGGAAGACAAGCGGACAAATGTCAGCGTGCTGGAAGAAGCAAAGACCACAAACATTGAAGTGATGGTCCTCCGCCATCAACTCAGCTGGACCAGCCATGTTGTCCGGATGAAGCTCTCTGTCCCTTCTGGCAATGGCTGGTCATTTGTGTAAATGTTGAACATTGATGGAGCAAGCACGCTGCCCTGAGGCAGGCCGTTCTTCTGTTTCCGCCATCTGCTTCTCTGGCCCTGGAACTCAACAAAACAGCTCCTGTTTTGTAGCAGGTTTCCTATGAGGCGGGTGAGGTGCTAGTCCTTTGTGATATTATACATGTTACTCTGGAGGAGGCGGTGGTTTACAGTATCATAAGCCACTGACAGGTCTATGAAGACAGCTCCTGCGATCTGCTGCCTTTCAAAGCCATCTTCTATATGCCGAGTCAGGTTCAGCACTTGCGATGTGCAGCTTTTGCCTTTCCTGAAGCCAGCTTGCTGTGGAATCAGACATGGGTCTATTTTTTTCCGTAATTCTATGCAAAATAAGTCTCTCCAGAACTTTGTAAAGATGGCACAACAAGGAGATTGGTCTAATATTACAATATAGTGGTATGGTGCAATATAGCAATGTTTAATGCTGATATTGTACTATGCTAATAATATAATATATTTTATGTAATATATACCTTGTAAGACGCTCTGAGACCCCTTCGGGGTGAGAAGTGCGGCATATAATTGTCATAAATAAATACATAATAAATAAATAAATAAATAAAATATATAGATTAGATAGCAATAGATGAGCCTGGAACCCCAGGTCTCGGCGGTGGTCAGGGGAGCTTTTGCACATTTAAAATTTGTGCGCCAGCTGCACCCGTACCTTGGGAAGTCTGACTTGGCCACACTCTGGTTACATCCCGTATAGACTACTGCAATGCTCTCTACGTGGGGTTGCCTCTGAAGACTGCCCAGAAGCTGCTATTAGTCCAACAAGCGGCAGCCAGATTACTAACAGGAGCGGGGTACAGGGAGCATACTACTCCTCTGTTGCACCAGCTCCACTGGCTGCCAATTAGCTTCTGAGCACAATTCAAAGTGCTGGCGTTGGCCTATAAATCCCTAAATGACACCGGCCCAGTTTACCTGTCCGAACGGATTCTCCCCTATGAACCATCAAGGTTGTTAAGATCTTCTGGAGGGGCCCTGCTCTTGGTCCCACCACCCTCGCAAGCGCGTCTGGTGGGGACGAGGGACAGGGTCTTCTCGGTGGTGGCCCCTCGGCTCTGGAGATTAGAACTGCCCCTTCTCTCCTGACTTTTAGAAAGCTGGTGAAAATTTGTCTTTGGAATTTAGCATTTGATGAGTGAATCAATAACTCTTGACCACACGGACGGATGGTGATGAATTGTGATTTCATTCGGACGACGTGGCCGTATGTAATTATATGTTTGTATTTTAATGTATTTTACGTATTAGTGCAGGCATCCTCAAACTGCGGCCCTCCAGCTGTTTGGGCCTCCAACTCCCAGAAGCCCTAACGAGCTTGTTTGATTGTCAGGAATTCTGGGAGTTGAAGGCCCAAACAGCTGGAGGGCCGCAGTTTGAGGATGCCTGTATTAGTGTATTACGAGGTGTGATGTTTTGTACTATTGTTTATGAATCTCTTGTTGTGAACCTGCCTGAGTCCCTCTTCGGAGGTCGAGAAGACCGGGTTATAAAAGCTCTAAATAAATAAATAAATAGCTAGCAGGAGGACTGCTGGGAGTTACAGTCCAAGAATAGGTCGAGAAGAAAGGAGAGAAAGAAAAAGGGAGGGGAAGGAAGGTAATAGGTAAAATAGGAAGGAAGGAAAGAGGGAGGGAAGGAAGGAAGAAGAGAAAGAAAGGAGGAGAGAAAGAGGAAGGGAAGACTGGCCACAGCAACGCGTGGCGGGTACAGCTAATAAATCAATAAAACCTTGGCCCGTTTCCGGCGACTGGTCCGGCGGCCTTCAGGGGTCTCGGCGATGCCGGCGCTCTCCGGGCCCAGGCCAGGCCCAGCTCCTGTGGCAGGCCCGGCGGGCGCTACTTCAGAGAGGGCCCCAGGCGGCGAGGCCCGGGCAGGCTCTTTTTTGCGGGGCGCTCGTTCCGAGGCCTCCGTGCCGCCCAGGGAGCCTGGAGCGGCCTGAGGTGGGGCAGGAAGAGGCGCCGCCACGGGGACCGCGAGGGGGGCCTCGGGGGAGCCATCTCCGCCGCCTACCCCCGCCGGGGCCGCCGCCTCCACCACCGCCGCCACCTTCTTGCTCGCCGACAGCATCGCCTCAGTTCACTCCGTGGGACAAAGGCCACTCCGCGCATGCGCGCCGAGAGCCGGACGCGCCGGAAACCCCTCCCCTCTGCAGCATTCCCCTCTCTCGCTCGGCTCTTGTCATCTCTGAGTGAATTCTTTTGTCCTTCGGTGGACACCGTAGCTTCTCAAAAGCCGAAAGAGCGTCATTGCGAAACGCCGCTTCTGTCGCCTCCGGGGAGTCAGTCCGCTTCCTTTCTCCTTCCGCGAGGAGGAAGGTGCTTTGCCTCATGTGGCTCCTCTTCAGGGGTTTGGGGCTACGTCTCCCCGAAGGCCCCGCGGGGGGAGTTTAAGCGAAGGAAGATTGCCCGCCCCATTTCAAGACAGGAACCCAACACAGTCTGCGAAGCAGCTGCACCTTCCTTGGCCCACCAAAAGGCAGGAAATGACGCAGGCGAGGTGGTCCCTGCTTTAAAGTTAACTGAGGCGGGAAATACACTGCCCTGTCGCCCAGGATCCAATCCCAGAGTATCTGCTTTGAACTGGATTCTATGAGTCTACACTAGGCATTGGCCAACTTGGGGCCTTCCTCCAGGTGTTTTGGGCTTCAACTCCCACCATTCCTAACAGCTTCAGGCCACTTCCTTTTTTCCCTCTCAGCTACTTAAGTAGGCCTTCTCCGAGATGGAGAAGGGAGAATGTAAGCAAGCTGCTATCCCAGGCATTATTATTATTATTAAACTTTATTTGTACCCCGCTAGCATCTCCCGAAGGACTCGATGCGGCTTACAAAGGCCAAGGCCTCAACACACAATATAACAACACAAAACCTAAGGCAAATTAAAAGCAATTAAAGCAATATAAACAACAAGCAATAAACAATACACCAAATTTATTTATTTATTTATTTATTTATTTACTGCGCTTATAGACCACAATTCTCAGCCCAAGGGCGACTCATTGCGGTGTACAACATGGAAACAAGTGCAAATTACAAGACATAGTGTAAAATAATCCACAATTCATCATTATCAGAAAAACATCTTATCAAAACATCAGCATCAACATTACTACAAAATCCATTCCGAGTCGTCTCATCGTCAAACCCACAATCCAAAATCATTCCCATTGTTCCATTCCTATGGTCAAATTACCAGTCATTGCACTTCTTGATCAAATGCCTTCTTAAACAGCCAGATCAAAGGCCTTCTTAAAACACAATAGAACTGGGCCGGGCCAGAGTAATTGGTACAGGATTAAAAGTGCTGATGTGACAGGAGGTATATAAGGCTTATAGGGCAAGTGCAGTGTGCAGTGTGCAGCAATCTTAGTTCTAATAAAGTGCTTATGGGACTTGGTATTGGAGATTTCCTAATCTGGGAAGGCACATCGGAACAGCCAGGTCGGAACACCCAAGTTGACATGGGCCAACTTGGGCCCTCCAGTATTTTGGGCTTCAACTCCCACCATTCCTCACAGCTAGTTAAGTAAGCCTTCTCCGAGCTGGAGAAGGGAGAATGCAGGCAAGCAGCTATCCCAGGCATGTAGATTCTACCTCTTGAATTGAATGATAAGGTGCTTGTGCAAAGCATCCCCAGGAATGGTATTTGTCTTTAAACCAGAGCTTTCCAAATGATGATGCACTGACAATATTCTTCCTTGATGAATATACTGTCTCCCATTCACATTGCAGATATAAAAACACTCCTGCATGTGGGCATCCATATTGTTTCTACTGGCAGTGACCTTTCATGGCTATTCCCATAACTTGACCCTTTTAAGTAGAAAGTACTGAAATTAACATTGCATAATTCAGCTGTAGTCTTGCTCCACAGGTGGCAAGTTGAAATTAAATCCAGACAAGACAGAGGTACTCCTGGTCAGTTGGAAGCAGGCCCGTAGCCAGGATTTCGATTTGGGGGGGGGGGGGGGGCTGAGGGTCTACCCTAGCAAACCTTTTGTATCGTTACCCCAATACCCCCATGCATATGGGATATATTGAGTATGATGATCAGATCATGATATGAATAAACATAACAGTTTAAATAATACATCAGTAAGGCCTTTTCGCAAACCACGATGAGAATTTCGGGGGGGGGGGGGCTGAAGCCCCTCAAGCCCCCCCGCCCCCGCCCCCACCGGCTACATGCCTGGTTGGAAGGCAGATCAGGGTATAGGGTTACAGCCTGTGTTGGATGGGGTTACATCCCCCCTGAAGATGCAAGTTTGCAGCTTTGGGGTGATCCTGGACTCATCGCTGTCCCTGGAACCTCAGGTGTCGGCAGTGGCCAAGAGTACCTTCGCAGTTAAAAACTTGTACGCCAGCTGTGCCTGTACATTCAGATGCCAGATTTGGCCATGGTAGTCCAGGCCTTAATTACATCCCGTCTGGCCTACTGCAACACTTGCTTCGTGGGGCTGCCTTTGAAAATACTTTGGAAGCTTCAGAGAGTGGCAGCTAGGTTACTAACTGGAGCATCATTTTCCCCTGCTGCGGCAACTGTACTGGCTGCCAGTCTGCTTCCAGGCTAAATACAAAATGCTGGTTATTACCTATAAAGCCCTGGCCTAAACGGTGGGTCGAGGCTATTTAACCGACCACATCTTCACATACAAACCAACACGGGCATGGTGGTCCGCAGAGGAAGCCCTGCTCTCGATCCCACCCCCATCTCAAGCGCGGCTGGTGGAAGAGAGGGGGCCTTCTCTGTGATCGCTCCCCGCCTCTGGAACTCCCTCCCCAAAGAAGTAAAAATGCCCTCTCCCTCATCTCCTTTAAAAAACCTTTGAAGACCTACTTTTGCACTTTAGCATATGGAGAGGAGGATGATTAGAACAACTCAACATATTTTCAATCAGACACTGGAATTTCACTTTTGTGCTGTTTGGCTGTTGTATACCATCATCCATCATTTTATACTTCAATTGCATTTTATTTATATCCTGGATGTAAATGTGTACGATGAGGTCCATGTGTTTTTAACTGATTTTTGGTTATCATTTAAGTTTTTAAGTTTATATTGATGCAATTTATTTGTTGGTTTGATTTGTTTTGCTGTTCACTTTGGCATTGACTGTGGGTGGCTTCTCTTCTGGAAACAACCCTGGGGAGATAGGGTGGGTTACAAATAAAGTATTATTATGATAAGAAATACAGAACAATGAAGTGAAACAGCTTTCTATTTTTTTAAAAAAAAATAAGGATGGAAAATGTACCTATGTGTAGTTATCACACCTTTATTCTTGGTGAGCAAACTGCTTACTTAAAAAAAGTTTTTTAAAAAGAAGCTGGAAATTTAAGTAAAGGGCATGAAATGACCAGCAAACTGTGTAACTTTGTTCACCCCCTAAGCAAGTACTCTTTCCCTCTGAAAGGTAAAATATGCCAAATGGCCACATAGCCATATAGAAGCCAGCTGCAAGGGAGGCTTGAGAATAATGTAGAATGGTTTATAACTGCCTTTGCTGGGATTGCAGACAGGGAGGAACAAGTACTAAAAACCAAACCCTTATAGTCCTGATTATAAAACACTATCCAAAGTAACCATGGTCTTTAAAAACAGAAAAAGATGACACAGCACCATCTTTGAGGACAGAATATGACAACTGTCCTGTTTATTTAAATCAGGCCAATGGTACTTTTATTGGGCTGTGAGTTTTCTGGCTCTATGACCATGTTCCAGAAGCATTCTTTCCTGAAGTTTCGCCTGCATCTATGGCAGGCATTCTCAGAGGTGGTGAGGTCAGTAGGAAACTAGGCAAGTGGGGTTTATATATCTGTGGAATATCCAGGGTTGGCAAAAGAACTTGTCTGTTTGAGGCAAGTGTGAATGCTGCAGTTGATCACATTGATTAGCATTTATGGTCTAGCAGCTTCAAATTCTGGCTGTTTACTGCCAGGGGAATCTATTGTTGGGAGGTGATTAGCTAGCCCTAATTGTTTCTTGTCTGGAATTCCTGTGTTTTTGAGTGTTGCTCTTTATTTACTGTTTTGATTTTAGAGGTTTTTTAAATACTGCTAGTCAGATTTTGTTCATTTGCATTATTATCTTCTTTCTGTTGAAATGGTGCACGTGCTTTTAGATTTCAATATCTTCTATGTGTAGTCCTTTTATCCTTGTGAAGCATATTATCTGAAGTTACAGTTATACGTTCCCAAGCCCTGCTGCTTAGAACAGGTTGCAAATGATTACTGTCATAAACATAATATATGTAACACACACACAGATGGCTGTTTGTCAGCTGCAATTTATTATCAATCCTGAATTCAGAGAAAGATGGCTTTATTCGTCTCTGTAAAAAGCTTTTGTTTTCATTCACTGCAGACATGAACCTGACCCCAAAAGGAAGAAGCTCACACTTTCAGTCCAGACAGTATTTAATTTACTTCAGCTTTCCTCAAATGGTGCTCCCCAACTGTTGGACTACACTGTGCCCCACAATGGCCAGGGTTAATGAGATGTTTAGTCCAAAACATCTGGAAGGCACCAATCTGAAGAAGCCTGGTTAAAATGTTTGAATCCCAATGGTCAAGGGGGCGATGTTCTAGTTTCATCCCCCCACCTCACGCACACATGGATGAGGTAGGAAAGCTAGAAGGTAACTGTAAAAGAACACCCAGACACAGTGCTTAAAAGGTACAAAAGTCACATTTCAACAAATTCAAGCATGAATACTTCAGGTTTCAACAATTTACTTTCTCCCCCAGCTGTATTGTGATTTAAGATAATGTTACACATTACATTCTTCGCCAGCAATCCCCACAAGGTATTCCTCTTTAGAATCCAACTTCTTGTAGTTGAAAACAGGATTTTTGGCAGCTATTTTCTAATGAGGTGAAACAAGCTTGTCTGTTTGGAGAATGATGTGCTCAGGAATGGAATGCGTATATTACTTTTTAAAAAATGGAACTTGATTTTGGGATGGAACGTCTTTCATAGAGCCTACAGTTTCAATCTTGCTTAGATTCCTTCAATGCTTGAAGTCTTTCTAGCAGTGGAGGATGAGAATAATGCCACATTGAAAACAGCCAGTCTGAAACAGGGAATCCAAGATTATCTTTGTTCAGCTTGATCAGCGCAGAATACAAGTCTTTGGCCTTTCCAAGATCCTTGGCAAAGGCATCAGCTTGAAATTCAAATCGCCGACTTAATACAGTTAAACAAAAGGAGAGGACCTGTATAGGAAGAAAAGAAACATTACTGAACATCTCAGAACTCATTTCAGAAGCCTCCAAAACCAAGGATTCTCAATCTTTGAGTGTCCAGGTAGTTTTGGATTTCAAATCCCTAAATCCCCAACCGGCATAATTAATGGCCATGGACCATGGGAGCAGATGTCCAAACATCTAGAGGACCAAAGGCTGAGAACCAATGATACAAACCACTTCCTATGTCAGTGGTTCCCACCCTGTGGGTTCCCAGATGTTTTGACCTACAACTTCCAAAAATCCCAGCCAGTTCACCAGCTATTAGGATTTCTGGGAGTTGAAGGCCAAAACATCTGGGGACCCACAGGTTGATAACCACTGTCCTAAGTGAAACCATTGCCAAAGCACTCATCTCCTTGGTTTCAGAGAATGAATGAACTCGACACCAAAATAACTGGCAAATGGTCCATTCCCAAACACTGTTCTAAGTGCTGGCTTGATTGTAAACTATCTCATAGAATTATTTTCCCAGACAAATCTACCTGAGCTTTTCTCTTGGCCCTCATGTTTGACAAGGGCATGAGAGGGAGCCTTTGAGGTTGGCTTCTGACTATGGAACCCATACGCTCACATCTCTTTTATCTATGTCTTCCAGAAGGCAAAGATCTTTTCATTTAAATAGCTTTGTATCCACCAACTGATTTCTGCTAAAAAATTACATAAGGGACAGCAATGCTCTTTTCTAATTCATTTTGTCATTTTTCTAAAAAAAATAAATAATGTTTAGCTTTATACTTGGCTTTAATGCATAAACATTATGATTTTTAAATGCTAGAATCCTGTAGGTGATTTGCATCTTTGTAAATGGGCTTAAGTCTTTGGAAATTAGAATTGGACAGTTATGTAAGTCGGGGTTGCTGTTACAGCAGCATATTCTACTATCAAACAGCTCAGTTTTTTCCGCAAAGGTAAAAGTTTCCCCTGACATTAAGTCTACTCATGTCCAACTCTGGGAGGTGGTGCTCATCTCCATTTCTAAGCTGAAGAGCTGACATTGTCCGTAGACATCTCCAAGGTCATGTGGCCAGCATGACTGCATAGAGCACCGTTGCCTTCCCACAGAAGGCATGTTTCACCTACTCACATTTGCATGTTTTCGAAATGCTAGGTTGGCAGAAACTGGGCCTAAAAGCAGGAGACCACTCCCTGGATTTGAGCCACCAACCTTTCAGTCAGCAAGTTCAACAGCTCAATAGTTTAATCCACTGTATCACCAGGGGGCCCTTACTAACAAAAAAAAAAAACTTTCTGATGGTAAGAGCTGTATGACATTGGAATATGCTGCCTCATCATGTGGTGGAGTCCCTTTCTCTGGATGTTTTTAAACAGACGTTGGAAGGTCATTTGTCAGGAGTGCTTTGATTATGTATTCCTACATGGCAAGGGGTTGGGCAAGTTGGTTCTTGTGGTTTTTTTCAACTCTATGATTCTAAGTGGATGGAACTGACTGTATTTCCTCTTCCTACAACCAACCCTCAGGATCTTACCCACATGCCTAAAATGCTTGCCCAACAACTGAGGCATTTTACAGAGCAGTTGGAAAGTTTGCAATGCGCAGGTTTGTCAAAACTAGACATAGAAACCCATCCCACTCATATATGGTGCCTTCATCTAACTCTTCTTCCTACTCAAACTTTCCTTTGGGAAATTTTCACTGGGGTTTTGTTGGTTGGAAGGAAGAGGAAAGTCAACATCTCCCCAAATTCATTCTTCTGTGCAAAAATGGCTAGGTCCAGTTCCAACTACAGAAAATATTGCTAGATTTATATTAATTCCCAGGGGGAATTGTGTTAGTCTGTTGCAACATGGTATCTCACAAACTGGCTAGTTCTACTGAACCCATTTATCTTTCAAGGTAGGAATTCGGCAACCATTTATTTTGAAAAATTAATAATTCAAGAACCATCGTGGAATTTAGGATATAAACCAGTGAAGATGCCACTGGTATTTCAACCATGATTGTTTAAATGTGAAATTCTAAGTCGTACATTACCTCATTATAAGGTGAGAAAATAAATTGAAAAATGATTAAAAGGCCTATCAGGGTAGGCTGTGTATCATAGAATCCAAAGGCGGCAAAGAGTTCCTTTCGGCCAATCAGCACAGCAAATAAGAAGAAACATAAGAAGGAGTTCATCTAGGAAGGGAAAAGAGCATATTATCATTTTGAAGACTTCTTAGCCTGTTGGCAGGCTAACTAAAGTAATGATAGTCTTAGAAGTACCTTCAAACTACTCAAATAAGGAGACTAGGAAACTTAACACTCCAGATGTTTTGAATTTTTCAATTTCACCGATCATAGCAATCTTGTGGGAATTGTACTGCAAAACTTGTAATGGGTCAAAAGTTATGCTGTCCTGCTCAAGAACTTTCATGTGTGTAAAGACTTTTAATTTTATTTAAAAGTTTGGGGTGTTCTGTATTTTTATATATTTTAAATAAAGAGCAACACTCAAAAAGCAGGGGAATTCCAGACAAGAATCAATCAGGGCCAGCTAACACCTCCCTCCAAAGGATTTCTCTAGGGAGGAAGCAGCGAGACTTTGAAGCTGCAAAACCATTAAATGCTAATGAAGGTGGCCAATTGCAACATTTACACTTGCCTCAAGCAGGCAAGTGTTCTTTCTCCCACCCTGGACATTCTACAAATATATAAACCTCACTTGCCTAGTTTCCAACAGACCCTTCAACCTCTGAGGATGCCTGCCATAGATGTGGGCAAAGTGTCAGAAGAGAATGCTTCTGGAACATGGCCATACAGCCCAGAAAACTCACAGCAGCCCAGTGATTCCGGCCATGAAACTCTTCGATAACACACTAACAAAAATTAGATACTGTACACTATTTAGAGGAAGGAACTGGTAAAAACCACCTCCGAGTCTTTCTTGCCTAAGAAAAGCCTATGAAATTAAGGAGGTCGCCACAAATTAACAGGCAACTTGAAGGCACATACAGACACACAACTCTGAGCAACCACCACATCATTATCTACAAACTCTGACATACTCATATTTCCTTTTCACTGCTTTCATACTACGATGAAGCTGTGTTATCAGAACACTACAGCCACTGTATTTTCTAAGCAAACATTACACACATAAAACAGAAAATTTCACAGGATTTCTGCTCACCTGACTTATGACAATATTTTTAATCGTGTGGCCAAGTTTCCAATGACCCAACTCATGGCCCAGCACAGCCAAGACTTCTTCATTTTTGCAGCCTTGCTTCTTACTCTAGAATTAAGGGGGAAATACATGATATAGTAATTTATGGGGAGAGACACTTGCCTCCATGATCATGACTGCACGGGACAGTAAACAGAAACAGATATCAAGATGAATGGTAACTGAATTAGAATGAATCCCTATCAATGAGCAGATTATAACAAAAATAATATAACATATTAAAACTCTAGAAAGTTACATATAAAAAAATTGCTTACTTTGACTTTTGCCTTTGCCTCGGCATCTTCTTCATGTCCTTCTGCTGCCTGAGTCTCTGATCCAGAATCCTCAGAGCACTCTTTGTTAAGGGCAGAATAATCTTCCAGGAGAGTGTCAAATAGCACTATACGTTTATTCTTGAAAAAGCCATAGAAATAAGCATTGCTGTGGGAAGACCGTTTGGAACCTAGTGGGAAACCAGTGCAGAGGCCAAATGGAGGACAGATTTTAGCCAACATTATAATTATAATACTTATGATAAAACATTATAGAAGTAAACTTGCCCCTTAAGTTCAAGAGCAGAGTTTTAGGTGGGAGATAATCTGTCAACTGGCCCTACTCCCTTTTGGGTTACTAGAAACACAACCAGGTATATGGTGGTCCTCTGATGGGGATACACTTTTTCTTACTCAGACGTGTATATGGTGTTTTATATGCCAAATAACTTCATCCTGTTGTCCAAACATCTAAGAGTAATTAGTCTGATGAAATTCAATGAGAATAGTCATTTGTTCACTTGATCTGTTCAGCTTCAGCCAAAGTGCTGCATCATGTGTAAAAAAACTATACTATGAGGTAAATCACAAATTAGTATAGTTGGCCCTCTACATTTGGTGTCATTAATGAATATGATAAATCTTTTGATCCTCCTGGGTGACTCTATGGTCACCTTTTACCAGACGTTACCCACAAAACCACCTTTGAGGACCTAGAAATTCACAGAGAGAACATTTTTCTAGAAATCTTTAGCTTCCTGTGCAGTTTGATGGTCAGATTCTAGCAGAAGTTGCCCACAGAGTAGCCCAAGACTTAAAGAGGTTAATAGAAAGCTTTTCTATGGCGTTAAAAAGGGTTTTATTTTAAAATTTACAGTTTTCCCACTTTCATGGGGGTCCTGATCTCCTAACCCTGATAGAGGTGGAGAGTCTACTGTAGTGAATAAACACAACTTCATACAGGTAAACTGGATCAAGGGCTGGTCCTTGCAAGGCCACAGGTTTCCAGGGTTTTAAACGTATTTCTCACTTGACTGCTGCAATCATATGTGATGAGGAAAAGGATATAAATAGTGTAAACATGTAGAAGAGCTTGTCTATGTGTTGTTTAAAATAATAAAATTTGAAATTTGATATGAATGCTAAAGATGTTCTGGAATGTGTGCCTTGGGTTTACTTTGTTTTTTACATGAATTTATTTATTTACTAGCCATCCCCTGCCACGTGTTGCTGTGGCCCAGTCCGTGGATATGTGCTTTGTGTGTACATATATGTGTGTATATGTGTGTTTGCATGTATATATATGTGGTTTTGTGCATGCATTGTAATGTATTTTTGGTTTGTTTGTTTTTTGGCTTTTTAAGTCCCCTTCGCTGTGTTTATCAGTGTTTTTATGAGTGATTGTCATTCGTTGGCCTGATAGGTGTATTGTGTCCAAATTTGGTGTCAATTCATCCAGTGGTTTTTGAGCTATGTTAATCCCACAAACAAACATTACATTTTTATTTATATAGATCTGGGACTCAAAGTAGCTTACAAGCCCCAACAAAAATTTAATGGCACAACATAAACACAACAATAAAATAAGCCATATCAAACTATGAAACAGTTAAAATATATAAACACTTAATCACATAAAAATATTAAAAGATTAAAAACATAGAACTGCCAAGTCTTGATTTCCATGCTTATTTATTTACCCATAGTCATTCAAATTGTTGAGGTCTCATTCCGTGTTATCCTACTCTCCAAACACCTGCGTACAGAGCCGGGTCTTTAGCTTTTTTCTAAAAACTAGGAGGGATGGGGCTAGCCTGATGTCACTGGGGAAGGAGTTACACAGCTGAGGGGTTACCACTGAGAAGGCCCTGTCTCTCGTCCCCCCAATCACGCCTGAAATGGAGGTGGGACCAAGAGCAGGGTCTTAAAAGTTCTATTTGGCTCATAAGGGGAGTTGAATAAATTATCTTTGTCTGTACCCTTCTGTATAATCTTCTGCCTTCTCCCTGAAGCGGCAGAAAGTACATCAAGTTAGATGTTCAAGTCTCTAGAGCAGTGGTTCCCATACTTTTTGGTCATGGAACCCTTCAGAAGACCTCTCCCCCTAAAGGACCATAACTGCGTCCCTAAGGATTATGAACCCACAAATTTCCTTCTTTCATCTACTCTATGGCATGGGTGTTTGTATGATGCAGGTTTGGAAATAAAGAGATTCACATTTCATTTTTAAAGCAGAGGTACATCAAATTTCAATAATATGGAAAGAGGGAAACACAGTGAGCCCAGTGGTGGGGACTAAGGGCTTTTTAATTCTTGTGAAGGTTATGTTATTTCTATTAATAAATACATTGCTCCTGGTCACTTGCTTAAGGGTTCACCATGTTTCCAGGGCCATTGGCTAAAGTTCAATCCTCAACAGAATATATACACAGAACCACCGCTATGATCATACAGAGTATTAGAGAACTACAAAGTCAAGGCTATGCTTTTAACTCTCACCTTCTACAACGTACACTTTTGTCAGAGGAAAATCTATGTTCTGCGCCATTGCTTCAATCTGCTGTTTGAGTTCGCCTTCAGGGAGTGGAATGAATTTATCAAACAATGGAGCAATGTAGTCTGCATAGATTGTGACAAGAACCTATTGTGGGACACAAACAGAGACACCTTAGGTCCAAGCTTTTCTCCCTTGGTCAAGCAATTTATCTTTCTGATCATATATTTTGGTTAACATCCTAGATGATGAAATCTAAAACATCCAGGGGCCAAAGTCTTCACTGCTAAGACTAAAGCTTCCTGTTAAATGCTCCCACTATACAGAGCTAGCATTCAAACATAATGTGTGTCACAGTTCGCCCACAGCACTCTTCTGTTGCACTTTTAATTATCTTCAAGAAATCGGCTAAAAAATCTAAACGTTACATCACTTTTCCACATGAGAAACGGCCCTGATTCCCAGTTCTACATCCTCCCAGACTCCACCCCCACCCCCCGCTTATCTGCCAGGTTTTTTGTGCTAATTGATACCCACAAACTACAATATGCTACTGCCTATTCAAACTCCAATCTACTACTTAGTATGAAATATACACAATTTGCTAGAGCAGGTATAATACATCTTAAGCAATAACATATATGTAACATTGTCATGATATATAGTAGTCCCATGCCACACATTTTATGCTATGGCAGATCCTAAGGAGAGAATCCTGGCATTCCCAACCATAATTTAGAAAAAAAAATATGACCGTGTTTGCATGATAGAGTCAGCCATATTCCTTTCTTACAAGTTGGAAAGAAAATCATAGCTAGTGCATGGATCAGCAGTAAAAATGATTTAGGGACTGATTCAAGCTCATCACCAACATTTAATAGCTGCACATCAAATGATTCTAGACACAGTCAGAATACTCACCAAAGAAACAACTAAAGTGAAGAGCCATGCATAAATGAAGAAATAATCTCCACCTATTTTTATGATGTAAAGTAGAAGTGCTGTCACTGGCAAAAGAATGCACTGAGTCACAATGAATTTCTTGATTGCATCTTTAAAAAAGAATCCCAGAGTCTGAAAAAGAAAAGACCTTTAAGACAAAGCATCTGATGCTAACTATACAAAGTGGCTAGGTTGTAATGACAGTTGCTTTATGGCCCCTGCTTGATTCGTCTTGCCAAAGAGACGGAGGAAACAAACAAAGCAAGAAAGCACCATCTATTGCTTGGATGCCGTTATATCTGAATAAGTACCCTGACTTAGTAGTATGTTTTATTGATTAGCCTATTGGCCATATCAAAAACATTTGACAAACACATGCATATAGAGCATACACCCCACAGTACAACATACATTAAAAGAAACAAGCTGTTAACAGGGTCCTGATGCAGATGAAATATCTGCATCACCTCTACAGTTTACCCCAATCGACTCTAAATATGCAGTTCTTAGCTGTTGTTGCTTTAAATAAAAAGGGGGCCATTTTATGTGTTATTTTAGCATTCTGGCCAGCCAATAAAAATGTAGTTTTAATATATGGATCTCAGTGTGTCTTTTGTATAATGTATGACCCGAGGTATTGGTTTCTCTCTTTCTTGTACAAGTTACAACTAAACAGTACATGTGTGATATCTTCTACCTCTGACACTCCACAGATACAAAATTGTTCACTATATGGAACTTGGTTAAACCTAATCATAAATTACAACCTATATAATGAAAGGCTTGTTTGGATTTATGATTCTGGCTTGTTAAGAAAGCAACCAATAGAAATTTCTGTCTGAATGTAATGATGAAAAATGGACAGAAACCTGACTGGAAGAAGCAAATATGAACAATTCAGTACCATGATGCAATATTGCTGCCTGTTTCTATCCAATGGAATTATCCCACGCTAACTGCTACAAAGCTACACACTCCAAAAGACTTATTTGATAATGAATTTAGACAGATTATGGGGAAATATTTTTTATTAATTAAAAAAAATGACAATTTTGAATGATCCGCTAGACCTGAAGCAGTGGAAAAAGAAAGAAAAAACATAGACCACACCCTTGAAAGATGGTATTTCTACAATAAATGAGTTTGAATATGTTTGTTGCACCTTTACAGCTGTAAAAACCTACCAATTAGCATGTGTAATTGTGAACTTGCAACTCCAGAGTAAATTTGTTTTTTAAATGAATTGTTTGAATTCACTAGCAACTGCCTGTAGATGAAGCACCGTTTTCAGCCACCAGGTTCTAAATCTTCCCTTGCAGTGAAAGACAAAAGGGAAGGTAGGTCTAGGAAATTATTTTCTTCACTGGGCAAAAGGCAACTTTATTTGGTCTTTTCCTCTGCAGTGTCCTCAAATGCATCCAACAGTTCACAGAGAAATAAAATAAAATAATAATAATAAATCACACAGTCCTAGACGCTTGGGAAGTGTTCGACTTCGATTTTGTGATACGAAATCCAGCATATAGATCTCGTTTGCTGTGATATACTGTGTTTTTGTCAGTATAATAATAATAATAATAATACTCTTTATTTATATCCCGCCACCATCTCCCAAAAGGGACTTGGGGCGGCTTATAAGGCTCTACAAGTGTAGTATATAACATAAATGGTACATGAATATAAAAACAGTATCACATAAAAGTGATAAAAACAACCACTATTAACACACCAAATAAAATAAAAACACAGTTTAAAACACAGACCATCTGGAGTTAAAACTAGCTGCCTTCAAATTACAACTAAAGTGCCAAAGTGTCTGCTGCCTAATAATAGCTGCTGCCTAATAATAGTATGGAGAATGATCATAGGGAAAGTCAGAATGAACACTGTAATAAACACTAGGAAGAAAAAGAAAATGACAAGAGACAGTGGAAATGCGGACAGGGATTAAGGAGTTTCCAAACCAATGGCAATGTTGGTAATGCAACACCTTCGCCAGACTACAAAATGTGGCATAACACAAAAAAGATAACATGGGAGGAATATTAGTATTAATATGGCAACAAAGAAGTACTACATCATACCTGTTGATTGAAACCATGTTTTTCCTCAATGACAAAAGTATTGTAGAGACTCCAAGGCAGACCTGTGACCGCACTGAAGAGTGTAGCAAGCAACAAGAAGACCAATGACTGAACAATCTGTGTACAAGGCAAGAGAGGTAATATTCCAATTTAGACACACATCTGGTTACAAACTCATTAATATTTACAGCAGATCCATTGAAATTAATGTAATTTGTTAAGACAAACTCATGGATGTCATTACATTGGTGGCATCGGATTTGAGTTTTGTATGATCAATTTAATTTTCATTAGAACCTCAAAGTACACGGTGCATCGGTGTGCTGGGTACCTTGGAGAACATGCTCAGACAGTGAATTTATTCTTCAATACAGAATGGAGATCACATGACCTGCCACATAAAAACCAGGGCTGGTCTGCCTTCTAATGTTTCTATGTCTTGGCACCATAATTTAGATAGGAGATAGGATAGTCTTAAGTATTTATTAATTTCATCGTAGTCCAAACTGGACTCATATGTGATATTTGTTTCCAGTCTGGCAATAAGAAACTTCCAGTGATACATAATTCTGATGAGATATATGAAATGAAAATAAATGTTATTCTTCACTGTTGGAAAATCTTGCACTGCGTGAGGACTACTACAGAAGCTCAATAATATAGCATGGGATGGAATCTTGTGCAAGATGTTGCTCAAACAAGTGGTTTGAGACCTTGTGTATCTCAGCTGAGAACTTCTTCCTTTTTCTTGAATTGGGAAAGAGGAGAGGGAGCAAAGAGTGTTGGCTCAAACTTGCAAATGCTGATAACATGGCTATCTTAGCTACCTCTGTCCTCTTACCCACACAGAGAAGGGAGGGCAATTAAGCCAGAAGGGGAATGAATTCCCACTATCTCTGGCTATCAGGTATAATGAGGAATCCCTTCAAGCAAACCTATGGGGGCTGGGCTGGCTTGGATACCTTTGTGGGCCTCTGTCTCTGATGCAGAGAAAAATTATTTTAAAATCTCAGGAGTGATCTAAACCTTTTCTCTAAAATCTTTTTACATGTCCAACAGGATCAAGGATTTGCCCATTCCATGTAAAAGATATAGCAAGTTAGTTTCCTGTAGAAACTGGGGGAATCAACGAATGGATTCAAATTGTAATGAAAGATATTTTTTATCACATTAGGGAAAAAAGGTACTGATGGCAAGAACCATTCCACAAAGGAATAGAGTACCATGAAGTTATAGATTCTCCTTCATTAGAGGTATTTTAACTGGATGTCCATTTATAGGAATACTTTAGCTGTATATTATGGACTAAATCAATGGTTGGTCCTCCTGGTGTTTTGGACTTCAACAACTTACTAGCTGTTAGGAATTGTGGGAGCTGAAACCCAAAACACCTGGAGGACCAATGGTTGCGAACCACTGGACTAGATGACTATTGCAGTCCCTTCCAATTATATGATTCATTCTAATGTTCCAGAAAAATAAATATCCATGATTCATTTGCTACATTTGTTGCTTTTGGGTATCCTGGAGCCATATGGCTGGCCACTGTCAGAATGGGGAAACAGGATTAAATGAATATAAGAAGATAAAAAGAGGTCTCATGGATCAGATTAAAGCCAACATTTAAAGACAGGGAAGTGAATATTTCAGTGTTCAAGAGATACAAACAAATGCACTTACCTCATACTCGGACCCAAAGCCAGCACGGCTGGAAATATCGCCTGAGAGAGACCAAAGGAATGGAATTCCTCCACAGAGAAGTATCACCTATAAAAACAAAAACACTGTAGGGATCAGACTGCTAATACCTTCAACAACACTGGGGCCAAAGCTCAATGAAGCAATGCCTGGTTGTTGTTCTTTCCTTTAGACACCAGAGAAAAGCAAATAGGTTGACTGACTTTTTTTAAAAAAAAGCCAGAGCAATCCCTGACTAAAGAGGTGAAAACCCAGTGAACAAGGGGAAAAAATCAGGGTGACAAGAGAAAGATTTTTAATATTAGGCATCACTCACACAAAACAGAAGGAACAACACAGTAAAAATGCTGTAATGAACATGTTGGCAGATTATGGGAATTTTAGCGCAAAATACTATTTTTTTTTCAAGTTCTAGTAGTTGAAACTCATTCCTAATTTCTGTCCCAGGACTAGAGTCATCCGTGGAATATTTTTACCAGGGCAGTAGAAAATTTACATAAAAAGGAAACTTCTTTATGTTCTGAATTGCTAGAAAATGTACAAAAAAACAAAAGATACTTACTGTGCCCTCAATTTCTGAGTATAGGCCTGACCAAAAGCTGAAAGCACTTTTATCCAGTTGATAAAGGCGGGATTTTTCAAATGTTTCTGAGTCCATAATTGGACCCAACTCCAGTGGAACATGGGTGGTTGTCTTATACACAGTCCTCTGAAACACAGCAGTAATATTTGAAACACTACATGCAACTTCTGCAGACACCAGACATTTAACACATGAACCTTTAGGGAAATTGTGAAATATTTGGAAAATACACCAAATTAAAAAATTCTATCATGGCTGGCAAAGACATAATTTTTAAAAAGGAAAAGGGAGCAGAAAGGCTGGAAACAATAGGCTTCAAAAATTTGGATCAGGCCACAAGTGGAAAAGATTTAACGAGAGAAGTTTTTGAAGTACCCAGCATGATTTCCTAGCTCTCTTTGGACATCAAACACACAATGCCTCCTCAAAGCACTGCCAACTGTATTTCCCTTATTCCACCACTGCTCTTTGTTTCAGTGAGAAAAAGTAGCAGTGCTAATTAATACGCATTCTTCATGACTGCAATATCTAATCAATGGTTTCCCTTTGTCCCTCCCACTTTGTACATTTTTCTTATGAAGCAACATACATAGAATCATAGAACTGGAAGGGACCACATGGGCCATCTAGTCCAACCCCCTGCCAAACACTTAGCTTTATGTTAAAATGTTGAATATCTGGAAGAAAAGGCATATGTATCATCAAAAGAGGAACTTTATTTTCCGAGTTTACTTCCCTTATTAATACAAAGCCTTCTACACTATTCCTCCGCCTACTAAAAACCCTGTGTGCTAGAGAGAAATCCCACTAACAATTTATTTGATAATTTCAAAAGTGAGGACAACAACTATGACTGTCTTATTTTGACCCAATCTATGTGTAACACGAAAGCTTTAAAACACCTGGTTGAGCCCAAGGCATTTAAGTCTCCATCACTTCCTCTTTGTGGTTATGCACTTCATGATCTCAACGTAACGCTGCCAGGTTTTCAAAATAGAACTAAAAGACAGTTGAAATTCATGACACGCACAGTTCATAATCAGGAAGTAGTTACAAGTTTGTGTTCTACCTAAATACCTAATGAAAGTATTGATTTCAGTTATGCATCTCTGTGTAAAATTAACACATTTTCTACATTCATAAAGTGTTTGATGCAGACTTTTTTGTTTTATGAACACATAGGAGATGTGAATCGTAAAAAGGCACAAGCCCCTCTAACAAGTGACATACATTTTAATAAAAGGTACCTGGCAACCCAACATTAGAACACCCCCACCCGTTTGGATACATGTTTCCTGATGAAAAGATCTGAAGATCTCAAATGTTTGGTTTCTCAACTGTATACAGTTTGAGTTGATCCTAACAATCCATCAATTTTAATTTTTTCTTATAGAACAACACAGCTTATTTTGTTTTATTTTCACTCCTGTGAAAATAAAACAAAATTAAATTAAATTAAAATTTACCATTAATTTTAAATTTTAATTTTAAATTAAAACTACCATTAATTTACATGGGAAATGGTTACAACAGGAAAAGCCTATTGTAGCTCAGTCAAGTCAAAAAATCCATTGGCATACCTTATTTTTGTAAATCTCCAAATTACCCCTTTCTATTGTAGAATGTCACTTTAAATCCCACCCCATGGATGTTTTGTCATGCTCTTTGTTTAAATGATAGGGGTGATTATATGACAAGTTTCACACTCCAATTTTTAGGAGAAATGTTGTTACACATATCTGATTTACAAATGACTCATAGTTAAGAAAAGGGCCGAGACAACAGAAAGTGAGAGAAATCCCTCAGATGGGAAATTCAACCCTGAAAGAGTTTTCATGGGGAAAATGGGGGCAATTCCACACAGCTGAATAAAATCCAACATTATCTGCTTTGAACTGGAATATATGGCAGTGTGGACTCAGATAACCCAATTCAAAGCAGATATTCTGGGTTATTTGACTGTGTGGAAGGGCCTTTAGATAACCCAGTTCAACACAGATATTGTGGATTATCTGCCTTGATATTCTGGGTTATATGGCTGTGTGAAAGGGCATGGGATCTCCACTGAAGCTTTAGCACCAATCCTTGTTTCCAGAACAAGCCACATTTTTCAAAATCCAATTTTCACAAGGACAAAAAGTAAGGTGAAATCTTCTGAACAGGGGCACAGGTAGCAAAATAAACACCACAAGGGTGTAAACTCTTCCTTATACTATCCAGAGATAGATAGATAGCTGAAGTTACACTGAAAAATTGTACCTTTTCTGACTTACATACAAATTCAATTTAAGAACAAACCAACAGAACCTATCTTGTTCATGATGTGGGGACTGCCTGTATTAAACAAAACAATCACTCTTCTGCATGCTCCTTTGGACATGAAACCTGCCCCACACACTCCTGAAAGCAGCTAGAACAGGCATGGGAAAACTTGGGCCCTCCAGGTGTTTTGAACTTCAACTCCCACAGTTCCTCACAGCCTCAGGCCCCCTCCTTTTCCTTAAGCAGCTGAGGAGGGAAAGGAAAGGGCCTGAGGCTGTGAGGAATTGTGACAGTTCAGTCCATAACACCTGGAGGGCCCAAGTTTGGATTAGAATGAATAAGGTCTGGGCCAGGCTGGTCTAGGAGTGAGTTTCAGGATGTCTCTGTCTTGAACTTGTTACTGGTGCTTTGAAGATGACCACAGGGCTCTCATCACACTAGAGCAGTGGTCCTCGATCTGTGGCCCCCCAGATATTTTGGTCTCCAACTTTTAGAAAATTTAATAGCTGGGATTTCTGGGAGTTGTAGGCCAAAATATCTGGGGACCCATAGGTTGAGAACGTGCCCTTCCACAGAGCCCTATATCCCAGAACATCAAAGCAGAAAATCCCACATTATCTGAATGTGGACTCAGATAACCCAGTTCAAAGCAGATATTGTGGGATTTTTGGCCTTGATATTCTGGGATATAGAGCTGTGTGGAAGGACCCTGGGTTATCTGAGTCCACACTGCCATATATTCCAGTTCAAAGCAGATATTGTGGGCTTTTTGGCCTTGATATTCTGGGATATAGGGCTGTGTGGAAGGGCCCTGGGTTATCTGAGTCCACACTGCCATATATTCTAGTTCAAAGCAGATATTGTGGGATTGTCTGCCTTGATATTCTGGGACAGAGGGCCTCAAACTTTTTAAACAGAGGGCCAGGTCACAATCCCTCAAACTGTTGGAGGGCTGGATTATAATTGGAAAAAATCATAAATGAATTTCTATGCACACTGCACATATCTTATCTGTAGTGCAAAAAAAACCCCTTAATATCAATACAATAATTAAAATGAAGAACAATTTTAACAAATATAAAGTTATGAGTATTTCAATGGGAAGTGTGTGCTTGCTTTTGGCTGATGAGATAGGATTGTTGTTGTTGTGTGTTTTCAAGTCGTTTCAGACTTATGTTGACCCTGAGCGAGGGCCAGGTAAATGACCTTGGAGGGTCGTATCCGGCCCTCAGGCCTTAGTTTGAGGACCCCTGGTCTAGAACCAGGGAAGTTGTCCTACCCCTCTATTCTGCCTTGGTTTAGACCACACCTGGAATCACACTGTGTCCAATTCTGGGCACCACAATTGAAGGGAGATGTTGACAAGATGGAATGTATCCAGAGGAGGGCAACTAAAATGATCAAGGGTCTGGAGAACAAGCCCTATGAGGAGCGGCTTAAAGAACTAGGCATGTTTAGCCTGAAAAAGAGAAGGCTGACAGGAGACATCATGACCATGTATAAATATGTGAGGGAAAGTCATAGGGAAGAGGGAGAAAACTTGTTTTCTGCTTGTCCTGGAGACTAGGGACCTCATCACACTCGAGAATGAATTCACTTTAAATCTTTCTTCCTCCTGCAGAATTATGGGGTTTGTAGTTCAGTGAGGTTGTGAAAGGCTCCTCCCTAAACTACAAACCCCAGAATTCTGCAGGAGGGAGCAAGCAGATTTAAAGTGGATTCATTCTCGAGTGTGATGAAGTAGCAGCTCACTTCTACTTCCGGGCAGCGGAATCTGCGACTCCGCAAAGAATCCCTATTACAGCCCAGGAAAGCCCTGCTGCGGCACTCAGCGGAGGCCCAGAACACTTAGAGGAGGAAATGGGCCTAGTTGACAGCCTGAGGCCTGCCGTCAGGCTCAGCCCTCTCGGGGGGAAAGAAGGGAGGGAGGCGCCTGGTGGCGAGGCTGACCTGCCGCCGGGCGAGCAGCGCTTCCCAGAGGTAGACGGCCCACGAGAAGAGCAGCACCGCGGCGAAGATGCGGCTCTCCGGCGGCGCCTCCTCAGCCCAGAGGCCGCCCTGCAGCAACATCGCCGCCATGCCTCCCGGCCTGCCTCTTTCTGCGGCCCAGCCCTTCAACCGGCTCCTGCTTCCGCCGGAAGTGCCCTTCTCTTTCCGCTCCCAAAGCTTCATGGGATTTATTTTTAAACAAAGACTTCCGGCTCCCCTCAGGAGTAGGAGAAGAGGGCAGGAGGCAAGTAGAGTAGGCCGAGAAGAGGCCCCAAGCCGGGTTTCTTTCCCTCTCTAAATGGTTTCTGGCAGAAACAGAGTCTTGTATGAAACATAAGAGTTGGAAGAGACCTCAGTCCAACCCCCTGCCAAGAAGCAGGAATATTGCATTCAAATCACCCCCTGACAGATGGCCATCCAGCCTCTGCTTAAAAGCTTCCAAAGAAGGAGCCTCCACCACACTCCGGGGCAGAGAGTTCCACTGCTGAACTGCTCTCACAGTCAGGAAGTTCTTCCTCGTGTTCAGATGGAATCTCCTCTCTTGTAGTTTGAAGCCATTGTTCCATGTCCTCGTCTCCAGGGCAGCAGAAAACAAGTATGGAAGACGAAAGAAATACCCACAATAGAACAATGGGCCCTATTTATTTGTTTTTTATTTGTCGTGTCAGGACAACCAGTCAAATTATATTACATTTCTAACAGAACAAAGCAAACAAACAGACAAAATACAAAATTTGTGAGTTTGGTAGTTGATTAAATGTCCTTTGACCAGTAGCTGGCCACTTGGAGTGCTTCAGGTGTTGCTGCAAGAAGGTCCTCCATTGTGCATGTGGCAGGCAACTCCCCGCAATCCTCCAGACAGTTCCATCTTGGATATGCCATCAGCTGGAGACCCCTCTCCCCAGCACCAACTGCCGCTCTGGGCCAGAATGAAGAGAGAGAGGGACAGGGGACAGTTCCACCTTGTCTCCTGTGCTATTCCAATAATATGATATAACACAATATATTGTATATACATATAATATTTATAATACTATAATGTAATGCAATATAATAATATGGTATTATAATTATATATTTATATTACATGTAATATTACTAATAATATTACGATTTTATTTATTTATTTATTTTATATTTATTTATCGTGTCAGTAGCAACCAGACAATTGTATTACATTTTAAACAAATTTGTAACAAACAGACAAAACACAGTTTGCAAGCTTGGTAGTTGATTAAAGGTCCTCTGACCAGTAGTTGGCCACTTGGAGTGCCTCTGGTGTTGCTGCAAGGAGGTCCTCCCTTGTGCATGTGGCAAGGCTCAGGTTGCATTGCAGCAGGTGGTCAGTGGTTTGCTCTTCTCCACACTTGCATGTCGTGGATTCCACTTTGTAGCCCCATTTCTTGAGGTTGGCTCTGCATCTCGTGGTGCCAGAGTGCAGTCTGTTCAGCGCCTTCCAAGTCGCCCTGTTTTCTGTGTGCCCATGAGGGAGTCTCTCATTTGGTATCAGCCATTTATTGAGGTTCTGGGTTTGAGCCTGCCACTTTTGGACTCTCGCTTGCTGAGGTGTTCCAGCAAGTGTCTCTGTAGATCTTAGAAAACTATTTCTAGATTTAAGTCGTTGATATGCTGGCTGATACCCAAACAGGGGATGAGCTGGAGATGTCTCTGCCTTGGTCCTTTCACTATTGGCTGCTACTTCCCGGCGGATGTCAGGTGGTGCAATACCAGCTAGACAGTGTAATTTCTCCAGTGGTGTAGGGCGCAGACACCCCGTAATAATGCGGCATGTCTCATTAAGAGCCACATCTACTGTTTTAGCGTGGTGAGATGTTTTCCATACTGGGTATGCATACTCAGCAGCAGAGTAGCGCAGCGCAAGGGCACATGTCTTCACTGTATCTGGTTGTGATCCCCAGGTTGTGCCAGTCAGCTTTCGTATGATATTGTTTCTAGCACCCACTTTTTGCTTGATGTTCAGGCAGTGCTTCTTGTAGGTAAGAGCACGGTCCAGAGTGACTACCAGGTATTTGGGTGCGCTGCAATGCTCCAGTAGGATTCCTTCCCAGGTGATCTTCAGGTGGACCCTGAAAGTTCTAGATATCTTGAACATGGATAGACTTACTCAAAGAATCGCACTAAATAATGGGGGTTACCAAAAAACGGACTGGACAAAATTTTTGGACTTTATTAAAAAAGAAAATAAAGAGATCTATATTAGTGAATTATAAATAAGCTCAAAGGAAGCATTAATAAGAAACCGGAGACAAAAAGTAAAATAACTAGATTATTAGTAAATGATAAGATTTTCAACTTGGGGAGACCTGGCAGTTTGCTTCATACTCTAATCTGTTCGTTTTATTTTTGTTTTTTGTTGTTGTTTTGTTTTCTCCGTTTTTTTCCTTCTCTAACTTTCCTTATTGGATTATTCCCACTTTTTTATGTAAAACAATGGAAAAAGTGAAGACATGTATCAGTTTTCTTCTTTCTTTTTCTCTAAGCTCCTACGCTTTAGGAGCGATTTATATTCTCAATAAAAATATATTTAAGCAAGCTTGCTCCCTCCTCCCTATGACTTCCTATCATATGGCTATCATGTCTCTTCTCAGCCTTCTCTTCTTCAGGCTAAACATGCCCAGCTCTTGAAGCTGCTCCTCATAGGGCTTGTTCTCCAGACCCTTGATCATTTTAGTCACCCTCCTCTGGACACTTTCCATCTTGTCAATATCTCTCTTCAATTGTGTTGCCCAGAATTGGACACAATATTCTAGGTGCACTGCATGAACAGGTTGTTGTAGGCATTTTGGGCTTCACAACCTCTGAGGATGCCTGCCATAAATGCAGGCGAAACGTCAGGAGAGAATGCTTCTAGAACATGGCCATAAAGCCCATAAAACCTACAACAACCCAGTGATTCCGGCCATGAAAGCCTTCAATAATACACTGCACTACTGACACAGTGCATGGGGAGCAGACCCAAAACACCAGCTCTGGCCATCTCTTACTCAACTGCTGAGTACTAACTTTCTTAGGCGATCCCCGTGGCCCAAGGATGATGGCCCTTCAAGTGTAGTGTCTTGGCAGTGGGTCCGTAGGTGACTGGGGCCCTATTCTTGACCCGCATCTTCTCCTGAAATGAGGGCATCGGTTTCCAGGTGGAAGGCAGTCTCGGTTAGGGTTGGCTTGACACACCTTCCTCTTGGCACATTTCTCCCTTTCACCCTCCATCCGTGCCTCTTCAAATTCCACAGCACTGCTGGTCACAGATGACCTCCAGTTAGAGCACTCAAGGGCCAGGGCTTCCTAGTTCTCTCTGTCTATGACACAGTTTTTAAGGTTAGCTTTGAGTCCATCTTTAAATCTCAACACCAACATTCCATTTCCTGTTTGTAGGATTTTTCGGAGCCAACGCTGTTGGAATTGTTCCAGGAGTTGAGTGTGACATCTGTAGACAGTCCACGTTTCGCAGGCATATAACAGGGTTGGGAAGACAATAGCTTTATAAACAAGCACCTTGGCATCCCTACAGATGTCCTGGTCCTCTAACACTCTCTGCTTCAGAGCTCAGGTGGTGTTGTATTTCAGTGTCAATGTTGACTTTGGTGGAGAGGTGGCTGCCAAGGGAACAGCAATGGTCGACATTTTCTAATGTTGCACCATTAAGCTGTATTTCTGGCATTGCAGAGGAATTGGCTGGTGACTGTTGGAAAAGCACTTTGGTTTTCTCAATATTCAATGAGAAGTCAAGATTCTAAGCTTCTGCAAAAGTGTTTAGAGTGGCTTGTAGGTCTTCATCTGAATGCGCACAGACTACATTGTCATCAGCATATTGGGTTGGAGAGGCATCTTCCTTGCTTCTTGTAAGCTGCTCTGAACCTGTAAGTTTCATAAGTATCCATAAAACAGATATACTAAAGTATTTGGGAGGTTCTCTATCACTTCTATAACAAAGATCATGGACTAGATGGCCAACATATAAGGATTTATTAATTAAAAATACTACTAGTTTAAAATCCCATACAGATTTAAATTGAGATTATGGCAATATTTCTTGATTACACTATTTGCAAATTAAAGAATATTATAATCAAGATTAAAAATAAGCTTTAACATGAAAGAGGTAGCTTGGGATAGGATACTTCAGACAGAGAAAAAACTCATCACCAAGCTATATAATAAGCTCCTGGAGTTGTCCACGGAAACAGAAGTGGTAACGAACTGTATGATTAGATGGTCGGAAAATCTTAAAAGGCCCATCCATTTAAATGAATGGGAACAAATTTGGAACAAGAAACTAAAATATACCTATGCCATGGACCTTAAGGAAAATTGACTTAAGATGTTTCATAGATAGTATACCACCACTAAGAAACTTGATCTTATGTACAAAAATGTAGAAAAAACTGCTGGAAATGCCATGACCACGATGGGAGCTTCTTCCATATGTGGTGGTCTTGTAGAGAGGCCCAAAAATACTGGAAAATTATACATGAAGAATCTCAAAAAATACTTAGAATGGCATTCCCAAGAAAACCAGAATATTACTTTCTAGGCCTCATGGACTCAGAGCTCATTCTGGACCAAAACAAGGACATTTTATTTACTTATATATCTACGGCAGCGAGGATCTCCTATGCAAAACTTTGGAAAATGGATAAGACACCACACATTGATAATTGGATAAGTAAACTAAGAGAAATTAGAGACATGGACAAATTAACGTTTTTTTCTGAAGAATAACTTGGGAAGTTTAATAAAAAGGACAGACTGGAATCCCTTTGAGGAACATGAAAGGGGGGAAAAAAAACAAAAAGTACTTAACTATTGTATTTTTACTTTTCTTTATATATGAATTTATAGAGTAAGAAAAATATAATGGCAGATGCTCAGAATGGAATTTCCCCCTCTTTTTGCTCTTTTTTTAGGTTGTCTTTATCTTTTCTCCTTTCCTACTTTCCTTTCAATTTAATGTTCCCCCACTTTTTATGTAAAAACAATAAAATGTTCCCTTTGTGGACTCATATATATATCAACAAAGATCATGGTAAAAATAAAACTGCTTTATAGTGATCTTGGACTTTTGAAAAGCTTGTTTGCCTGTTTAACATGCTGGATGAACACAAAAGATCTGGAAGAATTATTTATTTATTTACGATATTTATATGCTGCTCTTCTTAGCCCGAAGGGGACTCAGACCGGCTTACAAGATATATATGCATACAATATATTATATTATTAGCATAGTACAATATCAGTATTCAATATTACTATATGTACTATACCATTATATTGTAATATTATTAGTAATATTACATGTAATATAAAATATATAATTATATTATTATTATATTGTATTACATTATATTAAATATATATAATATATGTAATATAATATATAATTATATATCATATTATTATTATATTGCATTATATTATAAATATCTGTATATACAATATATTATATTATTAATACTTTTTTGGTTTTGTTTTTGCTCTAGAGATAAATCTAGGAACTATAACAGGGCAGTTTAAAAAGCACAGGCCAACAAGAGGTGTGAGTTCTTGAATGATTACTGAGGAGACAAGCCAAGGTAGATATCTCTATGAAAATCTGATAACAAACTTACCAGGGAATCTGAATTGGCTCTTGACTCTTGCTATGGGGTTGTGTCCTGGTCTTAATCCCTGCATCCTTGCCTCCCGTCCTGGGCTTAAGAAACCAACTCAAGATTCCTCCAATGCACCTGGCTCCCCTCTTCCTGCACAGTCACATCGCTCAATCAGTGGGGAAGGAAGGAGTGATAACAGATACCTTTTTTAAAAAAAAAAAATTTTGGCAGAGAATAGAAATAGGAGAAGGTCTGAAGGGCGCTGTTCAAGAAATCTCTGCTAGGAATGTCTTGCTGTCACAGCTACCCAGAGCCAAGGCAGACACTAGACTGGGAAACTAAGGGAAGCCTCCATAATCCTCTCCTACTGCAAAAAACCAATGATTCTTTGGTTAGATCTTGCAAAGCATTTCAGGTTTCTGCATTGCATTTGCTACTTAGAATTGAGAATATATTACAGTGTAGGAAGTCCTTTACAGTAAGAAAACAATGCCAAGGGGTTTTTTTTCCCCTTGCAGACGGCCAATTCTCTCACACCAGGAGTCACTCCTGAATGCCAAGGTGATTTGTATCAAATATAGAGAGACATATATAGAATCAGAGTTGGAAGAGACCTTCTGGGCCACCCTTGTCCAACTCCCTGCCAAATAGCAGGAAAATTGTATTCAAAGCACCCTCGACAGATGGCCATTCAGCTTCTGCTTAAAAGCCTCCAAAGGAGGAGCCTCCATCACACTCTGGGCAGAGAGTTCCACTACTGAACAGCTCTCACCATTAGGAAGTTCTTCCTAATGTTTAGGTGGAATCTCATTTGAAGCCATTGTTCCCTTTCCTATAGTGTCATCACACTACAGCAGAGGTCTTCAAACTAAGGCCCGGGGGCCAGATACGGTCCTCCAAGATCATTTACCCAGTCCTCGCTCAGGGACAACCTAAGTCTGAAACAACTTGAAAGCACACAACAATCATCCTATCTCATCAGCCAAAAGCAGTTCCACACTTCCCATTGAACTACTAATAAGTTTATATTTGTTAAATTTGTTCTTCATTTTAATTATTGTATTGTTTTGCACTACAAATAAAATGTGCATAGGAATTCATTCAATTTTTTTCCAAATTATAATCCAGCCCTCCAACAGTTTGAAGGACTGTGACCTGGCCCCTCTGTTTAAAAAGTTTAAGGACCTCTGTACTAGAGAATGAATCCACTTTAAATCTGGTTGCTGCCTCCTGCAGAATTCTGGGGTTTGTAGTTTAGGGAGGAGCCTTTAACAGCCTCATTAAACTACAAACCCCATAATTCTGCAGGAGGAAGAAGCCAGATTTAAAGTGAATTCATGCTCGATTGTGATGAGGTCCCTAGTCTCCAGGGCAGCAGAAAACAAGTTTTCTCCCTCTTCCCTATGACTTTCCCTCACATATTTATACATGGTCATCATGTCTCCTCTCGGCCTTCTCTTCTGCAGGCTAAACATGTCCAGCTCTTTAAGCCGCTCCTCATAGGGCTTGTTCTCCAGACCTTTGATCATTTTAGTCACCCTTCTCTGGATACATTCCAGCTTGTCAACATCTCCCTTCAATTGCGGTGCCCAGAATTGATCATCGTGTGACTCCAGGTGTGGTCAGACCAAGGCAGAACAGAGGGGTAGCATGACTTCCCTGGATCTCGACACTAGACTCCTATATATGCAGGCCAAAATCCCAATGGGTTTTTAAGTTGCTGCATCATATTGTTGTTTAACTTGTTGTCTACAAGAACTCCAAGATCTTTGTCACACGTATTGCTGTCAAGCCTGGTGTCCCTCATTCTGTATCTTTGCATTTTATTTTTTTCTGCCTAAGTGAAGTATCTTGCATTTGTCCCTGTTGAACTTCATTTTGTTAGTTTTGGCCCATCTCTAGTCTGTTAAGATTGTTTTGGATTCTGCTCCTGTCTTCTGGAGCATTAGCTATCCCCCCCCCCCCCCCAATTTGATGTTGTCTGCAAACTTGATGATTATGCCTTCTAACCCTTCATCTACGTCACTAATAAAGATGTTGAACAGAACTGGGCCCTGCAGCACTCCACTCATTACTTCTTTCCAGGATGAAGAGGAAGCACTGGTGAGCACTCGTTAATTCACTTACCCAATTACAGACCCACCTAACCGTAGTTTGGCTAACCCATATTTGACTAGTTTGTTTGCCAGAAGGTCATGGGTGACCTTGTCGAATGCCTTACTGAAATCCAGATACGCTACATCCACGGCATTCCTTGCGTCTACCCAGATTGCAACTATATCAAAAAAAGAGATCAGATGAGTCTGGAATAACTTGTTTTTGATAAATCCACGTTGACTATCACAGATGACTGCATTTCTTTCTAAGTGTTTGCAGACCACTTCCTTAATTATCTTTTTCAGATTCTTGCCTGGTATCAACGTGTTCTTCCTTTTTCTACCAACGTAAGCAAAAAGCCCTTTATATTGTTTTTAATGTCTCTGGCAAGCCTGAGTTCATTTTGGCCTTTAGCCTTGCAAGCTTTTTCCCTACAGGAGTTGGTTATTCATTTGAATTCTTCTTTGGTGATTTCTCCTCTTTTCCACTTCTTGTGCATGTCTCCTTTTAGTCTTAGCCCAGTTAGAAGTTCTTTGGACATCCATTGTGACTTCTTTGCCCTTGTTTTATTTTTTCTCTTTGTTGGCACTGTTTGCAATTACGCCTTGAGTATTTCACTCTTGAAAAACTCCCATCCAGCCTTAACTCCCTTGTCTTTTAGTATTGGTGTCCACGGAATGCCGCTCAGTATTTCCTTCATTTTTCGGAAGTCAGCTCTCCTGAAGTCCAGAATGCGGGTTTAACTTGTCTTAGTTTCAGCCTTCCTTTGTATCACAAACTGCAGGAGCACATGGTCACTTGATCCTATGGATCTGACCACTTCCAACTGCATTGATAAGGTCCTCCGCATTTGCTAGGATGAGATCAAGAGTAGCAGATCCCCTTGTTGCCTCTTCTACCTACTGGACCATAAAATTGTCTGTAAGGCAGGCGAGGAATTTGTTGGACTTTGTACTCTTGGCCGAGTTTATTTTCCAGCAAATATCAGAATAATTGAAATCGCGCATGACTCTCTCTCTTCTTTGTGCCTGTTTGGCCAACTGTTGACAGATTTTGTCGAGTTCTTCATCCTGGCTCGGAGGTCTGTAATAGACACCCACAACGAAATCTTTTTGAGTCCCAGTTCCCTTGATTCTTATCCAGATGCTTTCAAGCTGGTTTCCCAGATTGAATTCTTGCATCTCTTCTGCACAGTAACTGTTTTTGAGATATAAAGCTATTCCCCCTCCTCTCACCTTTATCACCTTTATCCATTACTGTACTTGGATGATGGAATAGAAGGCATGCTTATCAAATTTGCAGATGACACCATATTGGGAGGGACAGCAAATACAACAGAGGACAGGATCAGAATCCAAAATGACTGTAACAGATTAGAGAGCTAAGCCCAAACTACCAAAATGAATTTCAACAGGGAGAAATGTACAGTACTACACCTTGGCAATAAAAATGAAATGCACAGGCCTAGGATGGGTGATGCCTGGATTGAAAACAGTCCATGTGTAAGGGATCTCGAAGTCTTAGTAGACCACAAGCTGAACACGAGTCAACAGAGTGATCTGGCAACTAAAAAAGGCAATGGAATTCTAAGCTTCATCAACAGGAGTATTGAGGGAAGTCTTAGCACCACTCTATTCTGCTTTTGTCAGACCTCACCTGGAATACTGTGTCCAGTTCTGGGAACTACAATTTAAAAAGGAAATTAAAGAGCTAGAATGTGTCTGGAGAAGAGCGACCCAAATGATCAAAGGTCTGGGAGTGACTTAGGGAGTTGGGACTGTTTAGCTTAGAGAAAGGAAGACATCAGGGGACATCAAGCAGGGTCCTGGACTGGATGACCATTGTGGTCTCTTCCAACTCTAGGATTCTATTATTGTACCCCCAAAGTTTGGTGTTTGTTTGTTTTTTTTCCCAATCAGGCTGAACAGATGTTTCACCTGGCAACAAATTCTGAATAAGGCGATTTCTTAACAGGTAGCCTTATGTAGTCAATGAAAGAAAAATAGTACCCAAGGGGAAAAAGCCTTGAGCAGTGGATGCTTTATTTACCAAATAAATAGAGTATTTTAGTATATTTGCGAAATTATTTTTAAAAATTAGGGTCAGTGTCTGCCTTACATGTCATAATATTATTTAACAGTACAGTCAACCTTCCATTTCCATGGAGTCTGCAGCCATGGATTTCAACATCCACAGATTGAAAATATTCCCCCCACCACAAATAAAAAAGCAAACCTGGATTTTACTTGTTTATATAAGGGACACTATTTTCCTAGATCACTGTATATACAGTAGACTCTCAAGTAACCAGAACTCTCAAGCAAATGGCAAAAGCTCAAAAAATAACAATTTAAATTAAAAGCAGTTCTTATAATACAATAAAAGAGTAAAATTGTGGTACATTAAGTTTGTATTTATTTGCTTATAATACTGTATTTCAATACTCAGGTCAGTAAAGCGTTTATAGGGTATAGTATTAGAAAGAGGAGCCCCCGGTGGTGCAATGAGTTAAACCATTGTGACGGCAGGACAGGTCGGAGGTTCTAATCCGGTGAGAGCATGGATGAGCTCCCTCTGTCAGCTCCAGCTCCCTATGCGGGGACATGTGAAAAGCCTCCCACAAGGATGGTAAAACATAAAAAAAAACATCCGGGTGTCCCCTGGGCAACGCCCTTGCAGACAACCAATTCTCTCATACCAGAAGAGACTTGCAGTTTCTAAAGTCACTCCTGACATGAAAAAAAAAGTATTAGAAAAGTTTAAATAGTAACTCTCAAGCAACCAGAAACTACATTTATCTGGCATCTATAAATCCCAATGGGTGTTGGTTCACTGAGAGTCTACTGTAATAGGATTTGAACATACAAAGATTTTACTATTCGTAGAGTAGCTCCTGGTGGTGAAGTGGGTTAAACCCTTGTGCCGGCAGGACTGAAGATCAACTGGTTGGAGGTTCGAATCCGGAGAAAGCGTGGATGAGCTCCCTCTGTCAGCTCCAGCTCCCCATGCGGTGACATGAGAGAAGCCTCCCACAAGGATGGTAAAACAAAAAAACATCTGGGCGTCCCTGGGCAATGTCCTTACAGGCAGCCAATTCTCTCACACCAGAAGCGACTTGCAGTTTCTCAAGTCGCTCCTGACACACACACACACACACACACACAAAAACTATTCATGGGAGGTGTCCTAGAACCACACTCCAGGGATTGTGAAAACTGCTAATAATGAATACCAATGTTCAATAAGATATTTAAAAACTAAATCCACCACAGACTGGCAAATCAATTCACCTATATATTAAATTGCCAGATCAATCTAATGCAAAACATTTCTTGAATTCCAAACTTGCCCCTCCCCCTTTTTTTATTGGTTGATTGAATTCTTCAGGGGTGAATTAGAATATAGGATGAATTTTAAAAGAACGTAATTTTCTTATGCTTTGTCGAAGGCTTTAATGGCTGGAATCACTGGGTTGTTGTAGGTTTTTCAGCCTATAGGACCATGTTCTGGAAGCATTCTCTCCTGATGCTTCGCTTGCATCTATGGCAGGCATCCTCAGGTTGTGAGGTCAGGTTGTGAGGATGCCTGCCATAGATGCAAGCGAAACGTCAGGAGAGAATGCTTCCAGAACATGGCCATATAGCCTGAAAAACCTACAACAACCCAGTTTTCTATGGTTCTCTTAAAGCCCATCGCCAAAACTCTAAAAACCCAGAAAACCAGTTAGACGATGAGCAGTGCAAATATGAGCTTCTTAAGTACACCCCAATAAAAATTGGTCTTTAGCTTGGTCCTTATTTCCTTCTTGATGTACCTTATAACTATTTGTGAGGAAGTTAATAATAATTTGCATGATTTAAACTGTATTTATGTGTTTGTGTTGGCTGCAGTAACACTGGAGAGGCCTATTTCAAAGGAATCCTCCATCTGCGTCGCCATGGAGACCAAGGCAAGCCGGCAGAGAGAGAAATGGGAGGAGCCTAGAGGGGAGAGTTTTGAAAACAGACGGGTTAGTGAGTGAGTTAAGAGTTGAGGGTGAGGAGTTGGTAGAGGAAAGTATTAGGAGGTTGTAGCTGAAGGAGAGTGAATTGTGAAGCAAAGTTTCGAGGCTTTGGAAAGCCAGATTAAGCTAATGGAAGTTTCTTAGGCTAAGGAAAGGCTAAAGAATAAGCTTATTAAGTATCTGATCAAGGGAGGATCAGATAAGGGAGATATCCCTGTATTGAAACTTTGCTTAGTAATAAGTGCTTCACCTCAGAAAGATACTGTGTAACCTGAAAGAGTGAAACGACTTTGGAACTCCCTGCCATTAGAGATCAGAACTGCCCCCTCCCTCATGACGTTCAGGAAACTAACAAAGACCTGGTTGTGGAACGCGGCATTTGACAACTGATTTAATTCTTTGCCCACATGAAAGGAGGATGATGAATGGGATTGTGATGGTGTCGGACGATTTGGCTCTTTTAACTGGGATGATAATGTTTTAATGTGTATGGTGCTGATATTTTAATCGTGTGATGAAGTGGCATTGTGTTGTTATTGTATATTTTTTGTATGTTAACACATGTTGTGAACCGGTCCGAATCCCTCTTTGAAGGTGAGAGGGTGGGTATATAAAACCTCGAAATAAATAATAAATAAATAAATAAACGTTCATCTAACCAAGTATTATTCTAAGTTCTAGAAGAAAAGTTACAACTTGCAACCACACGCTTTGTACTCAATAAATTTGTTATCTTTTGTTTGAAGACTGCCTCATCTCCATCAATTCTGCATCCAGAGTGCAATTTCTCACAATAATACATCTTACCTCACGTTGGTGGCAGAAATACAGAGAAATAAATAATAAATCTCCCTCTACTCTCCTGTTACACAACAACACTTGTAATTTAGCTATTCCTCTGCTGACTACTTCGCAAATTTGGTGGCAGTGATAATTACTGCATCTTCGCACTATTGTACATTCAATTTTGTGAGAATTCTCTCTCTTCAACACCACTGCTATCTTGACAGGTTTCCCTCCTATCACCCTTCGACTTAAACACATGATCACATTTTGATGTGCCAGAATCAAAATTACTACAGGCACTACTCAAATCAAATGTGTCTTAAGCTGACTCTGCAGTCAATGGAAATGGGTGAAAAAATTCCTTTTATTGAAACTCATAACTCAAAAAATATAAGATGCTGTAGTGTACAATATGTTACACAAAGCACCCTGAGGTGCACATTCAAGTCAAGTAAGATCTTCCTCCTCCCACCCGCCTCCCACCCCAACCTTGGTACCCTAAGTACTTGTTTCATAGACAATCATGCACATTTACTTTGCAAGAGGCAGCCCCCTTCAATATTCTGTCAAGTAGCACCAAAATATCAACTCTCTCTTAATATAACAGGGTTTTAACCAATACTGTAGAATATGGAGAAGGTGGCTGCATCCCTCCATATCTTGTTGGACTGCAGAACTTGTAATCCCTCAATGTTGACCATGCCATTAGGGCAGGCCCGAGCTGCAGTCCAACAACTTTGGAGTTCTATCAACTGACCAATGCTGCTTTAGACAGATGCCATACATTCATGGGACTGTACAGTCAAATCTAACTTTTAACAACAGGTGCAAACATCCAAATTAAACAATTTCCCCATTTAACAGTAGTGGAGGCAGTCTCTCTCTCTCTCTCTCTCTCTTTCTTTTAAATAGAAACAAAACATTATGAACTTCCCACACAAAGATGATCTGCTTTTTTTGTTGGAAAAAAGTCTATGAGCTTAGTGGAAAATTTAGATCTTTCAAGAACAACTACTGGTCGCAAATAATGCAGTTGTTTTAAGGCATGGTCCCCACAGTTTGTAAGCGCCTTATCCAAGATGGCCCTCAGATTTTCCAGAGAAGGGATAGGAGAGTCCGTTGTCAAGAGAGGTTGTACCCCTCTCAGCTGCCCTTGCGCTTTAGAGCCACTGCTCTTCTTGGACACAGCTGCTGAGACATGTTCACATTTAGCTCTGCTCTGTGGCAAATCCCTTTTAATGTCTTTAGCTTTTTCTGCCGTGCCACCTCTTTCAGGTTGTTCAGGTGGTTCCCATTCATGCTCAGAGTTGCTTTCGTCGTCGTCGTCATCATCATCATCTCGTGCCTCACTTTCTTGGATGAATTTCAAGAATGAAGACTCAAATCCCATTGGTTTGAAGGACTTTAGATCAAAGGGCTTAGGTGCTGGCTGGTTCTGTAATTTGTTTTTTGGAGCAGAAAAGGGAAGCTTACTAGTATTTGGTTGCCAATCACTAGCATCCTTCTCCCTTGGTAACAGTGTATCTGACCTCATGCAATAAGAGTTATTCTCTCTTTCATCGCTCTCTCTGTCCTGGGATGTTCCATGAATTTTTCCCAAGTTTGTTTTACACTGCTGAGGTGATTCAACTGCACTACGTTCTTCAAAACATCTGGATTTGGGACTGTGGGTATGTTTTAAAGTGCCTGTACACAATAAGACACCAGCTTCTGGAGGCTTGTCACTCGCAGAACATCTGCTATTTTTACTGTCTTTATCTTCAAGATCAAAATCAGAGTTCAGACCAAGACACTCCTCCCTTCCATGCTGATATGCAGAGCGTAATGACACATCCTGTTTAGCGTTATGATTTGCTTCTTTATTTGTACTCTGAGTCCCTTCTAAACAAGGATCATTTATCACAGTACCGCATTCAACACAAAGTACAAGCTGCTCATATTGCTGTTCTATATAAACACTGGCCATCTGATGGGTACGCTTGTAATGTCTCACAATACTGCTTTCCAGTTTTACTACTGAAGGACAGCCGTGAATCATGCATGGATACTGAGTCTGGTCGTAGTTATCTCTGCACATCTGCAAGGCCTCTTCTCTTGTTCTGAAATTATATAATTGCTTCCCTTTGTTTTTATTATTGTTCTTCTCAACCTTCTCACTGATATGTCTCCTTTTGTTACTCACATTATGCCTTCGACACCGGTCTTTCAAGCAGCTTTGTTCTTTGGCACCTCCCATGACACCATGTCGAAAATAAACATGCTGACAATAACGGCTGTACGTTGTGAAAACTCTGTTACAGCCATTGAGATCACAATGGATTTCAATCTCTTTATTTACTTCTTCCTCCTTAGAATGTTCTTCCATCAAATGGTGTTTTAATTTGTGAAAGGAATAAAATGCAGCTGGACAGTGAGGGTGATGACAGGGGAATCTAACAGATTCAGTTTCAGAAAGCATTTTTGGATCTTCTCCATGATCAAGTGCATGAAAGTCACTGCAGTGCTTAGCAAGTGATTTAGGACACAGAAACCTCTTGCTACATGTCTTATCTTTTTTACATTTGGCAAGTTCCCTCTTTGTTCTCGCTTTGTCCTTTTCCAAACAGAGTTGCTCTTTGTTATACTGGTGTACAGTTCTATAGTGACGAATCAAGCCTTTCTGATTAGTAAATGCAGAACTGCAATTTTTATGAACACAATGGAATGGTTTGTGGTATTTATGCAAAATGTAACAAAGATTTCCTTTGGCAACTGTTCTTTTACTTCCCCTCCCCTCTCGTGCTTCTAGTCCTTTTCGGTGGCTTTCCAATGTGGAGAGTTTAGACTGTTTCTCACTTACACAACTCTCTCCTTCTTCACTAGATTCCAGATCTGTTTCAGAACTGAGCTCCCCCTTCTTGGAATGACACCGTTGTTCATCAGTAAGTTTACTTTGGCCATCAAGTTCTTCCTCTGTGTTGGCGTAAAAGGATGACATTGAAGCCGCACTGCTATTCAGCATATCCTCCACGCAATCACCATCCTCAAAACTTTCATTTGCAAACAGTTTTTGAGTGGCTGCCATATTGCCAAGTTTATGCTTGTTTCTATAATGAACTCTAAGATGTGTTTTCCTTGTAAATGATCTTTGGCAAATATGACATTTAAAAGGTGAATAGCGGTACTGAAACATGTTCAACTGAAGCACCATCTCTTTTGAATAATTATGTTTTCTAACATAATGTGTCAATAGCGCTTCTCTGGTCACAAATTCACAACTGCAACCTTGATGCTCACAGAAAAATGGTTTGGCTGCCAACTGAGTAAGATATTGATTTGGTAGCTTGCCTCGATGCTCTTCAAGAAAATGGTCTGAGGTAGATTCATCTTCAGAGTTGGAGCCCTTGGATGAGTACGACTGCAGCAATCTGGAAGAACTTCCAAATCGGCCACTAGAATTTGTTAAACTTAAATGCTTTAAGCCCAAGAGAAGCTCCAACATTGCATCCTCTGTACTTCGTGCTTTAGCATATTCACAAAAGGATGTTTCCGGAGAAGAAGGACAAGGTTCGTCTTTTAAAAAGCATTTGTCATTAGGGCTTGTATTACCATCTAAAATGCCTGGAGAATCCGCATTTGTATCTGAATGATTGTAGAGCTCTGAGTCAATTTCTCCAGCAGAGCTATTATGCAGGCTTTCATTGAACTGACCAGTATCTTTAGCCTTTAGGCTATGCCTCCTTTTAGGTTTGAAATGGTATGGATGAGCCCTTCGAAGGTGTTTCTGCATACTCTTTGAATTGTTGTATGTTGATCCACAGCCTTCAAAGCCACAAGTAAACATTTTCCCATCAAAATAGACAGCCACATTAGAATACCGTTCTTTTAAATTGGATGGACAGAAGACCTTCTCATGAGGTAATACAGCACTAGGAGCTGCCTGACCACAATCCACTGTTTCAGTTAGTAAAGCCACCTCATTCTCATTGGTTAAGGATGCAATATTGCTTCCCACACTACCATTACTTTTGCCATCTACCTCTTCATCAGACAAAGGCTCTTGCTTAACCATCAGGGTTCCTTCTGAATTTGTAGATCCAGGAGGCAAACTAGGACTCTCATTGAGATGGGGAGGATCTTTTTGTTCAACCACTGCAGAATCGGAAAGACAGGCATGATTGTCCCTGGAAACAGGATCCTCGTGTTTAATTGGTATCTCCTTCATTTCACCATTTGAAATATGCATCGATAGATGATTTGTAAACTCACTTTTGGAATAGTAAAACTTTTTACAGCCTTGGAAATTGCAAGTGTATGATGCATCTCTAAAATGCTGGGCTTCATGATGGTAGAGTTGTCCTAAGTCACTGAAAAAAATATTACAGCCACTGAGCTCACATTTATAACGCAGATCATCATGCTGCTGCTTGTGATGTAGCAGCTCATTGACAGAGTTAAACCTAGCATAGCAACCCACAGACACACACATGTAAGGCTGAGGTCCAGTGTGCACTTGCTCATGTTCCTGCAGATGGACCGCTGACATGAAATGTCGCCTGCAATACGAACACTTCTCACGCCGGTTTTTCATGTTCAAGTAATGCATTGCATTTTCATCATTGTTTTGGTGTTCAGCTTTTAAATGAACACTCAAGTACTTGAACTGCTTAAAAACTCTGGAACAGTCTGTGCCTGGACATGGATATACATCTCTGTCTTGCAGGTGGCAGTCTTCTAGTTTGCTAAATGTGACATAGTCTTGAGGATTTATCTTGGGCTTTTCACGCGGCATTATTTTCAAAGGCTGTTTTTCTACAAGTGCTGGAGAAGCAAACCTTGACAGTCTACTGTTTGCCAATTTTTCTTTCTTTAACAGCATCTTTTTCTTTGCACGGTGTTTTCCACTAGGAGGCATTTTTACATGTTCCATCACATGACGCACAAAGACATCCTTACTTTTGAACTTTTTAATACACACTGGGCATGTAAAAAGACTGCCTTCCATATGCATCTTAGAATGGTGAAGTATTCTGGCCTCAATGCACTCCCTTTTGCAAATGGCACAGAAGAACTTGTACTGAAGCCATCGCTGGTATCTCTCTGAGGAACCAATTGGCTTTTTGATCCTCACTCTCATTTTTGGCTGATTTATGCCTTCAAACCTGCCTTCTTCCTTGCCTTCTTCACAGTCACTTAGGAGGCTATCTAACAGTTCAGTCTCATTGAATGACATCTCATTACAACTCAGGTCGTCCTCTGACTCAGAAACTTGTTTTCCTAACAATTTAAGACAATGCCGCCTCAGTGTCTTCCAATCCCAAAATTCTGGATCAAATGGCCAATAAGCTTTTAAAGCCAACAAGAGCTCACAACGGAGTGAGTTTGGAACAGGTGCATTTTCTTCATCAAACTTTTGATCTGGTAGCAGGTAGAGCTCCTCAAGCAGATTATATCCTTCTTCTTTTGGGCCAAGCAAGTATTCAGTGAGCTGGCATGCTCTTCTGACTTCAAGATCTTCTGGTAGAAGGCATGCAATTGTTTTGCATACGGAGGTCTTCATTTCATCATTTTCATTTGATCTGAGTTGCAGGGCTCTTACGCATAACAAAACAGATACAGCCAGGCCTGCTTCTTCTGCCTAATAGAAAAAATGGAAGGGGTGGGTGAGAAGAAAACATACATTAATGTAAATTCTCACCTTAGAAATCATTTTGTTCACACAATATGAAAAATGCCTGAAAACACTTATCCAGATAACATACAGATTGCTCTTCAATTAAGTTGATTACAGGGGACTTCATACTCATAACAATACTATTATTCTTTCAGCCAAATGTTCATCCCCAGACACACCGCTGCTCTAGTAACCAGTTAAAGTTTTTTTGAAAGGTACCTGTGACATTTCATTTTCTAAAATACAGCCAAATAATTTGGGCTAAACATTATTTATTTATTTATTCTCATCCCAAAGAGGACTCAGGGCGGATCACAGAAAATATACACGGCAAACATTCAATGCCGTTAGACATACAGGACGGACAGACATCCCTTTTTTGTATAACTCTCCGAATATGGTTTGAAAATTGTACATCCATCTCTGGCCCTACAATTCATATTATCACTTCAATATTAAGACAGATCAAACTGTCATCTCCTTACTGTTCAGGCCAATACCACAATCCCCATACTACAGACTGCATGTAGCTGTTTAGACGTTCTTCCTCCAAAGTTAAACCTGGGATGCTATTACCTTAAGCATTATGTCACACCACCTGGCCAAGTTGGCTATAAACACACAGATCCCACCGGAATACAACATACAATGCCTCATGGTAAAGCATTCCACACTGTATCAGAAACTACATGAACCTGCCCATAAGTCACTAAGTGAGCTGCCTAAAGCAATAATCTTCCATTAGGCATCAATACTAGCACACATATTTTGGGTGCTTAACAAAACCCTTTTTACCTTGGCCTTTCCCCAGCCATGAACTGTTTGGAATTATAAGTTGTTAATACTGTGTTTTCATAGGACTTTGAAATAGCATGGTTTGTATAACTGAATGCATAAGTAAACAAGATAGCAATGGAAGCCAGAGGATGACAGCTTGTTAAAAGTGGTATGCATTCCTGGTAGAGACGAAACTTTTCCTAAGGTAAATGGGGTGTCTACTTTTGAATTATTATTTACATGGTTTGTATCTCCATTTTCTCCCAATATAGGGATTCAAAGCAGGTGAGAGGTTTCAGGCACAAAAGGCACTAACCCATATCCATTTCTCAAGTATTAGGATCAAAATAAAATTGGAACAGAAATACAGCCTTCCACAAGTTGCCAGTCTGAAATTCTCATTAGACCCATCCACTATGGCCAATAGTAAAGACTGACGAGTTGCACCCAAGCCATATCAGGAGAGTTATACTTTTCCTATCCCTGTCATAGAATACTTTAATGTTAAATGAGACTACCAGTTAAAGTCTATTTCCACAGTCCCCTCTACTATAAGACAACAGAAATCTTTCCTTCCTTGTGTACTTATCCTTTACAATTCCCTGTTTCAATGCCAGAGTTTTGCTACTGGTTTAATTCCCTTGTCTAACTGTCCTAGCAAAGATCGGGGAATTGGGCTACGACAGCGATTTCCTGACCCTACTATCTTTTCCCGAGATTTTTACCCTCATCAAAAGGAGGCTGCTAGATAGGGACCACAACCAATTGTTGAGCTTGGCAAACAAATCCTGCTCACCTATCAACTTGGCAATTCCATACACACAGGGAAATCCAGCCTTTTACATCACAGAGCTCACCAACCCCTCTTACAGAAGAGCCTACATGCTGGCTAGATTTAACATCATGCCATCGCCGCTCCATAGAGGAAGACTCAATGGCCTCCCGAGTGACAAGAGGGTCTGCCTCTGCAGCACAGGTCAGCTAGACTCCATACCGCATATTCTCCTGCACTGTCCACTCTACCAGGAGCTAAGATCCAGTCTGCTAACACAAGTTTTAGACTCACTGAAGAACCGCAGCGATTCTGACAAAGTGATTTTGCTTTTAAATTGCCAGGACTTTAGCTGCTGCCTTTCAGTGGCAAGATTCCTGAATGAAGTCTGCAAACTGAATGTGTAGCAAACGAGAAGCCCTTTTTTATTATGTGTACTATTTTTTATACTCTCTGCCATGTTATGCCAATAAAGGCTTATTGTATTGTATTGTTGTATTCCCTTGTCTTTTCAGAGAAGAGATAATTGGGGGGGGGGGGGGAATCAGCAATGTGCAAAAAAAAAAAAAAGTAACATAAATGCAACAGTAGGATGAAAGCCCAGGAAGAATTCTATATGATCTAATGTCATTTGAAGTCTGGAATAACACTGAATGTTAGAAAATTTCACAAGAACTCCACATCTACAATAGGCACAAAGCAAGGTAAACTCAGTAGTGCATGAAACTAAAAATAAGAGAGAGTACACAGACAAAAGATCTACTCTGCTCTGCAGCAAAATTTTATGAAGACCAACCTTCCTAAGAGTGGCACGATTTGTTTTATGTCCAACCTTCAGCCAATGAGGTCTGCCTTGCGATCAAAGCAAAATGCACCACCAAGTTATTCTATTTGCATATTTTCAGAAAATACAAAAAATACACCCGTGTCACTTTCTTTCATCCAGAGAATATGCAACATCAGCCAGCATATCACAAGCAGGCACATACCTCAGCTTGTATGACTCTTATAAGAAAGAACAAGTGCTGCAACGTTCTCGCAATAATGCCAAATTGCCGACATCGCTCCAGGAAGGAGTCTAAAGATGGGTCAATCCTTCTTTGCAATTTGCTCCAACACAAAGTCAGTTCCCTAGGGAGAGGAGAGGGAGTGTGTATGTTTAGGATTATTGGGTAATTAGCAAAAAAGAGATATGCAACATTTTACAGTTCAGCCATTGTGCTCAATTCTGAGGTAGACAATAGACATTTTGTGGGGTTCCTGAATTGTAGAATATTGAACAACATAAATGAATCCAGTAACATGTATGCTGATAAAGATATTTGATCTCAGCTATATCACCCAGTGAGGTTGACATCACATCAATACCAAGACAGATTCAAGAGCCAACCCATCAAACAGACAGAGAACAGTTACACTACTAATGTCAATATATATTTGGATCCTCTACTTACCAAGAGCAGTATACATTTCCAGTTTGAAGCTGCTGAGTGAGGTACGTTGTGCAAAGAATAAACGCAGTACTCTCTTGGCTCTCGGCTTCTAGATTACATATCATATCGAGAACGTCTTTGCAGTCCACTTTTGCAATCTTAAAAAATAAGAAACACAATGAAACTGTACATATGCACTCACACTTTCCTTTTTGAGCAACCACAGTGACTTAACAGGAGCCTATTTCTATTTTAGAAGAAAACCATACCTTAGTTCTGAAGGCGTGTGTTGAAATCTACTATGTGCAGCAAAAGGCATTCATGAACGACTATCTGTACTATAAGCACAACAAAACGGGCTCTTTTAATCAATAACAGTGATGGACAAAGAGTGGCCTTGGCACTCCCTGTATCCTCTCAAGACTGTAGTAGTTGTTCTTGACGCCTCCAGATTCACAGGAGGACCTTGTTTTTGCCCCAACCCAAAAAAAAAACCACTTGCGAATTACTCCTTCTGAAACCTTCCAGGAATTTCCCCTTTTAAAAAGATTACAAGGCCCCAATGCACTATTTTAACATAAAAATGTTTTCTCTAAACTAGATTTGAACTTCTGGTTTTGCTTTTATGGCTTTTGGGGCAGGAAATTAACCCCCAATCCACTGTAGTAGCCCACACCAATCCATACAAATAAGAATGGCAACTATAGAATTTAATAAGCACTGCTCTACCAAATAATCTGAGGTCATAAGCAATAACAATTTGCACGTTTACCCTGAAAGTTATTCAACACAGGGCAGAAATCCAATTTCAAAATTATCATCAAACATACAATAATAATATGTATTTAAGCAAAAATGGCCTTTCTAGCATTTATGTCTTCTTTCCAGTATACTACAAGAAGCTGTTTGCAGTCTTCGAAGCAATGCAATTTGCCATTATTTCCATGCCATGTATCTATCTATCTATTTATTTACCATATTTATACCCCACCCTTCTCAACCCCAAAGGGGACTCAGGGCAGCTTTAAATATAGGCAACTATTCAATGCCTTGCGTTCAAAAGATTTCTCATCAGTGTGGGTCATTTATAAACTCACATGGAAGCATTCATGTTCCCACTACCACAAGATCTAACACAGAATGAGCCAAGAAGCTATTGGTGAGGACTGTTGAAAATCAAGAAATGCACAGCCATAATGAACTGAAAATTCTGCAAAGGATAAGATGAAAACTATTCACACATACCTTTTTTTTGCTAAAATCGAGAAAGGCAAATGGAAGAACTACTGTTTAAATCAGAGTAAAATAAAAACCACTGTGCTACTATTGTACTTCTATAGGAATACATTTTTGTCCCTTATATTAAGGGATAGGAATTATTAGACCTCTAGACATCCTAAAGATCAGAATGGGAGATAGGTCCTGCCTGTCACATTTAGGTGTTTAGTCAGTCTCACCTAATAGTTACAATGTACTCAGTTTTGCTAGAAAACACACTACTCACCTCTTTAAAGGACTCTTCATTTGGATGCATGGAACACAAGCATGTGATATAGGCTTGGAGAAAAGGTGATGTATCTGAAATTTCTGCAGAGTCTTTACACAGTTTAGCCAAGGAGGCAGCTTGAAGAAGGCAGTTAGTCTTCATTAAATGTTTTATTCGCATCTGCAGAAAGGTGGGTCCTTCTCGTTTGATCAGCTTGTTGACTATGAAAAAGTGACAACATATTATTACACATATATTTATTACAAGAATTTGGTAAGATGCACCAGTGACTGCCATCTAAATTCCTGTCTACTTGGTCTATTATTCTAGTAACTGTAAACAATCTCAGGACCAATGTATCAAGCTAATGAAATCAACATGAAAACTTTTACTGATGAAATAAATTGGATTTTAAATTATATCAGTGAATTATATTAGGATTGCGTGGGTTATGGTGATAATAACATTTTATAAGGTTTTAATGTATTTAATTTTAATTTTAATGCATTTTAATTGTATACTATGGTTAAGGCATTAAATTTTTGTCTATCTGTAAGCTGCCTTGAGAACCCTTCGGGATATAAATATCGTCAATAAATAAACTATAACGCTTTTTACATCTTTTTAAAAAGTCATGCTTAAATAAAACAATTAAAAGCATGGAGGACAGAGAAAATGAGTATGGAAGGCAGACAGAAGACAAAGAGCTCTCATTCCATTTCACTGTTATCTTTATCACTGCCAAGTAAAAATTGACAATGTTACTACCTGTAGAAAACTGAAATCACAGTTCTATAAAGTAAGGCAATGACCTAAGAATGACCCAATGCAGCCAGCAAAGCTGCAAGAATGCATCAAGAATATTTAAAAGAATCATTTGGGGCTAAAACATTGCGATATAAAAATGGATTCAAAGGAGCTCCACAAGAGATAGTCCTTAGTTCAAAATTGGCACACAAATCCAATTGGCAATATATTTGAAAGCTAAACTGTAATCAAAAGGGACAACCAACTTAACAGTAGTGATTCCAAAACAACTTCATTTCAGTGAGACTCACAAGTTCCTGACATACAGATTTTAAAAAACTGAGTCATAAAATTAAACAAGCAATTAACAGGACTTTTATATACTTTTTATATATAGGGCAGATTTTCTTATAGCAGAAAGAAGTTATAGAGAAAAGTAACTTGATGACAACCCAAGATTCAAGATAAGAATTAATATACCAATACATTATTAACTTGTGTATGTCTTTCAATTAAGCTTCAATAACTGAAACTTAGCCTAGACAAGACTAAAATGTTCTTGAGCATTCAAAGGGCAGATAAGGGAATAGGGATTCAGCCTGTTCGTGATAAGCAAATTAATAGTATGGATATAACAAGAGATTCCCAGCTCTCAGCATAGTTAGGGAATGCATTTGTAAAATTAAAGCTGGTGTGCCAGCTACAGCCACTGTTAGAAATGTTTAACTGGCCACACTGACACATACTTTAGTTTTACTTGGTGGGATTGCAGCAGCTGTGAGGTAAATATGGTTTTTTTAATCCCTGTAGATAAGCCCAAGGACACAAAAGAACTTACTGATTCTATGGTAAGTAGTAAGGGTGTGCAAAATTATCATTAGTCCGTCATAAGTCAGAATGTATTTGTTAAATTCATACTTACAATGTGATATCAGACACATGGGCCAAAAACCTTTGTGTTTTCAAATGAATTTTAATTGTATTTGTTGTTTTAATTATATCTTTAACCAGACACACAGTACCATTTATTTATTTATGTTAATTTTTGTACTTGCTTTGTTTTAAACTGATCAAAGTATGTGATTGTTAGCCACTTTGTGTCCCCTCGGGGAGAATGGTGGGGTATGAATAAAGATGATGATGATAGTGATGTTGATGATAGTCCCCTGCAAAAGAACAAGCAGAACTCACACCAGAACATTCGAGCTGCAGTCACAACTTCTTACCTTCTTCTGCTTCTACTGGTTGCTGTGATATAATCTTTAAAAGAACCGGATTCTTCCAAATACCTTCCTTGCAGATTTCAGCCAGGACTTCAACACTATTATCTCCAAATTCAAGTAGAGCATTATGAGAATCCTACATTGGATTAAAGAGAAAAGTATATTTTAAAATGCTGTAATTGACCATTAGGATCCCTTCTGCATCAGCTACCTTAATATGTATAAAGTGAACTACAGAATAAATTTAATCTCACGCCAGCCTGGAAGAGTAAGAAAGGAAGTCTAGATTACCAATGTATGTATCTCAGAAATTAGAGAAATTAGAGAAATTGTATCTCAGAAATTAGAGAGCCTAATCAAACAAAATTAGTTGTCAGAATGTTCAGAGGTATTTCTTCTATACAGAATGCAGGAATATTGTATTTGTAAAAGCTCAGCATGGTATAGTAGTTTGAATGCTAGACTATGACTCTGGAGACCAGGGTTCAAATCCCTACTCATCCATGAAACTCACTGGATGACCTCAGTCAAGTCACACTCTCTCGGGTTCAGAGGAAGATAATGGCAAATCTTCTCAGAACATATCTAGTCAAGAAAAAACCTGTGACAGGGTCACATTAGGTCAGAAACACCTTGGAGGCTAATAACAACATAGAAAAGCTCATGGAGACCCCCCCCCCCAAAAAAAACAATGATTGCTAACATACTCATCCACTTCCATGCTATGATCTCAACTAGTTAACTGTCTCATATCCCCAAATGCTACTATAATTCCCACATCATCACCTAACTTCATCTGTCTCTTTAAATGTTGTAAATCTGCTTCAATTCATTGCATTTAGCACACATTCCCACCCACCCCACCCTGATTGTAAAAATAATCCCTGACCCATACCTCTCTACCTCAATTTTGTGAAGAAGATTGCAGGTGAATAGCGACTAAATTTTACAAAAGAAGTATTCTTTCTTAACAACTTAACAAGCAGTTCATAACCGAGTTGTGCGAGCTCCATGCAAAACTAAAATAGCGAACAAGAAATGGGAAACGTAGAACCCTCCATATGTCATATTTCATCACATAACAGTCGCCATCACATAATAGTCGCACCCCTCCACATAACAAGAGCTGGGAGGTTTCCCTTGCTACCAAGAAAAACCTCCCAACTCTCCCCGGTAGACGTGTGTCCAGTAGGTGTGTGTAGGGGTGAAGGCTTACACTCATGCATATCTGCTGGGGAAAGCTACAGGGTCTCCTGAAGGCCTTGCTCACCCATGCCTGCTGGCAGGAGAGAAAAGGTGTACCATCTTTCACCGCATAATAGTTGCACCCCCCTTTTTTGAAGGGGGAAAAGATATAACTATTATGGGTGAAATACGGTGTTTTAACTACACCTTCATGATTAGCCTTAGCAAGTCTGGAGATCACTAGGTTGTCTAATAACACAATTTAAACATGCACTTTAAATCATATTATTAGTAATTACAACTAATCTTTCATAACTGATAACACAATTGATCATAACTGATATTTCAATCATCTTTCAATGTTTCTTCCAATTGCATTTCTGTCTTCATCTTCCTTTCATCGTTTCTCAAATTCTTACTATGCCAGATCTTTACACTTGATTCCATGCACAAAAAAGAATTTAACGACAATTTGAAAAGACATTGCTTCTAAACAAATGCTTCAGCAGAACAGAAATGAAATATACTTGCCTGTATGGACTGAAACAACCTTAACAATGGTTCTGACTGCTCTTCACCTTCAGGCACAGAAAGTAGTAATTCAAAACAACTCCTGAAATTAAAATTCACAAAATAAAATTGTTAGACTTATTATTATTATCTCACTTTGATCTCTTGGTTGAGATGTAAATCAGCTCACAACATAAAACATGCAATTTAAAATCCACCACATACATATATTAAAATTCTTAAACATAGAAATAATAATAAATAATAAAACTTTATTTATACCCTACCACCATCTCCCTGAAGGGACTCGGGTGGCTAACAAACCACTCAAGGTGACACAAATAAAATAGAATTACATATCATCAAAACAATACAAATTTGACTGAATACAACAAGGAAATCAATCAAAATCACTCAAAAATTAAAAACAGTTAAATATTCTTAATACCCTACAACACACCCCTGACTTGCTCTTAAAATTTTTTTTCTTTCAAAGTCTGCCTGAAGAAAAAAAGTTTTCGCTTGCCACCGAAAGGACAGCAAAGAGGGACCCAGTCTGGCTTCCTTAAGCAGGGAATTCCAGAACCAAGGGGAGGTCACCGAGAAGACCCTCTCTCATGCCTCTCCCAACCATACTTGCAATGGTGGTAGGACTGAAAGAAGGAGCCCTCTTGAGGATCTCAGGGCCTGAGCAGGTTAGTGCCAGAAGAAGCAATCTGCCAAATACCCTGGCCCTGAGGACTTTATAGGATCATAACTAGCACTTTGATTTGAAACAAACTGAAAGCCAGTTGAGTGCTTATAACACATCGAGTGTACTCAGCCCCAGTTAGTAATTTGGCCACAGCTCTTTGGGCCAGCCAAAGTTTCCAAACACTTTTCAAATTCAGCCTCAATTAGTGTTATAGTAATCCAAAAAGATGTAACCAAGGCAGGTGCCACCATAGGCATATTTGGCATCTCAAATAGCAGGCGCAGTTTGCACACAAGTTTTAAATGTGCAAAGGCACTCCTGGTTACCACAGAAACATGGGCCTCCAGGTTCAATGCCAAGTCCAGTAGATTACTCAAACTGCTGATCTCTATATTCGGGGGGGGGGGGGGGTGTAATTCCTTCCGACTGACCAGGAGCACCTCTGTCTTGTCTGGATGAAGTTTCAATTTGTTTGCCCTTATCCAGTCCATTACTGATAACAGACTCTGCTTTAAGGCCAGGATAATTTCCTTGACTTGGATAGAAAGAAGTAGGAGAGCTGGATGTCATCTGCATATAAACTCTAGATGATATCTCCTAGTGGTTTTAAGTATATATTAAATTGTATTTGGGGGTGGGGGGGCATGAACATAAATCTAGGTAAAGCAGGTAATTTTGCTAGTTGTCCCTCAACAGGATTTCCAAACATCTTTCCATGGAAAAGTTGGAAACACACCCACAGGCTATGAATTCTCCAAACTCAGCCCACTCCCATCTTTTTGTCACAAGCTGAAGAAAGCAAAAATCCTAGATGCTGATATCTTCTGAAACAGTGTTTTCTTGGCAAAATGTTTTAGGGGAGGGTGCCTTTGTCTTTCTCTAAGGCTGAGACTGTGCCACTTGCTCAAGGTTTCCATAGCTAAGTGGGGATTTGAACCATGAACTCCAGAGTCCTAGTCCACCATTCAAACCACTACACCATGACTCTAAGACACAGGCAGACAGGCCTGTAGCCGGGGGGGGGGGGGGGGGTTAGGGGTTCAACCCCCCCAAATTTTTTAGGTTTAAAAAAATAAACCTGGTTTATTTTAACTGGTTAACCAAATCCCCATGCTAAGTCTATGAGCCGTGGGGGGGGGGGGGGGGGGAATGTTGAATGTTCTCATTAAGGAGGCCAGACTTGGTGGAGGTGGTTGACAGGGGCGGAGCTGCAGGCTATTGAAGGCTGCTCTGCCCCTGCTGTGCTCTTTGCTTCAGCGTGAGCTAAAAGGTAGGTTTCAACTCCCCCCCCCCGAAATTTTCAAACCCCCCCCCCCCCCGAAATTTTCAACCCTCCCCGAAATTTTTTTCTGGCTACGGCCCTGCAGGCAGACATAACAATTTTCAAAGATCTCCTAGAAAGGACATTTAATTGGTCATTAAAACTGAATTCCTCAAGTCATACTTACAGTACTAGCCTGCCAAGTACCAGAAGAACATCTTCACATTCTGTAGTCAGGTAAGGTCGGGCACTGGCAAAGCTTTGAATGGCGATTTGATAAACTTCCAGAAAAGGCAAAATGTGCTCAGAAGCACCCCGATTGCCAGCATATTGTAGCAATATCTAAAAAAGGAAACAAAGGGAGAATTAATAAGTTCAACAAACAAACAAAACTCTATTTATATAAACAATGTTATGATTGCATACTGAGGAAATTAAGTTTTGCAGTAAAAAATGGCAGGTTGTCATTCTACATCAGTGGTTCTCAACCTGTGGGTCCCCAGATGTTTTGGCCTTTGACTCCCAGAAATCCCAACAAATGATAAACTGGCTGGGATTTCTGGGAGTTGTAGGCCAGAACACCTGGGGACCCACAAGTTGAGAACCACTGCTCTACATATTGTGATATCCTCCTAAATCAGTGGTTCTCAACCTGTGGTCCATGGACCACCAGTGGTCCCCAAGAACTAAAAATATGGTCCACAGCCTCACTATTACTACACCGTTGCAATGAGAGCAACTAGTCTCGCAAAACCCTCTTACAATGCTGAGGTAATGGGGATGTTGGGAAGGAAGAAGCTGACTGCCCACGAAAGGTGCAACAACAAGCCTCCTGACTGCTGCTTCTCCTCCTTCCCCCTCCACCTGAGTGGAGCCGTTCCATGTGGCGCCTGGAAGCGGGGTCACATTGCTGTCTCCATTGTTGTCCCTGGGATTATTTTGGGTAATAATTCAGAAAATTGTATTAGATTGACCACATCAGCTCTAGAGTATTAAATATGGTTTTCTGTGGGTGAGCAGATGGCGACTACTGGATGACATATGTTCTATATCAGAAACTAGAGTTGATGTTGTCTATCCAATGCAATTTTCTGAATCAGCACCCCAAATAACCCAACCAAACCTGTTAAAATTCAGAGTGCTTAAAATCAGTAAAGGCAACTATAACACCCATTTCCCTTCTCTTCTATTGCTAATGGCAGCTTGTAGAAGGGTCAAGTTAAGGAAACAGTAGAAGGAAGAGAGCTACACACGTGCTTCCTAATCAAAATCTCCTTCCACTACGACTCCATGGTTGCCTTTAATCAAAATTTCAAAGAAATAAATGAACAAATCTTTCTCTACTATCAATACAATTTCTGTACTATTATGAGCTACCTGTCCGATCTTCACCAAATCCTAGCTGTACCAGTAGAGGAAACATTATGCCTATAAACATATGGACAACAAACATAAGGGTTCAGAGAGTGTGCCCCATGTTCACACCAGTTTCCAATAATACTTCTAGTAAACGCTGGTACAATTTGCACTAAATCTAGGTTTATTTCATTGGTGAGTTATCCATCTCTCAACTGATTCACATGACTTGGGGGAGGTGCAGGATGGGACAACACTTCCTTTTCACAGAATCTAAAAAGGAAATAAGATCTGCTATCTCCATGAGGTTACACCACTACATCTTAACCATTATTGAAGCAAGGCTGCATTTACTGCACAGAATGGCAGAATATGGTATTCACAGAACCAGTCCTATAAAAAAGGCTATTAAAACAACAAGCACTGTTTTGACTTTTCAACATTTTATTTGCATTCTATTGTCTTATAATTATATTATAAAGCATAGCAGTAGTACCTCCAATGATTCCAACATAATTCAATATCATTAACTGATTGGATTTCTGAAAGATATGATCAATGAATATATATGTATTTTATAACAATGCATATATATGTATTTTATAACTTATTTATTAAGTATGTTGTTTTAAAATGTTATTTATTGTGTAGCATTGAATTTTTGCTGTTGTTAGCTGTTCTGAGTCCCTCCATGGAGGTAGAGAAGAACAGGATTTAAAAGTTCTAATTAAAATAAATAAATAAATGCAATTCAACTAACATTTCTTATTGCATTATAACATTGCACTGCTAATTGACAGTGGTTCAACTGTCAAACCTCCAGTTTTTGGTTATACATGCCATATAGTAAACCAGCGAGGAGTTTGCAGTGCAGTTACAATTCTACTCAGGAATCTTTTGAAGTAAAAAAGCTCCACAGGCACCAAGAGACTCATACAAAGGAACTATGTCAGATTATTTGATGAGTGGATTTAAACTCATCTTCTAAGCATCACCTAGCACTATAGGGAAATTTCAGGGTGTCCGAAGTGTATCAGCCTCTCTAGTTCCCAGAATTTGAAAGAAACACAGGGCCACCATAGAAGAAATGTGGTGTCCCCTATGTTCCTCACTTCCAGTGGACAACCTTGTGAATTGGATTTAACCGATGGCTAGAAATCAGTCCCCCCTAGGGCGTTGAGAAGGGCGGGTAGAAATGCTCAAAATAAATAAATAATAAATATCTCTTATAGATGGCCAAGTGTTTAATTATCTGCTTGAACATTTGGTTAGGCTTAAAGAAGACAGCTTTATACAGCTGCTCTTTTCCTGACTTTGGAAAATGGCAAAGCTAAATATTTTGGAATTTGCCCAGTTGGATAAATGAAAGTAAATCCATTGGCTGTATTCTCTGGACTATTTGGCCTACTTTTCCTATTACTATCAACAGTAATCTCTCTCACCCCTTTTATCAAGTTTCAAAATAACTTATTTTAAGTTTTCTTCTTTATGAGGACTCAAGAAAAAAGATTCAGGCTTTTAAAGCATGTTTGTGAGGAAACAGACAGGTAATTAAATAACAGCGACTGGATCTACTGGCGGAGTCTTCTGAGACAAGAGGAGAGACAACTTCCAAAAGGAGATCTCTGTGTATCCCCAAATTTAGCAATACATGTTCATCCCCTTCCTCAAACACACACAAACAAACAAACACACACAAACACACACACACTGATGTTAGGAGCCCAGGATCCCTGTAAAAGTGGAAAGAAAGTGAATATTATAATGCCCGACCCCAACATGCATGCTAGACTCCTCTCCTACTAACAACCTCTGCCCATCTCCCTTTTCCCAACATCCCACCATGGTTTGACATCTGGTAGCAGAAGAAGAGTGGGGAGCATGTGGATCATTGGGAAAGGGGTTTAAAATTTGGTAGCAGCAGAAGAGAGTCTTCATGGTAGGAAGATGATAAATGGAAGGAAGGACAGCAGAAGTGAGGTGAGGAGACTGAGCTAGTTAAGCAGCAGCTATAAACTTGAAAACAATATAAGATATGAACACAGGAGGCTGACTGTATTGACAAACTCAGCATTCATTCAACTCTCTTCTGTTCATGGGAGAACTTTTATTAGATTCATTTCTGCTAATGGAACAGAAAGTGATACAATTTCCTTTAAAAAATAAAGTATATTTATAAAATTTCTCACACAAAGCAAAACAAATAAATAACAAAATAAAACAACTACAAACAGAGCAAATACCAATCTGCTCTCCTACAAACCCTCACAAAAGCCAAGGATAGAAAATTATAGTATTATTCACTTTCTCCAAACTATTTGACATTTAAACTTCTGTCTGGCAATCATACAAAAAACCTTCCCACTTTCAAAACCCACACGTGTTATCTTTCCTTCTTTCTTCTTTATATAAAGATAAAGACTTCCCAATCTTTCAAAATAAAATGTCCAAAGATTTCTCTTAAACCAAAGTGGATAATTTTTCCATTTCTGCAATTTCAAAATGGCATGTCTTATAAAATTATAATCAATATAATATACTATTATTATTGATATAATAATATTTATTATTATTAATTTTGGTGTCAGGAACAACTTGAGAAACTACAAGTCGCTTCGGGTGTGAGAGAACTGGCTGTCTGTAAGGACGTTGCCCAGGGGACAACTGGATGTTTTGATGTTTTACCATCCTTGTGGGAGGCTTCCCTCATGTCCTCGAATGGAGAGCTGAAGCTGACAGAGGGAGCTCATCTGCACTCTCCTCGGATTCGAACCTCTGACCTGTTGGTCTTCAGTCCTGCCGCCATAAGGATTTAACCCATAGCACCACCAGGAGCTCCTATTATTAATAATAATATCCTACTTTCCTCACATAAAAGAGACTCAAAGCCACAACACTGCTAAAAACAATACAATGTACAATGTTTAAACATATAACATAATAACAATACGAAAGAATTAAACATAGAACTATTAAAATAGATAAAATCATCAACACCCTTAGAAACCATTGAAATACATAGAACACTACACAGCACGCCCTCACTCATTCTGAACTTTGGCATTTCCTTTATTAGAATGTCTAAGGCCCCTTCTACCATGCCCTATATTCCAGAATATCAAGGCAGAAAATCTCACATTATCTGAGTGTGGACTCTGATAGCCCAGTTCAAAGCAGATATTGTGGGGTTTTCTGCCTTGATGTGAGGAGCCCCCGGTGGCACAGTGGGTTAAAGCACTGAGCTGCTGAACTTGTTGACCGGAAGATCACAGGTTCAAACCCGAGGAGCGGCATGAGCACCCACTGTTAGCCCCAGCTAGAAGTTCGAAAACATACAAATGTGAGTAGATCAATAGATACCACTCCGGCGGGAAGGTAACAGCTCTCCTTGCAGTCATGCCGGCCACATGACCTAGGAGGTGTCTACGGACAACGCCGACTCTTCGGCTTAGAAATGTAGATGAGCACCACACTCCAGAGTCAGACACGACGGGACTTAATGTCAGGGGAAAACCTTTCCTTTACCTATTCTGGGATATATAGCTGTGTGGAAGGGCCCCAATTTTGATGCAACAACTCCAATTTTTCAAAAGTATTAAATTTCAAAGAGAAATTCTAAATTAATGTTCATTTAATTCTCAAGATAGGGAACGTATTGTCAATGGGGCATAAACCCACACAAGTTCTTTTCATCTTGAACTGTTACATATCTATCTTGTGTGGTTCTGCAAACACTTTCTCTGATGATATTGATGATTTTTACAGAAATCATTTTCCCTTCTTCTTATCCAAAGATGCTGCATATTTTTCCCCAATACAATTTCCAATTATTTGGCCTATTCCTTTGTAACCTGCAGAGCAAACCTGAGCACTGTTCAAGAGGGTTCCACATCTTCCTGATATACATATTACAGGGAGAACATAGAAAACTAGTACAAAAACTACAGATAATAAGATACAACTGAGATTCACCCCATGATTAGCACATCCATTCTGAAAAGAAGCCATCATATTGATAAAAGAAAAAGCAGGGAGGGTGAATAAAATGTTACTTCTGTGCAGAGTAGGTAAGTGAGCAGTGTACTGGGAGCAGTGGTTTTTCAGCTATTCAAAAACTATCTAGAGCTGGGGAAATTAGAAAGGTGGCAAAGTGTGTTGACAGCGCTGCGATAACAGAACCTGGGATTATGGAACTCACTGCAAGGAAATATAATAGTGTCTCCTAATTTGCATTGCTTTAATGTGAGAATGAACAAATTCTTAAAAGGCTGTCAGTGCACCCCTGTACATCAATTGCTGCATAGTTTGGGACAGAGGTACAGTCGCATATTGCTGGTAGACCTCCCAGATGTAACACACTGGTCAGTATGGGGACGGAATGGTGGACAAAACAGATCCTTGGTCAGATCTAACATGCCCGCTGCTTACAACTTCTATCCTCCAATCCCAGAGGGAGATTGGAAAATATCCTATGTCTAGGATCCGCCATAGATAAAAAAAGTGTGTTTTCTTTGACTGCTAAACCCTGACAATGCTACCCCTTCTGTTTTATATGTAATTACTAGAAACTGTTCTATTATATTGTGTATAACTCACAACACATTAGCAGATGGGAATTAAAAGGAGGCAGCTGCATATTGTAGTTGGTGGGAACCGGTATCTATTAGCACCAAGCACCTGGGAGATAAGGAAACGGAGCCAGGGAGGGTGAAGTACTAGGATCCAAGGCCTTTCCCATGTGAACTGGTGTTTGGGTAGATAATGTAATATTTTTAAAAAAAATATTCTTTATTAAGTTTTTAAATTATATAAACATACAAATACAACATACATATATACCTTACATATTACACATGTATGGAAGTATGCAGACACACATAGTGTACCTCTATTGTACAAAGAGCAGAAAAAGATATAGAAAAGAGAAGTCACCTCCCCCTCCCCCCACACACACTCTACCCTCCATGCATACAAATGTACATTCACTCTGAGCCTTCTAACAGAAAGACAGGAAATAGAAAATATACACGAAGTTAAAATATGACTTCCAATTTGTTTCCTAACGGTGTAGCTATATGTGGTTTTTAGTCACCCCATTTCTCCTCTTTATTCGAGGTAGGGATCCTTATTTTACTTTGACCCGATTATTTTGGTAATTTTTTAAATTGTTTTTATTATTCCTCTTCTTTAAGCAGTACTTTCTTCAGCCCTCTTTTTCTCATATTAATCTACTGCTTTCCAATCCGTTTGTTTCATTGGATTACCAGAATTACATTTTTTAAAAAAACGTTAGTTTGTCCATGTCCCTGATGTCCAGGAGTTTATCGAGCCATTGTTCCACTGTTGGCGTCTGTTCCTCCTTCCAATTTTTCGCGAAGGTTATTCGCGCCGCTGTTGTTATATAGGTAAAGATGATGTCCTCGTTGCTTTCTAGATTTAGATCTTCATCAGTGAGGCCTAATAAGTAATATTGGGGCTTACACGGGATTTTTTTTCCATTATTTTCTGGGTCTCTTCCTGTATGTTTCTCCAAAACTTAGTTGATTTGGGGCAGGACCACCACAGGTGGAAATAGCTTCCCACCTGTTTTTTTACATTTCCAACACGTATTCTGATAGTTTTTGTACATCAGGCTCAACTTATATGGTGTTGAATACCATCTGTGGAAATTTTTGAGCCAATTTTCCTTGAGTGTAATCGAGTACGTGTATTTTAATTTCTTCCTCCATATTCGTTGCCACTCTTGAATTTTTATCTGCCTGCCTATATTTTTTGCCCACAAAATCATACAGTGTTATATTGTTATATTTTTCTTTTCTAGTTTTAAGATTTTATCCCATGTTGTTTCTTTGTCTTCAAAGCCGTTTTTTTGGTCCTGCTTAAATGTTTCCCCTATCTGGTAGTATTGAAGCCATGTTAGATTTCCAAAGTTCTTTGCCAAGCTTTCTTGAGATTTTAAGGTCCATGTGTTGTTGATGTTATTTTTTTCAAGAAGGTCTTTATATGTCGGCCATTTGTGCCAGCCCAGGAGCCTTCTTTGTTTGGCCTCGATCGGCGATACCCATAATGGTGTTTTTGTGTGAAAATACTTTTTATATTTGTCCCAGACTTTTATCAGCGCAGATCTTACAAATGTAATATGTAATATTGTAATAATGTAATATTTAGATTAGTCACTTGCCACCCCCTGCCACGCGTCTGTGTATATGTGCTTTGTCTGTGTATATGTGTGTGTGCGCGCGTGTGGTTTTGTGCATGCGTTGTTATGTAATTTTTGATTTTTGGCTTTTTAAGTCTCTGCTATGTTTTCAGTGTTTTTATGAGTGATGGTCACTTGTTAGCCTGATAGGTGTATTGTGTCCAAATTTGGTGCCAATTCATCCAGTAATTTTTGGGTTATGTTAATCCCATAAACAAACATTACATTTTTATTTATATAGATTTCTGGAAAGTCTGCAAAGAGTGTAACAGAGAGGTTTTTGTGAGCCAATGAATCTCTAACCAGAGAATTGTTTGAATACTAAGTCTGCATAGAGTAGACTGATAAAAATAGCTCATGTATTGTACTTTTTTTAAAAAACTTCCATTTTCAAAGTTGGAGTTATTTTGAGAGACAGGTTAGGTGTGCACCAGATAATACTTCATGCATTTTTCTATAAAAGTGAGGCACAGTGAATACATTAATCTTTAAGGTGCTACAAGACTCTTTGTATTCTCAAGATGTATTTTTATATATTCTCATTATTATCAAATAACATAGCATACATCAGAATAACCTTCCTTCATATCTACAAATATACTCTGTGACCAGGAAGATGTAAAAGTGATTTACTACTTATGTTAGATACCAAACAGTTAGTGCCACATCTAGGAACAGATATGGATGAAAAACACAAATCTGAATCAACATTATCCTGAATTGTTGTTTTAACCTTTTGCCCCACTTTTCCTGTTGTCAGTTATGTAATTTCCACCTGTATCATATACTGTACTGGGATAAAAGGCAGGGGCAACATACATAGAGTGACAAAGGTAAGATGAACTCAATTATTTTCCAATACAAAGAAGAAGAGGAAATAACTTTGTTTGAAGGAAAAAGATCTGGAAGAATATTATTAATCTAATGTAAGAACACTATATATTAATGAAAACAATACCATGAATAGTAAAATTTAGACAATAATTTAGGAAGGTGAAAAATTAAAATGCAGGAGATACTTTTTTTAGTTTGTTCTTATTTTAAGTTGAGAAACAAATTGTAAGATGATATATACTTATGAAGTATCTCAGATACTACATACAGAAGAGTTCTGAACAATGAGCTAGTCCCATTAATCTAGTTGACTAAATGTAAAAACTACACAACTTCTTCCCAGCCTGACCCACCTCCAAAGTGTTATGAAAATGAAGTTGCAAGGCCAACATTAGGAAAAAATAAGGAATGTATTCATTTTATTTGTATTTTTTATATTCCATCCATGATATCCAGATATCCCATTATATGATTAAAACTAATAAATATTATTTTTCTGAATTATTGGTATATTTTTCTATTCTACGTCTATTTGTGTTTGTGTGTTTTTGGAGGAGCGTGACTATGAAACAGCATTAATAAGAGGAAAATGGTAAAAAATTTGCACGCATAAATGGCTTGGGGAATTTTGAGGAATGGAATTAGCTGCATCGTACAACCTTGCCCTACACAATTCAGAACCAAGCCATTTTTAGAATAGTATTCTCCCATATGAACTCATCCAAGGTTTGAGGCTCCTCACATGACTCCTTTTGAAAAACATTTGGAAGGAACACCAACAAAGGTCTTTATAGTGGTTGCTCTCAAGTTTGGGTGGGGGGAGAGAGATTTCCTTATGAGTGGCAGAGACATTTGTATTCAGGATACATTGAGGATCTCACTGATTTGTTGCCGAGATAGATTTTTAACTGGTTGGTCCTGTCATTTCTTACTGGTGTATTTTAATTGATACGCTTTAATGTTCTGTAAACTTTGTTTTAGTCATCTAGTTCCTCTTTTATTGGAAACTAGCTGTCCCCTGCCACACATTGCTGTGGCCCAGTCTGGTGATCTGGAAAATAAAGTAATGAGAAAGTGTTGGTTTCTAATATATGTAATTCCTTTATGCTTGTGAGTAAACAGTATTTCTTGTTGTTTCTTTGTCAGTGTTGATGTGGAGAGTATCTGGTTTGCCTACTCTGGAATATGCAACATATCATCGTCCTTCTTTAAGGGTCTCTTTCAAATCTATGATACTATATCTGTGTGTGTGTGTGAGAGAGAGAGAGAGAGAGAGAATCATATCTATCTATATTTATGACTGGATGGCTCTTTGTCAGGAGGGCTCTGATTACATTTTCTTGCCCTGGTGAAGAGAGTTGGACTAGATGGCCTTAAATATTTTCTGTTGGTCATGGGGGTTCTGTGTGGGAAGTTTGCCCCATTTCTGTCATTTGTGGGTTTCAGAATGCTCTTTACTTGTAGTGAACTATAAAATCCCAAATGTCAAGGTCTATTTCCTCCAAACTCCATCTGTGTTCATATTTAGGCATATGGATTTTTGGTGTCAAGTTTGGTCCAGATCCATCATTGTTTTGAATCCACAGTGCTCTCTGGATGTAGGTGAACTACAACTCCCAAACTCAAGGCCAATGCCCACCAAACCCTTCCAGTGTGTTCTGTTGGTCATGGAAGTCCTGTATGCCATGTTTGGTTCAATTCCATCATTGGTGGAGTTCAGAATGCTCTTTGATTGTAGGTGAACTATAAATCCCAGCAACTACAACTCCCAAATGTCAACGTCTATTTCCCTTAAACTCCATCTGTGTTCATATTTGGGCATATGGAATATTCGTGCCAAGTTTGGTCCAGATCCATCATTGTTTGAGTCCACAGTGCTCTCTGGATGTGGGTGAACTACAATTCTCAAACTCAAGGTCAATGTCCACCAAACCCTTGCAGTTTTTTCTGTTGGTCATGGGAGCCATGTGTGCTAAGTTTGGCCCAATTCCATCATTGGTGGAGTTCACAATGTTTTTTGATTGTAGGTAAACTATAAATCCCAGCAACGACAATTCCCAAATGACAAAATCCATTTTTTGAGTGGAGGACATACATTGGGTTGTTAGGTGTCTTGTGTCCAAATTTGGTGTCAATTCTCCCAGTGGTTTTTGAGTTCTGATGGTATCACAAACGAACATTACATTTTTATTTATATAGATGTGAATTACATGTATAGTAAACAAAGTGACAAAAGCTTGCATTGGTGTTTTCCCAAAAGGTGAACAGTGGGGAAAACGAAGCAGTTGGCGCAGTAGGCAAAATGCAGCATGTACAGGAATATCATGCTAATCTAAATGAATTCAAGTCTCCACAACCAGATGCATTACACCCAAAAGCATTTAAAGAGATAACAGAATGATTGCAGAACTATTTGCAATCATCTGTTATAAGGAAGAGAAAATAAAGCTAGTTTTCTGCGACCCTGCAAACCAGGACTCAGAGCAATGGGTTCAAATTTCAGGAAAGGAAATTCCATCTGAACATCAAGAAGAACTTCCTGACCACAAGACCTGTTCAACAGCGGTACTCTACCTCAGAGTGTGGTGGAAACTTCTCCTTTGGAGGCTTTTAAACACAGGCTCGATAGACATGACAGGGGTACTTTGATTGTGCTTTTCCTGCATGGCAGGGGGTTGTACTAGATGGCTCATGTGGTCTCTTCCAACTGTATTATTCTTGCATTCTATGATCTTTCAAATGTCAACATTTTCCAAAAAAAGGGGGGGTGCAAACCATTACCACCCAGTCAGCCTATGACCAAAACCAGAATAGACTTTTGAGCACATCATAAAGCAGTCAACATAGGTTTCTCAAAAAAATAAACAAACAAAAAAAAACATGCCAGACTAAGTTTCTATCTTTCAATCTATCTCCTTATAAGCTTGATAGATAAAGCTTCTAGAGAGAGAAGTGACCAGTGCGGTGCCACAGAGTACTATCTTTGGTCCAGTGTTTTATCAATGACCTAGAGAGTTAGGCCAAAACTGTGCAGTGAACATAACTGAACTGATGTTTCAGTTTTGCTATCATTGATAACCTATCCCAGAAGCCTCTTATCTGACTTCAGTGCATTAAGCCCATAGTTAATGCCACATCTCCAGATCACTTTCATGTTACAATCTCTGTCACAAATAAACAAGTGCATTTATCTAAAAATATTCAGTATACTAGATGCTTTGAGTCCCATTTAAGAGAGGAAGGTGGGATATACATATAATAATTGTAATCAATCTACACAGATTTCATATCAAAGTCACAGAAATTATTTTCAAGTTTCTCTACAATCAACAACTTACTGTTGACATTTTCAGCACAATACACAAATATGGATAACTATTTCAGTAAAAGAAAAAATACTATCCCCTTTTTAAACAAAGCCACCCAAACAGAATGGCTTTGATATTGTCAACATACATTTTTGTAATGAAATGGTAACATACTGTAATTCTTAAATTGTAAGACAAATTTGTGTGTATCTTGCAATCAATGGTGTATTGGAATCAAAGAAATATGTTAATATTACAAGGATGCTTGCAAACACAAAACCTCATATAAACGTGGTAATCAAGACAGAATACATCTATACCAGAGCTTTCCAAATATTTCATGTTAGCGACACACATTTTAGACTTGAATTATTTTATGACACAGTAATTCCGTTTGGCTAGCCAACCAGAGGTTAATCAACTCTTTATAAAAGATACAGACACATATATAATTTGAAATAACTAAATGTATAGGCACATAGCATGAAAAGATTTCATTTTTTAATAAAAATATGGTACATGATTTATTATTTCACATAGATTCAGAGGTTTCTCATTTAACACATCACAATAGAAATACTGCCTACAATTAAAACATTTGTCAATGTAGCAATGCAATTGTATCTTGTTAAATGTTTTTATTATGAAATTTAAAAAAAATTAAAAAACTTATTAAAAACTAATAAAACAAAGATCTCAACTATCATCTAAAAAGTCCAATAGTTGTAGACCAGGACTTCTTAAACTTTTTTACTTGCTTTCACTTTTGGCCTGAGATAAATAAAACAAATATAAAAATCAAGAATTTAATGATAACAAATCTGAATTGGAAAGGCTTGCTAACAGGCCAATTTTCCATTTCATGAAGTACACCTGAAGCAACTTCTGCAAAATCCATTGTAAACATACTGCTAACGCCCAGGTTATTTGAAGGACCATCCCTATCTCTAAGAAACCTACCATCATCTGAGGAGGGCCTTCTCTTTGTCCGACCACCCTCTCAAACATGTTTGGTGGGACAAGGGAGAAGCCCTTTTTGGTGGCTGCTCCTAGACTTTGGAACTTTCTCCCAAGAGAGACCAGGATTGTTTGCCTTTTGCAAGCAGATGAAAACATTTATTTACCATCAGGGATCTGGGAGAAGATATGAGGTACACTACTGGTCATGTTGTGAGTGGGATGTTGAATTAGATCAGGGGTCCTCAAACTTTTAAAGCAGAAAGCCGGTGGTGGGGAGGAGGGGAAACTATAGTTTGAAAAACACACAAACAAATTCCTATGCACACTGCACATATCTTATGGATAGTGAAAAAAATTGAAATAACAATACAATATTTTAAACAAAAAATAATTATAACCAACATAAACTTGCCAGTATTTCAATGGGAAGTGTAGGCCTGCTTTTGGCTGATGAGACAGTCAAGTTAATTAGGATTGTTGTTGTTGTGTGCCTTCAAGTCGTTTCAGACTTAGGGTGGCCCTCAGTCTAAAGTTTAAGGTGGGGGCCGAGTACATGATCTTGGAGGACCACATCCAGCCCATGGGGCTTAGTTTGGGAACCCCTATGTTAGATGTTTCACTTTGAATGAGATGTTACCTACAATTTATTTTAACATTATTTTAACTTTGTAGTTATGGCACAAATATTTCATTGTTTTTAAATATTTGTATTTACCTTGTTTTAAATCATAGTAGGTTGCATCATGTTAATGTTAGCCACCTTGACTCCCTATGGGAAGATAGGTGGGATACAAATAAATACAGGCAGTCCCCAAGTTACGAATATCACTTTGTTTACTACACAAACAGGGGTGTGAAAGGTGTACCCCCTAGAAGCTCCATCACCAACCTCGTTTCCACAATAAGTCACATTTTTCAAAATCCAATTATCACAGAGACAGGAAGTGAGGCAAAATCTTCTGAATAGGGGTACAGATAGTAAAACAAACATTACGGGGTGTTAAACCTTCCCCACCCTATCCACTTGGCTGAAGTTACACTTAGAATCTCACCGTGCTAAAAGAGTGGATGTGGCTTTTAATGAGACATGCTGCATTATCACAGGATGTCTACATCCTACATCACTGGAGAAATTATACTGTTTAGCGGGTACTGCACCACATGACATCCGCCAGGAAGTAGCAGCCAATAATGAAAGGACCAAGGCTGTGACATCTCCGGCCCATCCCCTTTTTGTATATCAGTCAGCACGCCAATGCCTTAAAGCAAGAAATTGTTTTCTAAGATCTACAGAGATACTTGCAGGAACACCTCAGAAAGTGAGAGTCCAAAAGTGGCAGGCTAAAACCCAAACCTCAAGCCATGGCTGATACCAAATGATAGACTCCCCCCCTCCCCTGAGTGCACAGAAGACTGGGCGACTTGGACGGTGCTGAACAGACTGTGCTCTGGCACCACGAGATGCAGAGCCAACCTTAAGAAATGGAGCCACAAAGTGAAGGTCATGAAATGTGAGTGTGGAGAAGAGCAAACCACAGACTACCTATTACAATGCAGTCAGAGCCCTGCCACATGCACAATGGAGGACCTTCTTATAGCAACACCAGAGGCACTCCAAGTGGACAGCTACTGGTCAAAGGGCATTTAGTATCACGCCAAGTTTTTAAAAGTCTGTATTTTTAAAATACATCACAACTGTACCCTTGTTTCGCTTCTGATACGATAAATAAACAACATATTAATGGCAAAATTTCAATGCCATATACATATAGAAAAAAATTGTAATAACTAAACACTAACATATCACTACAAATTAAAATCATTAAAACTATTAAACGTAAGACATAAACAACATTTAAACATTAAAACAAAGCATTAAAAACATCCTAGTATAAATATTAAAATTACATGATCCAAAAATCATACACTGTAGCCATTCAGATTGTCACTGCACATATTTCCTAATTATTCTTTGCACTGAATTATTTTACTGCCCAAAAGTTCGATATCACAACCATTTTTTTGTTTTCTTTCTTAAGGTCGGGGGGGGGGGGTGCTGATCTAATCTCTCTGGTGAGAGGGCCAAGGAGCCACCACTTAGAAGCCCTTGTCAGTTGTCCCCATCAACTGAACTTGTGACAGAGGTGGGACCGAGAGCAGGGCATCCCCAGAAGATCTTAACCTGTTTGTTCTTGTCTCTGTCATCCTGTATCATCTGCCAGATGTTAATAATTTAAAAAATAAGACTATGACAGGTGAGATGGGTCCTTAACAATGCTCTGAGCCTTCTTAAGGCTGTGGGACTTACAAAGTTCTTCCAAAGAGAGGAAAGGGAAACTAATGATTCTCTGTGCAGCAGCAGTGACCCTTTGGAGCACCTTCCTGTCACTGTGCAGTTACAAAACCAATAAGAACAACAAACCAACAAAACAGTCTGCATAGCGCAATGGCATAAAGCAGATCAAATCCAGGGAGAGCGGGTTGAGCTCCCTCTGTCAGCGCTGGCTCCCCATGCGGGGAAATGAGAGAAGCCTCCCAACAAGGATGGTAAAATGTGAAAACATCCCTAGGCAATTTCCTTGCAGCCTATTCTCTCACACCAGAGTGACCTGGAGTTTCTCAAGTCCCAACGTATCTCCCTCCCACCTCGGAGTTTACAATCATCAGGGGAGGCCTGCTCTCAATCCCGCCACACTCACAAGCATGATTAGTGGGGACAAGAGACAGGGCCTTCTCGGTGGTGGCCCCTCCGTCTATGGAACGCACTCCCCATTGAAATCAGGCCGACTCCTTCTCTCCTCTCCTTTAGAAAAATGCTTAAATCTTGGCTTTGGGGCCAAGCATTCGAGCAACAAGTGCAATGACTTATGAGAACTGTCAATGAATAGACCCTGGACCGGAACTCTGGATTACAATTTGGATTGGGGGACTTAGGCTTGGTTCAGTTTTAATACTTTAATAGTCAATATTTTAATGTATTTTTATAATCTTGTTGGTTTACTTAATGTTAACTGTCTGTACTGTGAATGTTTATTTATTGGCATTTAATTATTGCCAGCTGTAAGCCACCCTGAGTCCCCCCTTGGAGACTGAGACGGATGGGATATAAATGTTCGAAATAAATAAACATCCTTGTAGATGGCCAGTTCTCTCACACCAGAAGCGACTTGCAGTTCCTCAAGTCCCAACATCCTTGCAGACAGCCAATTCTCTCACACCGGAAGCGACTTGCAGTTTCTGAAGTCCCAACATCCTTGCAGACAGCCAATTCATCCTTGCAACAGCACCTAGACTGGCGCAGCTGGCTAGAAGTCAGCTGCATTAGATCACTACTGACTGAAAGGTCATGAGTTCGAAGCCAGTCCGGGTTGGAGTGAACTTCTGACCATTGCGTAGCTCGTTGTCAACCTTTGCAGCCCGAAAGACAGTTGCATCTGCCAATTTAGGTACCGCTTATGCAGGGAGGCTAATTTAATTAATTTAGGACACCATAAAAATCTCCAGCACGCATGCAAAGAATGAGGAAGTGCTCCATCAGTGTCACAAATGCACGTGAAGCGACAGCTCGCTGGTGGCCAGAATACCCTCATGAAGCTGGAATATTAGTGGCCTCTGTGTGTCTGTCTATAGATGTTGTATGCCTATGGCATTGAATGTTTGCCATGTATTTTATTTATTTATTTATTTATTTGACACATTTATATTCCGCCCTTCTCATCCCGAAGGGGACTCAGGGTGGAGCACAGCATATATATGGCAAACATTCAATGCCGGGACACAAATTCTTATATACATACATAAACATTAAAAACATTTACCAAAATATTAAAATACACCATTTAAAACCATCCTAGTTCATCCAGGTCAAATCTTATTGGCCTGGTAATTTATTGCCCTGTTCCGAAAGCTTGGTCCCATAGCCAAGTTTTTACCATCCTTCTAAAGGACAGGAGAAAGGGGGCTGACCTGATCTCACCAGGAAGGGAGTTCCATAGCAATCACCAAGAAGGCCCTGTCTCGTCCCCACCAATCGTGCCTGTGACAATGGTGGGACGGAAAGCAGGGCCTCCCCAGAGGATCTTAATCTCAGTGAATTACATGTATAGTAAACAAAGTGACAAAAGCTTGCACGGTTCATAGGGAGAGATGTGTTCGGACAGGTAATTTGTATGTATTGTCGAAGGCTTTCATGGCTGGAATCACTAGGTTCTTGTAGGTTTTTTCGGGCTATAGGGCCATGTTCTAGAGGCATTTCTCCTGACGTTTCGCCTGCATCTATGGCAAGCATCCTCAGAGGTAGTGAGGTCTGTTGGAAATAGGAAAATGGGTTTATATATCTGTGGAATGACTGGGGTGGGGCAAAGAGCTCTCTGCTGAAGCTAGAGTGAATGTTTCAGCTGACCACCTTCATTAGCATTTGAAGGCTTGGCTGAGCCTGGGAAAATGTTCTGTTGAGAGGTGTTAAGATGTGCCTGGTTGTTTCCTCTCTGCTGTTTTGCTGTAGTAATTTGTACACTGTAATCCACCCTGAGTCCCCTAAATAAATAAATTCCCTCACACCAGAAGCAACTTGCAGTTTCTCAAGTACCAACATCCTTGCAGACGGCAATTCTCTCATACCATAAGCGTCTTACAGTTTCTCAAGTCGCTCCTGACAGACACAAACTCCCCCCCAAAACAAAGCACCACAAAGTCCAAACAGAAGGGTGTAAAACTCTACATCAGCCACTAGGTGGCGTTCAGAAAACTTCAAAGTGTTGCCACAGTTAAGGAAGCAGCGTTGCCGACAAAATGATGCTTCACAAAAGAAGGACACAAAAGAACTACACAAAATAATCAAGGAGACAAGATGTTTTTTCACAAAGCCTTCCCAACGGACGAAGGCATCGAGGAAGAGACAGCAACTCGAGGCAGGGCATGGATTGGTGGCCCAACAACAACACAAGCTTCGATGGGGACAGAGGCGGACTGGCGCGGCGACAGCCCCTCGGCCCCGCCTCCTCAGCGAAAGGCCGTTGCTTGGCGCCGAGGAGGCGGGGCCGAGGGGCCGTCCCCGTCCGAATTAAGGCGCCTGCTAGGCCTCGCCGAAACGCGCCACACGCAGCTAGCCGCCCGCCCGGAAGCGCCTCTGCCGCGGCCCAGCTTCCCCTCCCTCCCTCCCTTCCTCCTTTCCTCACCTGGCAGAACTCCCGGCAGTAAGCCTCCGAGGAGGAGGAGGAGGCCCCGTCCGCTCGCCGCTCTCCCAGCTCGGCCTGCAGTTGCCCCAGCCGGGAACGGAGGCCCGCGGCCAAGCGCTGAGTCTCCGGCCGCAGGGCCGCGTCAGCCTCGGCGTCCGCCATCTGCACCCGGCCCCAGCGCGCGTAGGCAGCAGAGTCACGTGACGCTCCCCCTCGCAGCCGCTGACCACATCGGCGGGGGACGGCCTCACGTGACCGCAGGCCCCGCCCCCTTTTCCTTCCTACGCAGGTCCTATTGGTCGCGCGCTTCGGTTGGCTTGCCGTGACGCCAATCCATCGCGCCGGGAGGGGCTTGTTTGCCTTCTTTCCCTGAGGTGGTGGCCAATGGGGAGCCTTTTCCGTGTGATGCAAGGCTCTTGCGTTGTGGTGCTGCGGCAAAAGTGTCTAATACGAGTATGGACCAACTTGGGCCTTCCAGGCGTTTTGGACTTCAACTCGCACCATTCCTCACAGTCTCAGGCCCTTCCCTTTTCCCCCTCAGCCGCATCACTCAGGCTTGGGCCAACTTTGGCCTTCCAGGTGTTTTGGACTTCAACTCCCACCATTCCTCACAGCCTTAGGCCCTTTCCTTTCCCTCCACAGCCCCATAACTCAGGCCTAGGCCAACTTGGGCCCTCCAGGTGTTTTGGACTTCAACTCCCACCATTCCTCACAGCCTTAGGCCCTTTCCTTTCCCCCCCACAGTGCCATAACTCAGGCCTGGGCCAACTTGGGCCCTCCAGGTGTTTTGGACTTCAACTCCCACCATTCCTCACAGCCTTAGGCCCTTTCCTTTCCCCCCACAGCGCCATAACTCAGGCTTGGGCCAACTCGGGCCCTCCAGGTGTTTTGGACTTCAACTCCCACCATTCCTCACCGCCTCAGGCCCTTTCCTTTTCCCCCTCAGCCGCATAACTCAGGCTTGGGCCAACTTTGGCCTTCCAGGTGTTTTGGACTTCGACTCCCACCATTCCTCACAGTCTCAGGCCCTTCCCTTTTTCCCCTCAGCCGCATCACTCAGGCTTGGGCCAACTTTGGCCCTCCAGGTGTTTTGGACTTCAACTCCCACCATTCCTCACAGCCTCAGGCCCTTTCCTTTCCCCCCACAGCCCCATAATTCAGGCCTGGGCCAACTCGGCCCCTCCAGGTGTTTTGGACTTCAATTCCCACCATTCCTCACAGTCTCAGGCCCTTTCCTTTATAATAATAATAATAAAAAAACTTTATTTATACCCCACTACCATCTCCCCAAGGGACTCTGTGCAGCTTACGTGAGGCCGGGGCCACAATACATCAATAATTAAAACAATAACAAGTAATACAAAACAATAAAAATAAAATCATAGCAGGAAATAAGCATTAACAGAAACACAACCAAGTTTCATTTCCCTCACAGCCGCATAACTCAGGCCTGGGCCAACTTGGGCCCTCCAGGTGTTTTGGACTTCGACTCCCACCATTCCTCACAGCCTCAGGCCCTTTCCTTTTCCTCCTCAACCTCAGTTGGTGTATGCCTGGTCTTTATTTAGTTATTTATTTATTTCCGGTATTTCTGCCCCGTCTTTCTCAACCTCCGAAGGGAGACTCAAGATGGCTTACATTTGGCACAATTTGATGCCATTAAATATAACAAAGCAATATAACAACAATTAAAACAATAAATAGCATATTAATTACAACAATAAAAACAGTATTAACCGCCGTATCACCATTCCAGTCGAATTCCATATCCAAAGCGCTATTTATTTATGACATTTATATGCTGCCCTTCTCACTCTGAAGGGGACTCAGAGCAGCTTACAAGTAAAAAGGAAATACAATATGTTATTATTATTATTATTATTATTATCATAGCACAATATTAATATTATATATTACATTGTACTATAACATTATACTGTAATATTATTAGTAATGTTGTTTATTCGTTCAGTCACTTCCAACTCTTCGTGACCTCATGGACCAGCCCATGCCAGAGCTGTCTGTCAGCCATCACCTCCCCCAACTCCTTCAAGGTTAAGCTAGTCAGTTCAAAGATACCATCCATCTTAGTAATATTACATTTATTGTGTCTTGGTCACCTCCAGATTGGACTACTGCAAGGCGCTCTACGTGGGGCTGCCCTTGAAAATGGCTCGGAAGTTCCAACTGGTCCAACGAGCAGCGGCCAGGATGTTAACTGGGGCCCCTTACAGAGAGAGGTCAACCCTGCTGTTTAAGGAGCTCCACTGGCTGCCGTTTATTTTCCGAGCCCAATTAAGGTGCAGGTGCTTACCTACAAAGCCCTGAACGGTTTGGGACCACCCTACCTGCGTGACCGCATCTCTGTCTACAAACCCACACGTTCACTTCGGGCATCTGGAGAGGCCCTGCTCGTGATCCCGCCTACGTCGCAAGCGGGTTTGGTGGGGACACGAGACAGGGCCTTTTCTGTGGTGGCCCCCTGACTCTGGAACACCCTCCCCAAAGATCTTAGACAGGCCCCTACACTGGCAGTCTTTAGAAAGAACTTGAAGACCTGGCTGTTCCGATGTGCCTTCCCAGAATAGGAAATCTCCAATACCAAGTCCCATAAGCACTTTATTAAAACTAAGATTGCCGCACACTGCACACTGCACTTGCCCTATAAGCCTTATATACCACCTGTCACATCAGCACTTTTAATCCTGTACCCATTACTCTGGCCCGGCCCAGTTTTATTGTGTCTTAGTGTATTGTTTATTGCTTGTTGTTTATATTGCTTTAATTGTTTTTAATTTGCCTTAGGTTTTTGTATCGTTATGTTGTGTTTTGAGGCCTTGGCCTTTGTAAGCCGCTTCAAGTCCTTCGGGAGATGCTAGCGGGGTACAAATAAAGTTAAAAATAATAATAATAATAATAATAATAATAATAATTTAATATAAAATATATAATTATAATATCATTTTATTAGTAGTAGTATATTTTATTACATTATAATATTCTCAATATTATATGTATATACAATATATATTATATTATATTATATTATATTATATTATATTATATTATATTATATTATAAGCACAGTGTAGAAGACAAGATGGAACTGCCTTCCTGGCCCCTCTCTTCATTCTGATCTCAGAGCAGCAGTTGATGCTGGGGGGGGGGGGGGGGGGGCTCCCAACTGATGACATTAGAGACCAGATGGAACTGGCTTCATGGCCCCTCTCTTCATTCATTCATTATTATTTATGCCTGCTGTCCAAAAGCCTGGTCCCAGAACCACGACTTCAATTTCTTCCTAAAAGACAGGAGGGATGAAGCCAATCTTACTTCGTTGGGAAACGAGTTCCACAGGCAGGGGGCTACTGCTGAGAAGGCCCTGTCTCTCGTCACCGCCAGATGTATTTGTGACGCTGGTGGGAGCGAGAGCAGGGCCTCCCCATATGATCTTAAACTGCAAGGCGGGACATAGAGGGAGATGCATTCAGACAAGTAAGCTGGGCCAGAAGCGTATAGAGCTTTATAGGTACATTGGCAGTCTTCAGAAAAAACTTGAAGACCTGGCTGTTCCGATGTGCCTTCCGAGACTAGGAAATCTCCAATACCAAGTCCCAGACGCACTATACTAGTATTAAGATTACTGCACGCCGCACACTGCACTTGCCCTATATGCCTTATATACCACCTGTCACATCAGCACTTTTAATCCTGTACCCCATTACTCTGGCCGGCCCAGTTTTATTGTGTCTTTGTGTACTGTTTATTGCCTGTTGTTTATATTGCTTTATTTGTTTTAATTTGCTTTAGGTTTTGTATTGTATATTGTGTGTTGAGGCTTTGGCCTTTGTAAGCCGCATCGAGTCCCTTGGGAGATGCTACCGGGGTACAAATAAAGTATAATAATAATAATAATAATGGGTCAAAACCAGCACTTTGAATTGAGTTCGGAAGTGGATTGGCAGCCATTGGAGCTGACATAACAAGGGGGTGGTGTGCTCCCTGTATTTCGCTCCAGTTAGTAATCTGGCTGCAGCCCGTTGGACTAGCTGAAGTTTCCGAACAGTCTTCAAAGGCAGCCCCATGTAGAATGTGTTGCAGTAATCTATTTGGGATGTAACAAGAGCGTGGACCACTGTTGCCGGATCAGACTTCCCAAGGTATGGGTGCAGCTGGCGCACAAGCTTTAAATGTGCAAAAGCTCCCCCGGGCACCACCGAAACCTTGGTCTGCTCTGCAGATATCCTCTCTCTCTGGTAAATTTAGCTCCCCAGCTGATCATTACATTTGGACTACATCTCCCAGACTGAAAGGCTATAGTCTGGGAATGTTAGTCCAAGACGTAATGCTTCCAAATTCTCCATCTATTCAGCAGGAGACCAGATCTGGAGTTGTTTCACAATATACCATTTTAGCAATTGTGATTCCACTTTTTCTGCCATAGCAATTCTGGATTTAGCAGGATAGTTAGAAGTCTCAGTCACATCGCTCTGGTTCCAACTAATGGCCACTAATTCTCCATTAATTTGTCTAATCCCCATTTTAGCTGGTGACCGTTGACACATTTCGTAGCAGCAAATACAACAACAATATTTGTTACCTGTCTCTGCTTGTGGCTTGAGGTAGGGTACCACACAGTTAAAAAAACAACTAAAACACACTTTAAAAATACATATAACAAAATTAACTCAAGACCAACACCAGTAAAATGAAGGCTAAAACTTACAAATAATAACACTATGTGACAAAGTTTTAAAAAAATTCTGTACCTGACTTAAAAGTGTTATTCCTGTTCAACTTATTTTGAAAGTAGTTGCTTATTTATTTATTTATTTACTTACTTACTTATTTATCGTGTCAGAAGCGAATTGAGGGTACAGTTATAATGCATAGAAAAACCTCAAAGAAAGTTAAACACTTGGCATTATACTAAATTTTATTTGATCAGAAGCTGGCCACTTGGATTGCCTCTGGTGTCACTGTGAGAAGGTCCTCCATTGTGCATGTGGCAGGGTTCAGACTAAATTGTAGTAAGTGGTCTGTGGTTTGCTCTTCTCCCCATTTGCACGTCATGGCTTCCACTTTGTAGCCCCATTTCTTAAGGTTGGCTCTGCATCTCGTGGTGCCAGAGCGCAGTCTGTTCAGCGCCTTCCAGTCTTCTGTGTGCCAAAGTAATTGCTATTACTCCAGAAACTTCATTTTTGTGGCTGCCACAAACTCTGTTGAATTGGTTGAGACTCAATGAGAAATTTATTGAAAAACTATAGCAAAATGTACTGCAGGATGTCCCTCCCCAAAAACAGTTTAATAAACCTTTTCCATGTTTTTTATGATAGAGCCAATTATGAAATTACATGTATAACCCAGGAACAAACATTGTGTTATATAATATAATGCATGCAATTTATCTATGTGTTAGCTATGCACTGTGTAAAGAGGTAGCATTTTTTATCTGAATACCCCACCTAGCTGTTTCACTGGATGGCACTTACTATTAACAGTAAGTGCCATCCTATGGATATGGGCAGTAAATAGCCAACCCATCTCTTTACCACTAGCAAACACCCAATTTTATCATGGTCTTCTTAAAAGGCATCCGAGCCCTGTGACTGCAGTTTCAAACGTGATCGTTTGTTGTGAGGATTACCCTGTGCTGAGAAGGAGTTGAAATAAAAGCAAAAGTGAGAGAGAGTAAGAAAGAGAAGGTGCAAGGAGCAATAAAAATAAAGAAAGGGTCTGAAGTTCAAGGATACTTTCAGCTGACCTCTCACTGAAGAAGCAAATTGACACAAAAGGCTGCCCGTTAGTGAAAGTACCCCCTCAATGACTGGACTTTGCTCCACATATCTTTGCCTGGATTATACCTTGGCACTGGGATTTGCTCTAACTCTGACATTTATATAGATTTTTGTATTTCACAAAGCAAATCCATAGAGAATTTTTAGCATCTAGGTAATTTCATAATTCTTACTATTTTAATATTTATTTTACATTTTTTTATTATTTTAATTATTATTAATTCAATATGAGACTTAGTTCTCGAGCATATTTTCCTGCTTTTAATAATTTCAATAACTGTAAAATTATAAGGATAAAACTTTAAAGTAAAAGTAACATCATCTTTGTACAAAGCCCAGGAGTATCAAACAATTTTGATTTTGATTTTAGGCTTAAACTTTCAGTGCCATAGAATGGTGTCTACAGTTATGCAAAGCCTCTGCTCTTAAAACTCTGCCTACTCTTGTCCAAAAGTTGATTTTAGAATACTATCACCCAAAAAAATGCTGAGAAATAATTAATAGCAAGTGAGCACTGGTTCAATCAAGAATTCACAGATCTCATCACATTAGACAGAGCAATGGAAGCAAGAGATGATGGTGATGAAGCAGAATCTATCTCTCTGTTCTCCCTTAACAAAGTGCTGCTAATTGGCCTATTGACCTAGATCTAATGGAAGTGACTCCTCACTAGCATCAAAAAGACAATCATCTTCTCACAAAAGGTATCCAGTTATCTTATGGACAGAACTTAAGGGTGAAATATCTTACTTTTCTGTTAACTCCAGTAAATAATGCTGTTTTGCCCACACAACCTATTTAGTTAATATGTATTCTGTGCCCTTTACAGAATAAAATTTCTGGCAATACAGTTTTTTTCTATAAAACTGTACATGTCAGGTAGTGTGCTTTGTTGGGCTGGATATTTCTTACCCAGAATACATTAATTGTTCACTATAATTTGTATTTGGTCTTCAGATGTCTCTCCTTTCTCCTGAATATTAGGAATATAGATTAAAATGTTATATAGATAGTTGTACTCAAGGCTGTATGAACCATATTCCTTTCCCCTACAACAAGATATGGTTGAACTGCAACTCTCATAAAGTGTTTTGATCTATCTAGATATCTACATATACCATAGAATGTTTGTATATCTTTATACAGAGAGGGATAGAGTAAACTGACTTGGCATTTATGAATGAAAGAAAGGTGGGAAATAAATTATTAATATCATCATCATCATAATCATGCATGCATGCATAGTTAGCCGGGATATTTCAGGCTACTAGGAGTTGTAGCCAGCAACATTTGGAGGGCCACACATTAGTTTACTATATCAGATTTTTGCTGCCTGTGTAGCTCCACAAGCATCTTTTAACTGCAACATCCTTTGTAAATTGTCAAAAAATTAACCACTTCTATTATGAATCCTACACTGAACCAAAGGTAATAATAGCATGTTGATTTCCCCCCGTTTGCATATACTTTGTGGGTTTGTATAAATTATTGTGACAGAGGATCAATGTGTTTTCTGAACAGATTTTATATGAGTCCTACTTGCGACAGAATGTGGGAACCAGACGTTCCCATTAATTTTTTTGTTACGATTCCACCAGTCTGCTTCTTCAACTTCATCCCAAGGCGTTCTGCAGTCATTTGATTTATGCAACAGAGCATTGCAATAGGAAAGTATTAATAAATATAGTTTGTAAATTCCCCTCCACCTTTTCTGCAATCCTGGTAATGAGTGGGGGACAATTGTGTGTTTTAAAATGCATTTCAATTGTATTTATTGTATTTAAACTGTATTTTTAACTCAACACACAGAGTATGGTTTAATTGTTTTGTTTTTTTAATTTTAGTATTTGCTTTGTTTTAAATTTATCAAAGTGTGTGGCTATTAGCCACCTTGAGTCCCCTCAGAGAGAAATGTGGGGGTATAACTGAAGTAAATAATAATAATAATAATAATAATAACAACAACAACAACAACAACAACTTTCGAATTCAGACTGACAAAGTTTTGGAACACAATACACCAGACATCAAGATTGTGGAAAAGAAAAAAGTTTGGATTATTGATGTCGCCATACCAGGTGACAGTCGCATTGAGGAAAAACAACAGGAAAAACTCAGCCGTTATCAAGACCTCAAAATCTAACTGCAAAATCTGGCATAAACCAGTGCAGGTGGTCCCAGTGGTCATTGGTGCACTGGGAGCCATGCCAAAAGACCTCAGCCAGCATTTGGAAACAATAAACATTGAAAAAAATCACAATCTGTCAACTGCAAAAGGCTACCTTACTTGGATCTGCGCGCATCATTCAAAAATACATCACACAGTCCTAGATGCTTAGGAAGCGTTCGACTTGTGATCTTGTGATACGAAATCCAGCATATAGATCTTGTTTGCTGTGACATACTGTGATAATAATGCAATCAAAGCCAGAATTGAAAAGTCAACAACAGATTCCAAGTGTAGACTCTGCAAGGAAGCAGACAAAATTATGGATCGCATATTCAGCTGCTGCAAGAAGATCATGCAGACGGACTATAAGCAGAGGCATAATACCATTACTCAGATGATTCATTGGAACTTGTGTCACAAATACCATCTGCCTGTGACAAAGAACTGGTGGGATCACAAGCCCGAAAATGTTACAGAAAATGAACATGTCAAACTAATCTGGGACTTCCAAATTCAGACAGACAAGAGTTTTGAAACACAATACTCCTGACATCATGATCATGGAAAAAAACAAATTATAGATCGTCAATGTTGCAATCCCAGACAATAGCAGAATTGACAAGAAGCAACTGGAAAAGCTCACACAATATGAGGATTTAAAGATAGAATTGTGAAAACTCTGGCACAAGCCAGTAAAGGTGGTCCCAGTGGTGATCGGCATATTGGGTGCAGTGCCTAAAGACCTTGGCCTACACTTAAAAACAATCAGTGCTGACAATATTATCATCCGTCAGCTGCAAAAGGCCACCCTACTCAGATCTGCACGCATTGTTCGTCGATACATCACACAGCCCTAGACATTTGGGAAGTGTCCGACGTGTGATCCAATACAAAAGCCAGCATACTGATCTTTTTTGCTGTGTACTAATCTTGCTGTGTCTAATAGTAATAATAATAATAATAATAATAATAATAATAATAATAATGCATTTAGAAGTTGCCCTGGATGAAAGTCATTTTCACAACAACCGTAACTGCTATTTGCATTTAACCCACCAGACAACATCTCATTAAGTGCCCACTACATTTTTGTTAAACTAGCCTCATGGCAGGTGCCAGGTTGAACAGCTTTATGCAAATTCTAAGCAAAAACAAAAGACTTGTGAACAGAGGAACACATTCATTCCTCTATCAATTATTTACTTTAAGCTATCCCTGCGAGTATAAAATTATGCATCCCCCCGTTCTCTTGCCCTATAACCATGGAGCAAGTCCTGGGCATGGCACTACTTCTGGCTTCCACAGGTAAGAACAGTTTTGCCTATATAGGTATAGGTATAGTTCGATGGTGAAGCACTTGATGCCATGTTACAGCATAATATTGGCATGTAATTGTCAAACTATATCAGTCTGATTTTTAAAAACAGCATCTTTTTAATTTTAACTGTTGACCACTCTTATCTTGTAATTGCTAATTTGGAGACAGTCTTATTATTATTATTATTATTATTATTATTATTATTATTATTAAAGGTAAAGGTAAAGGCAGTCCCCTGACATTAAGTCCAGTCATGTCTGACTCAGGGGTGTGGTGCTCATCTCCATTTCTAAGCCGAAGAGCCAGCGTTGTCCATAGACACCTCCAAGGTCATGTGGCTGGCATGACTGCATGGAGCGCAGTTACTTTCCCGCCGGAGTATTGATCTACTCACATTTGCATGTTTTCGAACTGCTAGGTTGGCAGAAGCTAGGGCTGGCAGCGGAAGCTCACGCCGCTCCCCGGAATCGAACCTGCGACCTTTCGATCAACAAGCTCAGCAGCTCAGTGCTTTAACCCACTGCGCCACCGGGGGCTCCATTATTATTATTATTATTATTATTATTATTCTAGATCGATCAACATGTCACTTTCTAAAGTACTACCCTTTATTGTTCTTTTTTTTTAAAAAAAATTGTATCCAGTTGTCTACATCTTCCTCACTGAATCCTCACTGAATCTTAACTCGCTGAAAGCATGGTAATTCATTGAGAGCATTAGCTGCTGCCAATGAAAAACAATGCAATTAAACGTAATGTAAAGTCTTCCTGCAGTGCCTAATTGGTGATGTCATCCCTTGAGGACCAGGTAGGGGGGATCATACTGTATCTATGCTATAGAATTAATGCAGTCTGGCACAACTTTAACTGCCTTGGCTTAATGCGATGCAATCCTGGGGGTTGTGGTGTGGTTAGGCTCCAGCACTCTTTGGCAGAGAGGGATAAAGACCTTGTAAAACTCCAACTCCCAGGATTCCATAGCATTGAACCATAACAGTTAAAATGGTGTCAGACTGCGGCAATTCTATAGTGTAGATGCAGAATGAGCCTCTCTACCTAGTCCTTAAGGGATGGCATCACCAGTTAGACCAGTGGTTCTCAACCTTCCTAATGCCGTGACCCCTTAATACAGTTCCTCATGTTGTGGTGATCCCCAACCATAAAATTATTTTCGTTGCTACTTCATAACTCTAATTTTGCTACTGTTATGAATCATAATGTAAATATCAGATATGCAGAATGTATTTTAATTAACTGGACCAAATTTGGCACAGATACACGATATGCCCGAATCTGAATACTGGTGGGGTTGGGGGGAATTGATTTTGCCATTTGGGAGTTGTAGTTGCTGGAATTTATAGCTCACCTACAATCAAAGAGCATTCTGTACGCCACCAACAATGAAAGTGAACCAAACTTGGCACACAGAAGTCCCATGACCAAGAGAAAATACTGGAAGGGTTTGGCAGGCATTGACCTTGAGTTTTGAAGTTGTAGTTCACCTACATCCAGAGAGCACTGTGGACTCGAACAATGATGGATCTGGACCAAACTTGGCACGAATATTCAATATGCCCAAATGTGAGCACTGTCAAAGTTTGGGGAAAATAGACCCTGACATTTGAGAGTTGTAGTTGCTGTGATTTATAGTTCATCTACAATCAAAGAGCATTCTGAACCCCACCAAATATAGAATTGGGCCAAACTTCCCACACAGAACTCCCACAACCAACAGAAAATACTGGAAGGGTTTGGTGGGCATTGACCTTGGGCTTTGGAGTGTTAGTTCATCTACATCCAGAGAGCAGGAGAAGGGCTTTTGATGGGAGGATTTGCCGTCTGTTCCCAAAAATGAAGATAAAGACAGACAGAGAGATCTTCAGCCTTCTCTGCCAAAAGGGTTCCTAAGACCATTAGGAATATTTCTTTTCTGATGATCTTTGGTGACCCCTCTGAAACCCCCTTGTGACCTCCTTAGGAATCCCGACCCCCAGGTTGAGAAACACTGACTTCAGCACTACAGACAGAGTTCGCATTACATTTGATTGCATTGTTTTCATCAGAAGCATGCTTTCAGTTAAATACCATGTCTTAGAATCCTTGGAAGAAGGGTAAACTAGAAACGTGAGAAATAAGACATCACACCAATGTGTTGTGAGGAATACATGACTTCTGAAATTAGTCTCAGAATAGTTTTATAGCAAAATAAGTGGATCTGTATGTGCCTGAATGGATTGATATGGGGAAGGATTATTCATTGATCATTTTTGGGCAGGAAGAATGTCCAGGCATATTCCCATCACAAAAACACTCAAACTATACTGTAAAGAGTTACTGAATTTCATTTACATGATACTTGAGGCTCTGACAGTAGGAAATCTATGATAATAGTTAGAAAAAAGTATCAGAACAGTTAAGATCCTAGTTACACAGCACTTTTTAAAGCCATGTTCACACATCACGCTAAACCATAAATTCTTACTGTTAGCCATCAGTTATCCTGTATATATCTTTAGTTATTACATGTTGAAAAATTGTTTTAAAAGGGAAAAAAAATAAATGAGCAAGGCAGTCTACTGAGGAATTACTCTCTGAACACAAGGCTAGACACAGAGAAAACCTGAATTCCTATTTTATTTTATTTTAACAGTACCTTTATTTTTAGACTTGGTAAGTGCAAAAACCATCCATACACCTGGCAAAGAAAAGCTGTGCAGACAAGTACAACATGTAACTTTAATTTCACGCTTTGAGCGGCTCCTTGTTCTCATAACACAGAACATTCAGGCCTACACCTGTGCTTTGAACTTTTTCCAATGAGAATTTGCAAGACAAGAATTTGGCACGGGATAGTTAACTAGTAAAGTTCTGTTTGCAGAAAAAACTACCCCCCACTCTCCCCATTGCATCCACTTTCATGGTCACAGCGCTAATAATTGCCAGAGAAGATAGAATCCTAGATATTATCGGCAATAGGAAGAGTCTGGTCTTGCTTCTACAGTGAAGTGGTTTCAGAAGATCCTGAAAATAGTGTATTATATCTAGATATATAAAAATGTAATGTTTGTTTGTGGGACGCACATAACTCAAAAACCACTGGACAAACTGACACCAAATTTGGACACAATACATTTGTCAGGCAAACGAGTGACCATCACTCATAAAAACACAGCAGAAGAGACTTAAAAGGCCAAAGAAAATTTACATTACAACGCATGCGCAAAACCACACACACACACACACATGCACAAATATATACACTGACATATACACACACAAAACACATATACACAGACTGGGCCACAGCAACGCATGGCAGGAGACGGCTACACAATACACAACAAAGCTCTTTGCAAGCAACATGACAAATGGTTATACTGTATGGGAGATTCTAGGAATTAGAGTTCATATCAGTAATTTTCCCAAGGTCTGGTATTCAAGTTTCCAATTGTATTTGGATAAATAGATCTTATTATGAGAGATCCACACATTAGCAACCACATCTGGACAAAAAGCTGCAATCGTCTGCAAGATCGCCACCAATGCTTTTTAATGGGAACATTAATTACTATTTCTAACTGCCTGCAACCTAAACCATCCAGGATGTTTAAAATGTGTCACACAATCTGTCCCCATGGTCTCCAAATTTAAATAGAATCATATTCGCCAATACATCACACAGTCCTAGACACTTGAGAAGCGTCTGACGTGTGATCCAATACAACAGCCAGCATAGTGATCTTATTTGCTGTGTACTAATCTTGTTATGTTTCAAATAATAAGAGTAATAATAACTTCCTAATTCAGACTGACAGAGCTTTGGAGCACAATACCCCTGACCTCATGATTGTGTTAAAAAACAGAGTGTGGATCGTCGATGTTGCAATCGACGGCAGGATTGAAGAGAAACAGCTGGAAAAGCTGACACAATACAAGGATTTAAGATCGAACTGCAAAGACTCTGGCACAAACCAGTAAAGGTGGTCCCAGTGGTGATTGGCACACTGAGTGCAGTGCCTAAAGACCTTGGCCTGCACTTAAAAACAATTGGTGCTGACAAAATTACCATCTGCCAGCTGCAAAAGGCCATCTTACTGGGATCTGCACACATTATTCGCCGACACATCACACAGTCCTAGACACTTGGGAAGTGTCTGACCTGTGATCCAATACAACAGCCAGCATAGTGATCTTGTTTGCTGCGTACTAATCTTGTTGTAATTCTAATCATCATCATCATCTTTTAAAAATATTCTGCCCTCTCTTGCAGTGTTATGTCAGACCGGTGAGCGCATCATCGGGGGAAATGAATGTTTGGCCCACTCCCAGCCCTGGCAAGTGTTCCTCTATACCTCCAAACTGTCTCGGTGCGGAGGAGCCTTGATCGATACCTTCTGGGTGCTTACAGCTGCACACTGCTGGCGAAGGCAAGTTCGTGGAGTCTCCATGGAAAGGGCAATGGCAAGTTTGCAGGTTGGGAGTCCAGAGGCTAAAATTTAGTTGGTATATATCAGTTATTCTAAAGAAGCAACTGGGCATTTTTGTCCAATGTGGAACAATCTCATTCAAACAAGTCTGTAGAAGGGAAATAATGCAGGCAGTATTTCTGCACATGAATGTGCTTGGGAGTACATTTATTGTGAGATTGGCTGAGATTTAATGTCTTGGTTCAGTTTTACAATGCTTCAATTCAACCAAAGTGTTGCATAGTGTGATTAATGTATAATTATTAGTGCATAGGAAGACTCCAGCAATACATGGAGAGAGATTTGCCAGATGTACAAGCTGGCTTTAGAAAAGGCAGAGGAACAAGAAACCAAATTGTCAATATTCACTGGATAATGGAGAAAGGCAGGGAGTTTCAGAAAAACATATATTTCTGTTTTATTGATTATTCTAAAGCCTTAGACTGGGTGGATTGTAATAAATTGTGGTAAGTTCTTGTTGGGATGGGGATACTGAGCCACCTTGTCTCTCTCCTGAGGAATCTGTACAAGGACCAAGTAGCAACAGTAAGAACTGGCCATGGAACAACAGACTGGTTCAAGATTGAGAAAGGTGTACGGCAGGGTTGCATACTCTCCCCCAACCTATTCAATTTGTATGCAGAACACATCATGCAATGTGCAAGGCTTGATGAATGCAAGGCTGGGGTTAGAAATTTCTGGAAGAAACCTTAACAAGCTTAGATATGCAGATGATACCACTTTGATGGCCGAGAGCGAGGAGGAGCTGAGGAGTCTTCTAATCAAGGTGAAAGAAGAAAGTGCAAAAGCTGGATTGCAATTAAACATAAAAAACCCAAAGATTATGGCCATGGACTGATTGACAACTGGCAAATAGAGGGAGAAAACATGGAGGCAGTGACAGACTTTGTATTTCTAGATGCAGAAGCATCTAGAAGCAGACTGCACCCAGGAAATCAGAAGACGTTTACTTCTTGGGAGGAGAGCAATGACCAATCTCGATAAGATAGTGAAGAGTAGAGACATCACACTGGCAACGAAGATCCGCATAGTCAAAGCCATGGTATTCCCTGTAGTAATCTATGGATGTGAGAGCTGGACCATAAGGAAGGCTGAGCGAAGGAAGATAGATGCTTTTGAACTGTGGAGGAAAATTCTGAGAGTGCCTTGGACTGCGAGAAGATCCAACCAGTCCATACTTCAGGAAATAAAGCCCGACTGCTAATTGGAGGGAAGGATAGTAGAGGCAAAGATGAAGGACTTTGGCCACATCATGAGAAGACAGGAAAGCTTGGAGACGACAATGATGTTGGGCAAAATGGAAGGAAAAAGGAAGAGGGGCCGACCAAGGGCAAGATGGATGGATGTATCCTTGAAGTGACTGGCTTGACCCTGAAGGTGCTGGGGGTGGCCACGGCTGACAGGGAGCTCTGGCATGGGCTGGTCCATGAGGTCACAAAGAGTTGGAAGTGACTAAACGACTAAATGACAAAAGAGAACCTATCTTGTTTGTAACTTAGGCACTGCATGTAATAAAAGGTTTTTAAAGCCATAGTTACATAATCTACCATATTAAAACATCAATATTTTAAAAATACAAAATGACCAGGAAAGCTAAAGCATCATGAAAGATGTGGCTGTTTAGTTACCACATGCCAGGCTAAATAAAAAGGTCTTCACTTGGTAGTAGAAGTAAAGAGCCCCTGCTTTGTCTTTTGTTGTGCACAACTCTTGGCTACTGTTTTCCTTGCAGAGGCCTCACAGTCCATATCGGAGAGCATGACCTGCGTAAGCATGATGATGGGGAACAGTCCTCCAAAGTAGCCAAACTCATCCGTCACCCGGAGTATGAGCCTAACAGCCTCAAGAACGATATCATGCTTGTGCGCCTGGATACCCCTGCTATCCTTGGGAAGAACATTAAGACAGTTCCAGTGGCTAAAGAATGCACACATGTTGGCGCAAAGTGTGTGGTCTCAGGATGGGGCACCACTACTTTCCCCGCAGGTAAGAGGAATTGCTAAGTGTTCTTCATTCATCCTGAAGTAGGGTTTCTTAAATATGAACTCCTTCCATCTGTGAAGTTTTTACATGACTAAGGCATCTAGCTATATTAAAGAGGAATAAAAATCAAACATTTACTGATAATCAACCACCATTTGCAAGGCTTGCTAAACAGGCTGATGGCCCTTTTGTGAATTACAGCTGAAGCATCTTCTGCAAAGTCCACAATGAACACTGAGAGTTGTTGCTAACAGATTTGTGTAAATGAGTGGCATACAGGAACTTTTTGTTGGGTGAGTGGGCTTAGTAACAAAAGTCCCTCCCTATAAATGCACAGCAGATTAACTTATTAGCAGTAGCGTGACCCAGCACCAGTAGCTCAAAGTGATAAAAAGAACAAAAACACACAGACCTATATTATCTCTTCCATATGGTTGTATTATTGACAAGAACAAAGTTTCCATAACACAGATAAAGTTCTTTATACTTCCTTCTTTGCTTCCACACATGGCTTCTTTCTCATGCAGATAAACAGTTTCGTTCTCATAGAGCCTCTTCTCACACCAAAGTTACACAGGAGCTTGACCCAATAGCTTTTTACACACAGCAGCCTTCACATCGGAGCTTCACACACAATGGCCTTCAACCTGCAGTTTCTCTCACCGAAGCTTCTCACACCACGCCTTTTCAAACTGAGGCCCACTAACACTGAGGCCTAACTCCCACTGAGGCCCTTCTCCCACTGAGTCCCTCTCAGACTGAGGGCTTTCTCATACTGAGGCAAACTAACACTGAGGCCTTCTCATACAGAGGCGTATCTCACTCAGGTCTGCTAACACTGCAGGCTCCCACAGGCTGACACCTCTGTCAGACTGAAGCCTCTTCATACTGAGGGCAACTAAGACCGAGACGTACAAAGCTACAGGCATACCTACCGGTACTTATATTGAACAGCAGCTTTTGCTAAGTCATTGCATCTATTTAACTCTTTCAGTGCATTGTAATTTAAAATATCCAGTTAATTTTTAATATTTCTGACACTTTACTGCTGCCAACTTTTTTGTGACTCTGACATTGAGTTCAGGGGGACCCTTTTGAGGTTGGGATTCACAATTTAAGAATCAGTGCTGTAGACAATAGATGGACGTGTATCATTAGGCAACAGATGGACATGTGTCATTGGTCTGTCTTTTGCATCTACCCAGACCCTTCAACTGGAAGTCTCCTTTGAAAAAAGAAGGGTTGCTTCTGAAATTCTCCAGTACTAATAACTCCCCTTTAAAGTAAGGTTCACTCTCCCCTACACTTTGTTTCAACACAATAGGAAGTGAGCTTCCAGTAATGTTCAGTTTTGCTTTGGGAGTATGGTAGGACAGTGGCAGGTCCTGGGGTGAGTGGACAGCAGATCCTGGAAACTCAAAGCTTTCCACCTCTGGCTGGGAAAATGGGGTTCTCCAGGTATGGTTGGGTTCCTATCGCTGTATAATAGCAGCTCAGGCTTCTGCAAGAACCCTGTCCAGTCTTCATCCCCTGCTGCTATGTCCCTCCTGGTGGCCAAAAAGATTAATCTTGAGGAAATGCAGGGTGTTTCCCCCCTTTTGCACACACACACATCAATAGAGAAGCAACTTGTGGCTAAATTATTTATATTGCAAAATTTATGCCTGTAAGGAATACTTGCCTGAAGGAAGCAAGGAACCAGATCTTTGGATACTCTTAGGAAGTCACCACAGCTCAGTGGTAGAGGATAGGCTTTGCATTCAGAAGGTTCCGGGTTCGAGGTATTCCTTGCTAAAGGGATTCTAGAAAGCAGGATCACAAGTATCACATGTCCGAAAGTGAGAACTATACTGCTGGGGAAGGAATGGTAATTTCACCCAAGAGTGTTGTTAGGGATATAATCAGTGGTTTGGATGTATTGTTGAAGGCTTTCATGGCTGGAATCACTGGGTTGTTGTAGGTTTTTCAGGCTATATGGCCATGTTCTAGATCTTCTAGAACATTGCCATATAGCCCAAAAACCCTACAACAACCCAATCAGTGTTGTGCTTAAACAGCAAAACAAATAACGTGTAAATACAATGATCAGGTTACCTCCAGTCTTGGAAAATGCCAGGTTTGGCTCACGTGGGGTCAGGAGTACACAAAACTGCCCTCTATGTATGTCATCTGGAGATGGCTGAGCTTTTGCAAAGATACAGTATCCTCCGGAGAGTGGATTGCAGGGTGGTATTGTGGGTCACGTTGGAACTTCTGAGGCCCCTTCCACACAGTTGAATAAAATCCCACATTATCTGCTTTTAACTGGAATATATTGCAGTGTGGAGTCAGATAACCCAGTTCAAAGCAAATATTGTGGGATTTTTGCCTTGATATAGGAGCCCCTGGTTGCGCAGTGGGTTAAACTGCTGAGCTGCTGAACTTGCTTACTGAAAGGTTGCAGGTTTGAATTCGGGGAGTGGAATGAGCTCCTGCTGTTAGTCCCAGCTTCTGCCAACCTAGGAGTTTGAAAACATGCAAAGGTGAGTAGATCAATAGGTACCGCTCCAGCAGGAAGGTAACGGTGCTCCAAGCAGTCATGCCAGCCACATGACCTTGGAGGTGTCTACCCCCAAAGTCGGAAACGAGTGGACTTAATGTCAGGGGAAAACCTTTACCTTTTGCTTATTCTGTGTTATATGGCTGTGTGGAAGGGCCCTGAGATCCACGTTCTATTCTCCTTGTTGAGTAATCAGACTGGTCATTCTCCCAGTCTGAGTGGCTTAGGGTGATCATTGTGAAGATAAAGCGAGGAGGAGGACAGCCATATCTGCTTTGATCTGGATAAGGGATGGACAACTATGGAACAACTATGACAACTATACTCCAACGCCCCCCAAAAATTACAGCTGTTGTCTCCAAATGCCCTCTAAAGGCATGGGACATTTTTGCTATTTTGGGAGGATCAGACATACTTTTTTAGGCCCAGGAGAAGCCTTTCTTAAGCCAGCATCCATTTAGAAAGTATTGGGGGGAAATTTCATGGGGTTTTTTTTTACCCTAAGGGACACTGAGAGCCACCCAAACACCTTGAAGCTGCATACAACTCATGTGGCATGGTGTTTTGAAAGATGAAGCAGAATTCTGTGTTTGAATCCCTGCCCAGTCATGGAAATCCAATGAAGATCTTTGGCACTCTCTCTTACACTCTCTCTTGGCACTCTCTCTTACACTCTCTCAGCCTCAGAGAAAGGCAATGGCAAAAACTAAGAAAACTCCATAGCTTTGCTATAAGTTGGAAATGCACACAGCAGCAAAACTGAATGTTATAAATATACATTCCTATTAACCCTGGTGGCGCAGTGGCTTAAACCGCTGAGCTGCTGAACTTGCTGACTGAAAGATTGGCAGTTCGAATCTGGGGAGTAGGGTTAGCTCCCACTGCTAGATTGAGTAGATTGATAGGTACTGCTTCTGTGGGAAGGTAACGACGTTCCATGCAATTGTAAGGGAATGCCGTCCCTAAACCCTCCGGGATCTTACCAGGTCGCTATGGATCACCACAGGAGTCCAAATTACTTAGAGCAAAACACAGATTTATTCCAGACTGCAGTAAGGAAGGCGGACAGACAGCATACGTAGCAGTATGCCGATACCAAGCTGCCGCGCCAAATGGCACGACCGTTGGACTTACATACCCTCAGCAATGCATTTAGCAACCATATTCCAGTAACATAACACGCCCCATGTACCCCTGTGGCCAGCTCTGTGGTCAGCTACCAGTAAACATGTAACAACCATGTACCCTGTGGTTAGCTGTTGTTCCGAGAAGCTATGGGGCAACGATGTTCTCTGTGGTCAGCCTGTTCCAGGCAACCATGTACCTTGTGGTCAAGCAGTAGCAAACATGGAGCAAGCATGCCTTGGTCAATCATCCTGTTTATCCCAGGAGCCCAAATACCGAGCACGGCATGCCTACCCAAGCACCTTGCAATGTTCCCATGCAGCCTATATGTCTGAAGTAACCACAGTATCCCCTAAATATGGCTTACTGTCCTCCTCACAATCATGCTTGCCACATGACCTCGGAGGTGTCTACGGACAACGCCGGCTCTTCGGCTTAGAAATGGAGATGAGCACCACCCCCCAGTGTCGGACACTAGTAGACTTAATATCAGGGGAAACCTTTGCCTTTTGCTATTAACCAATGGCCAGGTGCAAACAAGAGATTGGAATCCATGAACAATAGGAAGTTCGTTCATTCCTTCCCCAACCCCAATGTTATTTCTTCATATTGTTTCCAGATAAGGGAAGGGGGATAGTTGGGAATGTAGTGTCAGGGAAGAAGCAACCTGATGTAAAACAGTAGACCTTCTGCATGATCCACTCACTTGAGGATTCATCTTGCAGTAAATTATGCCTATCGCCTGCAGTGTTTAGAGATCAGCATCGTGTCAAAAGATATATGCAACGCTACATATGGGAGCCTCTTTAATGACAACCACATTTGTGCTGGAGCAATGGAAGGAGGGAAAGATTCATGCCGGGTAAGTGGCAAAAACAGACTGAATACGGACTGCCTTTGGACCTAACTGGTTTTCTCCCAAAGGCTTATGCACATGGTTTTAAAGTGTTTTAATTTTTCAAACATACTTAAAATTGTTAACATGTTTTAATCTATTTAATATCATCAAAGTCTCATGATACAGGGCAAGATTTCATGATCAGTATGATAGTAACTGCTGCTTCTATGATTATTATTACTGGGGGATGTTGAAATCGTAAAGGTTACAGCTTTTAAAAAGTAACTTTCCAAACTCTAGTTTTGAGAAATATTTGCATATATAGAAACTTAGGCCCCTTCCACAGAGCTGAATAAAATCCCACATTATCTGTTTTGAACTGGAGTATATGGCAGTGTGGACTCAGATAACCCAGTTCAAAGCAGATATTGTGGGATTTTCTGCCTTGAAATATACAATGCCAGAAAACCGCACATTATTATTATTATTATTATTATTTTACTGACACAAAAGCACAGTATGTCACAGCAAACGAGATCTATATGCTGTGTGATGTATGATTATGATTATTATTTGAAACACAAGATGAGTCCACAGCAAGCAAGATCACTCTGTTGGCGGTGGCTTCTTCTTTTTCTTATTTGAAACACAACACGGTTAGTGCACAGCAAACAAGATCACTTGTTTGTTGGCTGTTCTATTGGATCACACATCAAACACTTCCCAAGTTTCTAGGTCTGTGTGATGTATCGGTAAATAATGTGTGCAAATCCGAGTAGGGTGGCCTTTTGCAGCTGACAGATGGTAATTTTGTCAGCGCTGATTGTGTTTAAGTGCAGGCCAAGGTCTTTAGGCACTGCACCCAGTGTGCAGTTCGATCTTTAAATCCTCGAATTGTGTCAGCTTTTCCAGTTGTTTCTCTTCAATCCTGCTGTCGCCTACAACATCAACGATCCATACTTTGTTATTATGATTAGTATTATTATAAAACCCATCCTGCTTTTGGACAATGACCATTTTGTTCTGGTGACTTTACAGGGTGATTCTGGGAGTTCTTTGGTGTGCAATGGGACCCTTCACGGCATCGTCTCATGGGGACCTAAGAATTGCGGAGAAAAGAACAAACCTGCTGCTTATACAGAGATCTGCAAATTCTCCAAGTGGATAGAAGAAACCATGCAGATGAACTGACACCAAATCAGTACTGGTGAGGTGGATATTCCCTAATAAATGTGTGAAATCAAGACATTATCTGGCTTTCACTTCTTGGTTCTATTCTCATGTGGGGACAGCGACAGGAGCCCCTTTCAATGGGTGATGAAAGACAGAATCATCCCCCTCCTTTCTTAAAAGAAGGTGGTTAGAATTAAGACAAAAAATAAACAAGAGAGGAGGTTAATTTGAAAATGAGTACAATGCACCCCAACAGGGAGCTCTGGCATGGACTGGTCCATGAGGTCACGCAGAGTCGGAAGCGACTGAACAGATAAATAACAACAAACAAACAAAACAATGCAAAAGGCAAGCTGCACAAAAGTTTAGCTTGTAAGAGAGGCTGGCAAGCAGTTTCTGGGTAATAATTTGGAGGCACTTCCTGATAGTAAGAACTGTTTGGTAGCATGTCTGCCTTGGGAGATGATGGATTCTCAGTCACTCACTTTAGGTACCGTATATTCTACCTTTTCTTGAAATTCTTCCTTCAGAGTAATTGCTGTGTGCCTTCACATTATTTTAGGAGCTCCCGGTGGCACAATGGGTTAAATCCTTATGCCAGCAAGACTGCTGACTGAAAAGTTGGTGGTTCGAATCCGGGAAGGGGGTGAGCTCCTTTCTGTCAGCTCCAGCTTCTCATGCGGAGACATGAGAGAAGCCTCTCACAGGGTGGTAAAACATCTGGGCATCCCATGGGCACCGTCCTTGCACACGGCCAATTCTCTCATACCAGAAGTGACTTGCAGTAAAACTCAAGTTGCTCCTGACATGGGGGAAAAAACTTAATATTTTCTTGGCAAGGTTTTCTCAATGCCTCCTTCTAAAAGTAACAGAATGTGAATTGCCCAAGATCACACTGGGATCCAAATTAGGTCTTCCCAAGTCCTAACCTTAACATTCAAACCACTATACCACACTCTTGGGATTCTGTTTCGCTGGAAACAAACAGGCTAGACAGCTTTCTGTCAGGGATGGTGTCCTGCCTTGAACTGAACTAGATTGCCTACAAATTAACTTCTAACATTAAAATGCTATTATGTGCCAGTAAACATGACCAATATGGAAGGGTTACGTGAATTGTAGGCCAACATGTTGGAGACCATATATTGCTCACTTGCTGATTTAAGGAGATGAATATATGCCCTCCACAACACCCCTGAACATTGGCCATGGGCCGGGCTTTAGCACAGCTAATAAATCACCAGCAATGATAACATCTACCAATCGAAAGGTTGCTAGTTCGAAGCCCCGGGTCTGCGTGAGCACCTGACTGTTTACCTAAGCTTGCGCTGTAAGTAGAGAAATTAGGGACTGCTCAAACAAAGCAGGGAAACTATTTTATGACACCATAAAGAAAAAGAACAGAAAAAGCCCTGCGACCAAAAGGAATGAAGAAGTTCTGATGGCTCTTTGTCAGAGGACGGAGCAACAGCACCCCCCTGTGGCTGGATTCGAGGACAACCTCCAAGGTGCCAAAAAACAAACAAACAAACAAACAAAAGCTGGACGTCAACACAACATACCTCAATTCTGTTCTGTCTGTCTCTGTCCTGACTATCCAAAACGGCACTGAATGTTTGCCGTGAATGTGTACTGTGATCCGCCCTAAGTCCCCTTGGGGAAATATGGCGGAATATAAATAAAGTATTACTATTATTATTATTTGGGACTAATGGGATCAAGAGTCCAACAAATTCCAATTATTTACACCTGTGGCAGCAAGTGAGATACCTGCCCAACAGCAGGTGAGTCCCTGCCATTCCAATTAGGCAATACTAGAAGAGAAGGATAAACAATCTGCTCTGGTATAAAGCAGCTCCTTTATTTCCCCAAATCCAAGTGTCTAGGCAAGAAAGAAAGATGAAATGCAAGTTAATGGTTAAAATTCCGATTTATTATTACTTAATTTTTTTCAGAAACAGAAAATTGTCCCCAGTCTACCTGAGAATAGCCATTCGACAACACAGGTGCTCAGGTCTGTTATATCTCTGCCAACTTTGTCAGTTAAGAGAACCATTTATTCTGTGTAGATGAGGAGCTGGAAACATGTCACTCTCCAAATGTCATTGGACTGCAACAGTCCTCAGTCCTGAGGACTGCAGCCAAAGCTAAAGGGATGATAGGAACTGCAGTTTGCCCACATTTAGAGAATCACAAATTGCTAATTAGGTGCAAAGGTGCACTATAGGTGGGCGGACTGTGTCCCTCCAGTTATTGTTGACCTGTAACTCACAGAATCCTTCACTACTATCAATGCGGAAGTTGATAGGAGATGCAGGCCAGCAAATGCTGGGAGGACAGATTCCCTGTCTCTGATCTACAGTTCATCAATACAGACATGAAACAGGTAACTATTTACCTTTCAAGGTAATGAAAGCCTTGTCTCAGCAAGAAAGGCCACTGTGGTTGAGTTCAGGCTCAGAAATCTATTGTCCTTGGGCCTTGGTTTCTCTGTTGAGAGCCTTCCTGTTCTTCTTCCTGTGTGCTTGCTTCTGGCTGCTCCCCATCCATCAATAGAGCCTTCTGCAGCCGATTGGGCTTCCCAATAGCCAGCCTTGGGAGACCTCGATTGAGCCCTTCGAGCAGCACACAAGCTTTACAGAGGGATTGGCTGGAGAGGTAGCCGCAACGCTGGCATGTGCCCTGCGTGGGCATGCGGACGTCCTCGCGGAGGGCCAGCCGCTCACCTGAGTGCACCAGGTCGGCCACGGTGCTGGGACGAGTGGCCTCGAGGTCTTTGAGCAAGGTGCGGGCATGGCCCCGGTAAGCATTGGGGGAGTAAACACACTCGGTGCTGAAATAGTCCAAGCCCTGGAAGTATGCATAGAGCACAATTTCCTTCTCGTAAGCGTGCTTCAAGGGCTTGCAACGCGGCAGCGCCCCCTCGCTTCCCGTCATGATTTCTGTACAGCGTCGAAGCCGACCCACGTCTCCTCGCAGGAAATTCATCAGCACCGTCTCCGCAACATCGTCAGCGTTATGACCTAGGAAGCAAAACCGAAAGGAATTGAATGAATTAGATCAGGGGTCCTCAAACCTTTTAAACCAGGTCACAATCCCTCAAACTGTTGGAGAGCCGGATTATAATGTGAAAAAAAACATGAATGAATTCCTATGCACACTGCACGTATCTGATTTGAAGTGCAAAAAACACTTAATAATAATAATAATAATAATAATATAATAAAACTTTATTTGTACCCCGCTACCATCTCCCCAAGGGACTCGGTGCGGCTTACATGAGGCTGAGCCCACAATACAACAGTAAACAATAGCAACAGTAATACAAAACAATAAATAAACTCATAAGCAAAAAATAAGCAATAAACATTAACAATAACACGATGCGTTTAAAAACCTATGGCTGGGCCAAATGTAATAATTAAAAAATTTAAAAAATAATGCTGGGCATGACAAGGTGACATATAACTGGGACAGAAGTTTTGGAGAGGGATGAAATGTGCAGACAATCCTAGATCACTAATAAAATGCGTTTAGGGACATATTGCTGGGAGTTTCCTTATTCTGGGAAGGCACACTGAAACAACCACGTTTTCAGGCTCCTCCTAAAGACTGCCAGAGTTGGGGCTTGCCTAATGTCCTTGGGGAGTGAGTTCCAGAGTCGAGGGACCACCACCGAGAAGGCTCTCTCCCTCGTCCTCACCAATCGCACTTGCGATGGTGGTGGGAGAGTGAGCTGTGTGTGTGAATCATATATATCTATCTATATCTACGGCTAGATGGCTCTTTATCAGGAGGGCTTTGATTACATTTTCTTGCCCTTGTGGAGTTGGACTGGATGGCCTTAAGTATTTTCTTTTGGTCATGGGGGTTCTGTGTGGGAAGTTTGCCCCAATGTTGTAGTTGGCGGGGTTTAGAATGCTCTTTGATTGTAGGTGAACTATAAATTCTAGTAACTACAACTCCCAAATGTCAAGGTCTATTTCCCCCAAACTCCATCTGTGTTCATATTTGGGCATATGGAATATTTGTGCCAAGTTTGGTCCCGATCCATCATTGTTTTGAGTCCACAGTGCTCTCTGGATGTAAGTGAACTACAACTTCAAAACCTAAGGTCAATGCCCACCAAACCCTTCCAGTATTTTCTGTTGGTCATGGGAGTTCTGTGTGCCAACTTTGGTTCAATTCCATCGTTGGTGGAGTTCAGAATGTTCTTTGATTGTAGGTGAACTATAAATCCCACCAACTACAACTCACAAATGACAAAATCATTTTTTGAGTGATGGTCACTCCTTGGGTTAGTGTCTTGTGGCCAAATTTGCTGGCAATCTGTCCAGTGGTTTTTGAGTTATGCTAATCCCACAAACGAACATTGCATTTTTATTTATATAGAAGATTGATGCCGCTCCCATAATTCCTTACTGTTGGCTAAGCTGGGGAGGGCTGATGGAAGTTGCAGTTCATCATCCTGAGAGCCACAGCTGGCTACAGCATTAGAGACTGTATGTGAGACAAGCTCTATTTCTAACACAAGGCCCTCTTCACAGGACACAAAGAAACCACTGTGAATGTACACTGTAGAATGAGTGCAGTTTGACACCAATGCAATTGCCATGACTCAAAGGCTATAGTATCATGGGATTTGTAGTTTTGCATAACCATTCAACCTCTCTGCCCAAGAGTGCTACTGCTTTCCCAACCTACAACTCCCACGATCACACAGCGTTGAGCCACGGCAGTTAAAGTTGTATCAAGCTGCATTAATTCTCTAGTGTAGATGCAGCATGCTCCTCCCTACCTGGTCCTCAAGGGATGGCCTTGCCAGTTAGGCACTGCAGGCAGACTTCACATTGTCTTTCACTGGAGGCAGCTCTTTGGTGCCAAACTGCATTAACTCTGAAGTGCAGATGTGCCCCAGGTGATAATGGTTGTAAAAGTAAGCACAAGAGTTTTACCCTGATCGATCTCATACAGCATGCTTAAGGCAGGCTTTTGGGGGAGAAACTTTTTGGAGAAAAACACAACTTTAAGTGGACTTTTTTGGGGGAAATCCATGTTAAGGTGGACTTTCTTTTTGGGGGAAAAACTATGTTAAGATGAACTTCTTTTTGGGGGGAAACCCATGTTAAGGTGGACTTCTGTTTTGGGGCAAAACTCCATGTTAAGGTGGACTTCTGTTTTGGGGCAAAACCCATGTTAAGGTGGACTTCTTTTTGGGGGAAACCTGTTTAGGGGGACTTATTTTTGGGGGGGCAAAACCCACGTTAAGGCGGACTTCTTTTTTGGGGGGAAACCTGTTTAGGTGGACTTCTTTTTGGGGGGGCAAACCCACATTAAGGTAGACTTCTTTTTGGAGTGAAACTCCATATTAAGGTGGACATCTGTTTTGGGGCGAAACCCATATTAGGTTGGACTTACTTTTTGGGGATGAAACCCATGTTAAGGTGGATTTCTTTTTTGGGGGAAACTCCCATGTTAAGGTTGACTTCTTTTTTAAGGAAAATACATGTTAAGGTGGACTTCTTTTTGGGGGGAAACTCCATGTTAAGGTGGACTTCTTTTTGAAGACAAAACTCATACTAAGTTGGACTTCTTTTTTTGGGACGAAACCATGTTAAGGTGGACTTCTTTTTGAAGATGAAACTCATATTAATGTATTGTCGAAGGCTTTCATGGCTGGAATCACTGGGTTGTTGTAGGTTTTTTCGAGCTATATGGCCATGGTCTAGAGCAGGGGTCAGGAACCTTCGGCCCTCCAGGTGTGGTGGACTTCAACTCCCACAATTCCTTGAGGCTCGACATTCGCCGCAAAGGCTTACCTTGGCCTCAAGGAATTGTGGGAGTTGAAGTCCACCACACCTGGAGGGCCGAAGGCTCCCCATGCCTGGTCTAGAGGCATTCTCTCCTGTCGTTTCACTTGCATCTATGGCAAGCATCCTCAGAGGTAGTGAGGTCTGTTGGAACTAGGAAAATGGGTTTATATATCCGTGGAATGACCAGGGTGAGACAAAGGATTCCTGTCTGCTGGACATCTAATTACCTCTCAACAAAAGTTTGCCCCAGGCACAGTCAGGCCATTGTATGCTAATCAAGGTGGTCAGTTGAAACATTCACACCTAGCTCCAGCAGACAAGAGTCCTTTGTTCAACACTGGTCATTCCACAGATATATAAACCCATTTTCCTAGTTCCAACAGACCTCACTACCTCTGAGGATGCTTGCCATAGATGCAGGCGAAACGTCAGGAGAGAATGCCTCTAGACCATGGCCATATAGCCCAAAAAAACCTACAACAACCCAACTCATATTAAGTTGGACTTCTGTTTTGTGGCAAAATGCATGTTAAGGTGGACTTCTGTTTTGTGGCACAACCCAAGTTAAGGTGGAATTATTTGGGGGGGGGGGACACCCCATGTTAAGGTGGACTTCTTTTTGGAGATGAAACCCATATTAAGTTGAACTTTTTGTGGCAAAATCCATGTTAAGGTGGACTTCTGTTTTGTGGCAAAACCCATATTAAGGTGGAATTCTTTGGGGGGGGGACACCCCATGTTAAGGTGGACTTCATTTTGGAGGAAAAACACATGTCAAGGTGGACTTGTTTTGAGGGGAAACTCCATGTTAAGGTGGACTTCTTTTGGGGGAGGGAAATACATGTTAAGGTGGACTTCTGTTTTGGGGGGGAAACCCCATGTTAAGGCGGGCTTCTTTTTTTGGGGGGGGAGGCGGACCCACCGGTGGCGATCTTGTGGGCGCCGATGAGGGCGGCGCCGCGGTCGAGGGCCTGCCTCCGGAAGACGCCGCAGAAGGTGCAGTGGTTGCGGGCGCCGAGGTGCCGGGCGATGCGGTCCATGCTCCACCCGAAGAGCTCGTCGTAGGAGACCACGCGGAGCGGGAGGCCGAGGCGGCGCTGGCTGCGGCGCAGGGCGGCCAGGGAGGCGTCCCGGTAGCCCGCGATGCCCTCGTCCACCGCCAGCAGCACCAGGCGCAGCCCGTAGCCGCGCCGCTCGTTCAGGGCCCGCAGCACGTGGGCCAGCACCGCCGAGTCCTTCCCGCCCGAGGCCCCGATGGCCACCGTCTCGCCCGCCCGGAAGAGCCGCCCCGCCGCGATGGTGGACGCCACCTCCTCCTCGAAGGCCGCCGCGAAGCAGGAGCGGCACAGCGCCTGGCCCGTCTTGGGCCGCCGCACACAAGCCCGCGCCGCCCCCTGGCAGCCCTCGCACGGACCCGCGCCCGGCATCGCGCCTCCGCAGGCAGGCAGGCAGGCAGGGAGGGAAGGAGGGGCCGGAAGGAGCGAGGCGGAGGCAGCAGGGCCGGGACTACAGCCCCCAGCAGGCTGCGCGCCCGTGGCGGCCTTTTCCGGTCTCTCCTCTTTTTGCCTCCTCCCCCTTCGCTGCTTCGGCCCTTCCTTCCTTCCTTCCTTCCTTCCTTCCTTCCTTCCTCTCTCTCTCTCTCTCTCTCTCTCTCTCTCTCTCTCTCTCTTTCTTTCTTTCTCTCTTTCTTTCTCTCTTTCTTTCTTCCTTTCTTCCTTCCTTCCTTTCTTTCTTTCTTCCTTCCTTCCTCCCTCCCTCCCTCCCTCCCTCCCTCCCTCAGGGGACTCAGAGTGGCCCAACAAAAGCATCATAAAAACACCACCACAGTACAATTAAAATTTAAAAATTTTAAACAATTAATTAAGACCCATCCATTAAAATCGAAATCCAAAAACCAGTCCAGGTCAATCCATTGCCATAAGTTGTGTGATCTTCTTCCACTTGCTGCTCACTGAGCAAATGCTTGGTCCCATCACCAGGTCTTGATTTTCCTTCTAAAGGACAAGAGGGAGGTGGCCAATCTGATTTCTCTAGGGAGGGCGTTCCATAGGTGGGGGCCACTGCTGAGAAAGCTCTGTCTCTCATCCCCATCAACCGTGTTTGTGATAGTGGGATGGATATGCAGATGATACCATTTTGATGGCTGAGAGCAAGGAGGAGCTGAGGCGCCTTCTAATCAAGGTGAAAGAAGAAAGTGCAAAAGCTAGGTTGCAATTAAAAATAAAAAAAACCCAAAGATTCTGGCAACCAGACTGATTGACAACTGGCAAATAGAGGGAGAAAACGTGGAGGCCGTGACAGACTTTGTATTTCTAGGTGCAGAGATTACTGCAGACGCAGACTGCAGCCAGGATATTAGGAGACGCTTACTTCTTGGGAGGAGAGCAATGACCAATCTCGATAAAATAGTGAAGAGTAGAGACATCACATTGGCAACGAAGATCCACATAGTTAAAGCAATGTTATTCTCCATAGTAAACTACGGATGTGAGAGCTGGACCTTAGGGAAGGCTGAGCGAAGGAAGGTAGAACTGAACTGTGCTGAACTGTGGTGCTGGAGGAAAGTGCTGAGAGTGCCTTGGATCGCGAGAAGATCCAACCAGTCCATCCTCCAAGAAATAAAGCCCGACTGCTCATTGGAGGGAAGGATACTAGAGACAAAGTTGAAGTACTTTAGCCACATCATGAGGAAACAGCAAAGCCTGGAGAAGACAATTATGCTGGGGAAAGTGGAAGGCAAAAGGAAAAGGGGCCGACCAAGGGCAAGATGGATGGAAGGCATCCTTGAAGTGACTGGCTTGACCTTGAAGGAGCTGGGGGTGGCCACGGCCAACAGGGAGCTCTGGCGTGGGCTGGTCCATGAGGTCACAAAGAGTTGGAAGCGACTGAACGAATAAAGAATAACATTCAAGCTTCATTTGGCAGTCCAAATGGTAGCTATCGTTTTCTCCTTAGCAACAACTTTAAATGAATTAATTGTCCTCTGCTCAGCTGCTTTTGTGTTCCAGCTTTTTTATGCACAAACGGACGCACAGATATTTTTCAGACATTGTTCTTGCCCTGAGATTCCTCCTTCACACACAAAAAAACTGGAAATGTGATGCCTCAGAGGTGGCTGCTCATCTCCCCTATCACTAATCCTGTACTGGTTGACATTTGAAGCCTAGGTCAGGGTGAGCTCCTGGTCTTTATCCCAGCTTCTGCCTACCTAGCAGTTTCGAAAGCAGCAATGTGATATTTTTGTACATGGAAAAAATAAGACATCCTCTGAAAATAAGCCATAATGTGTCTTTTGGTGCAAAAATGAATATGGTCTTATTTTCAGGAAAATCTGGTAGTCAAAAGAAAACTTTGCTGAGAGCAGCCTTAAAGCTGTTTGAAAATGGCCTGTAGGTCCTAGCATTAAAAAAAATTTTTTTTGCTTTTCTTTCACGATTAAATCACTATTGATTTTTTAAAAACTAATTTTACCACAAAAAATGGGGAAAACGTATTGACTCAAGTCTAAGCCAAGGGTGAGAAATGAAGCAGCTTCTGCTAAATTTCAAAATAAAAATAGGTACCAATAACATTCCATTAATTGAGGCTCAGTAGGTTAAATGTTTTTGAGTATTTATATAAAACTGTAATTTAAGTTAAGACTGTCCAACTCTGATTAAACCATTATTCTGACCTTCTTCAATGTAAATGTGCTTATGTATACTTCCAATAACAGAGAGTAAAACAATAAATGTATTAAAAATAATAATAGAGTAAAATAATAAATGTAATAATAATAAAAATAATACATGTAATTATAATAATAAATGGAGTTAAATAAAAATGTAATAATAATAATAATAAGAGTAAAATAATAAATAATCTTGACAAATATAAGCCGAGGGGTGCTTCTTCACCCTAAAAAAGGGATGGAAAACTCGGCTTATACTTGAGTATATGCGGTAATTCATTTTGGTAATTGGATGGAGTGTCATATATATCCTGCCACTAGGGGGCTCCCTCCCATTACATTCACTTATGCGATTGAGTAGTAGGAGGAACTGAACAGAGCAGAAGACAATTCATTATTTTAAATACTACCAGTCTTCGAATCACGCAGCATAGCTAGTGTCTCCGATGTTTGCTGGTATAGCCCTGAGGTTTCTCAACCTGGTCAGAAATTTTGTCCAGCACATATGTCAATCGCTACTGAGTTGAAACATCTGGAGGGCAGAAGGCTAAGGAAGTAGGTTGTATTTGGAATTTTTGTGATTTAAGGGAATTGAAAGGGAGAGGAGTTTAAATATGCTGGAATCTGGCGGATTTCTGCTGGATCCATATTATAGTAATGGACTTATCCAGTCCTGACTTTGCCTTTCTAAGCCCAAATAAATGCATTATGCAGAAGAATTGGGGAGGGGGCTTCTCAAACGCATTTCATGTTATTCCTCCTCTTCCCTGGCATCAGTGCCTAATTTCCTGTCCTCTCTGACATCTGCATTTGCAAACAGAACTGAGGAAGTTAATAAGAGCCCTTATTCAGATCTACTTATTTACGTTACTACTCCCACAATTGACCACTAACCATGTTTGCTAGGGGATTCTGAAAAGTGCAGTCCATTTTTGGAATCTTCCCACTGCAAGGTAGCAGCAGTACAAAACTTTATGGCAATTTTAATAACCTTCCAGTCAAAACTGGTGCCTAAAAAGGGGAGGAACTGATTAGGAACGGTTAATTAATAACAAGTGGAGTGAAGGAGACCTAGCTATTTGTACCACTGTGGATGCCAGGGATGTAGCTTGGGGGGGGGGGGGGGTTGTTAAGGCTTCAATCCCTCCCCCTGAAATATGTCAGGTTAAAAAAAACCCTGGTTTACTTATAAATTTTAACTGGTTAAACAATAACCAAAACCAGTTTTTTTAACCTGACACATTACGTGGGGGGGGGGGGGGGTTGAACCCTTAACTGTCCCCCGTCCCCCCAGCTTTTGCCCTCGAGGATGATATGGCAGCAAGGATTCTTATTATTTATAATTTACTGTATTTCTATACTGCTTTTCTCACCACTGGAGAGACTTAAAGCAGTTTACAACATACTAATGGCAAAATTCAATGCCAGACATGCATGTAAATATTCATAATATCTAAGCAATTAACTATGAGTTAAAATAAACTAATACCATTAAGCATAAGACAGAAGCAACATTAAAACAGGCATCCTCAGAGGTTGTGACCTCACAACCTCTGAGGATGCCTGCCAGATGCAGGCAAAATATCAGGAGAGAATGCTTCTAGAACATGGCCATACAGCCCAAAAAACCTACAACTATTCAGTGATTCCAGCCATGAAAGCCTTCAACAATACACTGTACACTATGTTGGATCTCTTGCTTTGGATTATTTATTTCTAAATGCTTGACTAAAATGTTAAGTTACTTCCAACAGTAGAAATATGGAGAAAGAAAATTTAATTTAATGGAGCAGAATTCTAGCCAGAAAGGGATGTAACTCAGGATTATTATTTATTATTATTATTAACTTTATTTGTACCCCGCTAGCATCTCCCGAAGGACTCGATGCGGCTTACACAGGCCGAAGCCTCAGAACACAATACAGCAAAACATAACACAACAATAAAAACAAAGCAAATCAAAATAGTTAAGCAGAATAACAACACTAGTAACAATACATCAGGACAGTTAAAAACTGGGCCGGCCAGAGCAGTGGGTACAGGGTTAAAAGTGCTGAAATGGCAGGAGGAACATAGGATTAAAATAGTGCGGTGTGCAGCAATCTTAATTATACTAAAGTGCTTCTAGGACTTGGGATGGGGAATTCCTAATCTGAGAAGGCACATCGGAACAGCCAAGGTTTTAGATTCTTTCTGAAAACTGCTAAAGTAGGAGCCTGTCGAAGATCTTTTGGAAGGGCGTTCCAAAGTCGGGGGGCCGCCACCGAAAAGGCCCTGTCCCGTGTCCCCATCAAGCGCGCTTGCGACGTGGGTGGGATCACGAGCAGGGCCTCCCCAGATGACCGGAGTGAGCGTGTGGGTTTGTAGATGGAGATGCGGTCGCGCAGGTAGGGTGGTCCCAAACCGTTCAGGGCTTTGTAGGTGAGCACCTGCACCTTAAATTGGGCTCGGAAAATAAATGGCAGCCAGTGGAGCACCTTAAACAGAGGGGTAGACCTCTCTTGATAATGAGCCCCGGTTAGCATCCTGGCTGCTGCCTGCTGGACCAATTGAAGTTTCCGAGCCGTTTTCAAGGGCAGCCCCACGTAGAGCGCATTGCAGTAATCCATTCTAGAGGTGACCAAGGCATGGACCACCCCGGCCAGATCCCCCTTCGCGAGGTACGGTCGCAGCTGGCGCACAAGTCTCAATTGTGCAAAGGCCCTCCCAGATACCGCCGACACCTGAGCCTCAAGTGTGAGCGATGAATCCAAGAGGACACCCAGACTGCGGACCTGTGACTTCAGGGGGAGTGTAACCCCGTCCAGCACAGGTAGCCACCTTATACCCCGATCCGGTTTGCGATCGACCAGGAGGACCTCTGTCTTGTCAGGATTGATCTTCAGCTTGTTCCTGGCTGGATAGCTGGCTCTACCATGAAGACAAGGTATGAAGACAGGTATGAAGCAGTAGTTGCTGTGGAGGGAACAGTAGATTCTCCTTTGCTGAAGCAGAGAGCTGATTATGACACAAGGCTTTTCCTGCCTCTGCTGGCCTGCTCTCATTACCAACAGGAGAACATTCCAATGGCCATTCAAATTCTCTACATAAGAGAATAGAGATTGTCTTGTTCTGTGCTTTGTATTGTTGATGCTAGTCTTGTAAGTGAGTGAAGTCAGGCCTGCATAGGAAATATACGTGTGTGCACGCACAAAGGACGCAAGAGTCATGTTGGATGACATCCAGCAATTGTTTGACTTTGTTGGAGCATGCAAGGAATCAGTTAATGGGTGTGTGCCAACTGTAAAATAAGATGCATGAAGCTGATTGGTCGGGAAATGTCTGGGAAGATGGTTAAGCCTGGGAGTTTTGGATATTGTTACATTTTTGTTCAGGCTTGAGCTATGCAGGTGCGGAGAGAGACAGTTTGAAGAGAGAAGCAGAGAGAGAGAGAGAGTTTGGTGTATGCTCTGTTTTCATAAGCTGCTGAAGGAGTTTATCCACATGGAGAGAGAAAGACCATTTTAATTATCTCATAAAAGGACATTATGTGAGTTGACACAACTGATCACATTGTACACATGTTGTTCTGAACTACTTGTTCCTTATTGTTCATCTGTGTGACATATTTTCTTTTTCCAGCAAGGCAGTATGTGGGCTGATCAAACTTGAACTACATGTGGTTTATTCTACATTACACCACAGACTTTTCCAGATGTGTTGGACTACAGTTCCCATAATCACAATGACTACACTATCTATGCTGGCTGGATGTGAGGGGAGTTATAGGAAAACACAATGTTAGGACGCCTTAGAAGTCATGCCATAAATGTCAACATGAGACATGCAACTATGTTATGGAATAAAGAGTGATATATAGAGTTTTAGAAGTAGACCATTTGTCCAGACATCTTTCTATGGGAATCATTTATTTATCTATTTATTTACTACATTTATATACTGCTTTTCTCTCCCTAAGGGAACTCAAAGAGGTTTCCAACATTAAGGTAAAGGTTTTCCCCTGACATGAAGTCCAGTCGTGTCCGACTCTGGGGGTTGGTGCTCATCCCCATTTCTAAGCCAAAGAGCCAGCGTTGTCCGTAGTCACCTCCAAAGTCATGTGGCCAGCATGACTGCATGGAGCGCTGTTACCTTCCCGCAGGAGCTGTACCTATTGGTCTACTCACATTTACATGTTTTCACACTGCTAGGTTGGAAGAAGTTGGGGCTAACAGTGGGAGCTCATGCCGCTCTCTGGATTCGAACCTGTGACCTTTCGGTCAGCAAGTTGTGCAGCTCGGGGCTTTAACCCACTGTGCCACTGGGGCAAAATTCAATGCCATACATACATGTGAAAACTGAAAGATAATAGCAAGACAATAGCATATAACTATGTATAAATTGACCTACCCAAAATAAACATAAACATAAAGTAACATTTAGACACAAAGCATACAAAAATTAAACATGATATTGAACTGGCGAGCTGTTTTTAATTGAATGTTTATAACTGTGTTAATTGTAATTATGATTTTTAATGTATTGTGCTGGCATCTAATGGCTGCCTGTTGTAAGCCGTCCTGAGTTCGTCTTCGGAGGTGAGAAGGACAGGATATAAATGCTCAAAATAAATAATAAATAAATTATTGCACTATGAGCTTTGCTGTCCAAAAGCTTGGTCACTTAACCACGTTTTTACTTTCTTCCTGAATGTCAAGAAGGAGGGGGGATGATCTAATTTCACTAGGAAGGCAGTTCTATATATGAGGGGCCACCACTGAGAAGGCCCTGTCTCCCGTCCCCACTTTTGAGCATGTGAGGAAGGTGGAATCGAGAGCAGGTCCTCCCCAGAAGATCTTAATCTCCGAGGTGAATCATAGAAGGAGATACGTTCAGACAGGTAAGTTGGGCTGGAACCGTTTAGGACTTTATAGGCAAAAGCCAGCACTTTGAATTGTGCTCGATAGCAGACTGGCAGCCAGTGGAGCTGGCGTAACAAGGGAGTTGCATGCTCCCTGTATGTTGCCCCTGTTAGAAATCTAACTGCCGCCCATTGGACCACTTGAAGCTTCAAAGGCAACCCCATGTAGAGCGCATTGCAGTAGTCTATCCTTGATGTACCAAGAGTGTGGACCACCTTGGCTAAGTCAAACTTCCCAAGGTATGGGTGCAACTGGTGCACAAGTTTTAATTGTGCGAAAGCACCCCTGGCTACCACCGAGACCTTGAGTTCGAGGCTCAGCGATGAATTCCGGAGAACTCCCAAGCTGGGAATTAGAGGGCTTGGCAGTGTGAGGAAGCAATAAAAACCATTTACACCCGAGCTGTTAAGAGCTAGGAAATTGGATACTTCCCAGAAACAAGCATATGGCCACTATAAAGAAATGTCATGATTATTGCACTAAGGAACACTCAGAGTGTTTGAACAGCCATATGACGTTAGCCAATTGACACTGCTCCATGCCAAAATTTCACAATGTAAACCTTGTGATTGTGGTCAATTGTTTAGTGCAGACAATAATGTAATGTGTAATTTCTTTTGCTATTTGATATCAATAAAGTTATCATCTGCAAAATTGTGAGGCTTTGGTGGGGTGTTGTGCAGTTTCCAGGCTGTATGGCTGTGTACTAGCAGCATTTTCTCCTGATGTAGGTGAAACGTCAGGAGAAAATGCTGCTAGAGCACAGCCATACAGCCCAGAAACCACACAACACCGCAGTGATTCCAGTCATGAAAGCCTTTGACAAGACAATTAGACTTGGATAAACAATTAGGTTGTACATTTCTTGACACATAACAGGGTAAACTGCCAGCTTCAGAAAATTTTACCAACCAGAAGGTTGGCCGTTCAAGCCGCAGGTGGGGTGAGCTCCCTCCGTCAGCCCTAGCTCTTCTGTTTACCTAGCAGTCCGAAAACGGAATGTAAGTAGATAACTAGGCGCTGCTTTCGCAGGGAGGTAAAAGGCGCCCCTGAAGACATGCTAGCAAGGTGTCCATGAAAAACAGGCTCCTCAGGTATGGAAAAATGGAACAACAGCACCTCCCCATGGCCGAGTTGAGCACAGCCTCCAGATGCTGGAAATGGAAAAAAAAGAGGGATGCCTTGTCTCTATCTATGTACTGTTTGTCTTTGTTAATTTGTATAACAGCATTGAATGTTTGCCATAAATTTATTTATTTAAAGTATTTATATTCCACCCTTCTCACCCTGCAGGGGACTCAGGATGGATTACAATGCACATATACATGGCAAACATTCAATGCCATTTTTAGCCATACAACATATATAGACAGACATAGAGACATTTAACATTCCAGCTTTTCCGGCTTCATGAGGGTATGCTTGGTTCTGGCCACAGGGGGAGCTGCCGCTTCACCGTCCACTTGTGACACTGAGTCCTTTGATGGAGTACTTCCTCATTCTTCTGCACGCTGCTGGAAAGTTTTATGGCATTGTAAATTAGTTAAATTAGCCTCCCCGCATAAAGCGGTACCTAAATTTCCTACTTGGCAGATGCAACTGTCTTTCGGGCTTCATAGTCTATTAATGGTCGGGAGCTTACTCACTGGCTGCCAATAAGTTGCCGAGCCAAATTCAAGGTGTAGGTTATTACCTATAAAACCCTAAACAGTTCGGACCCTGCCTATCTTCGCAATCGCATCTCCCTCTATGAACTGGTGCGAACTTTAAGATCTTCTGGGGAGGCCCTCCTCTCACTCCCACCACTGTCACAAGCATGACAAGAGAGAGGGACTTCTCGGTGGGGGGCCCCCGCCTCTGGAACGCCCTTCCTAGTGAAATTAGACAGGCCCCATCCCTCCTTTCCTTTTGTAAGAGCTTGAAGACCTGGTGGTTTAAACAAACCTTTGAGAATGACTAGTTCTAGCTCAGCCCCAGATATTGTTGAATATGGCTATATCTTTTTCTGCCACTCATCCAGGTCACTTCCTCCTATTAGGCCTTGGAAATGAACAGCCATAGACTATATCTATTATTGTTGTTTTCTGCTATAGCATTGCACTTAATTTCCCGGGCCCTCTAGAAATTGCACTAGCCTCGGCCCAGCCTTTTTAAATTGCGTTGAAAAGGCAGGATTATTTTAAATATATATGTGCCATTGTGATTTTTTATGCTTATATTGTTTTGCTAATTTTATGCTTATGTTGTTTACTCTGCATGTTTTGATGATGTTACTTGGAAACCGCTCTGAGTCCCATCGGGGAGATAGAGAGGTATAAATAAAGTTTTGTTGTTGTTGTTGTTACTTTGACCCGGGCTGGCTTCGTACTCATGACCTCTTGGTTAGTAGTGATTTAATGCAGCTGGCTACTAACTAGCTGCGCCACAGCCCGGTCCTTCTGTATTTTGTAATCCGCTCTGAGTCCCCTCAAGAAGATAGAACAGAATATAAATAAAGTATATTATAAATAAAGTATATTATTATCCTATCTATTCCCACAGTGGCCAGTTAGATGCCTTTGAGGAGCTGACAAGCAGGACACGAGTGCTATAGTTATGCATGCCGTCAGAGATGCTGTTGGAGTCACCTAGGCATTTGCTTCTAGGTGACTTCAACATACCATTGGAGGCCAGTTTGTCAGATTTCTGGGGTTTGTAGTTTAGGGAGGAGCCTTTAACAGCCTCACTAAATTACAAACCTCTGAATACTGCAGGAGGCAGAAACCAGATTTTAAGTGGATTTTTTCTCTAGTGTGATGAAGGGGAAGGTTGGCTTTAAGCCCATCTTTAAATCTCTTTTTCTGTACACAAACATTCCGTTTTGCATTCTTGAGTTGGGAGTATAGTTACTGCTTTGGGAGATGGTTATCGGGTGTTTGGACAACGTGGCCAGTCCAGCGGAGTTGATGACATAGGAGCATCGCTTCAATGCTAGTGGTCTTTGCTTCTTCCAGGATGGTGACATTTGTCCTCCTGTCCTCCCAAGAGATGTGCAGCATTTTCTGGAGGCAACAAAGATGGAATCATTACAGGAGTGAGTGTGACGTCTGTAGACGGTCTACGTTTTGCAGGAATATAACAGGTTTTGGAGGACAACAGCTTTATAAACAAGCACTTTGGTCTCCCTATGGATTTCCCGATCCTCAAACACTCTCTTCTTCGTTCGGAAAAATGCTGCACTCGCGGAGCCCAGGCGGTGTTGTATTTCAGTATGAAACTTGACTTTTCTAATGTTACACCATTAAGCTGTATCTTGTCTGGCGGGGATGAGAGACAGGGCCTTCTCTGTAGTGGCCCCTCAGCTGTGAAGAGTGAAAACTTGTGAAAACCTCAGCTGTGAAGAGTGAAAACTTGGCTCTTTGAGCAAGCGTTTGGAACTTCAGCATGACCAGATAAACTCAAATTGGAATATGAACTAGGAACGGCTAAGACGATGGAACGGTTGAGGAATTGAACAAGAAGACATAGTTTTTATAATTTTTATTGTTGGTTGCTTTTATGGTTTTAAAATGTATTATGGTGTGATTTTTTTTGTTTTTAACCGATGTATGTATTTATATATGGCATCTAATTGTGCCGATTTGTACGCTGCCCTGAGATGCTGTTATGGGCGGGATAAAAGTGATGTAAATAGATAGATAGATAGATAGATAGATAGATAGATAGATATTTCTGGCATTGCAGAGAGATTGGTTGGTGACTGCTGGAAGAGTTTGAATGGGAGACAGATACAAATGGGTATGACTAGAGCCTACAGTGAGTATAGCAACTAGCATTCAAGTAAATGTGGCATTTCATTGTTTTCTTCATTGATTCATTAATTCATACATGTATAAATGCACTTACTGTCATCCATTCACATATCAACTCACACTTATACAATTATACATTATGGAGTTTGGAAGCCCAAAGGTAAGAATATTTACTCAAAAGTTAGACTTGAGTGACCTCAAAGAGATCAATTTCCTGCTAAATGTGCATGGGATTACAGCTTGAAAGAACAAGTTAAGCCAATAAACTTTGTCTTTGTGATCTTTATAAACCTTTTCCTGCGTTCCCACACCCTGCTCTAGCAACGCATGAAGAACAGGAATTGTACATAAAAGATTTATTTGTCATGGCTTTTTTTTTCAGTGGACGGGAAGTCAAGATGGACATGAGCCAATTATCTCTACCTCTGTGGCAACTCACTCTCACCTGCATCATATCAGGAATGCAAGAGAGGATGTGAAGTCAACTCTTCAGCTCCCTTGATGGTCAGACATGCTCCAGACAAGACTTCAATAAGTGATCCAGGGGATTTGATGGCATCAGGCTCTAAGATGCACCACAACCACAAACGGGTTCCTCACATATTGATGTGGATGATAAACATTTATGCAACAGGTAGGCATCAACAACTTTCAGGGTGTTCCCCTGATTTGAGGTTTTAGCTTTCTTTTCAAGGCTCTTCGGGAATGTGTACCAACTAGAATCATAAATACACAGAGTTTTCACTGTATCTTTATCACATCACTCTGTACACACAGAATGATATAGTAAAGATAAAGCTTTGACGGCTGGTCCTGGTTTAGGAAGGTCACGAAAAACATCTGGAACGAACTAGAGACCATACTATGGGAGAAGAATCAATGACCTTTTAAACCAGGGATCCTCAAACATTTTTAGCAGACGGCTGGTTCACGGTCCCTTCAGCTGTTGGGGGCCGGACTATAGTTTGGAAAAAAATGAACAAATTCCTATGCACACTCCAAACACATGAAAGGACAATAGAATATTTAAAATGGTGAGAGAGTCAAGTTAATTAGGTTTGGCTTGCTGTGAGCTTTTTGGACTGTATGGCCATGTTCCAGAAGCATTCTCTCCTGACGTTTCACCCACATCTATGGCATGCATCCTCAGAGGTTGTGAGGTGTGCTGGAAACTAGGCAAGTATTTATTTATTTTGTTTATTTTCTATATTTAAATCCCGCCTTTCTTGACCTTGAAGGAGACTCAAAGGCGGCTGTCATGAACCCTTACCTTTAGCAGTTAGGATGTGGGCCTAGCGAAGCCCCGGCGGCCATTTTAGATTAGGGAAACAGGGAGACGTCATCTTAGGTTAGGTTTTCTTAGAGGGGGCATGTAATTGTTAAGGAAGCAAAGAGTGGATGGCCAGGATTAGTTAGGAATAGGGGGCGAAGCCTAACATTCAGATAAGGAAAAAAGTGTACTTTTTGAATTCAAGGTTTGAGTTTGGCAGTTGGGAATTGGCAGTTAGGTAGTCAGTTGGCTTAACAGTTTGGTTGGTGTTAGATAGGAGAGCTGGGTTAATCTTTTGTGGTATTCAAGAGCTATAGAAATGGATAGCAAAAATACAGATAGTGGAAATACAGAAATACAGATCTCCTGTTTTGTTAACATCAAGATTTGAACCCAGAATCCATCTAAGAATTGTACATCCAATGTAACCAGAAGCTTATGTACCAGTAACTTATGGAAACCACTACGCATTTGTACCAGAAGTTTAAGCCTGTTAAATAAACATTTTATTATAGTTAACACTTTACAACAGCCTGTGTGTGAATGTCATTGGTAATTTAAACCCTCTGAAGGAAAAAAAAAAACACTATTGTAACACAAAAGGGTGTTACTAGTATCCTCTCCACATACAACTCAGCCTGGATATTAAACAATAAGGTGGCAGCATACCCAATTGAAGAGGCCTTTTAAAAACCTCTCAGTTCAGACGTAATTCAAATATATATATATATATACACAGTTATATCCCTGTTTTATCAACCTCCCTCCTAAGGAGGCTGTCGAGGTCCTGAACCGGTGCTTGGCCGCTGTGACGGTCTGGATGGGGGCGAACAAATTGAAATTGAATCCAGACAAGACAGAGGTACTCCTGGTCAGTCGTAAGGCCGAACAGGGTATAGGGTTACAGCCTGTGTTGGATGGGGTCGCACTCCCCCTGAAGACGCAGGTTCGCAGTTTGGGTGTGATCCTGGATTCATCGTTGAGCCTGGAACCCCAGGTTTCGGCGGTGACCAGGGGAGCATTCGCACAGTTAAAACTCGTGCGCCAACTGTGCCCGTACCTTGGGAAGTCTGACTTGGCCACGGTAGTCCACGCTCTGGTTACATCCCGTTTAGACTACTGCAACGCTCTCTACGTGGGGTTGCCTTTGAAGACGGCCCGGAAGCTCCAACTAGTCCAACGCTCGGCAGCCATGATACTAACAGGAGCGGAGTGCAGGGAGCATACAACTCCTCTGCTGCACCAGCTCCACTGGCTGCCGATCCGCTACCGGGCCCAATTCAAAGTGCTGGCGTTGGCCTTTAAAGCCCTAAACGGTTCTGGCCCAACTTACCCATCTGAACGTGTCTCGGCCTATCAGCCCACCAGGACCCTAAGATCTTCTGGGGGGGCCCTGCTCTCTATCCCGCCTGCTGCACAGGTGCGGCTGGCGGGGACGAGAGACAGGGCCTTTTCTGTGGTGGCCCCGCAGCTATGGAACGCCCTTCCCATGGAGGTAAGATCAGCCCCCTCATTGATGGCATTCCGGAAAAGACTAAAAACCTGGATGTTCGAGCAGGCGTTCGGTTAACTCAGTGCAATAAGTGTAATGATTGAAGGACTGGCAATTTGGATGATGAAACTGGATCACGATTTTAGTCAAGAGATGAATTGGATTGTTTATTGATATATGTATTGTGGATTGTGTTTTTATGCTTTTAAACTGTATACTGTTGTTTGTTATAAGTTGTTGTAAACCGCGTTGAGTCGCCGGCTAGGCTGAGAAACGGCGGTATACAAGTATAGCAAATAAATAAATAAATAAATAAATATGACATTCATTATAATTGGTGGCAAAGCGGTGTGATCCTTAGTATGAGGTTCCCTTATAATTGTTGGCAGCTTGTGGGATTCACTATTTCAGAATTACCTGTTCCTTCTCCCTGCAAAAAGTAGTTCCTTGGTGTTAGAGTCCTTATAATGGCTTACAACAGAGGCGTGGATGAGCTACCTCTATCAGCTCCAGCTCCTCATGCGGGGACATGAGAGAAGCCTCCCACAAGGATGGTAAAACATCAAAACATCGAGGCATCCCCTGGGCAATGTCACTGCAGACTGTTAGTTCTCTCACACCAGAAGTGACTTGCAGTTTCTCAAATCGCTCCTGACATGAACTCCCCCCCCCCCAAAAGAGGCAATAATTCAATGCCTTAAAACAATTCAACAATAAATAAATATTAAGTTAAAAAGATTAAAAGCAATTAAAATATAAACATTACCACTTACTGCTATAAAATCACATTATCCACAATCAAGGTTGGGCCATTCCAGTGAGGTTTATATATCTGTGGAATGTCCAGAGTGGGAGAAAGAACTCTTGTCTGTTTGAGACAAGGGTGAATATTGTAATTGGCCACCTTGATTATAGATGTGGGTAAAACATCAGGAGAGAATGCTTCTGGAACATGGCCACACAGCCTGGAAACTTACAGCAACCCAATGATTCCGACCCTGAAAGCCTTTGACAACACATTAAATGTAGTATTATTATTATTATTATTATTATTATTGCCAAGTCATGTTAGCATTCAGTGGCCACATCTTTGTGAATATATGATAGACTCCTGCCTAGACTTGAAAGCCTGGAATAGGTAAGGCAAGACTTTGAACTGTATCCACGAAAGGTACTTTATTTGCTCAAATCTAATGCTCGCCATTATTTTTTTTTGGTAAAAGTGCCTTCCCAAAATTACGCTTTGCCATTTCTATCTAACCTCTTAGTGCTTATTTATTTATTGTGTCAGAAGCAAATTGAGGGTACAGCTGTAATGTATTTAAAAACATAAAGTTAAACTTGGATCATACTAAATGTCCTTTGACATTTAGTCAAAGGACATTGGAGTGCTTCTGGTATTGTTATAAGAAGGTCCTCCCACTGTACTCAGACTGCATTGCAATAGGTGGTCTGTAGTTTGCTCTTCTCCACATTCGCATGTTGTGGATTCCACTTTGTAGCCCCATTTCTTAAAGTTGATGGAGTGAGCACACTCCCGTTTCAAAACTCCCTGCTTGGGTGGTGATGGCACAATTGTCAGCATAGATGAAACTCTCTGTCTCTTCTGGCAGAGACTGGTCATTTGTGTAGATGTTAAACATTGATGGAGCAAGCACACTCCCATTTCCAAGCTCCCTGCTTGGGTGGTGATGGCAAGATCATCAGTATAGATGAAACTCCCTGTCCCTTCTGGCAGAGGCTGGACATTTGTGTAGATGTTAAACATTTATGGAGCAGGCACATCTCCATTTCCAACCTCCCTGCTTGGGTGGTGATGGCAAGATCATCAGTATAGATGAAACTCCCTGTCCCTTCTAGCAGAGGCTGGACATTTGTGTAGATGTTAAACATTGATGGAGCAAGCACACTCCCATTTCCAAGCTCCCTGCTTGGGTGGTGATGGCATGATCATCAACATAGATGAAACTCCCTGTCCCTTCTGGCAGAGGTTGGACATTTGTGTAGATGTTAAACATTGATGGAGCAAGCACACTCCCATTTCCAAGCTCCCTGCTTGGGTGGTGATGGCACGATCATCAACATAGATGAAACTCCCTGTCCCTTCTGGCAGAGGTTGGACATTTGTGTAGATGTTAAACATTGATGGAGCAAGCACACTCCCATTTCCAAGCTCCCTGCTTGGGTGGTGATGGCACGATCATCAGCATGGATGAAACTCTCTGTCCCTTCTGGCAGAGGCTGGACATTTGTGTAGATGTTAAACATTGATGAATGCAAGCACACTCCCATTTCCAACCTCCCTGCTTGGGTGGTGATGGCACGATCATCAGCATAGATGAAACTCCCTGTCCCTTCTGGCAGAGGCTGGTCATTTGTGTAAATGTTAAACATTGATGGAGCAAGCACACTCCCATTTCCAAGCTCCCTGCTTGGGTGGTGATGGCACGATCATCAGCATGGATGAAACTCTCTGTCCCTTCTGGCAGAGGCTGGACATTTGTGTAGATGTTAAACATTGATGGAGCCTGGGTGTGATGGAGCCTGTGTGTGAATTCCCTGTGTGTGATGGAGCCTGTGTGTGAACTCCCATTTCCAAGCTCCCTGCTTGGGCGGTGATGGCACGATCGTCAGCATAGATGAAACTCTCTGTCCCTTCTGGCAGAGGCTGGACATTTGTGTAGATGTTAAACATTTATGGAGCAAGCACATCTCCATTTCCAAGCTCCCTGCTTGGGTGGTGATGGCACAATCGTCAGCATAGATGAAACTCTCTGTCCCTTCTCCTGAATCAAAGCAATTGGGGAAGGTGTTTCAGGAGCAGTTTAAGGGATGTCACCTCTAATTTAATTGCCATGGCTCAATGCTTTGCAGTGCTGGGATTGGTAATGTTTACTCAGCTCCACATAAACTCCCACTCGTTTTATTGCAGCTTATCAGAAAGTACACCATATTGTGTGCACTTATGTCAAGACTGGATTAAGCCAGTTCCACCTGTTTGTTCACTGGCTGATATTGAGCTGGGTTGCTGATAACACTCCATAGGGTGAAAGCCTGCAAATAACTGCCTTGTCCTTGGTAGACGTCTGGGGGAAATAGAGGGGGCGGGGCTCCTTTGTGACGTAGACTTCCGCGCAGCGCCCTCTTTTGGAGCTTGCCTTGATATGCTTCTTTTCCTCTCCGCCCCGCCCTTTTTTTCTACCACGCGCCCTCTTCTTCTTCTTCTTCGGCTTTGGAGCACTTCGCTACCAATCACAGGCGACGCGTCGCCTTGACATTGCGGGCGCTCGGGCTCTGATTGGCCGGCCTGGCGCGCGCCTCTCCCTCCCCCCCTCCCCACGCCGCTCGTTCGGCGTTACGCGATTGGCTGGGCTCCCACTCGGCGACTCGGCGCCCAGCTGAGGGGCGGCAGTCCCCCTCGGAGCTGGCGGAGGGTGAGTTGAGCCCGGCCCAACTGAGTGTAGCTATATCCTTTCTCTTAGAGCAGGCCTGGGCCAACTTGGGCCCTTCAGGTGTTTTGGACTTCAACTCCCACAATTCCTCACGGCCTCAGGCCCCTTCCTTTCCCCCCTCAGCTGCTTAAGCGGCTGAGGGGGGAAAGGAAGGGACCTGAGGCCGTGAGGAATTGTGGGAGTTGAAGTCCAAAACACCTGAAGGGCCCAAGTTGGCCCAGGCCTGGTGTATGAGTTGAGATTGGCAGTTGGACTGACAGAGAGAGTCAATCTCCTGACTAAACTGGCATTTTAGCACTTTTTGGGAGGGTGGGGGTGGCATTAAATCCTAGCTCATTGAATGGGAGGCTCACAGACATAGAGGTCTTTGTTCCTTTTTGGCTCAACTATTCCACACAGCACTCCTGATGCTTGGAAACCAGTGGTTCAGTCCGCCCGCTGTGTTCTCTCTGATGGCTTCTCCAAGCCCCATCTACACTGCCATATCATGCAATTTAATGGCACTCAATTGTAATACATGGCAAAGGTTTACTCATATAATGCAGTTCAACTGCATTCTGAATCGGGCAGTGTAATTTATTTTACTTGATTTTGTACTGTGGTTGGTTCGCAGCTTGGGAGTGATCCTGGACTCATTGCTGAGCCTGGAACCCCAGGACGGTGGCTGGGAGACCTTTTGCACAATTAAACTTGTGCGCCAGCTGTGCCCGTAACCTTGGGAAGTCGGATCTAGCCACGGTGGTCCACGCTCTTGTTACATCCCGGATAGATTACTGCAACGCACTCTACGTGGGGTTGCCTTTGAAGACTGTTCGGAAACTTCAATTAGTCCAGCGGGAGGCAGCCAGATTGCTCACCGGAGCGTCATACAGGGAGCATACCACCCCCCTGTTGTGTCAGCTCCACTGGCTGCCGATCCAGTTCCGAGCACAATTCAAAGTGCTGGGAACCCTATACGGTTCCGGCCCAGCGTATCTGTCCGAACGCATCTCCCTCTACGTCCCACCTCGGAGTTTAAGATCCTCTGGGGAGGCCCTGCTCTCGGCCCTGCCTCTGTCACAAGTGAGGTTGGTGGGGATGAGGAGCAGGGCCTTCTCAGTGGTGGCCCCTCACCTATGGAATTCATTCCCTGGGGAAATTAGATCAGCGACATCCCTCCTTTCCTTTAGAAGGAAATTAAAAACATGGATGTGGGACCAGACATTTGGGCAATCTGGCAGATAAATAAAGGACTGCGACGACGGATAGGAATAGACAATGTGGAACGAAGTATGGACTCTGAGTTGGCGAACGCTGTGCATGAGATTGGCTTATTGACTGTGATATATATTGTTGTTTTAATTTTTATAACTGTTTAACTGCTGTTTTTATACGTTTATTGTATTATTGTGTAGGCATCGAATTGTGCCATTTTGTAAGCCGCCCTGAGTCCCCCCTCGGTGAGAAGGGCAGGGTAGAAGTATACGAAATAAAATAATAAATAAATAAATGATTGGATACAGTGTTTCCTCACTTATTGCTGGGGTTAGGTTCCAGGATCTCCGGCAATAAGTGAAAAACCATGATATAGAGATGCTCTATTTATGTTAATATTTATACATTGCTAGCTGTCCCCTGCCACGCATTGCTGTGTCCCAGTCTGGTGATCTGGAAAAGAAAGGGATGAGAAAGTGTTGGTTTCTAAATATATGCAATGCCTTTATGTTGGTGGGTAAACATTATTTCTTGTTGTTTTTTTGTCAGTGTTGATGTGGAGATTGTCTGGTTTGCCTTCTCTGGAACATGCAACATATAATTGTCCTTCCTTAGGGGTTCCCTTCAAATCTATGATACTATATCTGTGTGTGTGTGAATCACATATATCTATCTATTTCTATGGCTGGATGGTTTTTTGTCAGGAGGGCTTTGATTACGTTTTCTTGTCCTGGTGAAGGGAGTTGGACTGGATGGCCTTTAGTATTTTCTGTTGGTCATGGGGGTCCTGTGTGGGAAGTTTGCCCCAATTCTGTCATTGGTGGGGTTGAGAATGCTCTTTGATTGTAGGTGTAGTATAAATCCCAGTAACTACAACTCCCAAATGTCAAGGTCTATTTCCCCCAAACTCCATCTGTGTTCACATTGGGGCATATTGAGTATTCATACCAAGTTTGGTCCAGATCCATTATTGTTTTAAGTCCACAGTGCTCTCTGGATGTAGGTGAACTACAACTCCCAAACTCAAGGTCAATACCCACCAAACGATTCTAGTGTTTTATGTTGGTCATGGGAGTCCTGTGTGCCACATTTGGTTCAGTTTCATCATTGGCGGAGTTCAGAATGCTCTTTGATTGTAAGTAAACTATAAATCCTAGCAACTACAACTCCCAAATGACAAATCAATTTTTTTGAGTAATGGTCACTCCTTGGGTTAGTAGGTGTTGTGGCCAAATTTGGTGGCAATTCATCCACTGGTTTTTGAGTTCTGTTAATCCCACAAACGAACATTACATTTTAAAATTTTTATATAAGACTAGCCGTCCCCTGCCACGCGTTGCTGTGTGTATATATGTGTGTCTATATATTTGTGTATATGTGTGTTTGCATATCTGTATGTGGTTTTGCGCATGCATTGTAATGTATTTTATTTTTGGCTTTTTAAGTCTCTTCCGCCGTGTTTTTCAGTGTTTTTATGATGGTCACTCGGCCTGATAGGTGTATTGTGTCCAAATTTGGTGTCAATTCGTCCAGTGGTTTTTGAGTTATGTTAATCCCACAAACAAACATTACATTTTTATTTAGCTTACAGCATTCAGGTTTGCAGTGATTCTAGCTGATAGGCTAGGATAAGATAATATGCTTAGATTTTTAAACAAATGTTCACAAGTTGATGTTTCTTAATCCCAGATGTTTGTCTGCACTGGCGGATACAAAAGTTAATGGGGGCAAAGGGCATGCTGGAAATTAATAAGGTTTCTATAGCCCATTGTCTGTCATTGCTGAGACTCATAAGTCACTTATAACCCTTACTAATCAAGCTATATATTGTTTCAGTTTTACGTATGTCACCAGTAGAGCACTAATCTGTATCCAGGTTTGTGTTTTCTAGCCAAATGTTTTTGTGTGCCTCTTGACGCTTTGTGATATGTAAACACATGATAATATGAAAATACCAGAAGTTATTCATGGGAAGGACATTTCCTTGTCTTTTATTCTGCTGTATTTGTATATTGAATACTTCCTTTGTAAATTTCTGTTTTCTTTATCACACTTCGACGCATGATCGGAACAAATGCCTTCCAGTTAGTATCTTACAAATTCTTTGGATTCCCATCTCAAATCAGATACAGTTAGTCTTGTGAAGCATAAAGAAAAGGCCAAGTCTTAAACTATGTTCATAATTCCTGGGATCTTCTTGTCTTTTTTCCTTTGAAGTTCAATGCTGTGTGATTTCTTTGTTTGTTGTCATTATTATTATTATTATTATTATTATTTCTTTCCTGTCTCTCCTCGTGGCTCAAGGTAAGTTACAGAATCTATATAAATAAAAATTTAATGTTCATTTGTGGGATGAACATAACCCAAAAATCACTGGATGAATTGACACAAAATTTGGCCACAAGACACTTTTCAGGCCAACAAGTGACCATCACTCATAAAAACAAAAAAACACACAGTGGAAAGGACTTAAAATCCCAAAAAACAAAAAATTACATTACAGCGCATGCACAAAAACGACCCCCTGACCCCACGCTCTCCATTTCTACTTGAGCCAAGTGTTAATATTACAATTGCCCACCTGGATTACCTTTGAATAGCCTTGCACCTTAAATGCCTGGCTTTTACCAGCCAACGGGAAACCTTTGGTGGGCGAAGTTCCCTAGCCCAGATTGATTCCTTTCTGGAAATCTTCTGTTTTCTGAGGGCCACGGCAATGCATGGCCAGGTACAGCTAGTAATTAAAATAATGACAGTGTAGACAGCCACTTATTTTGGGTGTTGCCTACATGTTGTATGTCTCTTGTGCATATAAAACTTACATGTAGGTAGAGAATATATTATTTTTCAGGCTTCAAGAAAGACGTCTTTGAATTCATCTTTCAATATCTGAGCCCTTTAACATCGTCAAGACAGAATATAGTTGCAAGTGGCAAACAAGGATAATTTGAAAGTGGTTCTTTTGGCTGTTGTCTATTTCATAGAGTTCATTCCGCATACAGTGCTTTTGCAAATTTTGGTGCGTTTTAGAGTTTGCTATGAATAGTCTATAGGCACTGAGAAATTTGCCCACTTAGAAATTGGATGAGTGGGTTTTTGGATCCTTTATTTTGTTTCCCTCCTCCTTTTCCTTTACAGTAGGGAAGTTAATTGAATGATTTTAGATTATGAGTGGGCAGGCAGAGAATAGTCTCTTTCTTTCTGTATTTTTATTGTGCAGGGTTATAATTTTAGGTGCCTTATAAATAAAGTACGACAATGGCTTTGAATGTCAGACTTGATGGACCTTTTGTTTTAGCGAACAGGGTTTTCAGTGCATTTTATTTCATTCGAGAAGGGAGGTGAAAAGTAGCAAAAGGGGGAAAATACTGCAGACCTTCTGGGAAAGTCAACACAAAGAAGAACCTTGGAATAGGGGAAGAAACTGAATTCTCTTTTGTATAGCCTTTCTGTGAAAGTTGACAGTGCTCATGCTCTCTTTTTTCTGGGTTCTGAAACATAAGAGCCCAATTGGATCAGACCACATGGCCATCTAGTCCAGTGTCCTGCTTTCTTCGTTCAGTGACTGATTATATTCTCCTGGAATGCTTGGAATCAGTAGTCCTCTTCTGTTATGGCTTTCTGCAACGCTTATAGAGGCTGCCTTTAGGCATGGTGGCCAATTACTACATATGACCTCTTTTCTCTTTGAATTTGACAAATACTCTTTCAAAGTTGTCTAAGTTCCTGACCATCACCAAAACTGGAAGCAGTGAATTCCCTATGTTAGTTGCATATTGTGTGAAGCACTTTCTTTTGTATATTGCTATATATTGGCCAGTCAATTTAGTTGTGTGGTCCTAGTCTTATGGAAGATGCAAATATAGCCTTTCTCAGTATGGAGCCAGTTCCAAACTCTGATAACTTTGATTACCCTTTTCAGCATATAAAACTGTCTACAAAGGTATGGGGGAGTGTGTACATACTTGTGCATGGGATTCATTGTTAGATGTGATTGGTGCAGACTACAGCACTTTCCCCATAGACAGATACAGATGATCTCGAGGGTTAGAGAGTCTCATAAGTTACATGGTTCATTACATTGTAATCAGATGTGCTCTCTCTTGCATCTGAAGGCAGCACTAAAATTGTATGGAAAGTGCAGAAAAGCAATTTACTCCTAATTATTATGAGAACCTCCATAATAATATGACCTACATGAGCATGGAACAGATGTCTTCAGGAGAGGTTAGGCTTTCATTTTCTGGAGATATTTCAGCAGAGGCTAAATTATTGTATTTAGGGATGTTAGAGTTGCTTCCTGTTTTTCAGTCCCTTCATTGATGATCTCAGTGCAAAGCTGAAGTTGGAAGGTAGCCAAAGGCAAATCAACTACATACAATTTTTCAAATAACAGGAACTTTTCTCTGCATTTTCTTCACCAGCTCATTCCACCATTTAAAAACAGTGAAAGCTGAACTAGAGGATAGTGCTGATGTGATCACACAACTCCTCTTTCTGGCCAGCTGTAAAGGATACCTACAACTAATACCAATATGAATTGTAGAAGAATGTTATGAATGTGCTATTCCTGAAGGAATGCATGGGACAATAAAAGAAAATCTTACCAGCAGCATATGGCCATTTTTCAGAGCCTGCCTTGTTTGTTCAGTGTTTTAAGGATGGCTTTCATCAGCCATACCTACAATTGCAGTGTTCCTGTTCGAAGTAAGCGATGCACGTGTTTCTGTTAGCCTGTTTAACAACTAGTCTGCTTTAGAAGATGGCTGTTTGCTAAACTGTACTGATTGTACAGCATTTTTAAATGCTTGTATTTTATTTTTAATTAAGATTTTATGAGATCAGGCTTAGTTTGCTTTGGAGACTGTTTCTAGTTCTGTGAGGTTAGGATTGAATAATATTTATATTATTCATGATATTCCTGTACCAATTCATGGTTTACTTGAACTCACTGGATAGCTATCTTGCTACAGTAAATATTGTGCATTGTGTTTGTATAGTACAATGGTACATTTAATTGCAGGGGGAGTTGGAGGTAGAATATCAGGACTTGTTATCCTTAATTATTCCTTCCATATGGAGCCCTTTAAGAAGAAAAAATTAAGCACAAGCATTAAATCTTGACAACGTCTGGGGTGTCCAAGCAACAGAATGCTAAGTGCCATTCCACAGGGAACCCTAGAGAGCTTAATCCCAGTGACTGCATAACCTGTAACAAGATCGCTGTTCTTCTGTGAGAAAATAAACAAAGCAGTGAAAAAGACTTTCTCTTTTTATAGAAGCTTGAGAAATGCTTAGATCATCTTAATTTTGTTATTTTCAGGGAGATATGGTACATATCACAGAGGAAATGGGGTTATGAATAGTTTGCCCCTTTGCCACTGTGAAAAGTATAGGGCTTAATCTTAGGGTAAAAATCTGTAAGGAGTGACAAATTGCATGCATTGATACAGAGAGTTGTTATCTCAATTTCTGGCAGGGAAAACAGACTGCTGGTAGTGATTGCCTCCTACCCGTGTTCTGAATATATTGCATATTGCCGTCCCACTTTCACCCCTCCCTGTTTCCTCATCTCATTTTGCTCTAGACATTTTCCACTTCCTGTTTAAATTGGCTGCATACTGTAGGCTTGGAGGCTTTCATTACTGTATGAAAATGCCAAGTTATACTGTACTTAGAGTTTTCTGTCTTGATTTCTTTGTGTGCACAGCTTCTACATAATGATCTCCCTTTACCTTCTCTAATATATTGCAGAAACTCTATGGAAGTTGGGGGTAAACATACACTGAGCTCCAAAGAATAAGGACTTCCAGATTTTGCTGAGCAGAATTATTCAATCTGCACATTTAAGGTAGGTATATGAAATTCTTGTTTACTTATCTGGATATTTTTTCTAATTGCCTTTCATATAGCTGAACCCAGCAAATATATCCAGGTGTAGAATCCCTTCTCTTTGGGGACATGATTTCTGTGTGGCGAGGGATTTCTTTCTTTTTTCTTTTTTGCTGCTTTATGTCTGTGGTTCTACTATGAAGTACTCCTTTTCTCTGTGTAAGCTAGTAAAAGTAAAGTCTTCCCCATGACATAAAGTCTAGTCGTGTCTGACTCTGGGGGTTGGTTCTCATCTCCATTTCTAAGCCGAAGAGCCGGTGTTGTCCGTAGATACCTCCAATGTCATGTGGCTAGTATGACTGCACGGAGTGCTGTTACCTTCCCATCAGAGTGGTACCTGTTGATCTACTCACATTTGCATGTTTTTGAATGGCTAGGTTGGCAGAAACTAGGGCTAACAGTAAGAGCTCACCCCGCTTCCCAGATTCAAACCGCCGACTTTTCAGCAAGTTCAGCAGCTCAGAAGTTTAACCCACTGTGCCATTGGGGACTTAAGCTACAAAACCAATTAATATATATATGCCCAGAATTGGGAAATTGCCCTGATGAAATGGTAGATTTTCATATGGATTGTATGTCCACTTTTCCATCAATTGTTCTGAAACAATCTTTAAAAGTCCAATTACATATGTCAGTAAACATCTTCTAATGGCACAGAATACGTATGTCCTTAGTTGTGGGGATGGACTTCAATGCCAGGAACTGAAACTGTGATACATTCAGTTGTGAGGAGCAGCAGAGCTGACCAGAATGCTGTGGTGCCTCTACAACAAGCATGGGCAAACTTTGGTCTTCCAGGTATTTTGGACTTCAACACCCACAATTCTTAACAGCCGATAGGAAGTCCAAAACACCTCGAGGGCCAAAGTTTGCCCATGCCTGCTGTACAAGCTTTGTAATTGTTGCTGTGTGACAAATTACAGACCAGCTTAATTTGTGTGTGTGTGTGTGAAGCATCCTACTTTTCTGGTTATATGTAACATACTAAGTACTAGGAAATGATACAGTCTTGTATACAACAATTTAGAGGCATTCAACCAGGCACAATTGGTTTGCCTACCTCTGGCCTACTGCCAAGCGTGCTGGTCTCTTTACAATAAGGCTATAATTGTCTAGAAACACAGTTTTTATATTAATGTGTGGCCGATTCTTACATCTGCATTTCAAGGGCCAGTAGTCTGAGTAGAATGGCATGGATGAGCTGGAGCAGAGAAAATTGAAGGTTAACCTGGATACTTTTGTTTCTGCATCTTTTGTATTGGTGTTTTATATCTGGAGTTCTTCTGCCCCATTTTAAAACATTCTGTTTTCAATAATATGTATGAGAGGCCTATATACATTTCTAGCATTAGGAGATAGGTTTCCTCTTTCCCCCTCATTGTTGGAATCTTCAGCATATGTCTTAAAAGGCAGCTATAGTGTTTTTGCACTATGGAGCCTGTGACTGCATAATGCAAGGGAAGTGGTTTAGCAGCTTAACAACTCCTGTTTCTATGAATATCTGTAATATCAACATGGCCTTTCCAACATTTTAAGTAATTGACCAGTTTCAGACAATATTGTATTTTCTGAGGAGAGATTGTGACTTTGTGGTGGATTTTATTTATTTATTGGCCTCATGAATCTGGTTTAGATAATTTAACCTTTTAAACAACACAATCATAATTGATCAAATTCTAGGTTATCTAGACAAGGGCTTCTTAAACTTTTCCCCACTCCCAACTCCTTTCTACCTGTGACCTCAGGTGAATAAAACAGTTGTAAATGTATTACTTACTGATAATAAATCATAATGTTCAAGGCTTGCTAAACAACAACAACAACGATTCTTTATTGATTAGTCCATTTTGACCACATCAAAACATGCAAAACATACAAAACACACTTGCCCATACATACAGTAAAACTGTATATGAATACAAGGCATCCCGGCCTACTGGCCTGTCGACCCACTCCTAAATGATTGTGCAACTACAAGATAAAAAGATAAAAAATTGATTAATTCCTTAAATTCCTTGCTAAACAGGCTAATTTGCCTTTTTATGAAGTGCATCTTGAGCAATGTCTACAGAATGCAGATTTGTGTAATAGATGGTATTCAGAAACCTTTTACTGTTGCCAAATGTTTTGTGACCCCAACATTGAGCTAATTTGGAGTCGGGACCCATGGTTTTAGAAGTAGTGATCTAGATCAACGTGTACTGTGACACTAAGCTTTCCATGTAATGAATCATAATTTCATTGTAAGAAGGAAGCTTCATAAGACCATAAGGTCTGGGAAGCATGCCCTATGAGGAGTGGCTTAAACAACTGGGTCTGTTTAGCCTGAAGAAGAGAAGGTTGAGAGGAGACATGCTAGCCATGTTTAAATATCTGAAATGATGTTACGAGGAGGGAACAAGCTTGTTTCCTTCTGCTCTGGAGACTAGGTCTTGAAGCAATGGGTTCAAATTACAGGAAAGAAGATTCTTCCTGAACATTAGTAAGAACTTCCTGACCACAAGAGCTGTTCCAACAGTTGAATTCTCTGCCTTGGAGTGTGGTGGAGGCTCCTTCCTTGGAGGCTTTTAAACAGACGCTGGATGGCCATCTGTTGGGGGTGGTTTGATTCTGCTTTTCCTGCATGGCAGGGAATTGGACTGGATGGCCTAGGGGGTCTCGTCCAACTCTATTCTTTAATAAGCACCATGTACATCAAAGTGCTGTTGGCTGTACATGGTGATTTTTGCAGCTAAAGGAAAGCCACCTCTCCTCCAAAAACATAAAATAAATAAATAAATAAAAACAGTATAAGGAAAACACCTGGAGTATACAGTGAAATTGTGGGGTGCCAGAGGTTTTTTTTGTATTCTTAATATTGCAGAATTGGTAGCAAGAGAAAAGAATCCAAGGAAGGTTTTAACTGGCTGTGAAGACCAGGGCTTAGAAAAAGGGTTTAAACTTTAAACTGGCTGTGCCACCCCAAAAGCTAAATGACAGTAATGATAGAGACAGAATAAGACTTGAATACTATATTTTGTTTGGTGTGGAAATTGAGCTAATTTCTCCAGGCTGCAGACATGCAGGATCTGTTTATTTTTTAAACAAGAGCTCAAGGGTCATGTGCTAAATGAGGTTTGGGGAAAAAGAACTAGTTGGCTCATAAATTCCACGTGCCTTAGGAGGCTGCTTTATGCTGACTATTGATCCATCTTGCCAAGAAAAGGACTCATGTGTTACTTCAGATTGGCTGGACTTCAAACCCCGACAGTTTTAACCAGCATAGCCAGAGGGGAGAAATGCAGGGAGGTGCATTCCGGCCCTTAGAAGGCCATATAATTCCCATGGTGATCTAGCCTCATAGTTCAATGCCAACTGGGTGCCTTTACAGATTTTCAGATCAAAAGCTCTCTTCACTTTGCCTTGAAGTATTGGGACCTTATGTACCTATATAGCATGAACTCAATGACTGAGCTACAGCTCTTTTGTCATAATATATGTTTATGACCTCCATACTCAAACACATCACTACAGCTCAGGAATTCTGGTCAAGTTAGAGCTAAAGCTTATTCTTAAACACCTGGGTTCTTGCTAAGTAAGGTAAAGGTAAAGGTTTCCCTTTGACTTTAAGTCTAGTCGTGTCTGGCTCTGGAGGGTAGTGCTCATTTCCATTTCTAGGCCAAAGAGCTGGGGTTGCACTCCAGCATGACTGCATGGAGTGCCATTACCTTCTCACCGAAGCGGTACCTGTTGAACTGCTCATATTTGATTGTTTTTGAACTGCTACGTTGGCAGAAGCTGGAGCTAACAGCGAGAGCTTACCTTGCTTCCCAGATTCAAACTGCCAACCTTTTAGTCAGTAAGTTCAGCAATTCAGCGGTTTAACCTGCTGCGCTATTGGGGGCTCCAGGTGCTTGCTAAAGGACTGCGAACCACTCGCAGATTTGCCAGTAGATTATTTCTGCTTTGGGAGACCTGACATAGCATATAGATAAGGCATGGGCAAACTTTCTAACTTGGGGGCCGCATGGTGGGCCGGAGCGGAGTGGACAGGCCAGGAAGGAGGCGGTTCTCCTGAAGCCCTCTCTCTGCCTTTTCCTCCCCTTCCTCTTCTCTTTTGAAGGGAGAAAGAGAAAGAAAGACAGGAAATGTTTGGATCTCAAAAGGGTTGACCTTGGTCAGGATGAGATGGTGGACGGGAGAGAAAAATTGTATCAGTTAGACCCCATATTGCCTACTCCTGATGTAGAATACTAGAGCTGGAAGAGACCCCAAGGGCCATCCATTTCAGCCCCCTGCCATGCAGGAAGGCACAATCAAAGCACTCCCGATAGACAGCCTCTGCGGAAAACCCTCCAGAGAAGAAGACTCCACCACACTCCCAGGCAGCCTATGCCACTCTCCAGGAAGTTCTTCCTAATCTTTTCAGTCACATCTTTTCCCCTGCCATTTGAAACCATTGCTCCCTTGTGCCCTAGTTTCTAGAGCAGCAGAAAATCAGTTTTCCCCCTCATCCTCCTCAATGGGACACCTGTTTAAATCTTGAAACATGATTCACATGTTGCCTCTCTTCCTTCTCTTCTCCCAGCTAAACATCCCCCAGGAAGAAGGAAAAAAAGAAGGAAAGAAGGGAGGAAAAGAAGGAAGGAAGGGTGGAAGGGAATGGAGGGAGGGAGGAGAGAAGGAATGAAAGACAAAAAGGAAAGAAGGAAGGAGAAAGAGAAAGAGGAAAGGAGGGAGGAAAGAGGTAAGGACGAAAGGGTGGAAGGGAAGGAAGAAGGGAAGGAGAAAGAGGGAGGTAATAAGAAGGGGAAGAGGAAGGAAAGGATGGACAGAGAGGAGGGCCTGAGAAAAGAGCCCAAGGGACCACATCCAGCCCCTGGGCCTGGATTTGCCCATACCTGACATAGATGCTAACATTAAGTGTGGGGTTTAGATAACAAGCCTCTCTGATCTTGCTTCAGGGAGTCTTTCCTAACAGAAGGAAATACTTTTGTGTTTCAGAACTTTGTAAGATTATCATATTTTACCCATTTCTCTGGAAATTGGCAACCTCCCAAGCAATACAACTTTTCACACTCTGATAAGAAACAGGTAGTGTAATATTGATAGAACACAATCGACAAGACTGTTGTTAGAGATGTACTCTTAGGAGGAGGATATTTTTGAAACTGATTTCTCTAGTAATAATCCTGATAGGCAGGAGTTAAGAATTGGTCAGGATTGACATTGAAAACCACAGCTGAAACAAGTTCTTGCTTGGCAAGGTCCATACATTCCACTGAGTGGGAGGGAGTTTGGATTAAATGTGAAAGGTTGGGCAAGAGCTCTTTACTAGATTTCACTGCTGTATTTTCTTTTTAATATTACTGATTAAAACAGATTAGTGATCTACTCTAAGGCCAAACAGGGTATAGGTTACAGCCTGTGCTAGATGGGGTTACACCCCCCACCTCCAAAGGCGCAGGTTCACAGCTTGGGAGTTCTCCCGGATTCATCGCTGAGTCTGGAACTCCAGGTTTCAGCGGTGGCCAAAGGAGCCTTTGCACAATGAAAACTTGTGCACTAGTTGTGCCCATACCTTGGGAAGTCAGACTTGGCCATGGTAGTTAACACTCTAGTTACATCCCAAATAGATAACTGCAATGTGCTTTACATGGGGTTGCCTTTGAAGACTGTCCGGAACTTCACTTGGTCCAATGCGTGGCAGCCAGATTCCTCACTGGAGCAGGGTACAGGGAGCACACAACTCCCCTGTTACTCCAGCTCTACTGGCTGCCAGTCTGCTACCAAGCACCATTGGCTTTAGCCTATAAAGGCCTAAACGGTTCCAGTCCAGCTTACCTGTTTGAATGTATCTTCCATCTTGGAGGTTAAGATCGTCCAGGGAGGCCCTGCTCTCTGTCCCACCTCCTTCGTAGGTGCAACTGGTGGGGTCGAGAGACAGGGTCTTTTCAGTGGTGGCCCCTCATCCATGAAACTTCCTCCCCAGTGAAATTAGATCAGCACCCTCCCTCCTGGCCTTCAGGGAAAAAAAGCAAAAACATGGCTGTGGGACCAAGCATTTGGGCAGTAGGCAACACAAGGAATGAACAGGGATTATGTGTAATTGATATTTGATATTTGGTATATTTGATATTTGGAATGGCCTTTGAATTATGATTTTTGGTTATGTGATTTTAATGTTAATATTTATATGTTTTTAACTCCATGTTTTAATGTCTAAATGTTGTTATGTTTATTATTTAATTGATATGTGTTATTGTTGTTTTATGTTAGGTTTTCATGTTTGTGAGGCATTAAATTTTGAATATGTTGGAAGCCTCTTTGAGCCCCCCCCCCCCCCCGGGGTGAGAAAATGGAGTATACAAATGAAGTAAAGAAATAGATAATAAATACTCTTCCTTTGCCTAGTTGATATCTCCTCAACCACACTTTACCAGACTTTGATTTAGGATGGTCAAAAGAATAAACATTCCAGTTGTGGCGGAAAGATCTCCTTTCCCCTCAAAGGGAACCTTATCCCAGAAGCTGTAATAGCATTCCAAATCTGCTTACATTAGGAAATTGCATAAATAATTCAAGTCCAAAGAAATGTCCTTTTTCATATAGGTAGTTTTCTCTTTTTGTAGTTTCTTTAGTTGGTTCAGCCAAAAGATACAGATGGCTATAGGCAAAGCTTAAGAAGTGTAGTTTTTTTTTCTTTTTAAGGGGGCATTCTAGCTCACAGGATCTGAGTAGAGATATTCTAGAAATATATTTCCAAGTTTCATCCAAAGTGTACTTCTCTTGTGAAGTTTCACTATGCACTTGCGTGCGTGTCCCTTATTGTCCCTGAGCTGTTATATCTATATGGAGATCACTTAAATATTGTGCCTACCTAGTTACAGGTTCTGAAGAGATGGGGCAAGAGGATTCCAATGTGGAAAAGCAAATTTCACAGCCATAAATTCAGGGCACCTGTAAATGCCTCTTCCACATTAACTGTGAGTTGCAGTTGTTATGGCAGCCCATGCCCTGCCCAGCATAATAGTTATCTTGGAGCAAAGCCAATATGGAAAAATTAAGAAGGAACAAGGAAATGACTCAAGACTTTCAGAGCAAGATGTCCAAGCTGATAAAGGAAGAAGAGGAGAGGCCACTCTATGAAGTTCTTTCACAAATCTTAATTTGTGAAAGGGCTTTGTCCTTTTCCCACCATATCACCCACTGCAAGAGCATGAGTCAAAAGCATCACACTACATTTGAGAGGTAGAACAGAAAAAAATATCCTTCCATGAATTTGAGAGAAGCCCCAGGGCCAGTTTGACTATCTCAGGATTATCAGCTCATGTTCCTGCCTCAGTTGCAAAAGGGGTGTTTATATGGAGGGAGTGTATGGAAATGACTTGCCTCTATAGGCAGTCCCTAGGTTATGAGCAAGATAGGTTCTATAAATTTATCCTTAAGTTGTATTTGTATGTAAATTGGAACAGGTACATTTCTTATGTGTAACTCCAGCCATTTTTTTTTTTAGTTTTGCATAGTACAGGGCAAGATTCACACCTCTATATTTCTTCTGCTGTCTGTGCCCCTGTTCAGGATATTTCACCTCACTTTCTGTCCCTGTCATAATTGGAGTTTGAAAATTTTGGGTTGTTGTGGAAACAAGGACTGGTGATAAAGCTTCAGTGGAGACATCTTTCCCTATGATAACTTTCAGGAGTGATTTTCCCTTCATAGTGGTAGATTTCCTCCCATTTTCTGTTGTCTCACCTGTTCTTAACTAGGTGTCATATGTAAGCTGGATGTTTGCATCTTGGGGACTGCCTGTATTTCAGTCTCAAGATAAAATTAGTGGGCCAGTGTTATATGTGTTTACAAAGCATGCTCTTCTACCACTTGAAGTATGGCAGGTGCTTGTAGAAAGGCGTATTAGTATTATACTGGTTGGAGTGTTAGATCTGTACTGAAATTACTTGGATTCCCACCCAAATTTATTTATTTATTTACCATATTTATATCCTGCCTTTCTCTACCCGAGCAGGGGGAATCAAGGTGGCTTACAATGGTACCTACACAATGCCTCGAAACAACAAAATTCACCTAAAATAAATAGGTTTAAAATTACAATATAGTAAAAATACATTCAAGCTTAAAACACACCATCCAGAGTTCAAGGCCTAAGACCATTCCATGATCAAATTGCACATAATTCTAAATGAGCCATTGATTTGTGTGGGTGACCAGAATCTTTCCCAACAAGGATTTTGTGAAGTTGAGAAAATACTTGCATATATTATCCTGTGCTTTTGGGTAGTGGATACTACGGGGGGGGGGGGGGGGGGGGGGGGGGAACATTTATCTCCTGATGGCTTTTGGCAGTATTTTTGACCTTTTCATGTGGCCCAGTTCCTTTTTATTTTTATTTCCTGATTGTATGTGACTGAGTATGTAGAGTAGGGTGACAAAAACCTTTTCCCCCACCCTGCTTCTAGTTTCACTCATGCCCTTTTCCTTTTCCTCATACTTAAGCTTGTATTGATATATCCTTTGTCATCCTAATCCTTCCTCACCTTTCTTGAGAGAACTTTGTTTTTGTGAAGCAAAACTAAATGTAGACTCACAAAATAGTGAGTCTACATTTAGTTTTGCTTCAATGTGGCTTCTCATGCATCTGGAGAGCTAGGGGTAAGTTGTTAATATGCCTTGTCTGACCATTTGCATGTTTAAGATGAGCAGCTTTGTCTTCTGTTTGGTGCGTGGAATTCCCAGGCTGTGGACTAACTCTTACTGGGATGTATAGATGAGGAATTTGAGCTTTTGTACCTGCACATAAATGAGAAATATACTTTTCTGATAATGTACTGACTGGAACAGTTATCTCTGGCATATCTTCTTTTCTTTTTTTTTTTAACTAGGACCATTTCCAATTCAAGAGAGTTATTAATTTAGTCAGATTTTCATAAACTTACTTTTCTTGGTGGATCTTGTGCTGTGTGTTGTCGAAGGCTTTCATGGCCAGAATCACTGAGTTGCTATGACTTTGCTGGGCTGTCTGGCCATGTTCCAGAAGCATTATTTTCTGATGTTTCACCTGCATCTACGACAGGCATCCTCAGAGGTTGTGAGGTCTGTTGTAAACCAGGCAACTGAGGTTTATTTATCTGTGGAATGTTCAGAGTGGGAGAAAAAAATCTTGTCTGTTTGAGTCAGGTCTGAATGTTGCAATTGGCCACCTTAATTAGCATTGAATAGCCCTTCAGCTTCAAGGTTTGGCTGCCTACTGCCTGGGGGAATCTTTTGTTGGGATGTGTTAGCTGGCCCTAATTGATTCATGTCTGGAATTCCTGTTTTCTGAATGTTGTTCTTTATTTACTGTCCTGATTTTAGAGATGTTTTTTAATACTGGCAGCCAGATTTTGTTCATTTTCATGATTTCTTCTTTTCTGTTGAAATTGTCCACATGCTTGTGGATTTCAATGGCTTTTCTGTGTAGTCTGATATGGTAGTTGTTAGAGTGGTCAAGCATTTCTGTGTCCTCAGATAATATGCTGTGTCCAGGTTGGTTCATCAGGTGCTCTGCTATGGCTGACTTCTTTGGTTGAATTACTCTGCAGTGCCTTTCATGCTCCTTGATTTGTATTTGGGTGCTGGGTTTGTAGACTTGTTTACAGCTGCATGCCATATGGTAGACTCCTGCAGAGGTGAGAGAATGCCTCTTGTAGGCGAAACATCAGGAAAGAATGCTTCTGGAACATGGCCATACAGCCTGGAAAACTCACAGCAACCCACTCTTCTTGTGCTGTTGAACTCGCTTGCTGGAGTCAAGACCTCCGTGGTGACTTTCTGGCAGCTGATGAAGGCTTTTTGCGGTGTCCGGCTTTTGGAAAATGACTATGTGGAGATGACTTTTGATAACCTGCTACATTGTCTGCGTGTGTGGTGTTTTAATCATTATGCTTTTAATTCTAATTGCTGATCTAATTATTTAATATTTGTAAAATTTTGGTGATGTGGACTTTTATATGTATTTGTTTTAAATTTTTAGACCAATTTGAGTGTCCAGGCTGGGAAAAGAGTAGGATATAAACAAATGAATAATACATCAAAACAAAATAGTGTTTGCCTGGCTTGCATGTGTGTGTTGCAGTCAATGTCCTCTCATGTGAAAGAGAAAGAGGGAAGGATGACCTTAAACTGTTGCTTGCTATCATAAGGTTTTATAAGATTCTGTATCAAAATTAGAGTTTTTAAAAAATCTGTGGGATTGAATAATATCTATCTCTTTATCTGAATGGATTCATTTGACTAAGTCGTCTTTTTAAACTCTTTTGTTCCCAGCAGGTTACTGTTTCCTTTCTCCTTTGTTGCTGGCACCTTTAGGCCCAGCTACACTATGGATAGATGATCCTGGCCCTGCTCCGCCATGCTGCAGGTGCGTGGCCGCTACCTGCTGCTCTTCCTGGGAGTACAGCTGGTGGTGATGGCCCTGCTGTACCGCGAGGGCTACCGGAAACGTGTTGCCTATTTCCTAGGCATTTTCTACAAAGGGGGCACATTGACAATGTTGGCCAGCTTACACAATGCCTCGCTCCCAGGGGATGTCTATGCCAACCTCAGCTTGATTGCCCGACCCCCTCTGCCCCCGGATGACCTTCCTTACTGTCCAGAGGCGTCTCCTTTCCTTGGTAAGAGAACCAAAGCACCTAGATTTTCAGACCTGGTTCTGGTGAATGTTGAGTTCTTAGTCAAGACTTTTAATTCTCTTGACTGAGATAGAAACTTAGAAACATAGAAATAAACACAAAGAATCTCTAAAGTATCACAGCTACAATCTATACGGTGAGTGGGCTTATTAACAAAAGACGTTCCTCATAAATGTACAGCAGAGTAACTTATTAGTAGCTGCATGACCCAGCACCAGTAGCTCAAAGTGATAAAAAGAACAAAAACACACATACCGATGTTGTATCTTCAATAGGAGGCTTTTCTTTATATCAAAATAATATAGTTATACTATTTACAATAACAAGTTTCCATAACACAAAGTCCGTTATACTTCCTTCTTTGCTTCCATGCTGGTCTTCTTCCTCATGCAGCCTCCTCTCACAAAGAACTTATACTGGAGCTTCACACAGTAGCTTTTTACACACAAGCCTTTATACACTGGAGCTTTACAACCTGAGGCTTCTCTCACCAAAGGTTCTCACACCAGGCCTTCTCGCCCTCTGAGGCTTTTCTCCCACAGTGAGGGCTACTACCACTGAGATCTATTCTCCTACTGAAGCGTTCTCTCAAACAAAGAGGCTTCTGTCACACTGAGGCACACCTTCTTATATTGAACTACAGCTTTTGCTGAGTCATTGCATCCATTTATTCCTTTCACTGCTCAATTACAAAAATGTAATTAAAAATATCTAGTTAATTTTAAATATTTCTGACACAATCTACTCTTTCAGGGGTGGAGGATCTATTAAAATGACCCACCCTTGAAGTCCTTCTATGGCTGGTATCACCGATGATGATGTTGATGCCCTGATGAGTAAGTGAAATAAAAATATAACGAGGGTTATTGACACAATCGCTCCAAATGCCCTCTCCAGCCCCTTACTAACCAGGCTCCCTGGTATACAGAGACTCTCAGGGAACTGAAATGGGAAGGACAAGAACTAGAGAGCAGATGGCAGAAAGCCAGAATTCTGTGTGACATGATAAAGAGGACATCTTTTTTCCTATAATGTGGCAATATGTGCAGCAAATGAAGCTTTCTTTTCTGCACGTATTGCGTCCAGCTGAGCTGTTTAGGATAGTGAGAAGTCTATCCTAGGTACCCTCCCCTTTGAACCTGCTGGTAGTACCTTCAGTAGCTCATTGTGATGCCTTTAATGACTCTTTGAGTGGGATTACACTGGATCTGTTTCAGTTGGTGAGTACTGCTGATGCAGACAAGCTGCTGGGACAAGTAAGGAGCACAATCTGTTTTCTTGACCTCTGCCCCTCTTGCTTGTCATCCAGAGAGGAGATGCAATTCAATCTCAAATACAACACATTATCAGTGCATCTCTCGGGGAAGGGAACTTTCTCTCCTGTTTAAAAAAAGCAGTAGTTAGACTGCTACTGAAAGGGCCCCCTCCCTGGGTCCTGTGGAACTTAATAACTACAGACCAGTGTCCAATCTTAATTTCTTTTTAGACAAGGTGACTGAGAAGGCAGTTGCTCGCCAACTCCAGGCAGTTTTGGATGACACACACTTCCTTGACCCATTTCAAACTGGCTTCACAGCAGGATATGGAGTTGAGACTGCTATGGTTGATTTAGTGGACGATCTCTGTCTTAACACTGATAGGAGGAGTGAGTCCCTATTGGTTTTTGTGTGTGTATGTGTCAGGAGTGGCTTGAGAAACTGCAAGTCGTTTCCGGTGTGAGAGAATTGGCTGTCTGCAAGGACGTTGCCCAGGGGATGCCCGGGTGTTTTTGATGTTTTACCATCCTTGTGGGAGGCTTCTCTCATGTCCCCACATGGGGAGCTGGAGATGACAGAAGGAGCTCATTCATACTCTCCCCAGATTCGAACCTGCAACCTGGCGGTCTTCAGTCCTGCTGGCACAAGGGGGCTCCGTCCTTATTGGTGCTTCTAGATATCTCAGCGGCTTTGATACCATTAACGATGGTATTCTTCTGGAACGCTTATACATGTCTGGCTGGTCCAATAAAAAAGAACAGCAATTTTTTGTCATTGCAACTTGAGTGCACTATAACACTAACTAGTGAATAGAAAGCTATAGTTTCAGGAACCGACAAAAATGGAACTTGTAATTTATGGGTCCATCTTTAAACAGACTCTTAATCAGTTGTATACGTTTACACATTCATGAACAGAAAGAATTGACTCTCCTTTCACTTATTTTTCCCCTCCTAGAAATGATAATTGAAGACGTTAAATACGTCATTGAAGCTGTATTTTGAAATTGTCATATGACTGGTCAAATAAATAAATAATGATTACATAATTGAAGGTTGACAATATGACCAGGAATAAAGTGAGTGGTGAAAATAAAGACATTGGAATAAAAGACAAGTTAGTCTTGTAACTCTGTTTGATCTATAAGGAAAATATATTGAGTTGTTTTCTATTGGAAGTTTGGTTTGCTGTGAGGGAGGCGTCCAATCTGTTGACACATGGTGTGTTTACTGACACGTCTCTATCCATCTGCAGGAGGCCCCATTCGGGTGTCCTTTCCTCCAGGCCTGACACTGGAAGACATTGTGCGGAAGAATCCTTATGTGAGCAAAGGGGGTCGCTACCGGCCCCCAGACTGTGATTCCACCCATAAAACAGCTGTGATCATTCCCCATCGCAATCGGGAGCAGCACTTGAAGTATCTGCTCTACTACTTGCACCCGTTTTTACAAAGGCAGCAGCTTAGCTATGGCATCTACATCATCCATCAGGTATAGTAGTAGTTGAGAGCCTGGGCAGGAAACATAGGATTGTGCTGGAAATGGAGGAAATGCGGACCTAAATCCTACTATTTGTTCTTACTAGACCAGATCCATTGAATCAATTGGACTGGCCAATGTGTTGGCTCATCACAAAAGCAATAGATTCAATGGGTCACTTCTTACCTGCAATTAAATGGCAGAATTATTTTTCAGGGAAGAGGCAAATGTTGAAATTAAAACTGGGAGTGCAGGGTCTTTCGTAGAATCATAGAGTTGGCAGAGACCTCAATGGCCATCCAGTCCAACTCCCTGCCAAGAAGGATGAAAATCTTATTCAAAGCACCCCTGACAGATGGCCATCCAGCCTCTGCTTAAAAGCCTCCAAAGAAGGAGCCTTCACCGTACTCCAGGGCAGAGAGTTCCACTGCTGAACAGCTCTCACAGTCAGGAAGTTCTTCCTAATGTTCAGGTGGAATCTCCTTTCCTGTAGTTTGAAGCCATTGTTCTGAGTCCTTGTCTTCAGGGCAGCAGAAAACAAGCTTGCTCCCTCCTTCCTATGATTTCTTCACATATTTATGCATGTCCCTCATCATGTTTCCTCTCAACCTTCTCTTCTGCAGGCTAAACATGCCCAGCTCTTTAAGCCGATCCTCATAGGGCTTGTTCTCCAGACCCCAGATCATTTTAGTCGCCCTCCTCTGGACACATTTCAGCTTGTCAACATCTCCCTTCAATTGCAGTGCCCAAAATTGGACACAGTGTGATTCCAGGTGTGGTCTTACAAAGGCAGAATAGAGGTGTAGCATGACTTCCCTGGATCTAGGCAATAGACTCCTGTTTATGCAGGCCAAAATCCCATTCACTTTTTTTAGCTGCCACATGACATTGTTGGCTCGTTTAACTTGTTGTTCACAAGGACTCCAAGATCTTTTTCACACGTACTATCAAGCCAGACTTCCCCCATTCTGTATTTTTGCATTTCATTTTTTTCTACCTAAGTGGAGTATCTTACATTTCCAGCAACATCAGTGGGAAAGAGAGCCACAGTTCCTCTCTGCCAGTTGCAGGAACCTGGCAGTGGCCCCATACCCTCTCTCTGTTTCTCCATTGGAATATTTTCCCCTGCAATTAGGAGAATGGAGTGCAACCCTAGCAGTCTCATCTTTGTCTCTCTCCTTTGGAATTCTCACAGTAGGCAGATAGCCAACCAAAGATGGTTTCAGTGCTAGGCAGTAGTGGGGGGCAATAAGCAGCAAGTCGTGCTGAAGAGCTGAACCCAAGCCAGATGCCCTGAGAACAGTAGAACAGAAGGGAGTGTTGGGAGTAAGCCAGTATCCTTGAGATCCTTAAAGTGGGAGGTCAGCCAGGGAACCTTAGAGTTGGACAACTGAGGTCCTATTAAAAGTTCGTAAAGCTGGCATGCATATCATGAGCAGTAATGTCTAATTGTGAAAGAATTGTGTCATGGAAGAAGTCTTTTAGTGTGGGTTGTGAATATGTGCATTTACTTCTATCACTCATCTTTCTCAGGCCGAGAACTACATTTTTAATAGAGCCAAACTCTTGAATGTGGGCTTTAAGGAGGCTATGAAGGATGAGGACTGGGACTGTATTTTCTTCCATGATGTGGACCTTATCCCTGAAGATGATCGCAACATGTATACCTGTGACCGGTTTCCTAAACATGTGGCTGTTGCTATGGACAAGTTTGGCTACAAGTGAGTTAACCAGGCATGATATTCCTTCCCCCCAGAGTGCCCCTCTCTTATTTCTGTCCACCTTAACTCTTTCCTTTTCAAAATAGATATCCTTTATGTTTTCGTTCTTTTCAAAAATAAAACTGTGCTAAAAAGAGTTCCTTTTCACACTATTCCTACTGCTAACCTGGCAGTGGGAATAGTGTGTGTGTTGCAATAGCTTTATTGTTAGACATAAGCTCAGGGAGATCTGGGCTTGAATCCGTACTTTGGGCTTCAGTTGCTTATGAACATTGCTGCAAGAAAGACTGTAGCTCCAAAATGGCCTCCTCTGAAATAGAATATAGTGCTGCTCATGAAAGACCTAAAATCATTTCTATGTCGGAGAGGAGAGGGTACAGTGGAGTTTTAATTTGACTGGACTCACTGTTATTCATAGGAGCCCCTGGTGGCGCAGTGGGTTAAACTGCTGAACTGCTGAACTTGCTGACCAAAAGGTCGCAGGTTCAAATCCGGAGAGCTGCATGAGCTCCCACTGTTAAGAGTAACATGAAATCCCTGGTGGGTTAGCAGGTTAAACCACTAAGCTGCTGAACTTGCTGACCGAAAGGTTGGCGGTTCAAATCCGGGGAGTGGGGTGAGCGCCTGCTGTTAGCCCCAGCTTCTGCCAACCTAGCAGTTCAAAAACATGCAAATGTGAGATCAATAGGTACCACTCCAGCGGGAAAGTAACGGCGCTCCATGAAATCATGCTGGCCCCATGACCTTGGAGAAGTCTATGAACAATGCCAGCTCTTCGGCTTAGAAATGGAGATGAGCACCAACACTTAATGTCAGGGGAAAATCTTTACCTTTACTGCTGTTTTACCTCTTCTCTCTCAGAATTGGCTGTTTTATTTGGTTCATGTAAGAGTTACATAAGATTTCACATTTGAATCTATTTTCCTCCCCCCCCCCCCCCCCCAAAATCTCATGTTCCTCTTTGTATCATCCTTAGATTGCAACTCTGTTCTATTGCAGGGGATTCTAAATGCTAGAAGAGATTCTGTAGGATTTTCTCTTGAGATTCTCAGTACACAGTATTAGTTGGTAACCTACTGCTTTATAAATGGTCCGTTTCAATTAATATTCTGTTAGGCTTCCCTACAAGTCCTACTTTGGAGGTGTTGCAGCACTCAGTCCAGAGCAATATATGAAGATGAATGGCTTTCCCAACAACTACTGGGGCTGGGGCGGTGAAGATGACGACATTGCAGTCCGGTAAGAATTCTCCTGCAAAATCTTAGTGACAGAAGAGCAAACAGATATATTGTCAGGCATTCAGTTACCTATTGCGCACAGGCAGGCCTGTCATAAATGCAGGGTGGGACCTCTGGAATCCTGGCTCCCAAGGCATGTGGTAATCCCTAGAGCAGTGGTTCTCAACCTGGGGTCCCAGATGTGTTTTGGCCTTCAACTCCCAGAAATCCTAACAGCTGGTAAACTGGCTGGGATTTCTGGGAGTTGTAGGCCAAAAACATCTGGGGACCCCAGGTTGAGAACCACTGCCCTAGAGCCTGTGTAGAACAAGTATAGTGGTATAGTACAATATAGTAATATATAATACTAATATTGTGCCATACTAATAAATATATTGTATGTACATTGAATATTGATCATAATATTGTAAAACAATATAATACTAATAATACAATATAATAATTATATATTTTATATTACATGTAATATTACTAATGATATTACAGTATAGTGGTATAGTACAATACAGTAATATATACTAATATTGTGCTATACTAATAATACAATATATTGTATGTACATATAACTTGTAAGCTGCTCTCAGTCCCCTTCGGGGTGAGAAGGGCGGGATATAAATGTCATAAATAAATAAAAATAAACAAGCAGAACCTGAACAGGGATTGGGGTGGATTAGGAAACGAGTTTATATATATTTTTCTGGGGTGTAGGAAGAAAGTCACAAATACAGTGGGATAGATCTGAAGATGCTGAAACCGAGTGTACTGCATGGGGTGTCTTGACTGTTGACATACCTATACATGTGTTGAAGGCACTTTTAGGTTCCAACCGATGCCAAAATGTCTGTCTCTTCTCCTCCAGGGTGGCGTTGAGTGGGATGGTGATCTCCCGCCCATCTGTTCAGCATGGCCGTTACCGTATGATCAAACATGGACACGACAAGGGCAATGAGCAGAACCCCAAAAGGTGAGTGGGAGAGAACTCCTAGGGGAAGAAATCACTCTTGGACAACCAGGTTTCTGCTACATAAACCCAGATAGCCAAATGTGCACAAGCCCTTTCCTTTTTGTTCTCTGCAAGCTTTGTTAATATCTGCAGAATCTATGCTACACAGGATGTATTTGTGATACAGAAGGTACCAGAGTAAACAACTCATGGAGAATATTGGGTTGCTGTGAGTTTTGCAGGCTGTATGTATGGCCATGTTCCAGAAGCAATCTCTCCTGACGTTTTGTCCACATCTATGGCAGGTATCCTCAGAGGATGCCTGCTAGATGTGGGCAAAACATCAGGAGACAATGCTTCTGGAACATGGCCATACAGTCCGCAAAACTCACAACAACTCAGTGATCAAATCAAATCAAATCATTTATTTCGGTCATTGACCAGCACAGGAAATAGTCACATTTTCATACAAACTTGGTATGTTTGGTACATTAAAAATATAAATAACAACTCCTCAGTGATTCTGGCCATGAAAGCCTTCGACAATTCATGGAGAATAATTTATTGTTTTGTCCATGTGACATTTAAGCCCGACCGTCGTCAAACTTATATGATGGCTTGTATTATTTTCAACTGAACTTTGTGAAAGAAAAGAAAGCTGTGTGTTTAGCTAGGATTAACACACTAGAGATGACAACTTGGGACAATTCCTTAAGATGCACTGTAGTTGAGGAAGAAGGGGTCCAGTGCTGTTATGTTAGAGCTATATAGGTGCTTTTATTTTTATGCTATGGGTGTTTTTTTGTCATTGTGGGGCAGGTCTTCCTACAATCGTATTTTTGTGGAGCCAAATAATCAGAACTAAATGCTTGTCACTATAGAAAGCTTACTAATTCTGATCAATCTTAAATTTAAGCTATATAACAGCACTGAATGCTGCTTGGTTTTTATTCATTGTTAATATTTTCTTCTTAGGGCTGCATGTTGTTTGTTTGTTTGGCCCAGTTGTGTGTTTCCTGAGATAATTTCTTTAACTCAGAACACTTCTCATTACCATAAAGTTCCTATTTTTAAAACTGGACTTTTTTTGACCAGTGTTACTCCTCTATCCCTTTCTCAACCTATGTGTTCCGCATCATACCCTGTGAACTTTCTTCAGACAAGCCACTTAAATATAGGTTGCTTACTTGTAACTGTAGTTTCCCGAGTGGTCACCTGTGAATTCACACATATGGTAGATTCTGCACCTGAGCTGTCTGTGCGATTCACAGTTGACCACGATGGGAAATAATTGATATACTCTTTGTTATAGAAAACGGATTGTGTGCTCTTTACCACACTGCAGAATATTGTCTAAATAATACTATTTCACTAGAAATCACTGTAAAAAGAATGCGGTTTACCCCTAAACCACAAACGTATCAGTAGAGAGAGAGAAGGCAATGCTTGAATAGGTTTTCCTTGTTACTTTTTCTTCCAGATTTAACTTGCTGGCCAAGACAAGGAGAACGTGGAAACAGGATGGCATGAACACATTGGAATACCAGCTGCTTTCCAAGGAATTGCATCCTCTCTACACAAATATCACTGTCTTCATTGGCACTGAGAAGGGAATGCAACGGTCCACGTGAGGCACTTGCTTCGGAGTGGCATGGAACAAGAGCCTCCCTCTTGACATTGCTCCTGGACTGAGAAAACCAAAGAATCCAGAAAGGGATGTCTAGCCCTGAGCACTGCCGTTGTGTCATGGGGAGACTGCAGTGGCCAGCAACATGCCAGGGTAGTTGTTCAGTGGGAACTTTATACACACTTTCCTTCCACTGCCCCCAGCAGTTTTATCTTGGGTGGTAGTGGAGCCTGACTTTTGGGGACTTAGCTTGTGAGATGCCTTTCATACCTTGGTTAAAGGAGCAGCACAGTGAGACTGACCTTTGCAGTCTGAACCTCCCCTGTTGCTGCACCATGGTTTTTCTTATTAAAGTGCAATTTATTTTACAAGTGTGTCACCAAGTGGAAATGTTTCTTCTGGAGACAAAAGCTGGGGAATACTTGAGGTGAGCTGTGCTCTTTTCCAGGACAGGTTTAGTTGGTTGGAAAGAAGCCTGTGCTGTTTCTTCTGCTTCCAGAGCTGCCAACATATAAGCAATGGAATGATTTTGCCTCCAGCAGGTACTGGTTTGTATTTGAGGAAATTGTGTGCCTATATGCAAAGTATCAGCAGGGCCTGGGGAGTCATGGTAGAATGTCACAATAATTTATATTTCTTCCACTTAGCTTTGACCCCGGTTTGTGTTCTGATCATGAGCTTCTGCTGCAGAAACATTCACATGGGATTTTCCCCCTTGGATGAGGAGTATATCTCAGGGTTGTCTGCTCCCTCAACTGTGGGGCTCAGCTAGTCTTCTGATTTGCTAAAAGCAAGTGGAACCTTTTCTGAATTCCTGTGATATTATGTACAGATCAAAACTATCAAAATGCATCAAATCACTTTGGTACAAGTATTTGAAAATTGCATTTTATAGGGGAAATAAATCATATCCTCAATATTTTTTTCCAATTCCTCTAAGAATTCCTCCAATTCCATGTCTCCTCTGAGAGGAGACATGATGGCCATGGCTACATGTGTGAGAGGAAGTCATAGGGAGCAAGCTTGTTTTCTGCTGATTGGAGACTAGGACGCAGAACAATGGCTTCAAACAACAAGAAAGGAGATTCCAGCTGAAAATTAGGAAGAACTTCCTAACTGGAAAGAGAGCTGTTCAGCAGTGGAACTCTGCCCCGGAGTGCAGTGGAGGCTCCTTCTTCAGAGGCTTTTACAGAGGCTGGATGGCCATCTATCAGGGGGTGCTTTGAATGCGATTTTCCTGCTTCTTGGCAGGGGGTTGGACTGGATAGCCCATGAGGTCTCTTCCAACTCAATGGTTCTATGATTTATTCAGTTGGGATTTGGTACCTTTTGTCAACAAGCTTCACAATCGAGACAATGTACTTTGACCATTGTGAAAAAACACAAAACAATCCTTCTGAACTGTTGCTCAAGACAGCCACCTTTGTGACCCTTCTTATTGCTCAGCCTGAATCAGCACAGCAGTGCATTACTGTAGGTGCCCACTTCAAAGGATTCTCCTAAAATGGGCATATCAGATCTGGCAAGGAGAGTCCCTGAGAAATCTGCTAGAATATCTTGATGGCCCTGCTGGGTGAGACCTTTTTGGTCCATCGTGTTCAGTGTGCCTCCCTCTACTGGGAACAATTCAGAGGATCCCAGGTTGTTGTGTCTTTTTAGAACAAGATCCAAGTTGAGGGACCGTTTGTACTGCCTGAAGGAGTGACATGGAAAGATGATCAAAGGGAATTCAACACAGCTACTGTGCTACAGTGCTATCAAATTGAACTTAGGTGTTCAGAGATAATTTGCCAAATAAATGGCAGTGTGATTTTAAAGAAGAGGAAGTTTATTTTTAAAATGAGATGGCCTTTTAAAAAGCAAGTTGAAAGTTAAAAAGCTTTTTAGCGGCAGGACATAAAAGGACAGATTGCTTATCTGTAACTGTCTTTCTTCAAGTGGTCATCTGTGAAATGACAACAAATGGGTTATCCTGCATGGAGCACTATCCAGGATCTTCTAGAGGAAGCCTGTGCAACCCAGAGGCCCCCAGCTCCCAGGATTCCTGGTCACTGGACAAGCTGGATAGGGCTTCTGGGGGTCTGAGTCCCAAACACCTAGGAGGTTGTGCAGGCCTGTTCTAGAGCTTTAATGGTACATTTTGGTAGATGTCCTGCCCACCCCCTGGGTGCCACATCCCTACAATTCCCTCCTAAGGGAATTCCGTGGCACCCAAGCAGCACCCAAGCATCTAAAGAGAGGCAGAACATGACAAAGGAGGGGTGTGAATGGGTGCAGTAGTGTATTTCACAGATGACCACTTGCAGAAACACAGTTACAGGTAAGCAATCTTTCTTCTTCATGGTTTCTGTGAATCAGATCAATTGATGACTGGCAAGTTACTAGTCTAACACATACCTTTTTTGACTAAATTACATAGCCAAAGTTGAGGTTCGTGTTAAACCCACTTGAGCATGTAAACCCACTTGTGCCCCTCTGTGAAGCCAAAGCCACCCACCTGAACAGGAGGCTGCTTGGCTGCTATCCCACACACAAGCTGGATACTAGCTAAACCCATCTGAGGATACATTGAATAGAAACTGCAGGAAACATGTCAAAGCCAATGATAGAATTCCAAAGAACACTGGATGTCCTATAAGGTGAGAGCAGACACAACTGTCAGCAAAAAGGAATATCCAGTCCCGGGACTAACAAAGCAGGGGTGACTTTGTATGACATAATGGCTCATATGTTCTGCTGCTGGAAGCAGCTACCACTTGAACAGCTCTTTCTCACATCAGAAGTCATATAGATCATAAAACGCCAAAGGCTCAAGTGACTTATTGGATAGTGGAAATAGGAGCTGTTATGGTAAGTGTAAGTCTTTACAAGCTGCCACTAAATACTTGATATGAGCAGCAAGAATACTTGCCAAGGCCCCAGAAAAGCCAAGATACAGCTGTCAAGCAGTGCTTGATAGAGGAAAGGGACAGGGCTCTGGAAGAAGTCCAATACATGAACCACCTTTATATTCATTGGAGAGGCCCCTGTAGACTGGTACCAAGGAACAGGATTTCAGTGTGCAGTGAATGCTGGTACGAAGGAATGGCTCATAATACTGTAAGTGTATTTTGTATATGTGAAGTTACTTTTCCCCCTGAGGAATCTGAACATGATAAAATTGCAAGGTCATTTCCCAAGCCTTATAAATTGAGTTTTAAAAAGTTGCAGTTGTTATGAAATTGTTACACGATATGATCAGTAGCATTCTGTACTTCCATAGTACAGAGAATTTGAGCAGGCCCAAAACCAAATACGTTCTCAAATATAGAACTCAAATATAGCAGCCTGAAATATCTTACAAGTAACCCAGTCATTAAAATTATGAATTTTTTAAAAGGCCAGTTAGAGACACATTTTAATTTGGAATAGCAGTAGGTATGCTTTAAAAATGTGACCTGCACATGCTGTGAAGTGGTAGACATCTTGAGAGATATTTATCTCCTTGTCAAGGAGAAGTAAAGATGCAGCACCAGAAGAGAACCATTTTCCATATTAGATTGACTTGGTAACTAATAATCACTGCTCCTAGCAGCTACTTGGAAAGCTGCATTTGGGGTTATCTGCTTCATGCAGTTGGCTTTTTGTATCCCACAGCTTAAGGTAACATTTGTGTTTATAGCAAAACCTCCCATTCAGCCCACTGTAGTCTAGCTCATCCCAAAATGCAACCCTGATGCCATTCGGAATGAAAGGCATGAAGTATCGTACATATTGAGAGGCACTCTTTGTCTTCCAAGATGCACTTTAAATATCTAGGTGACACCGATCACAGCCGTGGGCCCCTGTGCAGTATTCTTATTGAATAATACAGGGTGTTTCAAAATAATGGACCCAATTTCAAAGCAGTATACAAGTGCACCAGCATTTTACAATTACACAAAAAGTTACAAACAGTTTAATGGGTTATCACATTTTATTAACCATTTGGAGCCAGAAACATTTTAAAAAATACCCTGCAAGTGGAGAATATTTTATTACGATTTATGTTGGGGGCTTGTCATCTTCAAATGACTGAGGCCACGGGCTCATTGTCCGCTGGGAGAAGCGTCTAGCAGTAATCATTCAAAACTATGCCTCAACCTTTCAATGGGTAATAGTTTTATTCATGTGGTTGCAGAGATATTACTATTTCAAATTGGGTCCATCATTTTGAAACATCCTGTAGGTCTCTTAAAAATATCCCCTCTTGTCTTTCAGTTAACAAGCAAACAGACACACTGTTGGCTTCCATCCAGCTCCCGCAAGTTGTAACCGACTTCTGCAAGGAACCATGGAACATGGTGCTTAACATTACCATGCTGTTTCTTTCACTTAAGACTGAAAGTGTGTGGTTTTGAAGCATGTGACATTAACCACAATTACCTGTAGTCACAGGGACATTCTTTCTAGGGAGGAACAGGTGGAAAGGCTGGGATATTAAAGATGAACATATTTTCTTTTCTTTTCTTGTGCATTTGCACAAATATTTAGTACATACAGTCTGAAGATACGTTTTTAGGAGAACGGTGTATCTTTAAATACAAAGTGAAATTCAGATACTCCATGATAGTGGCCAACTACTAACAGAAACATGCCAGCTGCCAGCTCAGCAATTATTCCCAGTCCAGGCAATTATTTAAAACACAGGAGACAAGTTTGAGGTGGTAAAGCTATTTGCTTTCATTTTAACTATGTGAACTCACGCTGAAGGATATGGATGATTGTATGGAAAGCTGAGCCCCATGTGATGATGGGGCAGGCAGGGAGCAAGAACACAGTACCCTCAGATTATCACTTCTAAACATTTATCATTTAAATAGGGGTAGAAAACTAATGGAATACATTCCCAAGTTAAGCAACTGGCTATAAAAGCTTGTTTGGTTCAATGTAACAAATTAAGGGTAGCAAAATCTGCACAGCTGGGAACTTGCATGCTAGTGAGTGGCCATGGCTGAGGATTCTCTCTGTTTCAGCAGCAAGTTCTTTCTTAGCAGTTCTAGTGAGCCTCCATTTAATTTCCCATTGAATATGACATTTGTTCTGAAGCACAATCAAATACTTTTGAGCCCAACTACAACCCATGTTTGTTGTCTGGACACCAGTGTCCCTGCATCATGTCCGACTACTAAAACTCTCAACTCTCCTCTGTTCTCTATATATTCAAGGATATGCGTATTATGCTCTAAATAACAAAATGGCTGCACTGAGAAAATGTTGTACCCTGTGTAAGTTATACAAATATGTTTTGTTTCACATAACTGTTTTGGGGAGGGGAAAGAAAAAAAAAAGAAGAGGTCAAGAGGCACCACTGGGAATTGTAACACCCCTGTCCTGACTAGCAGAAATCCTACGGAGCTGCCAAGTTATCTGCACTTTCCAACTGGTATTTATGACCAGGACAAGAAGAAATGGATTCTTGAAAACAGCTGAGATTCTTAGGATACTGAATCCCAGGATCAAATGCCCTGCTATTCTACAGCGAGCATAGGCCTAAATGTAGCTGTGTACATACATGATAGATAGCACCCAGCTAGCATATACTCTTCATCAATTTCTGGACTTAAAAAAAGCTAGGTACCACCAACACAAGCCAAATCCAATCACCTCACATCTTCATCAACACATTGCATTTTGCCTGAGAGCTCTTTCCACTGCTCTCTAGTGGCGGGGCACATAGGCCCTGGCCGCAACAGCTATCCTCTTGTCCAAGCGTCACTGGCAAGAGCAATTTGCTTTCACTTGCCTTTGCACAAACTGTACTGTTGGAACTGTATTATGCTAAAACACACCAGTGACTCCAAGGTTCTGCGCAGGCCATAGCCATTTTTCTAGACAAAACATCTTCATTTGTAAGGTCCAGCTGAGTCTCATCCTGCTAAAAGAAGAAAACGTTGCCAGAACCATTCAACATGAAAAGGACACAGCTATATTACAGTACTAACACACAAGCCCCTCTAATTCTGGCCAGCTATTAACCCTGTTCTTGGCTGCACAGCACACAGTACTAAGCACCTAGCAAACAACCTGCAAGTGCTATGTGGAGGATAGCTCTCCAGAAGACTTCAGCCTTGCTGCTAAAGCGTTTTTGCCTTTCATTCATACATATATACATACATATATACGAGAAAGGCAAAAACGAAAACAACACTGGTGTGCTTGTGTGTTAAGGGCCAAGGAATAAGGAACTGTGATACAATACAGGCCACATCTTTCATTCTTTGCACAGCTTCCACACTTCAAGAAAGCAGAATCGTAAGGAAACAGCCTGAGTTCAGGTGACTGAATATTGTGCAAAGAAGCATGAGCTTACCTAAGGCAGAGTTAAAAATTCACAGCCATGGTCCAGCTCAGGTCCCACTTTGCCACTTCCATAAGATACTGTGGCAATCCCCCCAATGATGCCAGAGCAAAGAACTAGGCACTGTCTCCCCTCATGTACACATAACAAAAGGCAGGTCCAAGATGGCTGCACGAGACAGCATAAACATTCGCTGGTTGGGGCAACCCTTTATTTCCAAGCAGGGGGAAGTTTTAGCAGCAATTCCCATGGGACCACACAGGCCACCAAGCCCATATGTCCACGTAGTGCACAGGAGTCTGTATGTCCATCCAAGCACAGAAGGTTGAAATCTCTTGCACCAGGGAAGGGAATGGCTGTCAGGCCACATGCCGCTGAGTGATTCACAAGGGGCCTGTGGCCAGGAAGGACCACACAACTCAGAGAAAGCACTGACCAAAAGGAGGAAAGTGGCATCCAGGCTGCAAGGGCGGTAGGATGCTGGCTCCACATGCTTCCCCTGCTCTATTCCCCCCTCCCCTCCCCCCAACAATGCTTACCGCTTGCAGCACGTTCCCGGGTAGCAAGAGGGCCTGGTCTCTAGACTGGTCACAGCCAGGCAGCCTGACCCCATCCCACCGCAAGTCCTGGCCCACTCTGACTCTCATAGCTGGAGAAGTGCTCTGTGGGCCCTGGTTCCCTGCCCTACAGTCAGTCCTGGCCCGTCCAGGCTCTGGTGCAACAAGGGAGTGCTCTTGCCGGGCACTGGCTCCTAGCCTGCCGGGCCAGTCCATCATCAGGAGCTGGCAGCGGTGCCCTGGGGCACACAGACACCCATCAGTGCAGTCTCATCAGTGTCTCGGTGCCCGCGCCCACGGAGAGGGTAATTGAGGCCGAGTCCCTCAGGGCGCGAGCCACCAGCAGTCCTAGTCCGGAAGGCTGAGGCGCCCAAGTGCAAGGTGGAAGAGCCCAGCCCCGTGGGGTTGCAGTCTAGATGGCGAGGGCCCAGAGACACCTCCATGGCCTCTGGGAGAGGGGGAGATAGTGGAAGCGGAGGGCGCTGGTACGGAGGGTGCCCACTCGGGGGAAAACATGGCATGGCCTGGCTTGGCGTGGGCTTGTGAGGTAAGATGTGAGGAATACTCTCGTTGTCGCCGCTGGCCCAAAGACGCATCTGCTGCTGAGGGGGTGCCTGCAATAAGAAGGAAAGGAGAACATGGCAGCACTGAGAGGAAAATCTCAAGAAAAAAAATGGGAAGGATTGGGGTGATATGAAAGGCGGCCACTGGAAACCAAAATGGCCAAGTTCTGACATGCAACGTACTTGGGGGCTCTGCATCTCACAGTCCGCATGCACAGTGCCCATGCTGCCATAGTAACGATTGCTGTAACGGTAACCACGGTTGTCATTGGAAGAACCACTGGAACCACCTGTCAGAAGAGAATGTTAGATAGTCAGCAAAGCAGAACAGGGATAAGTGGATTTCAAAGCACTGGTGGTAGCAGCTAGATGAGACACTCTTTTTTGCATGAAGAAAGATGTGCTTCTAATATATAATCAACATGGCTGAGAATAATGTTAGTGATGTGACATACCAGAACTGGATACAGAACTGGTGGTGCTGGTAGAGTGGCTGTGCTCAGTTCCCAGGCTAGGAGAGGTGCTGGCACTGGTGTTGGTGCCCTCATCAGCAGTTTTCTTGAAGAAGTTGTGCTGCAGAGCATAGAATGGGGTGATGCGGCTACGGGGTTCATAGTCCAACATGCGCAATACCAAGTCCTTGAACTTCAGGTAGTCAGAAGGGGAATGGCCCTGTTCTCCTGCACGACGCCCGCCTGGGCCCCCATTTTCAACCCCCAATACTTCATGCAGTCGCCGCGTGCCTGGAACCTTGTAGTCCTAAAAGACACCAAGCAGCAGTAAGTCTACATTAGCAGCAGTGAGGGATATAATACTCTTGTGTTAATAAATCAGCATTCTCATTGACAACATAAATTGAGTTCAGGAAACATAGCATTTAGAAAGATAAATTGCCTACTTTTAACTGTTTCTTTGAGCAGTCATCTCTGAAATCATACAAATAGATTATCCTGTACTTGTACAGAGCACTGCTTGGAACCTTCTAGAATTCTAAAGATAACCCCACCCACTCTCTCAGCCATTATGTATGGGTGGCCCTGCCAAATCCCCAGTTCCATCGCCACCCAAGCAGCAGCCAATGTCACTAGGAATGGCAGAACACAAAGTGAGGAGGATATGCTGGGTTGTGCAATTTCACACACAACCACTCAAATAACAACAACTTTATTTATACCCCGCCACCATCTCGACTCAGGGCAGCTAACATGAGGCCAAGCCCTAACAAATTATAATAAATGAGAATACATATGAAACAACCAGTAACATCAAATAAAATGCTCAATAACAACATAATGATGAAATGAAAATGACAAAACCACAACAAAACAAGTGATAAAATGGGAAAAAACTTAAAGTAAGCTGGGCCAAATGCAATGGGTAATAATTGATAAGACCCATGGGTGAGATAGATAGAAAGTGCTATAACTAGCGAGAGGGTCAAACGAGAAAACAGTGGAGTTAATCTTCAACCGAGGGATAAGATGAAGGGCATCAGAGAGATAAATTGGTCCTGGGACAGGATGTGGCATGGAAATTGATAGTTCAATCCCCAAAAGCACAACGGAAGAGCCAGGTTTTTAAGCTTTTTCTAAAGGCTGCCAGAAAGGGTGCCTGCCTAATCTCCCTAGGGAGTGAGTTCTAGAGCTGGGGGGCAACCACAGAGAAGGCCCTCTCCCTCGTCCAGACGAGCCACGCCTGTGGGGTTTAGCGACCCATCCTCCTCCTTCATGGTCTCTGTGAATTACACAAATGGGTGGCTAGGCAGCTACTAACTGCATGAGACAGGTGTCATACCACACATGAAAATAAGATAATTGTCCCAAACGCACTGCTGCTCACAGATCTAGAGTCTACATGATAATGTAACATGAAAGTCAATGGGGTCAATCATGTTGCAGTTTTGCAGATGAAATAGAGAGGGATGCCTCTCATGATGGCAGCTCAGGCAGCCACTGCTCTGGTGGAGTATCCTCTAACACAGTGTTTCTCAACCTTCCTAATGCTGCGACCCCTTAATACAGTTCCTCATGTTGTGGTGACCCCCAACCATAAAATTATTTTTGTTACTATTTCTGTAATTTTGCTATTGTTATGAATTGTAAGGTACTTAATATTTGATATGCAAGATGTATTTTCATTCACTGGATGAAATTTGGCACAAATACCTGATACATCCAAATCTGGGTTGGGGGGGAACTGATTTTGTCATTTGGGAGTTGTAGTTGCTGGGATTTATAGTTCACCTATAATCAAAGAGCATTCTGAAATCCACCAACGATAGAATTGAACCAAACTTGGTACACAGAACTCCCATGATCAACAGAAAATACTGGAAGGGTTTGGTAGGCCAACAGCTTTATGACAGCCTCTTTGGGACCTTGAGTTTTGGAGTTGTAGTTCACCTACATCCAGAGAGTACTGTGGACTCAAACAACGATAGATCTTTTGGCTTTCTCTGCCAAAGGGGTTCCTAAGACCATCAAAATATATGTTTTCTGATGGTCTTTAGCGAACCTCTGAAACCCCCTCGTGACCCCCGCAAGGGTCCTGACCCTCAGGTTGAGAAATGCTGTCTAACTGCTTACCAGGTTGTGGAGGCTGCTTACCAGCATAAGCTAATTAAATTGTAGTTCCTACACATTTTGAGACCAAGTATTTTGGAAGAATAACAAGATGCAGTCCTATTGACATAAAAGTTCAGAGCCCTCTTAACCTCAAGACATTTTTGTGTGTGTCAGGAGCGACTTGAGAAACCGCAAGTCATTTCTGGTGTGAAAGAATTGGCCATCTGCAAGGACGCTGCCCAGGGGGCACCCGGATGTTTTGCCATCCATTGCACCACCGGGGGCTCCTACCTCAAGGCAATGAAGCATCCCTTACAAATCAGATGCAGGATTCTGAAAGAATGCTGGGTGGGCAATGTCCTGATTGATGTGGAAGCCAGAGACCATTTTAGGTAAAGAGGAAACGAGGATAGCTCTGTCCTGGTGAAAGCTTAAGTAAGGTTGGTGAGGCAAAAGAGTTCACTGGCATGCCTGGCAGGTGTTATGGCCATAAGGAAGGCAGTCTTTCATGTGAGAAAGTAAAGAATTTTATGCTACTGCTCCCTCAACGTTCTTGTCCCAGGAGTTCCCCCCCTCTCCCACGTACGAAGGTTTGTTTATTTTTCTGTCTCTCTATGAGTTCTCCCTTACAATTAGTTCTGCCCCCTTATCTCACTCAGAGTTTTTAAATCATTTTATGTATATGCGGCCCGTTCTCTGTCATTATGTTTGGTTTCGATGCTCTGTGTATATTGTTTTATATGTTTTGATGTGTTACACTTTAATGTTATGTTGTTTATTTTACAGCAATATGTATTTTTATATTGAAGCTGTTGTTTGGGCTTGGCCCCATGGGGAGATGGTGGCGGAGTATAAATAAAGATTATTATTATTATTATTATTATTATTATTATTATTATTATTATGGTTCCCCTAACTTATGATAGTGCCAAGAAATGGCACCCAAACAACATTTGATAGATGCAATAAAAGACTCCTGTCAGACAGAGAAACAGGAAAATCTAAAATGTACAATGTTAAGGCAGATAATGGAGAGGTGTCAGAACACTCAAGAAAATCCCAACCTTGGACTGTCAGGAGATTGGCTAGATACCAAAATTAATATCTTCCCTCAGATAGCAGGAGGGTTACGAACCACAGCTGCCTGAGTCAACATGGAGTGACGAGGAAACAGCTGGGCTTCTCGACTGATCTTCACCAAGGCCCTGGTGAGGAGGATCAGTGGGAAGGCATACAGTAGGGGAATTGAAGAGGAACACGTCTCTGAGAGAGTTGTTGGTATCAGTGGCTTGAACCCATGAGCAAAATAGATAGTATCAAGTGTTGGTCGATGATATGGAGAGACTGATTTATGTGTCTCCCTATCATTGAAACAAGGGATGAAAAGATTCTTGGTGGAGCTACTGATTGTGACAACAGTGTGATGTCTCGCTCAGAGTGTCTGCCAGGTGGCTGATATCTTTTGGTGTATAGCATTAAGGAAGGTCTTGTACTGTACACACCAGTCCCGGATCTTCAGTGCCACACCCAGTAGTTTCCCTGATTGAGTACTCCTGCCTGTTGGATATCACTGTGGAATTGTCAGTCACCAGCTGAACAACCTCATCTATGCTATCTATCTTGAGGGCCTTGAAGACAGCAAGAAGACCTAGGAAGTTAAAGTGTTCCTGCACCTCGATCAAAGACCATTCACCTTGCACTATGAGACCCTCCTGCAGTGGGCTCCCCAACTCAGTAGACACGAATCCAATGTTATTGTCACTGAGGGTTGATGCAGATGGGAGGGCATGCCCTCATAAATGTTGAGGAGCAGGTATGGAAGAAATGGAGGGAAAGCAGCAGGGGAAAATTGCTTCTGTATGTCCTAAAATATGGATTCATCTATGACAGTGGTAGACTGATGTATCTTGAGACTGAGTACACCGGTGAAATTGAGCATCTGATTTGAGAAGGCTCTCAGATTGTCAGCTGGAGAGGGTGGGTCAGGTTCTGCCACTAGTGAATTGGATGAGGGGCTCATCCCTGAGCTAGACAATGTAAAGGCGTCCTTATCCGAATCTGGACAATGGTGCTAAGATTTGGAACATAGGGATGGTTTTGAGGGAGGCGGCCCAGAGGTGGTCCCAAGGTCAACTTTGTGAGAGCAGACAAGACCAAAGGTGCTGATGCAATTTTGGTGGGATCAGCAGTTTCGATGTGCTGGAGGTCTCTTAATCAATTGAAGTGCCAGAGCCAAGATCTTTTATACAGCAAGGCTTTCAGGCAGGCCTCTTGACTTTTCCATGCCTGAGATATAAAGGTCTAAGCAATGTGGCCTTCACCCAGACAAAAGAGGCACTTATTATGGTCATTCTTATTGGGGATCTTGCACCCACACTACATACATTTCTTTAAAAATGTAATGTAGAACATATATGAACATATATAGTAAACATTCTGAGATCTGGGGCAGGAGAAAAGAAGTGTGGTCTTAAAACAGTCTGATGTGGATGTGGAAGGCCAAGGAAACATTTAGAAACTAGAGGAGGGGTCCTCAAACTTTTTATACAGAGTGTCAGTCCACAGTCTCCCAAACTGTTGGATTATAATTTGAAAAAAAAAACAACAACCCATGAATGAATTCCTATGCACACTGCACATATCTTATTTGTAGTGCAAAAGACACTTAAAAACAATACAATAATTAAAATGAAGAACAATTTTAACAAATATAAACTTATTAGGATTTCAATTGGAAGCGTGGGCCTACTTTTGGCTGATGAGATAGGACTGTTGTTGTGTGCTTTCAAGTCGTTTCAGACTTAGGTTGACCCTGAGCCAGGGCCGGGTAAATTACCTTGGAGGGCCGCATCCGGCCCACAGGCCTTAATTTGAGAACCCCTGGACTACAGAGAAAATTAAAGACTAGTCCAAGAGTCAAGGGACATTCAAAAGAAAACTGTGAACCAAGCTGAGAGATTAAAAAACAAACACTGCAAGTTCCTGTGATGCTGCAGCGGACAAAAAGGAACTGGGGATTTGGCAGGACTCACATAATACACTGGCTGGGAGAGTGGACAGGGTTATCACAAATATGTATCTTTAGAATTCTAGAAGGTTCAGAGTACTGCTCTATACAGGCTAAACCGCTTCCTCATGTGTAAGTTTAGAAATTTTGGTCCGGAAATAAACCCCCAACACCTGCATTGACTTATCCATTGGTCAATGTAGGTACTGTACCTTAACTCTTATGAAAAATAGAACCATCCTGTTCTCTGAGTGGAATGGAGAAAGATGAATGTTTAGTGATTCCTGGGAGAACCTAAAAGCACCACCAACTTCCCCATCTCTCTGCCACTGTTCCACTTGTGGCTTTTTTAAATGTCTTGGCTGGCAAATGTCAGCAGTGGTGGCTCTTTGGGGCTTCCCATCAAAGGAATACTGGGAGAGTAGAGAGGGTCTGTGATCTTTTAGGTTCTCCCAGGAATCACTAAGCACCCATCTTTCTCCACTCCATTCAGACAAGGGGTTGGCTCCTGTGTTGACAATAGTTAACACTGTACATGCACATATGAACATACATACATAAGATGAACCATCCTCTTTTCATACCCAGGCCTTTTTGAATGCCTGGGTATGAAAATGGTGGTGGTGGAGGCTGAGGAAAGTGGTCTGAGGCAGCACTAGCACTTTTCTCTCTTCACCGAATAACCCTACACTGAATTCATGAGTCGTACCAGGATCCAGAATTTTGGCCCCAAAACCTGTCCTTAACTTATATATAAGTATATATTGTAGCTCTGCATCCAACAGGTCAAATTTACTTGATCTCTGAGCAAGTGAAACCACTTGAACGAAGAAGTACTGAAGAATTCAACCCCACATCTTTTTATAACTTTTGATAGATACTAGGGGACACAATGATTTAAGGTAAATTTAAAGTGTGCTAATGTCACAAATTTGCTTCTGCTACACTGGCCTTAAGCTCCTTGATGGGAATATGGGGGAATGAAGCGTGAGCTGTGCTGAACATTACCTTCCTGCCATCTTTGCCCCGCCGGAGGACCCAGCCCCCCTCAGGCAGCTTCTCAAAGTATTTCCGAGCCTTGGGAGCCTGCTCCAACATGTGAGGTGGCGGGAGCCCAAGGACCTCCACAATCCGGCTCATCTGGTCCGCCTGCAAGAGAAATGCACAATATCAGAGGACTACAACCCCCAATGGCTTCCAAAGCTCAACCCTTATTCATTCAGTGACTTCTTAAATCCACTTATGTCAGTAAATCACAAATATACTCATGTGTCTCCAGAAACTTCCATTGCCTTTTGCACTGAATCTAAGACATATAATGCCAGTAATCATTATTTGGATCTGGGGATAGAGGATAGATGAAATGTATATTCCAAACATGCTTTCTGTCTCCATGTCTGTAAGGAAAAAAATCCAGGGACTCTCCCACATCCTAACCAAATGTAGTCATTAACAGGAAATCTCCTTAAATACACGCTCTCTATGGGGTTGCCTTTGAAGACTGTTCGGAAGCTTCAAATGGTCCAACGGGCGGCAGCCAGGTTGTTAACAGGAGCGGAGTTCAGGGAGCACACAACTCCTCTGTTGCGTCAGCTCCACTGGCTGACAGTCTGCTACCGAGCACAATTCAAAGCGCTAGCTTTAACCTATAAAGCCTTAAACGGTTCTGGCCCAGCTTACCTGTCTGAACGTATCTCTCCTTACGAAGCATCTAGGACCCTAAGATCTTCTGAGGCCCTGCTCTCGGTCCCGCCTTCTTCACGGACTCAGTTGGCGGGAACGAGGGACGGGGCCTTCTCAGCGGTGGCCCCTCGGCTATGAAACGCCCTTCCTAGGGATATCAGATCGGCTCTCACCCTCTTAACATTTCAAAAAAAAAACAAACCCCTGGCTTTTTGAGCAAGCTTTCCCAAATGCAGTGCAGCAGACAAACTCTGATCTTCGGAACGACCAGACAATGCAATTGGGTAATGATTTTAGTAATGAGACACTGTGGATTTATATTTTTATCGATTTCATTTTACTTTATCAAATTTTATTTATTCTAAATGTTTAATTGTTCTTTGTTTTGTAGGCATCGAATTGTGCCTTTTGTAAACCGCTCTGAGTCGCCTTCGGGCTGAGAAAGGCGGTATATAAATATGGTAAATAAATAAATAAACAGTGTTCAGCATTCTAACAGGAATGGAGGTAGGAATGGATTTTCACCCCTATTTCTAATCAGTAATCAGAAATAACAATATTTTCTGGTGTTATGCTTTCTATCCCAACATGGAGGGTGCATGGAGGTTCAAGCCTTCTTTGTTGAGTAGACAAGGATATTTAGCCATGTAGATATCCTTGTCTACTCAACAAAGAAGGCTTGAACCTCCGTGCACCCTCCATGTTGGGATAGAAAGCATAAACCCTGGATATCTACCTGGCTAAATATCAGCTTTATAATGAGCCATCGTGAGCAGAATAACCAAGTAAAGGCAGTTCCCAAGTTATAAAAATCTGATTTACATACAACTCCTAGTTACGAACAGGGTAGTTTATGATGTCAAGATGCATTCATTCCATGGCACAGATGCACCCTAAGGTATCTGAGGCAGGATAAGGTTTGGTTGCTTACCTGTAACCATGTTTCTTCGAGTGGTCATCTATGATATTCGCACATATGGGACTTGTGTACAGGTGCAAGACAGCTTGGAATTATCTATAGCTTTAAGAAACTCTTGATGGTAACCCCGCCCACACTGCCCTGGAGGATATAGCCATCAGTTGGGGCTAGCACCTCATTTCCTAGCTCATTTCCTAGCTGCTAACTGAGGAACAGAAGGGAGGATGGGTGGGGATATGCTAATTTTACAGATGACCACTCAAAGAAACATGGCTACAGGTAAGCAACCAAACCTCCTTCTTCATGGTTTTTGTGAAATCACACATATGGGTGACTAGTGAGCTTCCCAACTTGGAAGAGGGAGTTATGCCCCACAGGAAACAAGCACAGCTCTGCCAAGGCAGCGTTACTCCTGGAGAAATCATCCCTCTTGAAGTGGAACACAAAGTGCATGGGGTTAACCACACTGTTGCCAGGCAAATCTTTGGGGCATTCCATATAAGATGATCTGAAAGGGTGCAACAGCTGTTGCTGATTTAGGATGGAAGGGGTCTGTCTGTGAGTTGGCAGGCCAGCCAGGTAGTTGAAATGATCGAAGACGAAAAACACTGTGAAGAGACTGAATTGCCCAGAGCATCCTAGCGATAAGCTTTGCCGATGCCATGGGCTCGAAAGGGGGGGGGGGGTCAATAGTTGGGACAAGATGAGCTCCAAACTCCCTGCTAGGGTTGGAGGATGCACCAGCGGGTGAATGGTCCTAAGCCCTTCAGGAAGAGTTGAATGAGGGGGTCCTGAAAATAGGACAAATGTTCTGCTTTCTGCCTGTAACAAGAGATGGCAGCTAGATAAAATTTCAGGGAGGAAAAGGAGAGTCCTTGCTCTGATTGTGAGAACAAAAATTAAGGACTACAGGAGTAGGCTCTGTGAGAAGGTCAACACCGGCCTTCTGTGAGAAGGAAGAGAACATCTTCAGTTGCAGGGTAAGATCAATTTGTGGAGTCCCTGTAAGTGGCAGCGGTGGAACTCACTGCTAGAAGGCTGTAACAGTGAGGCAAACCCAGGTTGCCAGGATCACAATGGGGTGATGAGGATGCAGTCCACCATGTCCCTCAGGACTTTGCTAAAGTTCATGCTATTAGTGGTGCAGGAGGAAAAACAAAGAGGAGCCCTGGCCACCATGTGAAGAGAAAGGCATTGCGTAGATATCTGCAACTTATCTGCAGGTGGCGGCGAGTGTGGAGGGAGGGAGCATAGGTGTCCACTCGGGGAATACCCCAATGGCAATGAGCCGAGTCTGCTGCGGGTGCAGTTGCTACTCATGAGCGGAGGCCAGAGTCCTGCTTAAGGAATCTGTCAAAACATTCTCCTCTATGGGAAGATGGAGTGCGCTAGTGCACCAAGTCCAGATCTGAATAGTGATGTTGAGCAGACTGAGGGAATGCATCCCTCCCTGTTTGTTGATGTAGAATGTAAAGGTATTGTCAGTCAACAACTGAATCACCAGGTCCGTAAGGGATTCCTGGGATGCCCAGAGCATCTCCTGTACCACAAGCAACTCAAAATAATTGATGAGGTGCCATTGTTTCTGTAGTGACCACAATCCTTGGACCATCAAGTGGTCCATATGTATTCCCCATCCATATGGGGAGGAGTGTGTCGTCAAGTGTTCGAGAGGGCTGTATGTGCTAAAAAGGCACTCTGCTGAAGATGTTGGCATGGTGCAACCCTCAGCTGAGGGACTGCATGACCCTGGGAGGGAGAAACAGCACAGTGTTTGGGCTGTCGCAGAGAGCATTGCATGCTCCCAAGAATCCTGTCTGCATGTGGATCCTCACAAAGGGAATGATAGCAATGGTCAATGCCATATGGTCCGGATTTGTACTGTATTTTCTGGCAAGCATGTGGCAAGATACTGATGTTCTCAGTATTGTGGACCCAAGGCCTGAAAATGGGTCTCCAGAAGGTAGGCCTTTTCTTTGATGGATTCCAACATGACACAGGTGTGTTGAGTTGGCACAAGAGTAGACCTCTCATGGATGACCACCAAGTCAAGTCTCTGGAGGGGAGACAAGGTGGATGCAAGGTGAGGTGAGCTGAGATACAGAGTCAGCCCCAATGACTCATCAACAATATAAAGGAGCCACCATTATGGCCTTAAGGAAGAGGTGAGCTGCCGAGGCCCTGTACAGTGGCCAAAAGGAAGAACATTAAATGAATACACCTAGCGCCCATCCAAAAAAAGTGAAACCTATGATGCTGAGTCCTGACAGAAATATTAAAACAATTGTCTTCCTGATGTCCCACTGCAAATCATCAGGCCCTCTTCTTGAGCAATGACAGAATAATAGGCAATGTTATCATTTTGATGCTGAGTGGTTTAGTGAAACGATTTAATATGCAGAAGTCCAGGATCAGACGAAGGTTACTGTCTTTCCACTGCCTGTTGCTTCCAGAAACATTTGGGATATTCTGGCAGATCATACTTTTCTGGAACAAGTCCTGAACCTCCTTTCATAGGGGGCGGAAGGGGGTATAGCCTGAAGGTGCACAACTGGGGAAAGGCTAGCAAACCGGATGGTATAGACAGTTCTGACAATTTCTAAGACCCAGTAGTCCATCGTGATTTCGCACCATGACTCTAGAAAAAAGGGGGAGTGATCCAGAACACGTTGGTGCCAGAGTGAATGATGAAGCAACATCACCACAGGCCACAAGTGGCACTGGGCCCACAATGGGTATAAAGGAAACATCAACATTTAAGGGTGCACTGGGTTCAGGACAATAAAATTTGAAGCCTGTTGCCTTTTCTGTAGGCGAGGGATAAGCTTGTCGGCAAGACTGGCTGGCCTGTTGGCAGCTACTGGAGGGGAGAGGATGTCTTGTAGCTGTATCAATCTGAGATTGGTAGCATGTCTGGGTCCTCACGGTGGCTGGATTATAGTGCCTTTGATAATAAGCGGGATAGCTCTGTAGACGAAGGGAAAAGCGGCAGCAATGGGAGGCTTGGCTGTGCAGAGACCTCTGGCGGCTGCCTCAGCTGGCGTGCAGGGAAACACCGACCTTACGATGGTGGGGAGGCCAAATTGTTGGAGGGAGGGAAGGCGGCGGCACCCAAGCCCTCTAGCAGCACTTTCAACGGCAGCTGATGCTGCTCTGAGTTCCCTCCCACCAGCGGCCAAGACTCTGAGAAGTGCAGAGGTGTGCTGTAAAGGAGGCAACACCTGAGAGTCAAGTACATCAGCGTCCATGTCAACACACAAGGGCGTGGTAAGTACAGATGGGACTTGTTGCTTCTGGAGGTATTCTTGTCTATGGATGATTTGTCACTCAGACTGAGAGCAAATACTTTGCATATTTCTGAAAATGAGCAATTGTACTCCTGCTTCCATTTGTGAATTTCTATATTGGCAGTAAAGGACACTGCATAAACCTATATAGCATTTCTCTCCTCATGCCCTTTTGCCTCATTTTGAGGGCTTTTGGCGCTGTGTGGTGCCTCTTGATGCGAAGGGGGAAAGGCATGACTTCTTCAGCGTGGGACCAGCCACTGTGCGGCAGCTCCAACATATCCAATTTATTTGGCCAGGAGGTAAGGTTGTAAACGCCTGATCATAAAGGAGCATTCTAAGGCATGCTTCTTGCTTCTTCCATATTTGGGGGTGAAAGTTTGGCAACATCTTCAGCACATGAGCCTCCCCCAAGCAGAGAAGACACATAAGAGTGACCATCAGTGCCTGCAAAGACTTCCTCCGCCACACATTGGTTTAAAAAGGTAAACACCGTGAAAGAAAGCAGGTGAATAAGAGAAGTACAGGGAAGAAGCAAGCCCCAAAATTAGTATACTCACAGTAGTAGTCAATCGAGACTTAAGTCAATACTGAAAAGTACTGAAAGGGCAGCCAAAGACATAGTGAAAGCAGTCCAAGTCAAACACAGGAAAAACCACCAAGTAGGAGTAACAGAAGAGAAGTCAAACAAACTGAAGGTCAATATGAAAAGAAACTGCAGTAGGCAGGAGAATCAACACTTAATAAGGAAACTTATCTAAGAGAAATCTCTTGCTGCTGCTAACACTGCGCACAAAAAGGAGTGGAGATGCTAGCTTCACCTGATGGTTATATCCTCCAGGCCAGGGTGGGCGGATCTACCACCAAGAGTTTCTTAAAGCTATAGAGAATTCAGAGCTGCCTTGTACCTGCACAAAAGACCGATACGTGTGATTTCACAGAGACCACGAAGTACAAACAGGAGAGGCTCCTTGTTGTCCTTTCCATGGTTGGAAGTTTTGGTGTTCTAAAACTTTTGTTTTTAAAGAAGGGATTCTAAGAATGCACTTTTGGCCACATTAGAAGAGTGCACTTTTTGACAATGCAGTGCTCCTTTCCCAAACCAGTCAACAGTGCGCGCTAGACCTGTTCTGGCTTACATACAAGTTCAACTTAAGAACAAACCTACAGAATCTATCTTGTATGTAACGCAGGGACTACGTATACTAAACTTCACCTACCTCATTGGCACCACTGAAGAGGGGCTCCCCTGTGTGCATCTCTACTAGGATGCAGCCTAGGGACCACATGTCAATTGCCAGATCATAAGGCATGCCCAGTAGCACTTCAGGTGAGCGGTAAAATCGGCTCTGGATGTACTGGTAGATCTGCAGAAACAAAATGCATGATATTGTCAAATGCTGTATCAAGGGAATGGAAACTTATAATAGTTGGGACTGATTTCGGTTGCTGTTGGCTGGAACAAGCAAGCTGCTCCCATGCCTTCCAAATTCCAATTTAAAGAAGGCAAAGCTGAAGACACCCTGAAAATGAAGAAAGTGGTTCAGCTATGCAGAAAAGACTAATGTCAACCAGGCTGTCAGTTCTGGCACTTCTAGAAAGATTATGGTTGGAAAGGTGAGGTCAGGTGGTCACTCACCCGCTGGCCCAGTTGGCAGGAGCTGCCAAAATCCACAATCTTGATGGCACTGCGCTTAGGGTTACACAGCAAGATGTTCTCTGGCTTAAGGTCACAGTGGATGATACTGAGCTCAGGTGTTGCCAGGAAGAGCAGTGCTGTGCACAGCTGCTGGGCGAACTTGCGTGTGAGGTTGAGAGAGACACCTCGGAAGTTGGTGTTACGGAGCAGGTCGTACAGGTTGTAGGACAGCAACTCAAATACCAGGCACAGATGGCTCCGGAACATGAAATGCCGCTTCAAGTGCACTGGAGTTGAAAGAAGAAAGGGTGACAGAATATGAAACAGTGACACTCATGCATTCCAGCTCATGCAACATCTCCATGAAGACCTCCCGCATGGAGTTAAGACTTGTGGGCCCTTAACATGATAATTTTTCATAGTAACTGAAGAATAACTGAAGAAAGGGGAGGCCCTGGTATGGTGCTTAAAAGATTGGTCCAATATTTTATCTGTGTATGGGGTTATTATGTTTAATGGTTTTAAATATTATTTATATGCTAATTGTTTCTAGTGATTGTATGTTATGTTTTATATGATTTGTATAATGAGGCATTGAATTTTTGCTTAGATGTATGTTGTACGCCACTCTGAGTCCCCTGAGGGGTGAGAAGGGCGGGACAGAAAAGAAGTAAATAAATAATAAATAAATAACTCACATTACGCACATATAACCAATTAGTGACAAATCTTTCTTTTAAGTTCAGAGGATACCAAACAGCTTCCTCACATATATTTCAGCCCTGCCTTCAATCACTTTATCACAAGAGTTTTCTCATGAGTCTGAAGCCCCACGGATTTCACTTCTGGTGCATCTCAGCATTGTTGACTCTTGTCCATTAACATTTCATCTAATTCCAAAAACACTCCCCACTACCACCAAAAACATGGTTGATTTCCAACTCTCACCAATATAGTATTTCATTTCAGTGTCATGCTGGTTCATGAGCTCAAGCAACCGCAATTCAATCTGAGCCTGGCTCAAAAATGCCTTCTTGTTCTTGATTATCTTAATAGCCACCCACTCCTGAGCCTGTTGGTCGTAAGCCTTTACCACCTTAATAGGTAAAAAGAAAGACACATTAGAATCATTTTCCCATTTGTCAGTATCAATCTGTACTGTGCCAAGCTAGGGAAGACCTATTTGAGCCACCCAGCCCTGGAAATCTGCAGGGGAAGCCTAGCAATGGTGATAAGAAAATTCAAAATTCAACTACCTGAATAAATTACTAATTCAATATTACACCAGGATGGGAAACAGAATAGCCCAAGACTTTGTGAGGTCCCAGCCTTGGATAATCATGCTCCCAGAAACCTCTAGTTTTAGAGGGGAAGTCTTATTTAGCCCTAAAACAAGTGATGGTTGGGCTGGCATCACCAATGGAACCCCAGGAGGCTTTGAGAAATATATCTTGCTAATTGAATGCCACCCAGGATCCCAAAGAAAGACTTTTGACCTCTGCCACTACTAGTCTAGATAGCGGATAGCATCTCTTCAGGGTTTCAAGCTGCAATCTTCCCCATTATCACTCTAACTGGAAATACTAGGGGCTAAATTTAGCAAGTTTTACAATAATTATGAGCTTTACCAAGAGCCATATCTATTCTCCTTTTTGGCAAATCACTGTGTTATTGTAATTTTGGGGTACATCCTTTGATTTATCCATGCAAATAATGTCTACTGGTAAGAAACAATCTTATTAATTCTCAAAGGAATATGGCATGCAGCTTGCTATGTGGTTATATAAGCAGATGCAGAACACTTCTCTGCCCATGGATTGTCTCCTAACCTGTCCGAAGGACCCCTTGCCAATAAGTGAGTCGATTTCATAACGTTCCAGCCAGCGCTCCCCATTGCGGACTATGTAATCATAGTTGTCATCATCGTATCCCTCGTTGTGTACTTTCCGCTCCTTCTTGGTGCTGGTGTCTTCTGGTGCCACTTGAAGGGCTCGGCGCTTCTTCTTGGCATAATAGACCTGGCAACAAAAGGCAGGATCAACACACATTACAGAATAGACTTTAAAATGGAGAGTTTGGTCTTCTCATGGTAAACTAAATTGCCCGGAACCTCTTGGCAGGACAAGAGATGATTTCATAATTAATGAGCACGGAGACAAGACACATTGCAATTATGTTTAAAACATCATTTTTCCTGCTTCAAAGATGACACCATGAAAACAGTCCTCTTACCTCGTTGATATGTTTGTATGTTTTGATAAGGTCCACAGACAGCTTGCGTAATGGGGCTGTGGCGGAGTCCCGGAAAGTGAGTGGGATTCTCCTCTGCAGAATGGCCAGGTCTGGCATGATCTGTCACACAAAAGAAAGACAAGTGAACTCTGTGCACATTGCCTTAAAATGATGCTGTGCGGGAAGCAGACCAGCAGTCAATGGGGAGCTGTGGTGCATGAAGGCTTTTATAGTGAAAACCGTGTTTTCTTTTTGCATCACTTCCTTGGCAGAGAGGTGACACAAAGAACAACTTCTTAATTCATTAGATGAAAATTGTTTCCTTAATCTACCTTCTCTGATGGTGTAGCAAAGAGGATGATACATGCTTTGGGCTTGTGAAAGGTGGCTCTCTGCACACATCATTGCTACTCCTAGTGATGCACACTCCACCCCATATTAGTTTCCTCTACAGGCTGAATCTTGGGCCTTGGTCTGACTACAGTGGTTTCTACAGTACAAACAAAACACACAGAGCTTCACAGCTTTATATGCCATAATGTAAGATATGCTTCGAATAGCTACAGGTTGAGAGTGGGAATGCAGCCAAGAAGAGTTGCATACATTTGCAAGCATGTATTCTAAAATCAAGAGAGCTCAATCAGGGAAGCACTTGCTGGCTGAATCAGGGAGATTACCTGCTGATGCTCAGCCATAGGCTGGATGCTGGAGAAGGGAGCATGGCTGTGCTGGCTCGACATGATTGTCTCAGTATGAAGAGAGCGGCCAAGAGAGGCAACCTGGCTGCAGGGCGGCAGCTGGCATTGTGGGGTGCTGCTGCCACCTATGGGACACAAAAATATTTTGGTGTTTTCACTGAAAGCTGAAATTGGTTATCAGCTTTTACTGTGTCTATTTGTACTAAATGGCAGCAAAAGGAAGAGGGCTGTATGGGTAACGCCCAGCATTATAACAGTCTTCATTGATATCCAAAGAGTTTAAAACACTTATTACAAAGCAGCCAGAGTGTATTACAGGCTTGGATCACAGGAACTTGCTACTGCAGGCAGCCATGGTAGTCCTTGTCAACCATGCAAACAAACAGGAACTAAGCCACCTCCACATCTCACTGATGGGGACAGTTTACAGCCCGGGACCCTTCTCTAGTAACCTCCTGTAGGTTCATAAAGTTGCACAACATTCATAGTGTTTCCTCCAGCAGTAGTATGATATTCTGAAGCTTCCATTTAGTCAGTGGAAAGTGTGTGTGCGCGCACACACACTTTCTGGTGAATGCATGATTATTCTTCATCTCCCCAAGATTTTAAAAAATACGTAGTTTTATGTACTGTATTACTTTTAAGGATAAACTCATTTCTAAGATATACACTTTCATCTTGTGGAATTTCCCCCCCCAACAAATATGATTTTATAACCACAAGGAAACATTCTGCACATTAAAAATACTTTGTTTTCTACATTTTGATGTCCATCAAAAATCATTTACATCTTGCATGAATACAGGGATCAATTAGTTACCTGAAGATATTATGTGCACATATGAATTTCCAATCCCAGATACAATACAGGGATATAATATGATTTAGCACCAAGTCATTTCCAGATATGCTTAACACTTGTTACGAAGTGGCAAAAAGTGGCCACTAAGATCATAGCTTTACTAATAATGCATGGGATGATTTTCCACTGGGAAAATCCTCGCAAGAATCCTTGCAAATCGCCTTCTACCCCTCTCAGAAGACACCCTCCCAGAATCCCAGAACGGCCTCCGCCCCTCCAGAGGAACAGTGGACATGATCTTCACTGCACGTCAGCTCCAAGAAAAATGCAGGGAACAAAATCAACCTTCAATGACATCTTTGATACTATATCAAATGATATAGTTTGGATACTTCACCTTGTTGATGGGAAGCTTCCCAGAGGAGTGGAAATCATCTATCGGACAGATGACAAGCTGTTTAACCTCAGCAGACTGAAAGCCAAAACCAAGGTTACAACAACAGCTGTTATAGAACTCCAGTATGCTGATGACAATGTCGTCTGTGCACATCCAGAAGATCTACAAGCCACTCTAAACACCTTCGCAGAAGCATACGAGAAGCTCGGTCTGTCATTGAACATCGAGAAAACCAAATTGCTGTTCCAGCAGACAACAGCCAACCCCTCTCCAATGCCAGCGATACAGCTTAATGGTGTAACATTAGAAAATGTTGATAATTTCTGCTACCTTGGCAGCTACCTTGGCAGCCACCTCTCCACCAAAGTCAACATCGACACCGAAATACGACACTGCCTGAGCTCTGCGAGTGCAGCATTTTCCCGAATGAAGCAGAGAATGTTTGAGGACCGGGACATCTGTAGGGATACCAAGGTGCTTGTCTATAAAGCTATTGTCCTCCCAACCCTGCTATATGCCTGCGAAACGTGGACTGCCTATAGGCGTCCCATGCAACTCCTGGAACGATTCCATCAGCGCGGCCTCCGGAAAATCCTGCAAATCTCTTGGGAAGACAGGCGGACAAACGTCAGCCTGCTGGAAGAAGCAAAGACCACCAGCACTGAAGCAATGGTCCTCCGCCATCAACTCCACTGGACCGGCCACGTTGTCCGGATGTCCGACCACCGTCTTCCAAAGCAGTTGCTCTACTTCGAACTCAAGAAAACGGAATGTTGGTGGACAGGAAAAGAGATTTAAAGATGGGCTCAAAACCAACCTTAAAAACTCTGGCATAGACACTGAGAACTGGGAAGCCCTGGCCCTTGAGCGCTCTAGCTGGAGGTCAGCTGTGACCAGCAGTGCTGCAGAATTTGAAGAGGCACGAATGGAGGGAGAAAGAGAAAAACGTGCCAAGAGGAAGACACGTCAAGCCAACCCCGACCGAGACCACCTCCCACCTGGAAACCAATGCCCTCAGTGTGGGAGAAGATGCAGGTCAAGAATAGGGCTCCACAGCCACCTACGAACCCACCCCTGGGACACCAAACTTGGAGGACCATCATCCTCGGACTACGAGGGATCACCTAAGAGAAGAAGATGTATAATATGGATCTGGGCATTTCTGCGCATACTTCAGGTACTTGCAACTGAAAACCTTCTCAGTGAGGACTAGAAAAAAAAAAAACCCAGGAAAAATTGGGGGGGGGGGGAAGGATTTTTCTACACACCCAATTTTTCTGTTTTTTTTAGCCCCCTCCCCATATTTCTTTTTTTTCCCCCCAGGTCTTCCCATCTTTAGCAAGAATAAGACATTTGTTTTAAAGCATCAAAACTGGGATTTTCAAGATAGTAAACCCTGCAACCAATACCAAATTTACAGCTATTGCAAACAACTCAGGCACTTGCTAATAATTTAGAAAATACAAATCCTGTTGTGATGCGTAAGCCATTTGTATAGCTGTTTCTTGCAGCCACCCATTAACTTAGCTCTAGAAATCATTTAAATACATAGGCTCTTTCCTTTGTAAACTGATGTTCATATTCATATTAGGCACCTTCACTGAGGTACTTCAGTTGTGTGTGTCAGTGACACCCATTACTTCTTCCTATAAAAAGCTAAATATTGTGAAGTGGGACCAGGCCATTAGCCATTCTAATCCAGTCTTGTCTGCTCTGATGGTCAACAACTCTCCACATGAATACAAGCTGGACCATTATTCCTTCTTACGGACATTATATTATGAGAAGTGGTCATTTTCAGTCATACTTAGTGAAGTAAGGGGCACTGGCTGTAAGACAGGACTCAACTGATGGGGCAAAACTTGCCGCAGAAGCTACCATATTTACTCAAGTACCATGTGCCATCAATAGCAATGTGCACCTCAATTTTGAAAGTGCACATTGCAAAAGAAAAAAAGAAAAGAAAAAGATGTGTTGTGGAATGTAATTCTGTTGCCTACCTCCAAAGCCGTGGCCCACGGATGGGTGGCACTTCTCAAAATTGGGGGGAGGGCAGGTTGAAAGCTTTGTCAATAAGGCCAGTTGGAAATCTGTGCCCCTTCATCAGGCTGAGGCTGGTGGGTTTGTGCCCCTCTCTCTGGTTGAGACTGGCAGAATTATGTGTGCAATTCTAATGTGCCATCAAATCTAATGTGCATCTCACTTTTGGCTATTTAATTTGAGCAAATATGGCATATTTATTAGGGGTGGGGAGCAATTAGGCACCTTCACTAAGGTACTTCAGTTGTGTGTGTCAGTGACACCCATTACTTCTCCCTATAAAAAGCTAAATATTGTGAAGTGGGACCAGGCCATTAACCATTCTAATCTAGACTTGTCTACTCTGATGGTCAACAACTCTCCACATGAATACAAGCTGGACCATTATTCCTTCTTACAGACTACTTAGTATCTGGTCTGACAGGCAAAGAGATCTCTAAGACCACTGACAGAGGCATTTCACAGCTCCATGCTCAGAATTCTGTTACTAAAGATGTCAGAAATTGAACCTGAAAACTTATTTATTTATTTACCACTTAGGTTCAAAAATGTCAAAGCTGTGGACGTTAATGGAACATTAAATATATATAATACACAAACTTGCACATACTCTTTATGGGACATTCTGCATGTAGAAGTGCTGTCACTGGGAAATGACTGTTATTAACTTGCGTGTTAAATAAACATATTAAATAACAATAGATGCATTAGCCTCCAATTGGCAGCAGCCCACAGGAAGCTGCATTAGGTACAAATGGCTACCACAAACCTTAGGGCTTACACGGGCTTACTTTTCACACATGACCTGTATTTTCTGAGAGGCATTTCATTCATAAAAATTCTACAGTACTTTTACTTGGAAATTAAAGGCAGCACACAAATCATACGTGGCAGCAGCAGAAGTTTTAAAAAGTTAGATGAATAGTCTGCTCCACAGTTTCCACTTAAGAGTATATACCTGCACCCAGCCCATTTGATAGTGCTTAAACTTCAATCTTAAAATATCATTTTGTGAATATACTCAAAAGCAGTATAAGCCTAACCTCTGTCATGTTAATCAGGAATCAAAATAATGAATGTGGAGTAATGGAGACATTTGTGTAGCAAATCACAGCCTGGAGATTTCATATTCATGAACAGAATAGAATAGCTTTGTCATTGTGCTATTGCACAACGAAATTAAATGCCTTCCCCAGCACGCACCACAAAACAACACACCCATACCACCACACCCCAACCACCACCACACAGCCCCAAATGCCATATCAATGCGAAACCATGGAGTTCCAACATAGCCACAGCTCTTGGATTGTTATGAAAAGAAGGGAAACAGTTGATCTTATGATTTCGTTGTTCAAAAGCAGTTTTTAAAGCTCTGATGGTGGAGAGAATTTGAATGTTTATCTTGACAGTATCTAGTGAGCCCTATAACAGTGGGAGGAGCCCCCGGCCTTGAATGTGCTTAGATTAAATGTGTGTTTAAGAAACCCTACTTCCAGTGTCTTCTCATTCAAATAATTATAAGTGCAGTAATATAATTGTCCTTCCACTCCCTCTATTTCAGACTACATCACACACTATCCAAAACTAGTGCTATTACTATTTCTATTTTCCTAAGTAGCTACTATTTCTATGTTAAGCTACTTACACAGAACTTCCTATAAACTAAAAATTAAGTGAAAGCAAATGGGCTGAAGGTACTGGGTTATGACTACTGTTTCCAATTGAAAGGTAACTGGGATCTAATTGACATTGAGTAACAGAATAAACTTAAACTAAGTACTGAACATCTAGCTCATCATATCATTATCAAAGCCCAACTTACATTTTTATCCTCTTACTAGGTTGCAAGAGAGTTAAACGAAGGAGTACAATTTCTCTCAAAACTTTATGTCCAGTCTAGCTCCCAATACACATTGGTTTCCTGCCTTATACCAAACAAGCACAGACAGTGGATCCAAACAGAACTCTTGTTTTAAACAAACTTCACTGAGGGAAAATAGAATATGGATCTGTGAAACCTCCAAAATTGAGGTTAAAAGTGTCATACTCTTCTGTATCTTAGTAATATCTAACAGGAGGAAATTTTATCCTTTTAGAAATATAGGTACTGTTGGCCTAGATGGTTTTCATTTTTCACATAAACTACAATTTTATTACTACTGTTGGTGCCTCAGCAACCATCAGAACTAGTAAGTTCTATTCTTAGATATGGAAGGGATGTGTTGAGTGGCTGGAATGGGATACTGCAGCAGACAGGCTGTCAGAGCTAACCGTTTCTATTCCTAGCTGAGAACAAAACCTAAACCAGCAATAACTTGTTAGGGAGAAGACTGCTTGATGAGCTTCTACAACTAACCCTCAAGAGTACAGCGACCCTCCAACACAAACCGATTGCACCTGCATATTTATTAACTGAGGCAATGAATGAATGAAAGGGCTTTGAAGTTATGATTCTATCTGATACATATGAGTTGGGGTTACAATTCTGTCTAAAGAATAAAAGTCTGATGGAGTTATCCTCTTGCCTTTGCAAGAGTGTGCTTAACTAACAGATTAAAAAAACAACAACCCCCTTTTCCTGAACGGAGGAAGGTATAAATGAAGATACCATACCCTAGGGTTTAATAAGCATGTGATGGTGCAAGTCTTCACTCAGAAAAAAGGTATGGAAGATCTTTTCCAACTCAGCCTGACTCAAAGGTTATTCATACATTTCTTATCAGAATGATACAATGTCTATCTATATATATATAATCTATTTGAATAATCTCCTGCTTGCTTAGACTCTATCTTTCAATAGTCTCCTGCTTGTTAAGGAACAACTTCTCCATTTAATGAAGAGATATCTTAATTAATAAAAAGGGGTTACGAACATTCCAGATTGTTGTGAGAAGTAGGGAAAATGTTGATCTCAGATTTCATTGTTCAAAAGCAGTTTTTAAACTCTGATGGCAGAGAGAATTTGAAAGTATCTACACAGTATCCAGTGAGCCCTGTAACAGCGGGAGGAGCTACCTGGCCTTGCATAGTTCCCATGGTTCACATTCTGCCTTTGCCTTCTCACACGAACACTGGTTCCTTAATTTCCACATTTTCATTCATCAACCAACTGTGACAATTAATAAAACCCATCACAGCAGAATAATTACACAGATAGTTACTTGTACAATTTATTTTCAACATCCTATCTTAGCTTCTTATACCAATCGCTAAGTAAGTACGTTTTATTGATTAGCCTATTGGCCATATCAAAAACATTTGACAAACACACACAGATACAGTACAACATAAGTTAAGGGATTATGAATAAAGTTAACAAAATGGGGTATCTCTCCATTATCTTGGAAGGATGGGGGATGTGTGCTAATGTATTTAAATACAAATGAGATTTTACCTCTCCAGTATACCATCGTCATTTTTCACAAGACACACTTTATATCAACAATATGTTCTGGACACACACTCAAGTTAGAAAACACTGTCAGTATCTTGACAGGACAAATCTTGGGGAAGAGTTTTCATCAGTTTGCAAGTAAGTACAAGAGAAATCACTATTGTACAACTTCCTAATCTACAAAGATCAGGCAATTCTGTAATTGGGGATGTCCAGTTTAAAGTTCATTAAGGCACAAATGGAACAAACCGGCCCTTTCCAAACTAATTCCTGCTCTACACTGTAGTCATTACAAGCTACCTGTGATATAATACTGGCAAGTGGTACACTTTTCTCCTTTATCCTTAGAAATTCATCTAAAGTTTGCTGCTAGCCCCAATGCCCCATTTCCTACTATGGTTTTTAAAAGAACCACACTAGTACACTACTGAAGACAGGCTATCCCTTGCATTCTTAGATGCAATGCTGCATAATCTCCCACTAATTAAAACCATGAGTTCTTGATTTCCCTTCCCTAAATGATTCCAGATTCTGCCATGATCATGCTAAGTCATTTCACAAGGGTTATCTCCCTAACTGTAAACTCACAAGCAAAAAAAGTTTCCTCTATGCATTTTCTAGCGTCCTTCTCTAATCATAGAAACATATTCTTCAACCTCCTGTTATTCACTGACACAGCCTCAGAACATAGGACTAACTTTTAATTGAAAGATTATACATCACTCTTCAATTTGTCACAAACAAACCTTACCTGTAACCATTTTCCTGTTGTAACGGGCTGAAGGCAGAAAGCTGGAAGGCTCCTGTCGGGCCCAATTTGTTTGCAATGTCAACAGCATTGCATGAGCTGAGTTGCAATACTGAATGGGATCACCATAGGAAAAGCCCTTCCTCTCCAAGCCCACACAATCCACTGTAGTCTACAGACAGACTTTTTGGAGAATACTTGCCCAGGTTTTGTTCCTGCGAGAGTGTGTCTTTAAGCCACAGTGAACTAACCAGAAAGCAGTGCTACACAGCTGTCATTGCCGAGGCTATGGAAGGTCAGTGGGCATGAAATGCTCTCTTGGCTGGATCAAAGCAAACAGCTGGTTTACATGCCATGACCAAGTGGAAACTGATCAGAGGAACAGCTGACAAAAGGTTTCTAAATGCAGTCCGAAGATACCACTATGGAGAAGGTTGAAACGTGCCAATTCCCAACTCCTCTTTTCTAACACTTAAATGCCACCATTTATAACTAAAGTTATTAGCCTATTGGTACTAGCTTCCAATAGGTTAATTATCTTATTCTTCCAAAACCTTATGAGGCAACAGGAGTTTGAGAAAGGTCCATAATAATTTGCAAAAGTAATTACGAATGTTTTCTTCTTATAAAGTAGGCATTTATGAACATGTACTGAAGTTCTCTGATTGCATATGGATTGGTGGATGTATGGCCACTGACAAACAATTCCAAATTTGTTTTCTAAGTAACATTAATTGTGACAACTACCAGTTAGATCAGGGGTCCTCAAACTTTTTAAACAGAGGGCAAGGTCAAAGTCCCTCAAACTGTTGGAGGGCCGGATTATAATTTGAAAAAAAACATGAATTCCTATGCACACTGGACATATCTTATTTGTAGTGCAAAAAAACCTTAAAAACAATAAATAATTAAAACAAAGAATAATTTTAACAAACGTAAACTTATTAGTATTTCAATAGGAAGTGTGAGCCTGCTTTTGGCTGATGAGATAGAATTGTTGTTGTTGTGTGCTTTCATGTCGTTTCAGACTTAGGTTGACCCTGAGCGAGGGCCGGGTAAATGACCTGTATCCGGCCCCCGGGACTTAGTTTGAGGACCCCTGAGTTAGATAATGGTGATTTCAGACATTCATTTCTTGAAGGTGTAGTGGGACAACTAAACAAAATTGCTCAATGATGCAGTATATAATGATCTTCTAGATGAAAAGTTACACATATTTGTATATGCATAATACCATTTTGAAAGGGACTCCAATTTTTTCAAATATCCAAATGAGAAACTATTCCCTTGTTGGCCGACACTTTTATACATTCTTAAATCAAGGTAATTTATGGTCACTTTCATGAAAGGTACCCCTAGCCCCAATCTTTTTGACACCTTGTAGGTCAGGCACCTCTTATCATCTTGACAATCCAAGTTCTGTATGTGGAAAAGTGCAGTTGGAAAAAGTGGCAGCCACAGTATGGGGATCTTTATTCTGAAAGATTCCTGGATATATGCAATCTACTTTTCTACTGATAGCTTAATATCAATTCTATATCAGCAACTGTTATTCACATAATTCATTTAATACTGAAATTTTATAGTTGTTGAACACTGGTTCCTAATGAATCCTGCCAGCAATGATTCACACACTTATGAGTTTGTTCATTGTTTGTATCTTTTCTGGAATAAAATGCATATTGGGAAACATGAAGCACAATGTTGCAAAATTAACTAAAATAAATTAGGACAATAAAAGCAAAATGGGGAGTGGGAACCCAATTTGTATCAAATACAGTAGAGTCTCGTTTATCCAACATAAATAGGCTGGCAGAACATCGGGTAAGCGAAAATGTTGGATAATAAGGAGGGATTAAGGAAAAGCCTATTAAACGTCAAATTATGTTATGATTTTACAAATTAAACACCCAAACATCATGCTTTAACACAAATCAACAGAAAAAGCAGTTCATTACAAGGTAACATTATGTAGTAATTACTGTATTTACTAATTTAGCACCAAAAACATTGCAATATATTGAAACAGCTGTGGATCCGGGCAGGAGGCAGACTGCGTTGGATAATACAGAACGTTGGATGCGCAAAGGTTGGATAATAAGACTCTATTGTATTACACATTATATTTTAGGGGCGTTTTTGCCAACAGAACATATTTTATGAAAAGTGAACTGCATTCTGCTCAGCAAACTCTTTTGCTTGCATATGAAAATTGCTTTTAAATACACTTTCAACCTCTCATTGGCTGTCACTGTTCCCTGTCCTGACATGAACAGTAGGCAAAACGCGGAACTCCCAAGTTTGTTTCAGTGATTACTTCACTATCTACAGACTTTTTCTGCCCCACCTCCACTAAAGGACATGGTGATGCATCTTTTAAAAAAAAATACTTGAGCCCCTTTTTAGTTAACATTAAAAATAGTCATTTCAAAATCCGAAGTGGGTCATGAGAGGGTTTTTAACAATTCAAGTAGACCTTGAGGGTTTCAGGGACAGAAAATTGGTTTCCAGTTCCATCCTGTCTTATCTGGTCAGTTTATCTCAAAAGACTGTTTCAGATATAATAGGAATCCAGAGTTTTGGTCTTTGGTGAGTAAGCTCCCTTTTTAGACCATATAGCAGTCCTCTTTTGCAACAAAACAGAGTTTGGTGTTACATCCAAACTTGCAAACTATGCTCTAGCTATGCCTGAAGGTTGGTTAAATCCCAGAGATGGGAGCACTTTGTATCAATTTTGTTAAGAAATAGAAAGGCAATAAAGCACAATGAAAATTTTCCAGCAACTTAAGTGCATCAGTCACCCTCTTCCGCATCAAGAATCTGTAAGACTTATACTTTTACAGCTTATAAAGGGACACCAAAGGCAATGGTTGAAGATTTTTGAGGATAGGTTAGTTAGTTGGTTGGAGTGTTGAAATGTCTTCATACCTGCTTTCTGCATGGTCCTGACATTTATCAATTGAGGATGTGCCATGACAACTTTTCATGTTGTTAGGCCACAGCTATAGGGAAACAGAACTCCCAATCATAATATAATAGAACATCCAAATTGTATGCCTTCTGGAATTGATAAATAATCCCAGCGATTACCAGAAATGCTTTATATCATTGGATATCATATCATGAATATGTAATGAACTACTAAAATGTAAGACCAAGAAAGGAGAGGATTACGGAAGCACATGACAGTCTACAATTCAGCTTGCACAGAAAAGAATGCCATCATCCTAACTCAGACCTTGGAGCAAGAAAGGCAAGCTTGGATCTCAAACTAGTTCTTTATTCTAAAGCAATCTGTTTGCTTCTAATTCCTTCACTCTGATTTGGTCCAGGATAACCACTATTTTCTACATGTTGAGTCTGTCAGTAAAACTTTTTGAAAGAAGATAGACAGGGTCTAAATCCAGGCTTTTTACCAGTGCAGAACCTTCTGACAAATGGTTAACATGCCTATAATGGTGCTATGCTAATATGCTGATATGATGCTATGCTAATAATATTGTATGTATATATATCTTGTAAGCCGCTTTGAGTCCCCTTTGGGGTGAGAAGGGTGGCATATAAATAGTGTAAATAAATAAATAAATAAAATGTCCTATTCTAATACCAGGAAAAACTCACTGCACACATATGAAAAACAAACATTCTCACAAGAAATGCTGCTAATTCAACTGAGGCAAACTGTAGGGTATATGGGTGTTCAAATATTGGTCATATATCAGAATCTCAGGCCCCAGATTTTGAAGGGAACCCTTGAGGTGTCTATTTGAATCTCCACAGCCAAAAGCATTCTGAGCTAATGCCCATTCTGATGCTCACTCAGTCCTTTCTCTTGAAAAAGTCCAATGAAGTATATTACACAAACCCTATAGCTTCCATTGCTGACTTGTTCTCTCTTATGATATCCAAATCAATGTCCTTTTATCAAATTTCAGTGAACAAGTCAATTTTTATTCCTTTTTTTTTTGGCAAATCTTGTCAGTAGATTTTCTTTAGCATTTTAACTGTGCACCTTGTTGTATGTCCTTTAAAAGTGTTTTATCTCTTATTTTAATGGTGTTGTATCCTCCCTCGAGCTGCAAGGAGAGGAAGGTAAACAAATCCATTATTATTATTACTATTTATCAACATTATCTAAATTTAGGGTCTAGGTGATATTTTTGAAATCTATACTGATGTGATGGATGATTGTAAGGTGGATTCTATCCTGGTTGCTGACCATAAATAAAGATCTGATCTGATTTGAATTCTCTCTGGCATGTCAACTTTTCTTTTAACACCTACAAAAACATGTTACCTCAAATAAAGTCCTACAAGCGCAGAGCAAACTGTACACATTTCTGGATACAACACAAGTCTCCATCAGCGTCTGCTGGATAACTTGACTTAACCCAGAGATGCTCGTCCAATATATGTTAGTTATTGAGTCAGAGCATTCTGAGAACAGGATAAACTGAAACATTTCCAACTGTTAATCTTAAAGCTCTTCCAATTGTTTGAAGTGCTACTCTTCCACATAAAGAGGTGCACAGAATCATAGGAGTTGTAAAAGACCACATGGCACATCTAGTTCTAGTCCAACCCCCTCCATGCAGGAAAAGCACAATCAAAATACCCCTGATAGACATCCACACTCCAAAGGAGGAGCTTCCACCACATCCTGAAGTAGTGAGTTCCACTGTTGAAAAGCTCTTACAGAAAGCTTCAGATTAGAATGGTGAGAAACCATGCTTGAGGGATGCAAATAAGGAGGCACAGACTTCTGATTTTTAGCTTTTTTTCAACTTTATTTGGTTGTTTTACCCTTCTATTTGGACAGTGATATCTTAAAGAATATTGTAAAAAGTATTATTTTTCTTGGGAACAGACTGTCTGTTCACCAGATTGCACACTACTTTGGTGAAGGAGTCTGATGATTTGCCACAACTACTGATAGGACTTAGAAGAAATGTTCAATGACACAAGCAGTCACTAATTGCACAAGAGGTAAACTATGTCATGATGTGAATTATCTATGTCAGGGGTCCGCAAACTTTTAAAACAGAGGGCCAGGTAACAGTCCCTCAAACTGTTGGAGGGCTGGATTATAATATGAAAAAAAATAAAAGAATTCCTATGCACACTGCACATATCTTGTTTGTAGTGCAAAAACACTTAAAACAATACAATAATTGAAATGAAGAACAATTTCAACAAATATAAAATTATTAGTATTTCAATGGGGAAGTGTGGGCCTACTTTTGGCTGATGAGATAGGATTGTTGTTATTGTTGTGTGCTTTCAAGTCGTTTCACACTTAGATTGATCCTGAGCGAGGGCTGGGTAAATTACCTTGGAGGGTCGCATCCGGCCCCCGGGCCTTAGTTTGAGGACCCCTAATCTATGTATTGACGGGAGTTTAACTTACGGAAGAACATTTAGTTCTGTTTATTTCCAAATCTGCAAGTATTTTTATTTTACAGCAACCAGAGATAAAAAATAGAATGTGGATGAAAATAGATACTTCACCCATTGAAAGCAAAAGACTTTAAGTGTCTAGCTCTTTAAAGTCTTGGAATCCCTATTTATTCAACCATGCCTGACCAAAGAACTAGGGTTGTCACTTCTTTTCCCTGAGAAACTCCTCATTGTTTAACAATAGTATAGCAAGGTACAACATTGTCCTCTTGACATTTATCATAGGTGTATCAATTGAATTTAACCAATGTGTGAACTTTGTTTCTGATTATCATTAGCAAGTTTTTTATGTTTCTTCAAAAATTGCAAAAGATTGAGATTTTAAAAATATGTGAACATGGAAGAAAGGAAAACACATTTGTCCATTCATAGCTCCATCTGAAGAGCAACTAGCTGATATTTGGGGAAGACAAGATTTCTGAAACCAGAATATTCTTTGTGCTATTTGGACAAGCTTAAGAAGCTACACAAATGTTTCATAGTGTTTGAGGACAATATTGGAATTGGAAGAGATCACAATAGCCATCCATTCCTACCCCCTGCCATGCAGGAACATCCAATCAAAGCACTCTCAGCAGATGGCCATCTATGTGACATCCTTTCAAATATTTAAACGTGGCTATCTTGTCCCCATCTCAGCCTTCTTTTCTCCAAGCTAAACATACCCAGCTCCCTCAGCCATTCCCCACAGAGCATGGTTTGCCAGCCTTTGATAATTTTGGTTGCCCTTTTCTGTACACATTCTAGCTTGTTAATATTGTTCTTGAACTGTGGTGCCCAGAACTGGACACAGTATTCTAGGTGATGTCTGACCAAAGCAAGTGGTACTATGATTTCCCTTGATCTAAATGTTACACACATATTGAAGCAGTCTGAATCACTGTGCTTTTTTAGCTGCTGCATCACACTGTTGATTCACGTTGAGATTGTGGTCTACTAACATTCCTAAATCCCTTTCACATATGCTATTTTCAAGTCAGTGCCTCCCATCCTATATCTGCCAATTTCAATTTTTTTCTGCCTAAGCATAGCCCCTTACATTTTTTCCTGTTGTTTTTAATCTGTTAAGGTCATTGTGAATTCTGATCCTGTGTAATCTAAGAATTTGATAAGCATGCCTTCTATTCCATCATCCAAGTCACTGATAAAAATATTGACTAGCACTGGGCCCAGGACAGACCCTGTGGCACTCCACTGGTCACTTCTCTTCAGGAGGTACCTTGTCAAAGGCCTAATTAAAATCAAGATATACTACATCCACAGCAGTCCCTTCATCTACCAAGCTTGCAACTTTATCCAAGAAAAGAGAGAGGGAGTGAGGGAGGGAGAAATTTAGTCTGGCAAGACTTGTTTTTGAGAAACTCATCTGAGTGGCATTTCTTTCTAAATTCTTACAGATTATCTGTTTAATGATCTGTTCAAGAATCTTTCCAGGTATTGACATCAGGCTGACTTGGTGGTAGTTAAGTCCACTTCCCCCCTTTTTGAAGATGAGGACACTTGCCTCCCCTCAGTCTGCTGGAACTTCTCCTATTCTACAAGGCATGTGAAAGAGGACTGACAGAGGTTCTGGAATGACTTCTGCTTGTTCTCAATTACCTCTGGAAGTAATTCATCTCACCCTGGAGACTTGAATTCATTTAGATTATTAGCCAGATACCCCTGTGCTGCCTCTTTGTCTATTCTGCATTTCCCCTAGGGAATTTTCAGCTCCATTATCCCCAAATTGAACATTGTTGATCTTTTGGGAGAAGACTGAGGCAAAAAAGGTGCTGAGTAGCTCTGCCTTTTCTCTGTCTCCTGATAGCATTTTACCATCACCTGTATGCAACAGACCTACAATTTCCGTGTTCTTCTTTTTGCTAGGGACATAATTAAAAAGCCCCTTTAATTGATTTTAACCTCTCTAGCAAACTTGGGTTCATTTTGTGCTTTGGTTTTAAATCTTTGATCATTTATCTTGTTTTTCACTTCTTGTTCACGTCCCCTTTACATCTTAGAGCCGCCGCAAACTAGCGTCTTGGGAGAGCAAACTGTGCCAGCTCGACCGATGACGTCAAAGACTCCGCCTCTCTCTCCGCCTATTTCTCCGCGCCCGTGTGATTTTCCCTTTGCTAGGGCAGCAATGCGAGCGTACTCTCGCTGTTGACAGAATTCAGAATTTGCGGCGGCTCTTAGTTTAGTTGCAAGTTCCTTAAGACATTCATTCTGTTTTCTTTAGAAACTTCCTGTTTTTCCTCATTGGAACTGCTTAAGATTGTGCCTCCAATACCACACTTTTCAGAAACTTCCATCCATTGCGAATTCCTTTCTCTTTTTATACTCCTGACATTCAGTTTTCCTTAAGTTTACTGAAGTCAGCTTTCTTAAAGTTTAGAATGTATGTCTTGACTTCTCCTTTCTGCTGCATAACAAACTCTAGAAAAACACGGTAACTTCCACCTAGATCTAGAATTCTAGACCTGTGATGAACGTAATGTAATGATATTTCTGCACTGTAACTCAATTTGAACTGGCCCTGCAATGCTAGAAACCTGATGTTTGACTAGAACACAAAAGCTCTCTGATTGTCTATTAAATTCCAGTCAGCTATCAGTCTGGATGATTCCCATTGGCTTTCTTGTACCACTGGTATATTCCAAAAGAGTTTAGAGAAAGACGTGAACTCAAGATAATTCATGCAAGTTGAGAAAAGTTGGGAAAAGCAAGAAACACCAATACAGGACCGTGTTCCTACAAATACAATTTAAAAGATGTTTCCTTATTTATGGCACATTTTCCTACTTCACACACTCACCAGTAGGGATGCGGTCCACATCTCTTCAGGAGAGCCAAAAATGTCACCGCTTTTTCTTGTTGGACACAGAAGAGAAGACGCCCAAGCCCCATTTCAGCATCCTTGTCTCCCAAGGACCTCCAGCCCTTGTTCACTGTCCATTAGCTTCACTTTTTAGTAGCTTTCTCAGTCAGGCATCTACCACAGTAGCCCTGTCCAGCCCTGTCCTGTCCATACGGGTGCCTTTTGCTTGTATCTCTATGATTGGATACACTGGGCAGGTGCCTGTTAAATCCTACATCAATACTATGTTTGGCCTTCTGTCTTTTTTTTTTTTTTTTTTTGGCTACTACAATTCCAGAAGGGGATGGACAAAACCCTGGTGACAATCTGATTAAAACAAAGGGTATTCTATGAAGGAATATGATGCTGACCAATACAGATACGTGTTAGAGATAGGTCCATCAACTAGGCCTACTAAGGGAGCGTGAGGAGAAGACCGAAGATAATTAACTGGGGCAGCTTTTGGAATCTATCATAAGTGAGTTCATGCAACAAAGGAAATCATTTCAATCACTAGGATCCCTACAAACACTTTCCCAAAAGGATAACTATTGAAAAAAAGACAACAGTACCAGAACAAGCAATGATATGATGACACAAGAGGGAGTGGATGCCAAAAGGAACTAAGCAACAGTAATGTACACTAAGTGCTAAGGCCAAAAGAACCCCAACTCACCATTTCAGACTTTCATGGGCTGAACCATGATTTCTGAACATGTCAGCATTGCCAGCTCTGCTGCTGCAATGGATTCCAGTTGAACTGTACAGTAACAAACGCCTGGTCCTTACGCAAGGAGAATGCATATCCAGCATTTTGAGACTGCATGTGTCCCTTGCCAAAGCAGTTCCTTGTTCTGCAAGGGGGGGGGGGCAGATTGGGGAGGGGTTAAGAAAGAGAAGCAAGCTACTTTGCTCTCTTTGCAGAAAAAAAAAGCCAAGACACTGTATTTCCAAGCATGCAGGGCTACTTAGGGGAGTTTCATTCTGTCAGCCCACCCTGGTATTATACGTCACTGGCACAGGGCCAAGCCTGCACTCCGCTTCCAGGCCACAGGCTACACATTAACCCTCTGCTTGGTCCCTGTTCTGCCCTGCAGATTTCCACCAGGCTGCAAATTCAATCCCCGCCTCTTCACTCGCTTCTGTGCAGTGGTGTCTCTGCCATGGCAACAAGCTTTTCATTGGAGAACTGGAGCTGCTGGCGAGCCAATGGGAAGCCAGGCAGTGTTGCTAGGTTCTCCGGGATGCAATGGGCTGATTATGCCCAAACAAAGCAAGAAAGAGGAGAAGGCGAGAGTCTCCAAAAATACCTCGGTAAAGAACTGGCTCTCCTTCCAGGAACAGGGGCTAGAAATAACCTGCAAAGGGAGACCCAGCAACAACAGAGCTCATGGTGTTGGCATGATGCCACAGCCACTCACCGTAGCCGTGATCTCTCCTGCTCGGTGACTCTCAAGAGCCAGCTGAGTATAAAATTCTCCCCCTGTCCAGAATCTCAGGAGGCGTTTGAGTTGATTTTCGTATCTGCTTCCATCCTTCAATGCAATAGGCAAGGCTGCCTGGCTTGATCACAGTGTCCTAACTGAGCTTGCTTCCTCTTGTGCCAGCCAGAATGCACCTAGTTTCCTCCTCAGCAGAGGTGCACTGCTGCAGTTCTGAGGGTTAAAAGAAGCTTTTGCAGATAAAAATATCGCGTTAAAAACTCTTCTAACCATAACTCAGCTGTGTTGCTCCAATGAACAATTAGGAACACCATCCTGTATCCCATGGACTTGAGACGTTAGCCAAAATGACACAGGAGTGAAATTTTCAGCCACGATTTTATTTAACCCAAGACTGTATCTTTTTGAGAGAGAGAAAAACCCTTCTTCTCCTACCAACATATTTCCAAATAAAAATATTACTGATATGAAGACATGAATGGAATTATAGGAAGTTTGAAAACATCAAAAGTATATCAAAGAAGTGCAACCTTAATTATGCCTCTCAGAAATGCCTGAACATTTAAGACAACAAATGCTCATTATGGAAAATTCTAAGGGTCTATGAAGTCATGCGAAAGAATACGGAGGACTCATTGGCTTTCTGAAAAATACAAAGTATATCATTTATAATAGAATACCACACAAATCAGTGCCATTCCGAGATCTTTCTGACTATACTTTTGCCTTAAACACTGAACACTCAAAAGCATCTTGACTGGCCAAATGTCATCTTTCTTTAAGGAGGTCACTATCCCATGCTTTGTGCTGCTACTTAATGATTAGAGGCATAAACCAGGTCTGGTAATCGGGGGAGACATGCAGCGACCATACATGTACAACACTGAAGCCAACGGTCAGCATAATTAAAGAATCTTTAAAGCAGTTAAAATGATTATGCATCACTCATCTTGAAACAAGACTAAAGTCATACTGCCTCACACTGATACTGTATTGGGGGGACACCTGCATCTGTCATGAAAATACGTGGACTCTGAACAACATCTCAATGACACTGTCAAATCATGATGGTAGAAGGTCAACATGAAAGCTTCAAGTAAAAAACAAAACCTACTTCAAACTGTGCCAATAATAGCAGCTTAATGTTGAAATCATGAGTACAATTATTGGAAGCAAATTTTCCATCAAGTTTGGAAGACGTATGTCTGAGTCAGAGTCCAAGACAAAGATACAGAAATGATTCAGGGCACTGTTACCCACATTGTTAGGTCTGTGATCACTAGAGTTCAGGATCTGTCTGAGACCATAGGAATTATTTTTCAATGAATCAAGATTAATGTTGCATTCCTGGACATGGGATATCATGTAGCAACAAAAAGTGTAACTGATTCAACTCAGAATTACTGCCTGCTTTTTCTGCTGAATGTTGTACATGGACATTTCACGTATCAAATGCATTTGACTATGGAAAAGTGCACCTAGCAGATATAGCAGTAATATGTTAACATAGATCAACCTACTTGTCATTTTTGGTACTGACAACTCCCACCCCATCCCCATTGTAGTGCTCTTGAATATATAAGCTATGCAGAATCAAACTAAATGTCCACCAGTCAAGTAGCCTTTCAACAGTGGCCAGATTTAGATGTCAAAATGCTTGCAGACACAAATATAAATTATAATTTATGATGATGGGAACTTCTGCGAATACCAGTCTTGCAAGTGCCTCTCCTTCCCTATCTGGCAAGGCCAGAAGTTTCTGGTTGTTGTTTTTTAAATGGTACTATAGGCTACAGCTAATTAAAAATTAAAACAAAAGCGTGTATCTCTTCCTCCAAAGTGCACCGAAGGGGAGACAAGGAAAAAGTGAACCCAAAACCCTCATAGAATCAATGCTGTGAAAATAAACCATGGCTAATCATGCCATCAAAACATAGACAATATCCTTTAATAGTTTAGATTGAGTACGCCATTTCCCTCTGTTCTCCTACAGCTTTTGGCACTTCTATTACTGAAATTCTAATCTTCCATGAATTTGTTTAATAATGTTTTTTTTATTAACATAGTTATGCTACTGACCACCAGTATGTTTGCTGCCTGTAAACCCCACAGATCAATGTTATGATAAAATGCATACTTAAGTGATACTTGGCACTCACCAGTTCTAATTTAACTGAATGGTTAAACCTCATTCCACATTCACATTTATTTCACATTCACATTTGTTATCTCTTTCTGACTAGAGGATTCTAATCATTTTAGCCTTTTCTCATACAGAAATTGCTCTTTGAATTTATCAGTTCTAAGATATAGGAAGAACAAGGGTGTAAATAATATTAAAGATGTATATACTTAAGTAAGTTGTATGCAGGATGTCATGATATTAAAGTTTGTCCTGAAGTTGTTCACTTTATACCTGTTTGTAAATCACAGGACACTGAGCTAACATATTTAGGGATGGCCTACATGCCCCTTCCCCCCAAGTTCTTTCACTTTGATTCAGGATAACCAACCATGAAGCAAAAGGGGGAGAATCATCAAATTTGCTGACTGTTTTTGAAAAAATAGTAATGCCCTACTGTTTAAATATAAATCCCAAAATCAGTATACAAAACTCTGATTATTAATACAGAGTTAATACTGTTACATTTTCATATGTTCTGCATTTAAAATATTGTGAAATTTTGAGCTTGAATTATTTTATTGAGTGATTTATTATTATGAATCACATAAATTATAGAAGCATCTTAAGTTTAGAAAATTGACGACACAGTCCAAGACACATCCTTGTTTCTACATTAGAATATTCAATTTTCAAATATTCTGACCAGGAATGAAACAATGAAATGTGCTACCAGAGCCATTTGGTATCCATCTACATCTACTTAAAAAATCAAGATCTGAAAAGCCATAAATGAGGCCAGGCAGCAGATTACAAATTCACTGAAATTATATTCCTGATCGCCTCATGCATTGTAGTCCCCAAAGACCAATAAAACAGAACCATCAACCTTTCTACTAACATGTCTCTTCTTCTCCTGATCAAAAGTGAATGCACTCACATTATGTGTATTGTCCTTGGGATGAATTGACTTAAGTGTTAAGAAAATAACAAAAGGAAACATTTAATCAGAATAAGAAAATATTATATAAGAACAGAAAGCATTGGGAATTGAAATAAGTTTGAAGCAGAAAGATTGGACTTGTCTCTATAGGGGTTGTATGACTGTTATAATTTCTAAGACAATTGCAGTGCTTTACCCAATAAACACTAATTAATGGAAAGTTGTTTAGAAGCATCATATGACATGTGATAACACCCAACTAATGTAGGCCAACAAAGTAATGTAGGCCAGTAATTTCTCCAGCTTCTGACAAGTCAAAAACACATAAAAGCCAATCTTTTCCCCACAATCACCACCTTTCAGAGCAAAAAGAGGTTTTCTTGGTAAGAACTAGGTTTGATGATCCAAACTGTTTGAGAAAAGGTTTAGCCAACTATGCCCTAAAGAGAACTACCTGAAAAATCAAGGATACAACTGCACAATATTGTTTATTGGGATCATTTATGTTCCTAAACTCCAATATACCACAGTCACCTATGTGCATTGCTGACTTCCTGTTCGTACACGGAGAATCAAAATAAGGGATTATATTCTTTTTACTAGTGATTGCTGCTTTTATGCATGTAGAGAAATGGATTTGCTTCCTAGTCTGCCAAATAAGTTATTTATGCCACAGTATCAACTAGAGTAAGGCCTTAGTATACTAAAGGTCTAGATCTTCTCATTTTGGGAGCTAAGCAGGATCAATCCTGATTTGTACTTACATGGGGGACAGCCAACAAATGACAGGTGCTGTAGGCTATTTCAGAGGAAGGAACTGTTAAAACTAACTTGGCGTATTCCTTGCCAAAGAAAATCCTACTTAAAAGTGTGCATGTGCCCATACGCTTGCATACACTAACTAGAGCATATAACAATGTTTTTTTTTCATGTATAAAAAACAAGGGCTCAAAATGACTGAGAACAAATATACACAGAGAGAGAGAATAGGATAAATAGGCAGCTAGCAAGTGTGTATTTTGTAAATATCTAGGAAATATAAGATAGCATACCAAGCTATTCACAAGAAGTATCTCTTGAGTTCTCCAGAAATTCTGTCAGAATCCTAAGAGAATCCTTTCTGGCAAGATCCAATGCCAGGTCATACTGATGTTGTTTACACCTATGAAATAATGTCTGATATGGACAAGTCATTTCCCAGACACAAGATGTCTGTCCCATACATATTTGGAATGAACATGTACAACATTTCAGGTTCTTTGCGTAAGTTAAACAGTGGGCACAGACAATTCTATGTTCCTTTTCCAAGTTGTTTCTACTCTAGGGTACTAATAATTTAACTGGTATTTGATTACAACATGGGTAGGAGTCATTAGGGGATACTGGTGTTTCGGAGGCTATGCCATGCCATTGTGGTGACCAGCAACTATGCTATTTTCTCAGAAGAAAAGCCATGTTAACCTTTCGCAGTAGAGAGATGGAATTTTGGGAGAAAAGCACATCAGATGACAGGTTTTTCACATTAAAAAATCATTTTGAAAGCCGGAGAACCAGTATGAATGTGTAGCACATGTTTTTGGTTGCTTATTTGAATCACATTAATTAGTTACACTTACAGGCATTTATTGCAGTGCACCTGCTCTTAGCTAGTGACATACTGTAATCTGGCCTGCAAAGATTGACCCTAAATTGGTATAAAGATCATCCCATCTGGTGAAGAAGGAATGAGCTGCCATTTTTACCCCTTAGTTACATGATTCTATATAATGGCAGTTCTAGAATATTTGAAAATTCTCATCAATATCTTGTGCATAATCCAAGAATCACACCTGTATTTTTTGCACCTGAATCATATTGTGTTGCTCAGAGTAAATGTGTGGTCAAGATTGAAAGATCTACCCTTTTCTCTGAGGTCACCTCCAACTTTGAACAGATTTTTAACAGGTGGATGAATGTCAAATTAGCAATTTGTAAGCAACTTTAGAAGCTTTTTTGCTAAAAAAAAAAGCTGGATATAAATACTCCAAATAAATAAATACTACACAGTTTTATGAAATCATGGAATTCTACCATGAAATAATGTTTTGATCCTCATCTACAGATATAAATTTTATTTGCAGGTTTCATGGTCTCTGTATGCAGTCACAGAAAATTCTTGTAACACAGTAGCATTTGTACGTTCCCTGTGACAGTTTCTTTCTAGTCATTGTTAGTTAAAGATATCTTGACCTTTTACCAAAGATGTAAGAGACTCTGGAACGAAAAGGAAGCAAACAACTTGGATAAAACACTCAAATATCCCAATTGAATTATTTTTTAATCTAGGCATTTTGGAAATGATAGCAGCACTCATCCAGCCCATATTGTAGCCTTGATGTCTCTAGGGCTATTACTGCATCCTAAGAAGGAACTAAACTTACTAGCCTTTCTCTTGACTACAGAACCATGAAAAAGTTGATCTACTGCTCTTTTTCAATGTTTCCACATGTTGCATTTAAGCTCAATATGCCATAACTAAGGCCATCACTAATCACCAGTGACCAAGCAAAAGGAATCCTGACAAGTGAAATATCTATTTAATTTCTTAAAAGTGTGCTTTAATTTGCGAAAAGATACCAATATACTCAAGAATGATTTCTAGCAATCCTGACTTCTGCTAAAACAAGTCTTCACCACAGGTTCTTTGTGATATAGACCAAAGTTAGTTAAGGAAAATGTAGGCCCATCTCAAATTCAATACAAGTCTTTAGGAATGGGATAGAATTACTACCTAAAAATTATTATCAATAATGGCATTTGAAACTGTAACTATATATACACTTAGAAAAAATCAAAACATCTGTATGGGTATGGAGAAGAAAACGTACTATTCAATATAAGGGACTAATAGGAAATTGTAAGGGTTAAGTAAGGGTCCATATAAATCTATCCCAACCTCATTTATAGAAAACAGTACTGGGAACAGTTCAGGCACAACTGGATATACAGAAGATTTTCAGTTAATCAGCACCCACAGGGATTGGTAAATTTAGTTTTTGTGTGCTTGAGAGTAACTTTGAAAATAGGCCTAATACAGTACTTCACACTATATCATTCCAATAAACTTTGTATTTACTTGATATTGATATTGAAATACATAGTTAAAAGCTCATTAGACAAAGACAAATTTAACTTTAAAGTATTATCTCTTCAAATCTTTGCTGGTTACTTAAGAGGTCTGTTTAACTGAGAGTCTACTGTATAAAGAAAGTAACTTGAAGCACTACAAGCCACATTTGAGCCAACACACAAACATCAATTACTAATGGTTTATGAATAACTTTAAGGGTTCACAGAACCTAATGATAAAAAATATACAGAGTACACTTAGTTTTCTTAATTATTATTTTAAAAATAGCAACAGGTATCAAGAATATATACAGTCAGCTACATATCTGCTCTGCAATGGTAAAGGTAACCTCAGTTTACATAAAGTTTACATCTGGCAGGAACCAATTTGGCAAGGCATGCATTACTTCTTGGGTATTTGCCCCATAAAAGCTGCACTTACAAATAGAATACTTTAAATTGAATTAACTGGATCACAGAGAACAGGGAAACATTTACAATTATTGTGAATTTAAAAACAGCACAATCTTACACACAAAAAGTAAGACCCACTGCGTTATATGGTGCTTACTTCCATGGCAAATAGATATAGGAGAGCAACCAAGGGTTCTACTTAATGCAATGACATTTATTTTTGTATAAACATAAATAGGATTTCAATGTTAAGTTTAGTCAAAATTCTGCTAAATTCTTGGCACCAACAGCATTCTGGAACAAGGACTATACAATCTATCTGTGACCATCATGTTAAAATAAATATAATTTCTACTCTCTGTTCTTACAATTCAGTTACTGTCAACAATCTCTTTTCCACTTATTATTGAAATTATTCATGATGTCATTTATAGTTTTATTGTAACATAACAGAAATAGAAAAAGATCAGTTTCCCCCCCCCCCCCCCCAAAAAAAAAAGAATAGAACCTGTTACATAGAATTACCATTCAACTACAAGTGGCAAACATTATTTATTTATTTAGTATATGTATATACTGCCCTTCTCACTCCTGGGTGTCACTCAAGGCGGTTTACAACATATTAATGGCAAAAATTCAATGCCAGCATACATATACTTATTATGAATTAATTTGTCCTCACATAGGTTGGGGAGAAGAGACCAATTATGGAACATATTGGAAAAGAGGTACTTTGTGACATATATTGTAAGTAGTTCTCTACATCAAAAGGAGGATGAATGAATGAAGGACCCAAATGTATCTTGACATCCCCAGAGTATTTCAATTGTCACGATGTGACTGAAATGAAGATAAATACATTGACTTAATGGAAAGGAGGGACTCTAAAAGGGATCAATTTGGCTTCCTATGATGTTTTTAAAGGTTTGCACAACAGACATATTCATATATCGAACCCTCTAAAATTAATGTGCTGGCTGGGCCAAATTTATTTATTGCTTTAGTAGACTGGGGGATTTTAGATACAAAAGTTAGCAGAATGGCTACTTATTGCTAACCAGGCGGAATGGAAAAACAATGATCAGAACGGCAAGTGCATTGAAGAATAATAATGAATTTGGGTTGCTGTGTGTTTTCTGGGCTGTAGGGCCATGTTCCAGAAGCATGCTCTCCTGATGTTTCGCCCGCATCTATGGCACGCATCCTCAGAGGTTGAGGGATCCCTCAACCTCTGAGGATGCCTGCCATAGATTTGGGCGAAACGTCAGGAAGAATGCTTCTGGAACATGGTCCTACCGCCTGGAAAACTCACAGCAAACCAGGGCCCTTCCACACAGCCCTGTATCCCAGAATATCAAGGCAGAAAATCTCACAAACTGGCTTGATATGCTGGGATATAGGGCTGTGTGGAAGGGTCCTGGATTGAGTCCACACTCCAGAATGTGGGATTTTCTGTCTTGATATTCTGGGATATAGGGCTGTGTGGAAGGGCCCTGGATTTAGTCCACATTCAGAGAATGTGGAATTCTCTACCTTGATATTCTGGGATATAGGGCCGTGTGGAAGGGCCCTAGATTGAGTCCACACTCTGAGAATGTGGGATTTTCTGCCTTGATATTCTGGGATATAGGGCCGTGTGAAAGGGCCCTAGATTGAGTCCACACTCCGAAAATGTGGGATTTTCTGCCTTGATATTCTGGGATACAGGGCCGTGTGGAAGGGCCCGGGATTGAGTCCACACTCCCGAGAATGTGGGATTTTCTGCCTTGATATTCTGGGATATAGGGCTGTGTGGAAGGGCCCTGGATTGAGTCCACATTCCGAGAATGTGGGATTTTCTGCCTTGATATTCTGGGATATAGGGCTGTGTGGAAGGGCCCTGGATTGAGTCCACATTCCGAGAATGTAGGATTTTCTGTCTTGATATTCTGGGATACAGGGCTGTGCGGAAGGGCCACGAACGCCTTCCAGCCACGAACGCCTTCGACAACTCAATAATGAATTTAATACCTGCCTCTCTACATTTTTGTAAATACAGCTGAAGGGAAAAACCTTTTGCATTATTAGCTCAGTGTTGAGACATGACACTCGCCTGCCACAAATGCCGAAGAAAGATGCAGAAACGACAGAGAGAGGAAAGGGGGGGGGGGCGCGGACAAACCCACCCCTCCTCGCTCCATTCTGCAATATGTTAACGACCACGATTGGATTTGTTAGAGCGCTTAGGCTCGGGGATGCATGTAATACCAAGCACGTAGAATAAAAAAGATGGCACAGGATTCTGAAAGCGCGCCTCTAGGGAGACGGGCCTGATGGCACACGATGGGGCTAATCCATCTCCCGACCACCAAAAAGGTGGTTGTGGGAGAAAGGAGGCGAGGAGAGAAGGGATGTGAGCTCAGCAAGGCCTATGGAGAAAAAAGGGGGGGAGGGGGGATTTTTTTTGGGGGGGGAGGAATCAGGGTGGGGCCGGGAGGGAGGGATGGGGCCCCGCGCCCGAGGCGAAGCTGGCCTGGGGCGGGGCCTGAGGGAGGCAGCCCGGCTCTACCCGCCGCGCCCGGAAAAAGGGAGGGAGGGGCGGACTGGGCGGGAGAAGGGAGAGGAGGCGCGGCGGAAAGGCTTCCCGTCCACCCGCCCCCCCCCCTCCCCAAGGCCGCCCGCCTTCTCTCTCTCTCCTTCCTTCCCTCACTGCTTCCTTCCGTGAGGCGAAAGGGCGGGCGGGCGAGCGAGCTGGCGGCCGTTCTGCAGGGCAGGGAGCGGCAGCCGGGCGGGTCTCTTCTTACCTCAGGAGGCGGCTGCGGCCCGCGGCGTGTTTCCAAGCGGCGCCGGGCTGAGGCGGAGGGAGAAGCCTAAGCGCGCTGGGGGCGGGGCGCGGCAGGCGGGCGGGATGCGCCCCCACCCCCAGCGCAAAGGGGCGTTCTCCGGGGCGGCTGCTCCGGCGCCGGGATTTCCCAGTAATGCCACAAAAAAAAATGGCGACCACAACAAACCGCCTCCGCTGCCCCGCCGCCGAGCGCATGCGCCCTGCTCGCGCGCGACCACGTGACGAAGGGGGAGGGGGGAATGCGCCCTCTCCGCGCGCTGCTCCCCGGCCCTCCTTGAGCCGGCCTGCGCATGCGCCGAATTTTGCGGCCTGCGCGCGCCACTCCCCAGAGCCCTCTCCCTCCATTTGCAGGGAAGGAAGGAAGCAGGCAGGCCTCGACTGGCTTTCTGTACGTGACTCCAAAGCAGGGGTCCTCAAACTTTTTAAACAGAGGGACAGGTCACAGTCCCTCAAAACTGCTGGAGGGCCGGATTTAATTTGAAAAAAAAAAAACCATGAATGAAGAGAAGAGCTCATTGCCCCACCCCAGTCATTCCACAAATATATAAACCCATATTCCTAATTCCAACAGACCTCACTACCTCTGAGGATGCTTGCCATAGATGCAGGTGAAATGTCAGGAGAGAATGCCTCTAGAACATGGCCATATAGCCCGAAAAAACCCACAAGAACCTAGTGATTCCAGCCATGAAAGCCTTCGACAATACATGAATGAATTCCTCTGTACACTGCACATATCTTATTTGTAGTGCAAAAAACACGTAAAAACAATACAATATTGTCTCACCCTGGTCATTCCACAGATATATATAAACCCATTTTCCTAGTTCCAACAGACCTCACTACCTCTGAGGATGCTTGCCATAGATGCAGGCGAAACGTCAGGAGAGAATGCCTCTAGAACATGGCCATATAGCCCGAAAATACCCACAACCCAATACAATAATTAAAATGAAGAGCCATTTTAACAAATATAAATTTATTAGCATTTCAATGGGAAGTGTGGACCTGCTTTTGGCTGATGAGATTGGATTGTGGTTGTTGTGGTGTGCTTTCAAGTCGTTGCAGACTTAGGTTGACCCTGAGCAAGGGCCGGGTAAATGAGCTTGGAGGGCCATATCCGGTCCCTGGGCCTTAGTTTTAGGACCCCTGATCTAAAGGCTGAAGGTGGGAGGAAAGCCCTGTGAGGAGGAGTGGGGTCTCTACGTCTGGGTTGCTGTAAGTTTTCAGGGCTGTATGGCCATCTTCCAAAAGCATTCTCTCCTGATGTTTCGCCTGCATCTATGCCAGTTATCCTGAGGTTGTGAGGCAAAACGTCAGGAGAGAATGCTTCTGGAACATGGCCATACAGCCCTGAACACTTAACAGCAACCCAGTGATTCCGGCCATGAAAACCTTCGACAACACATCCTCCACCATGTCTGTCAGCCCCCGGTGGTGCAGTGTGTTAACCCCCCCCCCCCCCCATGCCGGCAGGACTGAAGACCGACAGGTCCCAGGTTCGAATCCGGGGAGAGGCAGATGAGCTGCCTCTATCAGCTTCAGCTCCTCATGCGGGGACATGAGAGAAGCCTCCCACAAAGATGATAAAAATATCAAATCATCTGGGCGTCCCCTGGGCAACGTCCTTTCAGACGGCCAATTCTCTCACACCAGAAGCGACTTGCAGATTCTCAAGTCGCTCCTGACACGACAAAAAAAAACCCACCATGTCTGTCTATCCCAGTGTTTCTCAGCCTTCCTAATGCGACGACCCCTTAACACAGTTCCTCATGTTGTGGTGACCCCCAACCATAACATTATTTTCGTTGCTACTTCATAACTACAATTTTGCAACTGTTACAAATCATAATGTAAATATCTGATATGCAGGATGGATTTTCATTCACTTTACCACACTTGGCACAAATACCAGATATGCCCAAATTTGAATACTGGTGGGGTTGGGGGAGATTGATTTTGTCATTTGGGAATGGTAGTTTTCTGAGATTTATAGTTCAACTACAATCAAAGGGCATTCTGAACTCCACCAACAATGGAATTGAACCAAATAATAATAATAAAAAATATTATTATTATTTATACCCCACCCCCATCTCCCCAAAGGGGACTCAGGGCAGCTAACATGAGGCCAAGCCCAAAGATACAATACAGAGGATTGGAGGGATCGTGCAGGTTGGTGGTAGAAGGTAGGCGGGTCCCAAACTGTTCAAGGTTTTATAGGTAATAACCTGCACCTTGAATTGGGACCGGATGATGAACGGCAGCCAGTGGAGCTCCTTAAACTGGATGGCATGCAAACTTGACATGCAGAACTCCCATGACCCACAGAAAATATTGGAAGGGTTGTTGTAGGTTTTTCGGGCTGTATGGCCATGTTCCAGAAGCATTCTCATGACGTTTTGCCTGCATCTGTGGCAGGCATCCTCAGAGGCCTGTTGGAAACTAGGCAAGTGGGATTTATATATCTGTGGAATCTCCAAGGTGGGAGAAAAACTTGTGTGCTTGAGGCATGCTTGAAGCAAGAAGACAAAGTTCTTTCTCCCACCCTGGACATTCCACAGATATATAAACCTCACTTGCCTAGTTTCCAACAGACCTCACAACCACTGAGGATTTATTTATTTATTTATCGTGTCATCCGCAACCAGAACATTGAGGATGCCTGCCATAGATGTGGGCGAACCGTCAGGAGAGAATGCTTCTAGAACATGGCCATACAGCCCAAAAAACCTACAACAACCCATTGATTCTGGCCATGAAAGCCTTCAAGAGTACATTAATACTGGATCATGAGTTTTGAAGTTGTAGTTCACCTACATCCAGACAGCACTGTGGACTCAAAACAATGATGGATCTCGACCAAACTTGGCATTAATACTCAATATGCCCAAATGTGAATGCTGGCGGAGTCTGGGGAAAATAGACTTGACATTTGGGAGTTGTAGTTGCTGGGATTTACAGTTCACCTACAATCAAAGAGCATTCTGAAACCCAGCAACGATAGATTTGGGCCAAACTTCCCATACAGAACCCACATGACCAACAGAAAATACTGTGTTTTCTGATGGTCTTTGGCAACCCCTTTGACACCCCCGTTGTGACCCCTAGGTTGAGAAACACTGTTCTATCTCTCTCCCCAATGCATTGAAAAAGCCCCCACTCCCTTCTGCACAGGAAGGTGACCAGGAAGAGCTCACAGCCCCTGCAAAGGCCTCTCCCGCACCTCCCTGGCTAGACTTGCAGATTGCTCCACAGCCCCTTCAGAACTGAGAACAGCATCATTAAAATGGTATTGATATACAGGACGAGCATTAGCAAAAAGCATTGAAGTTAAAATTGGCACTGATGTAGGGATGCAAACCAGAAAAATGAGGATAAGAGGGACAAAAATCCAGTGGCCTCTTTGACATTGTTGTTGAAGGCTTTCATGGCAAGAATCACTGGGTTGCTTTGAGTTTTCCAGGCTGTATGGTCATGTTCCAGAAGCATTCTCTCCTGACGTTTCACCTGCATCTATAGTAGGCATCCTCAGAGGTTGAGGGATCTGTTGGAAACTAGGCAAGTGAAGTTTATATATCTGTGGAATGTTTATATATCTGTGGAATCTGTGGAGAGAATTTTGTCTGCTTGAGGCAGGCGTGAATGTTGCAAATGGACACCTTGATTAGCATTTAATGGCCTTGCAGCTTCAATGTCTAATTGGTTGCTGCCCGGGGGAATCCTTTGTTGGGAGGTGGTAGCTGGCCCTGATTGATTCTTGTCTGGAATTCCCCTGCTTTTTGACACTGACTGATGCTGTTCCTTTATGGCAGGGGTCCCCAAACTTCTTAAGCCAAGGACTAGTTTAGGGTCCTTTCAACTGTTGCGGACCCGGACTATAGTTTGAAAACATCAAATCCAGTGGGCCTTCATTTGGGGACCCCTGCTTTATGGTCTTTTTAAAAAACGACTACCTCCATAACAACAGTAACGTTGGATCTTAAAAGTTGTAAACAGTTATCGTAGGATTCGCTTATCCCTTAAGTGACCACAACAGCTCTTCATGATTGATATTCAAGACACTGCCACAAAGATCCAATTAATAGACATGGGAGAAAGGGCCTTTTTAGTGATGACACAATTATGTAATGTTTACCTCCCTATTTCCAGGCACACAATGACATCTTTCTTGTTTAGGACTTTAATAACGATTTGACATTTGTTGGTCTCTTAAAAATGAAATGTATGTGGTGGAGGGTTATGGTGTTTATAAAGGAAGGGATATACTTTTGTTAAAAACAATACAGGTTTCTTTGTTCTGTATACTGTAGGTCACCCTCTATTTCTCATACTCATGCGGCCAGCATGACTGCATGGAGCGCTGTCACCTTTCTGCAGAAGCAGTACCTATTGATCTACTCACATTTGCATGTTTTCAAACTACTAGGTTGGCAGAAGCTGGGCCTAACAGCAGCTCACCCTGCTCCCCGGATTCAAAATGCCAACCTTGGTCAGCAAGTTCACCCCCAGGTTGTGCATATTAAAGTATTATCTGAAGATGTAAGATGGGAAGAGAAACAAATCCTAAACTACATGCATACCAACAACTTACACAGAACTGTCTTATTCAAATCCATATTGAGACCAAGTTACTGTCAAATTTTATAGGGATACTATGGAGCTAATTGAGCAGTTGAATGCTGTTCCAAGATCACTTATTTGGACCATTGTGGAAACAGGGCAAGACAGTGCAGATCTATTGATGCTTTCCATTCTCCTTAAATGGACAGTTTTTATATTTTTATAGGTGATATATCAGTTTATAGGAAAAAAACAAACATTGGTGCAACATCCTTTGACATTGTACTGGAGCGCCTCCACTTCTGCAGGCCGACAATTCAAGCCAGTATGTCTCTATATTAGTTATTTTAATAAAAATATGCATACATGAGAATCTCAAATACAAATAAAAAGCAACATGAACACATTGCTCTTTGGAAGGCGGGGTTTCTTCTGTAGAAAAAGACCTGTTTCATAAAGTATAATGAGGGGACATTCAGAGCTGAAGCATTGTCATGAAAGACACCAATAGCTCCTACACATTATTTCTTCTGTTTAGGTGGTGGCCTGGAAGACAAAGGGAAAAATCTGTTAACCAAGAAAGGTATTAAACGGGGCTGTTGGGTTCTACAGTTCTCAAGTATTTGATGTACAAGACAGCTACTTGCAGTAACACAGCTGAGAAATTTAACACAGCACAGGGTCCCTCCAATTTTAGAGGAATACAGCCTTATACCAAATCAGATGTTCCATCTAGCCCAGTACTGTCAGCTCTGACTGGTGCCAGCTCTCAAGGAATTCAGGAATAATTGCTTCCTAGCTCTACCTTGGAGACTGGCAATCTCCATCCAACACGAATTAGACCAGTGATGAACAACCTTTTGAACTGAGTGTGTCAAAATTCGCCAAAAAAACCAAACATAACTTGGGTGGGGTGTCACTTTGAGGGGGAAAAAACCTAATTTTGTGATATTTATAGTTTAAATAACAAAAAAGTATAATTATAATATACATTTTTTAAATAAACCAAAAACTAATTATTTAACTTACCTGCTTAGTGTAAATTAAGATGGCTGCCACTGTTTCTAATGGCGGGAAATGGCACCCATAGCACAGACCCTTGCCTCTCCCAGCCTCCCCCTCACTTATTTCAGTAATGATGGTAAATTAGATATCCACGACACCCAGAACAGTAGACTGGATGATGGTTGCTGTGGTTATGTGGTTGCTAGTAATGGCGATCACAGGGCTCCTAAAGATGCATCCCCCGCGGCATTCTCCTCCCTGCTCCACTGGCTGGAAGTGAGGTCAAAGATCCCCTAACGGCCTAACCAGAAGTCCCAGACCTAGACGCTTTGACCAAAACAAAAAAGAGGATGAAACCAGCGTGAAGTGTCATCAGTTGGGAGCTCCTCCCCACAGCACCAACTACTGCTCTGGGACCAGAGTGAAGAGAGGGGACCAGGAAGACAGTTCCACCTTGTCTCCTGCACTGTGCTAATAATATAATATATTGTATATACATATGATATTTATAGTAGTATAATGTAATACAATATAATACTAATAATTATATATTATAATTATATATTTTATATTATATGTAATATTACTAATAATATTACAGTATAATGGTATAGTACAATATAGTAATATTGGTAAAGGTAAAGGTTGTCCCCTGACATTAAGCCCAGTCATGTCTGACTCTGGGGTGTGGTGCTCATCTCCATTTCTAAGCCGAAGAGCCAGCGTTGTCCGTAGACACCTCCAAGGTCATGTGGCCGGCATGACTGCATGGAGCGCCGTTACCTTCCCGCCGGAGCGGTACCTATTGATCTACTCACATTTGCATGTTTTCGAACTGCTAGGTTGCCAGAAGCTAGGGCTGACAGCGGAAGCTCACGCTGCTCCCCGAAATCGAACCTGCGACCTTTCGATCAACAAGCTCAGCAGTTCAGTGCTTTAACCCACTGCGTGTGTTATGGTAATAATATAATATATTGTATATACATATTACTTGTAAGCCGCTCTGAGTCCCCTTCGGGGTGAGAAGGGCGGCAAATAAATGCCGAAAATAAATAAATAAATAAATTGGTGCCAGAATTCTGTTATTTTGGCCTACAGACCTCCAGCACAGCATGCCTACACTACAGCAAATGTTTCATCCTCGGCTACTGCACTTGGCCATGCAGGAGCAAAGGATGAAATGTCCTTGGCATGCGAACCCATGCTTCTCTATATGCGGCTGCATGTCATCAAAAATGGCTACGCGTGTCAGTGCTGACACGCATGTCATAGGTTCGCCATCACGGAACTAGACGCACTCCTGAAATTTTGATGGCACTTAGCTTAGTGTGATAACATTGTCAGAATATCAGATAAACCAATTCCTAAAGCACATTTCTTGAACCACAATTAGTTGTTTGCTAGTATACCTTCTCCAGAATCCTAACCACACATGCTTCATGCTAAAGAAGGATAAATTAAGAGAACCCCATATTCACATCCTTTCAAGACATCTCAAGAGACAAAGAAAATACTCATAGAATAATCCTGTCCACTTATGAAGGAAGACCCTAAAGCTCCTCAGTTGTATAAACTGGCTCAATAAATCAGTTAGACTTGTCTAAGGGTGTAAAACTTTTGGTCTTTGAGTGATTGAAGATATTTAGTTTCTACCCCCCCCCCCCCCCCGGCAAACACTGCCAATAGTCTATCTAGGGCAGTGGTCCTCAAGAACAAAAATATGGTCTGCGGCCTAACCATTACTACACCATTGCCTTGAAACCAAGTGGCAACGGGAGTAACTAGTCTCGTGAAACCCTCTTATAGTGCTAAGGCAACGGGGACATTGGGAGGAGAGAGGCTGAATATCACATGAAAGATTACTACAATATCTACCCTAGGTTTTATATGGGCAAGCAGACAGCGACTACTGGATGGCATATATTCTGTATCAGAAACTCAAGCTGATGTGGTCTATCCATTGCAATTTTCTGAATTAGCACCTCAAATAACCAAACCAAATCTAAAGTAGACCAAAAACAGATTCATAATTTTTGGTACTAATATTGGAGAGTGGTCCCTGGTCATAGTGGTCCCTGGTCAAAAAAAGGTTGGGAACCACTTATCTAGTGTGATTGACAGAGCCAACTCAGAAGGTCATCTCTTCCTCATTTTTGATCACTAGTATTCTTTTCCATTTTGATATTCCCTCCCTTACCACCATTCTTACTGCTAAAAAGAAGGGAAAAAAATGGTAGTGCTGGAGAGGATTTGAACTGGCTAGGCTGGATAGTACTGTCTTTCAAAATTTACACATTACCATCCCAGCAAGAATAATGTCACTGGTGGGGTTTCAACAATTAGAATATAAAAGCTCTGATACAATAGTTTGCATCAATTTAGAAAAGTTACAGCCTGTCCTTGCAAGCTTAGGCTTTGAATGACAAGAACCACAAATTAAGGTATGAAGGTGAAGAGAAGGGATACATTTCACATGGCCAGAACATGCATTTGCATCCCTTTGAATACAGACTGATTTTCTCTTGCTGTTGGCATATGGTTCAGTAATCGTTGCTGCTTTGGCTGGTGGGATAAAATAATAGAATCATAGAGTTGGAAGAGACCTCATGGGCCATCCAGTCCAACCCCCTGCCAAGAATCAGGAAAATTGCATTCAAAGCACCCCCGACAGATGGCTATCCAGCCTCTGTTTAAAAGCTTCCAAAGAAGGAGCCTCCACCACATTCCAGGGCAGAGAGTTCCACTGCTGAACGGTTCTCACAGTCAGGAAGTTCTTGTAGTTTGAAGCCATTGTTCCGTGTCCTAGTCTCCAGGGCAGCAGAAAACAAGCTTGCTCCCTCCTCCTTATGACTTTCTCTCGCATATTTATACATGGTTATCATGTCTCCTCTCAGCCTTGTCTTCTTCAGGCTAAACATGCTCAGCTCTTTAAGCTGCTCCTCATTGGGCTTGTTCTCCAGACCCTTGATCATTTTAGTCACCCTCCTCTGGACATATCCTCCTCTGGATGATATGCATCCTTTCTGTTTTCAATACCCAGGGCATTTGGAAAAGGGAGCTGAATAGTTGTTGTTGTTTTTTTGTATAGAGAGATAGTGGGTGGGAGGAACCAAGCACATTCTGTGCAATTGTTCATTGTCACCAAGTTCATTTTTCCAGAATGAGAAAACAAGTGACACATGTTCTCAGTGATCCCTAGACGTAGTATGCTAAAAGTGCCTGTTTCAAGCTCAACTGTGAATGAACCTTAAGAGAGCCAATATCACTCAAAGAAGATTATTTAGTGCTAGGGAAACAAACAGTTTGATGTGAAATAAGGCTCATATTAATATTGAAATATCAATGGGGTTTGGACAAAGTTTTGTGAACACCCCTCACAAAGTCCTGATGGACTGCAATCTCTTCATAGCTATGCTTCCTAGAGCCAATGGGAATTGCAATTCAACAGCTAGAGGACTGCATATTCTCTTTGTGGAGAGATTGTGAATGCTACTGTAATATTGACGAATGGGGACACACACACAATATAATGCAATATTAACACATGGTTTCTTTACTGCTGAAATTGAGCATTTGTCCCTAAGCTTGAGCACAGCAGAAGGTGAGGTCTGACTTTTTTTTGCAGCCTCACAATAAGGCTGCCCATCCCTTCCCTACATCCAGACACAAGTTCAACCAGGCAATAGTAAAGTTAGATTTCACCGTATAGTCAAATATAGTAATTGATTCCAGAGAGATTATCCAGGATGTACAAAGGGACTGCTAATGTCGGTTTGGAAATGTGAGTAGCAAACGAGGACTTAACCATATGTGATGAAAAAAAGCTGGACTCAAATTCATGGTCTGATTTGGAAAATCCTGAAGATAAAAAAATTAAGCCAAAGTTCTTTTTACCACGACAAAGAGGAAAAAAAATATGGAAGAAACACAAATTGGTCCTCCATGTTTGAGGGTGGAGACTGTACTGTCTTTGCCTGCTAATTGGACCACGGGGGCTGCTACACTGGCTCCCTTATTCAGGGGAAGTTCCAGAGTCTGGCCACAACTGCCTGAATGCCCTGACCCAAAGCCTCTATGTCTTGGCAACTTAGCTTTATCCCTTATTAACTTGAAAATGTCCTAAGAATGATTCATGGATATTGCCATCCTAGACATACAGTAAAATGTGGTTGTCTTTGCCCAAGATTTGCAGCTTCCCAAAAGCTTCACAGTAGGCAACTTCACTTTAGGCAAATATAGGCTGCATGGCCTTCTGTCAGGGGTACTTCTGTGCTTTTCCTGCATGGAAGGGGGTTGGACTAAATTTATTTATTTATTTCCTATATTTATACCCCAACCTTCTCCCCGCGAAGGGGGACTCAGGACGGCCTAACAAAAGCATCATATGATGGTAGCATCATAAAAACAACCACAGTACAATCAAAATATTAAAAATTAAAACAAAACAATTAATTAAGATACATCCATTAAAATCGAAATCCAAAAACCAGTCCGGGTCAATTCATTGCCATAAGTTGTGTGATCTTCTTCCACTTGCTGCTCACTGATCAAACGCTTGGTCCCATCACCAGGTCTTGATTTCCCTTCTAAAAGACAAGAGGGAGGTGGCCAATCTGATATCTTTAGGGAGGGTGTTCCATAGGTAGGGGGCCACTGCTGAGAAAGCCCTGTCTCTCATCCCCATCAACCGTGTTTGCGATAGTGGTGGGATCGAGAGGGGACCTATCCTGATGATCTTAAACTTCATTATGGTTCGTGGCAGGAGATAAATGGCCCATGTGGTCTCTTCCAACTCTATTATTCTATAATTATGAGGAAGAACCTCCTGACCATAAGAGCTGTTCAACAGTGGAACTCATTGCCTCAGAGTGTGATGGAAACTCCTTCTTTGGAGGCTTTTAAAGAGAAGCTGGATGGCCATCTGTCAGGGGTATTTTGTGCTTTTCTGCATGGAAAGGGATTGGACTTGATGGGCCATGTGATCTCTTCCGACTGTGATTCTATGAAACCTGGAGTGGCTTTTTGTACGTTTGGGAACAGGCCATAAGTAGCATAAACATTCCTACTGTGGAGACATCTAGCCAGGAGGAGGGCAGGAAGATATTAGATCAAGGAGAAACAGCCCTCTTCAATGGAAGCGTGCAGAAGAGCAGGAGTATCTTGAACACCCCAGCCAGTTTTTGCTTCTCTTTTGTATCATCAGGAGGAGGAGGAGCTCTCATGCATTACTGTTATATGGACTTCTCAGGTCCAACAGAGAATCCAACATTAGAATCCAACATCATGTTTGCCCACAGTGGGGTTGCCTCCTGCGCTGTTCTTAGGAGGCCACAGATCCCAGGCAACCCCCTCTTTGGCCATGCAGCATGGAGATGCCTCTATCATGAGGTAGCCACTGGGCAAACATAAGCAGAGTGATCACACAGAGCACCAAAAACATGATAGTGAGGACAGAAGGGGTGTCGGACTGGGTCACCCCCTTTCCCTAAAACTGATCACATTTTCCTGCACGACAATGAGAGAGAGCATCCAGACTGTATTTATGATACTTTCAAGGTTAAAAGTAGACAATATAATTCACCACAATATTTATGTGTGCAAAGATACTTGAAGCTCTGTATAAATAACTTAAAGGCACCAGATTGCAGAATAAGAAGAGATACACATAGCATGTAAGAGGAGGAGCCCCCCACAGGCCAGACACTGTTGGGATGGCAGAAAGTGAGGCCTACCCCTCATTCTTGATACCACCAGTGGGGCATGCGAGGCAGAAGCAGCAGTGGCTACTACAGTAGAGTGGCTGCAGGACATGGCCCTCTACTACTGACTTAATGGAGACATTTCTGCCTGGAGTTTTCACTTCTGCAAAGGAGGAGGAAGAGGACAAGACAGAGGATGGAGAGTTGCAGGTCTGGGGTAGCATACAGCACCAGTGTCCAAACTAGGCACCACCCATGAAAAATAGACTCCTGTGAAGTGGAAGTGGCTTCTGCAGCCTGTTTAGGCAGACAAAGATGGGTGGGGGAAGTAGGCTAGAACAATTTGCTCTGCACCACCATCTGCCAAGAAAGAAGAGGTGAAGGGATGGTTTCATTGAAGGAAGCACACACTGTCATGAACTCAGGATTCAGAGAACCAGAAGGTGTTTAAATATTTTGGGGGGGGGGGGGGGTATTAGCGCGGAGCTTCAGATATTCATGTTTTCAAAGGAATCCTGTGCTTCCAAGCCTTGCAAACACCAAGGGGCTAGTGTATAATTACATCAGCTAGATTTTTGTATTTGTAGAAATGGAAAGAATAAAACTCTATGACCTTGCTGAAATTGGTAAGTTAAGTATCTTCTCTTGGGAAGCCAGAGTTGGCCACGGTGGTCCACGCTCTTGTTACATCCTGAATATACTACTGCAATGCGCTCTACATGGGTTTGCCTTTGAAGACTGTTCGGAAACTTTAAGTAGTCCAACAAAGAGAGGACATCCTTCCTGTTGTGTCAACTCCACTGCCTGCCAGTCTGCTACCGAGCACAACTCAAAATGTTGGCTTTAGTCTATAAACCCCTAAACAGTTCTGGCCCAGTTTCTCTGTACGAATGATTTCCCTCTATGAGCTACACTAGAAGATTAAGATCTTTCAGGGAGGCCCTGCTCTCAGTCCCATCTCCTTCACAGGTGCGATTGGTGGGGCGAGAGACAGGGCCTTCTCAGTGGTGGTGCCTTGGCTATGAAACTCCCTCCCTAGTGAAATTAGATCAGCCCTCTCCCTCCTGACCCAAGCATTCAATGAGTAATCTAGTAGTGCAATAAGAAAAGACGAAATAATAAATTAGAACAGCCACCTACTATGATGTTAGATTGCGTGATTTTAAATAATTGGTTTTAATCTTTTATTGTGTTTTAATTATTGTTTTAATGCTTATGTTTTTATTATGTGTGTGTTGGCATCTAATTGTTGCCTATATATAAAAGCTGATTAGAGTCCTCTACAGGGTTGAGAAGGGTGGTGTTGTAGTAGAGCCTGTGAGTAATGTTACAAACAGTAGTATGGGTGCCAGAAGGGGGAAAAGGGTTACTCGGGAGCAGGAATCTGATGATGAGCAGCAGAGAAAGAAGATCCAGGACATATTTACAGCACCTACAGATGAGGAGTCGTCTGAGGGATTCACTGGGGATGATGGGTCAATGAGTGAAGGAGGAGGAGACACCATGGATTGGACTAAGATATGAGAAGGAGCCAACCTCACAAATGATACCTTGTGAGGAGCCAACCTCACAAATGATACCTTTATGGGGTTCTCTGGGGATGATGGGTCAAGGAGTGAAGAAGAAAAAGGAGACACCATGGATTGGACTAAGATATGAGAAGTGCAAGCTATTTGTGAGGAGCCAACCTCACAAATGATACCTTTAAGGGGTTCTCTGGGAGTGAAGACTGGCAATCAGGGGATCCAACTGAGTCTTGGGGCGACCTAAGTCTTGACAGGAGATGGAGGACTTGGAGGGAAGGACAAGGGAATTCACGTGAAGAGCTGGGAGCAGCTGCGGGGGATTCTGATGGGGCAGTAGTCAGTTCATCTTCAGATGATGATTTGTAAATAAAAGTGGGTTCAGGGGTGATGGGTCCTTGCAGAAGGCAAGGTGTTGATGAACGTTCGTGTGTTGGGTGCTGTGTGTGGACTTGTTGCTGCCCGTTTCGTGCTCCCCGTTGGTTTGGGATCTGCAGTTTGGATTTCCTGATCGTTTGCATGTTACTGACCCGGATTGGCTTCTCGTGAATGTGGACTTCTCCCTTCCTGGACATAGACCGGCTTGGCTAAAGACGCTGCTTCTGCGGACACTGGAGCAGCGCTGTTTCGGATTTCTCCCGCTTCAACCCTGGACTTCAGCTGACGACGCTTCTCTTCCTGCGGCCCCTCCTTTTTGTCAACCATTTGTGTACTGTGCCTTTTGTTTTGCCTCACAGTGCTTTGTTTGAGTCGTTTCTTTTGCATCCAGTTTATCCGGATTATAATTCTGTCAACCTTTTTGGACCAGGTCTGGTTTGTTTGAGTTTTGACCAGTGGCACTGCATTTAAGTACCTTTGCATCCTTTTTCTTTTGTTTTAATAAACTCTGTTTTAAAGCCACTTTTGAGTCTGGCCCTTTAAGGTGTCTGCGATTCCAACAGGTGGGGTATAAATACAGTAAATAAATTAATTAAAGAAAAGTCAGTGAGTAGTTTTATGAAAGACCGAGAAGCACCATTGTCTTTCTGTGGGAATAATTTACTCATACTAGGAGTGGAATTTTCAGAGAGGTCATTTACTAATTTCCTCTCTGAAAACTCCACTGCTAGTAGGAGTACATAAATTGTAAAAGTATAGGTACTAATACATATAATTACATCACATCCAACCATTAGAATAGATATAATTACATCACATCCAACCATTACTAATACATATAATTACATCACATCCAACCATTAGAAAAAAAAAGTTAGAAATCAGTTTCCTTCTCCACTATTTTGGTTTCTTTTTGTGTAATTGCAATGTCTTTATAACCCTCTGAAGGTTTTCCCCCCCTATATTTGTATTCCTATATGTAATTTTAAAAACAGAACATTCTTTTTAATAAAAATAAAATATTTCATCATACCTGTAAATGCCAACCACCACTGCATGGTCTCGCTCATAGGGCTCCAAAGTTAACTGTTCTTGGGGTTTCATATTTTCCTGCTGCATTTTCTTTACCTCTGATGCAAAAACTGCTTCGGGGGCTGCTGTTGAGTCAACACAGTTTGCCTGAACAAAAGAGATGTGCATCGGTCAGTTAAATACTCCAGCTCCTGAAATCTGGAAGAGGACAGGGTGGTGGGCAACAAGTCATTATTCTTATAATGCAACCTACATTGATATCAGGTACTCAGGCAGCATGTGAATAGTCATATTTCAAGCCACATTCAAAGAAAATAAATCGTACAAAAGTCATACTAAGAGTTACCTTAATGGAGATGACAAAATGGCCACCATTTTTTAAGAAATTGTGTGCATTTAAAGCAACTATACGTGACTGGTCAGGCTGAGCTACATCTGCAAAGATTACATCCACCATGCCTGGAAAGAGAAAAGATACGTTAGACAAAGGGATCTGAAGACTATTATTCATAAATCTTCTTTGAACCACTGCAGTTCTTATCAGCCTCAACTAGGTTAGCTATTGGCTGGGGATTATAGGGCTTGTGGTTCATTATCTGGGGAACACTATGCCCAATTTATCTGTCTGAACGCATCTCCCCCTATGAACCACCGCAGAGATTAAGATCTTCTGGGGGGGGGGGGGGGGGGCTGCTCTCGGTCCCGCCACCATCACAGGTGTGTTTGGCGGGAATGAGAGACAGGGCCTTCTCAGTGATTGCCCCTCGGCTATGGAACTCCCTTCCTAATGAGATCAGGTCAGCCCCCTCCCTCTTGTCCTTCAGAAGGTTGATAAAAACGTGGCTGTGGGACCGAGCCTTTGGGACTGTGTAATGAGGCGGCGATAAGAACTCTTAGTTTGCCAACCAAATTCAATATGGTTGTTGAGACAGTTTTAACTAGAGGATTTTAATGTCAAGATAAGTGATTTTAATGTTTTTGTATGTGTATGGTCTAGTATGTTTTGGCATTGAATGTTTGCTTTTTTTATGTTGTGCTCCGCCCTGAGTCCCCTTCGGGGTGAGAAGGGCGGAATAGAAATGCTTTAAATAAATAAATAAATAAACCAGATCTACACTTTCAGTATTTGCCATTGCCGTTGTAAGGCCAATTGCTGGGAAGTAGCAAGTGTCTTATTAACCTATTTAGTATACATAACATTTACATCCTGCTTTTCCTTCCTGCTATTCAATGAAGTATAACAGCTTTTTCTTTATCCTTCAACGCCCTCCCCCCATAAAACACTGTGAAATACGACAGGATGGAAGACAGTAAACTGGCTTAATGTTTCCAGTCTAACAACAATTGCTAGTCCTAGCTGACCCAGTCATTTAGGGCAGCCTTTCCCAACCAAGATTATCTCCAGAGATTTTGGGCACAACATCCACCATCCTGTACTGAGTAGAGATGACAGAAGCTGTTCTCCAAAATAATTTAAGTAATGCAATTAGGGCAACAGGTTTTGTGGTTTGCTTGCAGATGGTACTGGGTTCTATTCCTGGAAACCTGCGACAAATCTTCAGGCCACTACCAATGGATAAGACTGAAGGAAGAGGGGAAGAAGATATGGGGGGGGGGGGGGGTTCCCAGACACAGGTAAGTGAATCAAATTCTTGATACTGTGCTTTTGATAGATTTCATTATTTTGTAATGTGGGTTTTTTTGGGGGGGAGGGGGAGTGAAACCACCACTTTTTTGGGCAGGTTTAACACATTTGAGGCTGTCTGCAGGCCAAAAAAATCCCTACCTAAAAAGTGGACTAAAAATATTTATCGAATGATTGGGTGGGTGTTCAGTATTACCAGGGAGCTGAGAGGCCACACATGGCATACTGGCTGCACTTTCACCAGCCCTGGAGTAGATTATGCTGAGCCAAGTCAGTCTGATTCATTATAAGGATTTTTGTGTTCAACCTTCTGATCCTTCTGTGTATGTAAGGGCAGGAGACAAAGGGACAATCTAGTGAGAAACGTCCAGTTGAATCATAACACAGGTGCTGCTATCTGTACAGGAGGAAAGGCTTTACATGCATCTTACCAATCAACATGCGGTATTTGTGTGGGTGTCGGGCATCCTCGATTACAGGGATGATGTTGGTTCGCTTCTTTGCTACATTAATGAGGTCGCGGCCTGAGCGATGGGAAAACTCAACAGCATACACAAGACCTTCCTGTTTGATGAGATACAGAAAGGAACACAGAGCACACTTTATCTACTTGCGCAATGAAGCGGCTAACAGTACCTTGAAAAAGCATTCAAAAGACCCAGTGCTGCAGTTGTATCTACAAATACACTTCTGACCAGATAGTTAAAAAAAATCAACTGGGGTAATGCAGCAATTCAGATCATTTCCTGGAATGGAAATATTGCCTCTTTAGATTACATTTCCTAGACCGGCTAGGGGATTCTGAGAGAGATATTTCAGAATATCACTTTTCCAAACTCTAGCTATAGAGAAAAGTTCGGCCTTCTGCCCCAGCTTGAAATTGGGGATTAGATGGGTTGCACTCAGTCTAAATGCCATGAATAGCCAAACTAAGTTTTCACTGGAGATAGGTAGCACTGGAATGCCTCTCAACATCAGAAACAAACCCTTGCTTTACCTTACAGGCCGTCAAAAATGTTTTGGCAACCCCAAAACCACCCAAACTCATTTTTTCTGATGAGCAACATGTGTTCCTCCAGGTGTTGAACAGCAGCCCACATGAGCCCTCAATATGAGCTGTCCTAATTAAGCCTAATTGATATTGCAGTCTGACAACATGCAGAAGGGCACGCATTTCTGACAAATTCTCATCCTAGTTTCAAGTGTTCCAACAGTCGCTTACCGGTCCAACTATGTCAGAGACATGAGACACTGTAGTCCCTGATGCTGCTCCCAAGTATAACACTTTACTGCCTGGTTTGATATGAATCTGATCAATGCCCCCAAGGATCGCAGCAGCCAGCTTAGAACGGAAAGGGTTCCAGGCACGATATTCCACCTTTATTTCACCATCCTTAAAGAAAAAGGGGAAAAAACATATTGAATGTAAAAAAAGTTTACAGAATAAAATAAATATTCATACTTGAAATGTGCTTGATCAATCCTTCCTTTTTTTACAAACTATGCTGTTTTTCCACTCTGCTATCTGAAGCTTCCCCCAAACACATCACTCACTACCCACCTCGACAGAAATCCTCTTCTCTCCATACACAGACTCCCCAGGTACCATGTTCTTTGTCACAAGTGCATCTTCCTTTCCTCTACAGATGAAAACTCCTTAGAAAAACAAAATAAGATAACAATTGATTTAAGGAATTATGATTATTATTTATATTATTTGTATCACACTTTTTCTCTGTAAAAAAAAGACTCAAAGCAGCTTACAGTAAAACCAATATATTTCAGTGTAAAGCCTAAAAATGCACAAACATGAAAATAGAATTAAATCTGAATAGTATTAAAAGTAAACAGTTAAAACCAATTAAAATGAATATGGAATAGTGGAATAAAAAATGGAATGGCTCCTGACTATAATTTTGGATTGCATGATTTTAATAATTGGTTTTAATGTTGAGATGTTTTAAACTTTTTGGTTTTTAATGTATATGTTTATTTTGTTTGTATGTCTGTTTATGAGGCATCAAATTGTTGCCTACTTGTAAGCTGCTCTGAGTCCTCTTCAGTGTGAGAAGGGCAGGGTATAAATATAGTAAATAAATACATATTCATAGCTACAACCACAAGACCCCCTGACTTGGTCTTAAAAACCTCCTTCTTTCAAAGCCTGCCTGAAAACAAATGTTTTAGCCTGATGCCAGAAGGACAGCAGGGAGGGGCCATTCTGGATTTCATGGGAAGAAGGGAGTTCCAGAGTAGAGGGGCAGCCACCGAGAAGGAAGGCCCTGTTCTCTTGTTCCCACCAACCGAGCTTGAGTTGGAGGTGCAACTGAGAGAAGGGCCACTCCTGAAGATCTCAGGACCCAGGCACATTTGTACAAGAGAATGCCATCATCCAAATAGCCTGGACCTGAGCCATATGGGAAAACAAACAAAACTCCAAAACTGCAGTTGGAAAATGTGTTTGTTAAGGTACTAAACATACAGAACATCTATAAATGGGGCGGACAACTTGTAGCTATTCAGATGTTGACGAACTACCACTTCCATCATTCCTGTCAGTTACAGTGCCTTGGGCTTATGGCAGTGTGCTACATGAGCCCATCTGAGCTTTAAGACCTGAGGGGAATGACTGCTTCTTGGTCTCACCATCATCATAGGCATGTTTGGTGAAGACGCATAGAGTATTCCCAGTGCTTGCTTCCAAATTGTGGAATTTACTCCCATGGAAGGTCTATCTAGTTTCCTCTCTGTTGTCTTTCTGATTGCATGCAAATCCTTTTTCATTTAGGCAGGCATTTGGTTTTTAATTCATTGCAGCAGATGCGGTTTGTGTTGCATTTTTATTATATAATTTTTAAAGCTATTGTGTTTCAAACAGTGGTCATAAACCGCTTTTAACTTTTGTATTGACATTTTAAAAATATACTCTGTTTTACATGGCCAACAACCATCTTGAATTCTGTTCAAAGAGAGACATAGATAAAGAGTAAACAAAGATACATAAAGTTGAAGAGTCACAAGTCATCCACTTAAACACAGAGCTATTCATTTGTTTCATTTATATGCCAACTTTCTCCTGAAGTGGGATTAAAAGTACCCACAAAAGACTCAACTAATATCTAACACTGACATTTTCAGAACAGTTCAAATCATTACATTAAAATAATTTAAATTCATTTAAAGGGGATACAAAATTTAAAAATAAAACATGCCCCATAAGAAGCCACTCTGCAGCCAAATACAGATTTAAAACTTAATTAAGAAAAATAACATTTTGGACTGCAACTCTGAGACTATCCAATCATTGTCAACATTGGGAACCACTGGTGTAACAAAATAAATCCTAAATTGGTTTAACAAAACTCCATTGATTTCAATTAGGCTTATTCTCAGATAAACATGCCCAAGTCTGTGGTCATGGTCACAGACTAAAAAAATACCTCTTAATGGTAAATAAAACTAAGGTGACCATAAACTCTATGTAGGTGAGTATACAGAATCCAGGTGGACGTTTGAGTAAGTAGGTCAGCGGACAATGATCTGCAACATGACAGAGACCAACTGGGCCATCAGACAAAGCTGCCAAGCAGAGAAATGAAGGAATTTCTAAAAGGGGGTTGGACTGGATGGCCATGTGGCCTCTCCCAACTCTATGACTCTAAGAAGGGTGTCTTCTATGCTCTGCCAGTCCTCAACATTCTAGTGCAGGGCTTCTTAATTATTTTTCTTTGTGACCCCAGGTATTGTTGTTGCTGCACTCAAGATGGAATAGTGCCTTCACATTTGCCTTACACCTTTATTTGTATTATATTTGACAAAACCAGAGGCCGCACATGCTGGTGTGCTCTAAACAAATATAGTTGATCTTTTATCAGCTTTGCAGCTGAGAACATCATTTTCCTCAGATAACTGTATGTTTCTTTTACAGTTCAGATGCAGACCTATTTTAACCTGTAAATTCCCTCTACAGATGGGACTGGTCAAGACAACTTCCTATTTTCTAGGATAGTTCTGTTGTTGCTGTGGGGATTGGGATGTATGGTTTCAGGGAAATTGAGAGCTTGGAAGATTCAATAAGCTTTGGAAGTGCCTGGAAGACCAATTATCTCCCCATTTTAACACATTAAGCCTCTCTTACCTTCATGCCTATGAGGCTCCACTGTCACCTTTCTGCCTCCTCTGAAGCCACCCCGACCTCCTCGGCCGCCGCCGCCACGTGGGCCACCTCTTCCTCTGCTGCCTCCCCTGCCGCCTCGGAAAGGTCCTCCACCTCCTCTTCCAGGAGAATTAAATCCACCTGTGAGTAAAAGAGAAGGAAAGGAACTGGATATGAAACATTCAAATAGTAGCTGTAGCAGAAAGTCTGGCAAGGTTTGTCAAATGCAGAGAACATTATCCTTTCTTTTAGTCGACCTAAGGAACCAGTGACACTGCAAGTTGTAGCCTTCAGGAGATCATACGGGATTATAAAGCTATGGGTAGGAAGCTAAATGGCCTTGATACCCAGGTCATAATATTATCTTCCTCCCAATTCAAGGACACAGCACAGGAAGGGAGATAAGCACTATAGAAATGAATAACTGGCTTCGCATACAGTGCCAATAGGAACAATTTGGTTTCTTGGACCATGGTCTGAGGAGGTTTAATCAAGCTGGACTTCTGCAAGGGATAGCTTATACCTTACAGATGCTTGGAGGAATGTTTTTGCTAAGGGCCTCACAAACCTGATCAATTACTGTCCAGCCAAAAATGAAGAAAATGGATTTTAAAGTAGAGAAATGTATATTATGACACTTACACAATACAAATGAAATAGAATTTTTGATAGACCATAGGCTGAGAATGAGTCAACAGTTTGATGTAGCAGTTTAAAAGCCAACACAATTCTAGATTGCTTCAATAGGAGTATTGCGTCTAGATTGCGGGACAGAGAAGATCAAACTAGTCCATACTCCAGGAAATGAAGTCCGACTGCTCACTGGAGGGAAAGATATTAGAGGCAAAGATGAAGTACTTTCGCTCAGTTCTTGTGGGTTTTTTCAGGCTATATGGCCATGTTCTAGAGGCATTTCTCCTGACGTTTCGCCTGCATCTATGGCAAGCATCCTCAGAGGTGAGGTCAGACCTCACTTCTGAGGATGCTTGCCATAGATGCAGGCGAAACGTCAGGAGAAATGCCTCTAGAACATGGCCATATAGCCCGAAAAAAACCCACAAGAACTGAGTGATTCCAGCCATGAAAGCCTTCGACAGTATAATGAAGTACTTTGGCCACATAATGAGAAGACAGGAAAGCTTGGAGAAGATAATGATACTGGGGAAAATGGAAGGAAGAGGGATTGACCAAGGGCAAGATGGCCAACAGGGAGCTCTGGCGTGAGCTGGTCCATTAAGTCACAAAGAGTCGGAAGTGACTGAACGAATAAACAACAACAAAATTCTGTATTGGTCAGACCACACCTGGAAGACCACAATTCGAGAAGATGGGAAATACGGAAGGTGTACAGAGAGGGGCAACCAAACTGATGAAAGATTGGAAGCCATACCTTATGAGGAAGTTAAGCCTGGAGGAAAAAAGGTTTAGGCCCCTTCCACACAGCTGCATAAAATCCCACATTATCTGATTTGAACTGGCAGGAGCAAGCTTGTCTTCTGCTGCTCTGGAGACTAGGACCTGGAACAATGGGTTTACATTTCAGGGAAAGAGATTCTACCGAAACAATAGGAAGAATTTCCTGATGATAAGAGCCCTTCAAGAGTGGAATATGCTGGCTCAGAGTCTTTTTCTATGGAGATTTTTAAAACAGAAACTGGATAGTCATCTGCCGGGGGTGCTTTGATTGGGTGTTCCTGCATGGCAAGGGGTGGGAATGGATGGCTCTTGTGATCTCTTCCAACTCCAATTATTCAATGCTTTAAAACACATATAATTCCAATACCACTAAAAATTTAAATTAAATTCGCATTTGCAGTAGCATTTGCAAGGAAGCAAGACTGAGAGCAGGCCTTCCCAGACGATCTTAATCTCTGAGGTGGTTCATAGAGAGAGATATGATCGGACAGGTAAGCTGGAACTGTTTAGAGCTTTATACGCTAAAGCCAGCACTTTGAATTATGGTTGGTAGCAGACTGGCAGCCAGTGGAGCTGGTGCAACAATATTCTCCTCAAACAATTTGGAACCTTGGGGTAGCTTCTTAAGCTTGTCCAAATAGCACAAAGAATATCCTGATTCCAGAAATCTTATCTTCCCTAAATATCAGCTAACTCAAGCATGGACAAAGTTGAAGTCCAAAACACCAAACAGGTGTTTTGGACTACAACTCCCATAATTCGTAACAGCCTACCCTTACGAAATGTGGGAGTTGAAGTCCAAAACACCTGGCGGGCCTAAGTTTGCCCATGCCTGAGCAAGTTGTTGTTCAGATGGAGCTATGAATTCACAAGTGTTTTTCTTTTTCCATGTTCTCAATCTTTTGTCATTTTTGAAAAAACTAGGACACAATGGAGAAATAGCTTCAAATGGCAGACAAAAACCTAACTACCTTCGTGACTGCATTTCCTTCCACGAACCTACACAACCCCTTCGATCTTCCGGAGGGCCCTTCTCTTGCTCCCGCCTCCATCGCAAGCGCGACTTGTGGGGATGAGGAAAAGGGCCTTGTCTATAGTGGCCCCTCGGCTTTGGAACTCGCTCCCCGGAGAAATTAGGCAAGCGCCCACCCTGGCAGTCTTCAGGAAGAGCCTAAAAACTTGGCTGTTCCAGTGTGCCTTCAATGAATGATCAACAATCCCTGACCTTGACCAAACCCTGCATAAAATGCCCTCGGATGCACTTTATTTTATCCTCCTGGAACACCTCAGCAAACGAGAGTTCAAAAGTGGCAGGCTCAAACCCAGCACCTCAATCCATGGGTGATACCAGATGAGAGACTCCCCCCTGGGTACACAGAAGACTGGGCGACTTGGAAGGCGCTGAACAGACTGCGCTCTGGCACCACGAGATGCAGAGACAATCTTAAGAAATGGGGCTAAAAAGTTGAATCCACGACATGCGAGTGTGGAGAGGAGCAAACCACAGACGACCTGCTGCAATGCAACCTGAGCCCTGCCACATGCACGATGGAGGACCTTCTTGTGGCAACACCAGAGGCACTCCAAGTGGCCAGATACTGGTCAAAGGACATTTAATCAGCTACCAAGTTTGCAAAATTTGTGTTTTTTTTATCTGTTTGTTTGTTTTGTCCTGTTAGAAATGTAATACAATGTTCTGGTTGCAGATGACACGATAAATAAATATCCTCCAGTGCAATTAAACCCCATTGTTTCGTCCCATCAGATCCTCCTTCCAGATACACTACACTGCTCATCCCACCCAGTGTTTTAAATCTTTTTAACTTTGCAACTGGCCCTGCCCACTGTGCCCAATTATTGTGCTTTTAATTTGCACCGTGTGTGTTACTTTGTAATGCTTCTTGTATTTTATTTTCATTATATTTTTACTGTTGTATTTTTATGTTGTATACTTGCACTGTTGTAATTGTTGGGCTTGGCCTCATGGAAGCCGCCTCGAGTCCCCTTGGGGAGATGGTGGCGGGGTATAAAGTTTTATAATAATAATAATAATAATAATAACACGAGGAAGAACTTTCTGCCGGTTACTGCTCCTACTACAAACTTGGGAGTAATCCAAAAAAGGAACTTCTGGCAGCTTCTTGTATTTTATTTTCATTATAGTATTTTTATGTTGTATATTTGCACTGTTGTAATTGTTGGGCTTAGCCTCATGTAAGGCGCCCCGAGTCCCCTTGGGGAGATGGTGGCGGGGTATAAAGTTTCCAAGTTACCTATCCGATCGCATCTCCACCTACAAACCCACTAGGACTTTGAGATCTTCCGGGGAGGCCCTGCTCTCGATCCCGCCTGCAACACAGGCACGGCTGGCGGGTACGAGAGACAGGGCCTTCTCGGTGGTGGCCCCTCGGCTGTGAAATGCCCTTCCCACGGACATTAGATTGGCTCCCTCTTTGATGGTTTTCCGGGGAAAAGTGAAAACCTGGCTATTTGAACAGGCGCTTGAATAAGCAGTGCAATGACTTCAGGAAATGGAACCACGACTGACGAGTTTGGATCATGATTGTAGTTATGAGGCACCACTTGAATGTTTATTACTGTTAAATTGTTTAATTTGTTTCTGTGTTAATTGTTTTTAAGTATCTTGTTGATGCCGCATTGAATTTTTGCCTGATTGTTTGCCTTGTTCTTGCTTGATTGTTGTAAACCGCCATGAGTCGCCTTAGGGCTGAGAATAGCGGTATACAAATGAAGTAAATACATAATTAATAAATAAAGAAGAAGAAGAAGAATTAAACACGAGGAAGAACTTTCTGCAGGTTTCTGCGCCTACTACAAACTTGGGAGTAATCCAAAAAAGGAACTTCTGGCAGCTTGGACTGAAAATAAACCGAGCGTGAAACCCACCTCGACCTCCTCGGAAGCCTCCGCGTCCACGATCCCCGAAGCCGCCGCGTCCTCCGCGGTCCCCACGTCCCCCGCGAGGGCTGAAACCTGCAGGACGAGCACAAGGTAGACGTCAGGCCGGGCTCCGGGCGGCCTCTCGGGCCCTCCCTCCCTCCCTCCGGCCTTAAGGGCTCCCCTCCTTCCTTCCCTCTCCTCGCTCTCACCGGGCCTCATCTTGCTTGCCGATCACAGACCGCACGAACGCCACACGCGCCTGAAATTCCAAGACCGGAAGTGCAAGCACGCAGAGCCCCACGCGCTCAGGATCCCTTGGCGCACCGGAAGTGCGTGAGCAGGCCGGGGAGGGGGCGGGGTAACGTAAGCCCGCCTCAACTGACGTCGAGCATTCTACGCATGCGCTGTGCGGGCTTTCAATTCCAGGCCTTTTCGCTGCCGTTTGCTTGTTGAAGTCGGCGCCATCTTTGTTCCGTTTCCAGCTGGAAGGTCAGATTAGGCCCATGGCTGTTTGTGTCTGCTCTGGCGCTTCTGTGAATACAAGGCGCCTCCACAGAGAAATGGAAAACTGTAGCGACATTTACAAAATGTCCGTTATTATAATAACTTTGGCTAGTTTCACTATCTGAGGGGGAGGCCACAAGGAGGCGCCAGAGAGAGAGAGAAGGAGAACCCATTTTCCAAGGGAGGGAGGGGCTGAAGGAGTGAAACCATTTCCTCGTTTTCCTGTTAATTCTCCCCACCCATGCTGCCATTTTGGAAACAACCAGCGCTTATGATATTGGAAAAGAAGGGATAACCAGAGAAAATGGAGAAAAAGAGCTGAACAAGTTCCTGGACCACCTCAGCAGCATCCACCCAAACATCCAATTCACTATGGAAAAAGAAAATGAAGGAAAACTGCCATTTCTAAATGTCATAGTAGTTATCTGCAAATTATTATTATTTTATTATTATTATTAAACTTTATTTGTACCCCGCTAGCATCTCCCGAAGGACTCGATGCGGCTTACAAAGGCCAAGGCCTCAACGCACAATACAACAATACAAACCAAAGGCAAATTAAAAACAATTAAAGCAATATAAATAAACAACAAGCAATAAACAATACACTAAGACACAATAAAACTGGGCCGGGCCAGAGTAATGGGTACAGGATTAAAAGTGCTGATGTGACAGGTGGTATATAAGGCTTATAGGGCAAGTGCAGTGTGCAGTAATCTTAGTTTTAATAAAGTGCTTCTGGGACTTGGTATTGGAGATTTCCTATTCTGGGAAGGCACATCGGAACAGCCAGGTCTTCAGGTTCTTTCTAAAGACTGCCAGTGTAGGGACCTGTCTAAGATCTTTGGGGAGGGTGTTCCAGAGTCGGGGGGCCACCACAGAAAAGGCCCTGTCTCGTGTCCCCACCAAACGCGCTTGCGACGCAGGCGGGATCATAAGCAGGGCCTCTCCAGCTGACCGAAGTGAGGGCGTGGGTTTGTAGACGGAGATGCGGTCACGCAGGTAGGATGGTCCCAAACCGTTCAGGGCTTTGTAGGTAAGCACCTGCACCTTAAATTGGGCTCAGAAAATAAACGGCAGCCAGTGGATCTCCTTGAACAGGAGGGTTGACCTCTCTCTGTAAGGGGCCCCAGTTAACATCCTGGCCGCTGCTCGTTGGACCAGTTGGAACTTCCGAGCCGTTTTCAAGGGCAGCCCCACGTAGAGCGCATTGCAGTAGTCCAATCTAGAGGTGACCAAGGCATGGACCACCCCGGCCAGATCAGCCTTCGCGAGGTACGGTTGCAAACCCAATCAATAGTTGAGTCACAGAGTTTACAGAAAACCCACACATATTGATGTTGTTGCTTATTTGTTCAGTCGCTTCCGACTCTTTGTGACCTCATGGACCAGCCTGTCAGCCGTCACCACCCCCAGTTCCTTCAGTCAAGCCAGTCACTTCAAGGATACCATCCATCCATCTTGCCCTTGATTGGCCCCTCTTCCTTTTTCCTTCCATTTTCCTCATTTCTATGAGTTCTATCTCATGGGGTTCAACATGCTCTTTGATTGTAGGTGAACTATAAATCCCAGTAACTACAACTCCCAAATGTCAAGGTCTATTTCCCCCAAACTCCATCTGTGTTCATATTTGGGCATATGGAATATTCGTGCCAAGTTTGGTCCAGATCCATCATTGTTTGAGTCCACAGTGCTCTCTGGATGGAGGTGAACTACAACTCCCAAACTCAAGGTCAATGCCCACCAAACCCTTCTAGTGTTTTCTGTTGGTCGTGGGAGTTTTGTGTGCCACGTTTGGTTCAATTCCACCATTGGTGGAGTTCAGAATGCTCTTTGATTGTAAGTAAACTATAAATCCCAGCAACTATAACTCCCAAATGATAAGCTCAATTTTTTGAGTGGTGGTCACTCATTGGCCTGATAGGTGTCTTGTGTTCAAATTTGGTGTCAATTCGTCCAGTGGTTTTTGAGTTAAGTTAATCCCACAAACGAACATTACATTTTTATTTATATAGAAGATATTGGGGAGAACTGGAGCTAAAGAGGCAGAGCAAGCAGGCAAATAAGTGTCATATCATTCAGAGGACCTCAAATCCTGAAATAATTAAACCATGGCTTCCAGAGTGTGACGGAGTATTTGTTGCCCCACTGCAGGAAGCACGATCAATACCAAGTGCTAGCACATATATTAATTTTGTTGTTGTTTATTTGTTCAGTTGCTTTCGACTCTTCGTGACCTCATGGACCAGCCCATGCCAGAGCTCCCTGTTGGCCGTCACCACCTCCAGCTCCTTCAGAGTCAAGCCAGTCACTTTAAGGATACCATCCATTCATCTTGCCCTTGGTTGGCCCCTCTTCCTTTTTCCTTCCATTTTCCCAGCATCATGATCTTCTCCAAGCTTTCCTCTCCTCTCCTTATGTGGCCAAAGTACTTCATCTTTGCCTCTAATATCCTTCCCTCCAGTGAGCAGTTGGAAGTATGGACTGGTTGGATCTTCTCGCGGTCCAAGGCACTCTCAGAACTTTCCTCCAACACCACAGTTCAAAAGCATCTATCTTCCTTCTATCAGCCTTCCTTATGGTCCAGCTCTCACATCCGTAGGTTACTACAGGGTATACCATTGCTTTAACTATGTGGATCTTGGTTGCCAGCGTGATGTCTCTACTCTTCACTATTTTATTGAGATTGGTCATTGCTTTCCTCCCAAGAAGTAAACGTCTTCTGATTTCCTGGCTGCAGTCTGCATCTGCAGTAATCTTTGCACCTAGAAATACAAAGTCTGTCACTGTCTCCACGTTTTCTCCCTCTATTTGCCATTTATCAATCAGTCCAGTTGCCAAAATCACACACAGATAGATACCTATATAAATACTCCAACCATCACCCAAGTCAAAAAAGAAGTGAAGGTGCACCGATGGGGGGGGGGGAGGGGGCACTCCAAATGCCCAAACTTAGGGGAGTTAATGTCAGGGGACAACCTTTACCTTTTACCTACACTTTTTAAAGTCTTTATAAACTTAAAATAAACCCTCCCCACACATATACACTACATAATCCTTTCCCTTAATAACCTTTCCCACACTGTTCTGTACAGTACATGTACTGTACCTGTTTCTTTTAAAACACTCCTGAATCTTCCGCATGGGTAGCTGTGCATGAGGTTTCCTCCTCCTCCCCCCCTTCCCCCGGGGCTCCCCGTACCTGCCTCCCTGTCAGTGCGGTGGCAAAGAAGGAAAGAAAGCAAGCCCTCCTCACCTTTCCCTTCACCAGGTGAAGAGAGAGAACGCAGGAAGGAAAGGCCCTTCAAGGGAGAAAGGACCGAGGAGGGAAAGTGTGTTGGAGAGCGAAGGCAGCAAAAACCCATGAAACAGCAAAAATACCGCGATATATATTTTAAATTAATATTTATTGAAAAACCGCAAAACAGCGAGTCCGCTAAAAGCAAACCGCGAAGTAGCGAGAGAACACTGTATCGACAAACATGCACATAGGAATGCAATCAAAGGTTTGTCTGCAGAGCTTTTATCATTTTTGGCATACACATTCTCATTGGTTCCCACAGACAAATCATTTCATTGGTCTAAGCTAGCTTTACAGCTGCTCATTGGTTGTTTATGATTTTGATTGACATATTATCACATGTGGGACCCTAACAACTATAGTACAACTATAGTCTATTGTTTCTGACCATGACTGCCTTAATGAATCAATCATATCTGTTAGTCTGTTTCAAACATAATTCCAGAGGGCCTGGTAAACTAGAGGGTTCTAGGTATCCACTAGCTAGCTGGTTTTGTCTGGATGTACTGTTACCCTTCGCAGCACGATTTTCTCAAACAGACAGCATTTTCTGTAAACAAAGGCCTACTGCAGAAACAGGCCAATATGGCAGTAAATCAAAACATATGGGCATTGGGAACATCTCTGAAAATTTCCTTTTAAAACTACATCTCCTCCAGAACCACAATTATAACCCTGGCAGACAGTGCAAAAAGAATCTAGTGAACCCTATCTCCTCCAAAGTGAACTGAACCACCTTTCCTTGAAGCAGGTTGCTTTTGTTTAAAGAATGGTCAGCTTGGGTAACAGGTAGAAATTTACTTAACATCTTTCTAGAGCCAGTCCTTGGAGAAATGCTATATTTGTGGAAAGCCTATCTTGTGTGGAGAGAAACGGAAAGGAAAATGCGGCAACCCTAGTTTATTCTTGTAATAGTACTATTACACAACCTGGTTTTCCCAGATTTGCTGAGTAGGAACTGCATGCAAATTCCTTACTGAGATCTGCTAGTGCTTTCTTTCAATTCCCACATCTGTCTGCAGCAACACCACTTGTCCATATTACATAATGCCTTTTATGCCTTTTCATTGGTCACATAGCAAACTAGAATTGACTAAAGTATATAAAATATATTTCATAAACAAAGACCTAAGACATTACATAAGATTTTATAGTTGTTTATTGACTGAAATCAAAATATATAAAAAAACAGACGGGTGATCATTTGTGTACTGATTATCAAAAGCAATGGTAAACAATTTCTGAGCAAATCCCACTGCAGGTTTGCCTTAGGGTCACTGTAAACTGAAAATGACTTAAGGGCACACAAGAACAACCACATCACATGTTAGAACATTTCAGTTTTACAAACATATTTTCCAAGCATATCAATGCCTGTTTTTTTTTTTTTTTTAATCCCATACAAAATTTCTATACATTTTCATTTAAAATTGTGGGTCATTTAACTCTGGATGTTTTTGCCTACAATTTTCAGAGCCAAACTGCATGGTCAACGCTAAAGGATTCTAGAAGCTGTAACCCCAAATATTTGGAGGATCTGGGTTGTTGTAGGTTTTTCGGGCTATATGGCCATGTTCTAGAAGCATTCTCTTTTGATGTTTTGCTTGCATCTATGGCAGGCATCCTCAGAGGTTGTGAGGTCTGTTGGAAACTAGGAAAATTGGGTTTATATATCTGTGGAATGTCCAGGGTGGGAGACTTTTGGAGGATCAGATCTTCCCAACCTCTGGCGTAAACTCTGTCCCAGAAATAGTTTTACTTGAAATTGTTTTCAAGTTCCTAATTGCTGTTCTTTGCCAAGTGGGTATTGTAAAGATCAGTTTTGTTTTACTTCCTTGTGGTTGTAATCTGCAAGAGTTAAATGTATGTAACAATGACCTGTCTGTTGAAACCAATTTACACATGAAGGTTAATCAGTGGCCATGTGAGCTCATCAATAAAATATCCCATTTCCAAACAGTCTTCTTGTTTGTGATGGAAGAATGCCTATGAAGAATATTAATCTACATGCAGTTTACTGGAAATATTAGTTATGCAGAATATAGGATGCTGTTTTATACCAATTCAGACTCTATCCCATTTATCCCAGTCACTAACTCTCCATAATCTCAGACAAGATCTCTTTTACATCACCTGCTATGTGACCTTTTTAAATGTCTATGCAAAGAACTGAACCTGTACGACATGTATGCAAATTATGTTTTTCACAACCCGCACTCCATCCCTAGATGTCTATCTCTTGCTCATTGCCAGAGATCTGTCCTTCAAAATCAACATCAATGTAGATTTTGACATTTGTCTTCTACCAAGACTATTCTTCTGTATACAAAACATTGTCATCCTGAACAACCAACATCCCAACATCTTAGTTCAGCAGATGACAACAAATATTTATGATCATTGTGTATGTTTCTTTCACATGGTGGCTTCTATTCTCTGTCAACAGGAGATAGTAGATTTGCACCGACTTTCCTCCTAAAATCTTGTGCACCTGAACTGTAGTCTGGCTTACCATGTGGCACTTTTTCTTTCAAAGAAAGCAACCTGATCCTTCTCATACAGAAAAGTTGTGTGTGCCCAGCTTGGCTTTGCAAAGATGAAGGTAGAGACTGAGCTCTTATTTTGCAGTTTGCGTCTTGTGTGTGATGTGAAAGGTTTTCATGAATCCAAAAGGAGAAGAAACTCTTCAGGGGGCAGCACTTGCACAAACTCATCGCACTTCTCGATCTCCTCTCCCTTGTAATTTAGCATCCTAGCAGGTGATCCTGTTAGTTTCTGGAAGAGGAAAGAAAGCTGCTTAATCGGGGGAAACGTTCACTCTGTTGCAGAAAAACAAAGTACCAGATTGTGCCAGAACTTCAAAAATATTCTAAAAGGCAAAAACGTAGTTTAGTTCCAAGCCCTACACAAATAGTTAGGTATTGTTATAGTTGCAATTTCAGTAAATTAAGTCCCATGTTTTACTTTCATGTTTTTCATAAGTAACCCAAATGGTTACTGTATGTAAGGAGGAGTTGTATGAGAGAGAGAGAGAGAGAGAGAGAGAGAGAGAGAGAGAATGCTACATGCTCTTGGCTTATAGTGCAAGACACTCTTATCCACCTCACAGTCACAAAAGGCAAACTTTAAAACAATGTAATATTATTCTGTCATTGGAGAAGGCAAAGTGACAGAAATATATTATAGTGAGCTGTATGTGACTCTTAGGTGCAGCCTCTAATGCCTCTCAGTGCCAATTATGGACTGCCAGAGGCTGATAGACTCAAGTTTCTATCTGCTCCCACCATTGCATACGCTGGCTAGTGCTGGTGAGGGTATGGATGTATGGAGAGCTACAGCTGCTTATATCTATCTACTAGCGTATATACCTTGTGTTGCACAAGTGTCGGAGGAATCACTGCTTTCATCTATTCTATCTCTCTTCCCTATCTATCTTTCCCCCCTTTCTTCTCTCTTTCCTCCTTTTTCATTCTCCCTTCCTTCCCTTTCTTTTTCCTCTTTCCTTCCTGTCCTGTTCCACCCTTCTCCAGCTTAGTAGCCAATCCTTCACCTAGCCATAGCCAATCTAATGACACCACAAAAGGCCAATTCACCTTGCAACAGTCAAAGAGCCTGTACCACAGATGCTGTCGTCCTCACCTGGCAACACCTAGGAAGGGTGGGAATGTGAAAGAAAGAAAGAAAGGAAAAGGAAGGAAGGGAGAAAGAGGGAACAGTATGGGGGAAGGGAAAGAGAAAGAAGGGGAGCAGTGGCCCCTCCAAAAACCTAGCAACACTGGATATATATGCTAGGCTAAGATAAAAAGAAAGAAAAACATGATTTTTGTAGAAAAACAATTGGTTTGTACTATTTTAATAGGAAAATAATGTTCAAATCTGATTGCGTGCATCAAGTGAAAGACCAATCACAGATCATGCATTTCAATTATGTTCCAGGTAACAGAAATAGAGACTCTGCTAAAATTGAATCATACAAAAGACCTAGATTGCATTCAATGTACATGGTGCACAACCAGATACATCTGGAAAGCCTGCAGGTATAAAATCAGTGCTGTAGTCTCCCACTTCTGTCCCCCCGGTAGCTGATCATACAGGATCATATTAAAACCATATTTGTAGGTATTGGTATATTCTGGGGTAGCAAATTCTATCATTTTAATCATGTGAAAAGGTCCTTTTATCTATCCTAGGGTGCATCAACATTGTAGAATTAATGCAGTTTGACACCATTTTAACTGATACGACTCAATGCTATGGAAATCTGAAAGTTGTAGTTTGGGGAAGCAGAAGCACTCTTTGGTAGATAAGGCTAATGATCATGTAAACCTACAATTCTTATGATTCAATATCATTGAACCATGGATATTAAAGTGGTGTAATACTGCATTAATTCCACAGTGTATTCGCACCCCTAGTCTCTCACCATTAAATTTCGTTGGAGGCCCATTACCAGCCAGGAGCTTATTAAAACAGGATAAGGGTACCACTTCTACTTGCTTAGGAGGAAAATAATAAAGCAAGCATTGGGAAAGTTATATTTTTACTACAACTCCCAGAATTTCCCAAGCTTTAAAGGATGAAGTGCTCCGAACATTTCTTACCAAAGTGTCTGGCATGTTTTCGTTTGGGCAGCAGGAATACTGGCAGATCCGGCAGATTTTCCATATAACCCAAGGAAACAACAAAGCGGATAGAATAAATATGACCAAGAAGAGTGGGGCAAATGTTGCCCATATTCCTTTGCCATCTGGACATAAAAGAGAGTGCAGTTACTAGGATTGCAGAAAAATACAAGAAATTTGCCAGTGACAATATTTGAGAAAAGAGTATAGTAACCAGTCAGAGTTTTGAACATTAACCTTTTTAAAACTACAAGTCATGGCTACTAATTGGGATGGAGTATGCAAAAAGTAGTTCTTAAAAAGGAGTTTCCCCAAGTAGTAAATTAAATGCTTGAAATTATTGTATTCCTTCCATTCTAAAATGCCATTAATTGTAAGACACACACTAATTTCAGTACCACCAACTCTCTCTCTTATATATATATATATATATATATATATATATATATATGCATGCACATGTATGATTCTAAGACATATCCTTTTTTTTCATTGGTTTATATGAAGGAAATGTGCTTGAGAATCAAGGAATTACATTACATATCTGCACTTGTTTTAAACCAATTGTATGTTTACCACAAGTCCTTCTGTGACTTGCACTTCAAAACTACTTTTCAGATTTTTCATTACCAGAAAACGTTTTAAATGTCTGGTTATCTGTCACAGAACCCCCATATGTTGCATACATTTCTGGGCTTTTTTTTAGGGGGACTATGGCAAAGAGCAATGTTTTGTATATAGATGTCTCTCCTGCTTCTGAAAAGAAATCCTAAGGGACTTCTGAAGATCTGGACAGCCACTGTTAAGAGTTGCTCTGTGTATGTGTGAGTGAGTGACAAATACATCCTGCTCAGCCTCCCAGGAAATGTTTTAATCCGCACCTTGTCCACAACTGTCACTGAACTTGACATAGTACAGAATGCAGAAAATCCCTGTTTCCATGTTGATAAAGTGGTCTTTGACCATGCTTAAGTAAGTTGAAGTTTGGGTATTAGCATTAGGAACATTCCAAAATGCATGTTATCTTAGCAATATGCTGTGTAGAAGGTTTGTTAGATGTGAAAACCTTCCCATAAGATGAACATTTAATTATCTTGTAGATTGCAATAAATGTTAAATGTATAATATGTGAGTACCACCACTCATCACAGAGAGTCACATTTGAATAATAACTGAGATGGGTTCTGGGGATGTAAACAAAGAAGTAATAGAAAATAAATTTTATAAAGGAATCTGGATGAAGGAATGTGTTATGTTGAGCCTAGAAAAGAGGCGAAGGAAAAGCACAGTGGTGCTTCTTTTTAACTCTCCATATACCTGACTAATGACTATAATATACCAAATATGCGTTCAAATACTTATTCGCTGCTGCTCCAGGAAGAAAGAGCTAACTTGAAATGGGCTTAAGTTACAGAAGAGTAGATATCAATTGAGAACCAGGGTGAACACCTGATCCAGGCTCCTGGGTTAGATCCTAAGCCTTAAGTGAGCCAAATGGATTGAGAATCTGATTTAGGACTCAAGATCAGTTCTTCACCCTGAGTGGGCCAGATGACAAGGGATATACGTAGATATTGCAATGTGGCCAACCCATGACATCAGAATTTCCCTGGCTGCAGGTCTGGGAAACTAATACTACCCTGTACTGTCATCTCACTAGGAGGCACACAGTTCAGCCAAAGCTTCCTGCTATTCTTTTTGGTCAGATATTACAGAAGACTAGAGAGCATCGGGGAAAACTGGCCTTCCCAACTGAAAGAGTGAGCACTGATAGGGAGGAATCACTATTATTTCCAATCCCTACTTGGAGATAACATCTGTATTCGTAGGGACTGAGTGCAATGCAGGTGAGGAGGGGGTTCAGCAGGGGTGTGGCTTTGCAGGGAAGTATCTAGATGTCACCCATGTCAGATGTAAGGCCCCATGGGATGAATCTAGCACACCATGCCATATTATGTGGCCTGCAAGGCTTTCAATGCCAGGGCAATGTAGTTATATTTATACAGTCTTACAATTACAAGTGGCCCCTTGAAGGCAATCATAGGTTGATGTGGCCATTGGTGAAAATGAGTTTGATTCCACTGGACCTCTAGACCATTTATAAACCAGTCTGGGATAGTTATTGGCCAGATTAGGTTTGGAGGCCAGCTATTCCCTTCTTCTTTTCAATATAGTAAAAGCAATTCAATAACAGATCCAGAATAGGTTTTTCCTTGTTGGAGATTTTCTAGGGGAATGATCTATGCCTACATTTCCTATATTAAGCAAGAGATGAGCCTAGAAGGAAGTCTCAAATTCTATTTTTTATTTTTTTTACCTCCAGCTCTCACGCACTGCACCTCACTGAAATTGCTGCTTCGATTGATGGCCTCAACATATGTTTGGGCTTTCACGCAGTATTCAGTTTCAGCTTCCATAGTCCCCAGATGTATAGCTGTGCTGCTGTCTCTCACCACTTTGCGTCGCATCTGCTTTTGCAAAATCCAGGGTGAAAGGGGTTTCCAAACATGATAGCAATCCTTGGCAACATGGTGTGCATCACTGCATTGGAATTGTAGCTGACCTCTAGATATACTGAGCTCTCATCATTATCATTATCGCCATCATCACCACCTTCTATAAGTCAATGTATGTATGTATGTTGGTTGGTTGAATGGTTGGTTTATACCACAAAGGCTCCTACATGGCTTGATGGATCTGGACCACACTTGTCACACATACTCTTCACTATCCAACTTAAAATAACCGAGGGGTTTCAACAACAACAACAAAACGTGAATCATTTTGGCTGTGGCTAGGTGAAGTGGCCCTCTGTTATCTGACTGGGAAGAAAAGGGAGTGAATCACATTGCCTGTTGCTATGTGACATGTGCATGAGGGGAAGGGGGATGGAAAGAAAGAAAAATAGAAAAAAGGGAGAGGAAGGAAGGAAGGGAGGGAGGAAGGAAGGAAGAAAGAAAAGCAAAGAGAGGGAGGAAGAAGAGAAAGGAAAGATGGAAAAATAGGAGAGAGGAGGAAAGAAGTAGAAAGAAGGGAAGGAAAAGGAAGGCAGAAGGAAGAGCGGGAGAGAAAAGGGAGTGAAAGAAGTAAGGAAGGAAAAGAAAGAAAATAAAAAGGTATGAGAAAAGGGAAGGAAAAAGAGAAAGGGAAGAGAAAGAAAGGGAATAAAAAAGGGAGGGAGGGAAATAAAGGAGAGAAAGAAAGACAAGAAGGGAGGAGGGAAGGGGGGAAGGTGTATGAGGGAAATACAATATAATACTAATAATGATATGATATAATTATATATTTTATATTACATGTAATATTACTAATAATTTTACAATATAATGGTATAGTACAATATAGTAATATATAATACTGATATTGTACTAATAATATAATATATTTGTATCTTGTAAGCCGCTCAGAGTCCTCTTCGGGGTGAGAAGGGTGGCATATAAATGTCGTAAATAAATAAATAAAATGGAGGAAAGAAATAAAAAGCCACAAAGAGAACCTGCCCACCATTATAGAGCATTACCATGGAGACATTTTGAGATAGACCATCTCAGAACAGGAAAGAGGAGAAAGCATGCGGGCAATGACTCCTCTGACACCTGGTATATACACTGGTCTTTACTAGATGCCATGAAAAAGGAAACACACTCTCCAATCACAATTGTTTGGCTTCTTATGCCTGCAGCAGTAGCTAAAGAAACTGAGTAACCTTATGTTATGGTTTATTTGGGTACATCTAAACCAGGATCCTTGATTTCTTCCTTTCTAAACAAGCCAGTCTCAAAAGGCCAAGAAGAAATCTTGGTTTGTGATTCTGGGTTGGTATGAGAACAGGAAGATGGGAATTCAAAGAGATATAATTTGAATCAAACCAGAGATAAAGATTGGCTTATTGGTAATTTTGGTCATTGTCATTGCCTGGAGCAGCCCAGGAAAGCTGATCAGTATTCTCTGGAACACTGTTGGTGGTTGCTGGCGAAATCCTGGCTTATTATGATAGAATTTCAAGGTAGTTTAAAAATGAGCTAGTTTTTGTTTAAATTACATATTTATTTACCCGGGCTTTATCAAAGTAGCAACTACAAACTAGGATGGAATTATAGGAAACTACAGTAGTAAATTAAAAATCTCCCCTCACTTAATTCCAAACATCAACTGCCCATTATAAAATACTATTGTATATATCCAGTGTAGCCCAGATGTCAGAGGGACGACTCCCCTCCTGTGTCCGTCTGTCCGTCCTTCTTCTTTCCTTTCCTCTCCTCAGACCTTTTCCCCTTCCCTCATATCTTTCCTTTCTTTTCCTTCCTTCCTGTCTTCCCTCCTTTATCTTTCTCCCCCTCCATCTCATTTCCTTTATTTCCTTTCTTTTTCCCTTCCTTCCTCATACACATGTCACCATTCTTTCCCAGTGACATTACAGACAGCCACTTCACCTAGCAACAGCTAATTCAGTGAAACCAGAGGATCACTTCACCTAACAACAGCCTTTGTGGTACAAAGCAATAAACATACATACTTTGACTCTTATGTATATAGAGAGCAGAATTTTGTACAGTTTCTGAAGCTTAGAAAGATAAAGGTAAAATATCTTTCTCACTACACAGTTCCAGTAATTTGATACCACTTTATCTGCCAGAACTGTTCTATGAAATCTTGGGATTTGTAGCTTTGTACTTAGATTCCTTTGCAGGAGAGCTCTGGTACCTTGCCAAGCCACAAATCCCAGGTTTTCCTAGCCATGGCTGCTAAAGTGGTATCAAAATGTTGTAATTGTACATTATTATGAAGACCAAAGTTTTTTGGGAGTTTTCTCAAGGAAACCAGCTCCAACCAGCTCCCTAAACATAACAGACATAACCTGTTAGCAATGGTGCTTTGTTCTTGTCTTGCAACTGAGAAGTTCATACTTGAAGTCAGAAAGAACTTTTATTTACTGCTTCACACATTGCCATGGTATATTTGTACTATACAATGATATCAGTTTCATACCACTTCAAGTGTCATGGCTTCAGCCTAAAGAATACTAAGATGTATAGTTTGGTGGCACTCAGGATTCTCTGCTACTAACCTTTAGTCCGCTACCCTGAACCTTATTCCCAAGATACCCTCAGAAGGAAAGGACTGAAGATTAAATCAGTTCAATTAATTCTCCAGTGTAGATAAAAGCTTAGAGCTCAGGGCAATGGACTTTGACACAGTAGTATAAGTGCCTCTTCAAACTAATAATAATAATAATAATAATAATAATAATAATAATATAAATTTTATCTGTACCCGGCCACCATCTCCCCGAAGGGACTTGGGGCGGCTTACATGAGGCCAAACCCATCAAATACAAACACAACAATACACCAAAAAACAAGCAAATAAAACAATATAAATAATACAGTTGAACATATAAGCAATAACACACAAAAGATTTAAAAACATTATGGCAGGGCCAGATGTAGATTAAAATTTTAAAAACCCTTTCTTAGAATGGAGTTGAGACAAATTCGGAGTGGTATGAAATTAATGTAATTGTGTAGTGGAGATATATCTGAAGACAAAATACTCCCATTTCCTTAGTGTGCTGACCACTGAGTTTTCATTTCCGACACAAGACCAAAATGTACCTCATGTTGGCCCTTTCTCCAGTAAAATATTCTAAATTCAAAGGCAGGTCCAAGATGTTCTAACTCCACGAGCAAATGATATCCATCTGCTATAACATTCAACAGAGGTGGAATGAGGGAGGCTGTAGAAAAAAAAGAGTAATATCTGTCATGTTGTTGTTGTTGTTCATTCGTTCAGTCGTCTCCGACTCTTCGTGAACTCATGGACCAGTCCATGCCAGAGCTCCCTGTTGGCCGTCACCACCCCCAGCTCCTTCAAGGTCAGTCCAGTCACTTCAAGGATGCCATCCATCCATCTTGCCCTTGGTCGGCCCCTCTTCCTTCTGTCATGTTACAATGCAGAAATCCCCCAAAACAGGAAGGAATGCTTGCTACATATCAACCCAGGGAGCCATAACAGTTTCTACGGGGCCTTGCTGTTGATGTGTCCCCAGAACTTATGTACCCAGAGTTGCCCAGGTTAGTTATTATGTAATGCTATTTATTAGAATTGTTATGGAACACTGCTAACCCCACCCATAACAAAAAGGGATTTATAGTTAGGAATGTATAGTTTTCCAAGGGCAACAAGCTAGAATGAGATGAAGCGACATCCTGTATTTTGCATGAAGTCCCACCACTCCCAGACCCTTGCTTCTCTCCTATATCCGCCTAACCATAAACTATATTTTATTCCACTTTGTTCCATTTTATTAAATATATTCCATTTTACTTCTGAGACAAGAGACATTGGCCTCTGCATCCAGATATTGTGCCACACTAGAACCAGCTCCTGGGTATGACTCAGGGACAAAGGAGGCTTTGACCATTTCAACATTCATTGTTTGGCTGGCCTGGGAAAAGACATTTATATAATCCCATCATCTCCATGCTCAGACGCCCAAAGACAAAACCACAAAACTAGGATCAAGCAGCTACCTCGTTATCTATTTCTTTCTGTATAACTTTTATCCTTTTATATAATGAATCTATTTCCCAAGTCTGAAATGTATAAAGTCCAGGGTGGGAGAAAGAACTCTTGTCTGTTGGAGCTAGGTGTGAATGTTTCAATTGGAGTTCCAATCAGGGACAGCTAATTACCTCACAATAAAGGATTCCCCCGGCCATCAAATGCTAATGCTACTGTCAGGCCATCAAATGCTAATCAAGGTGGCCAATTGAAACATTCACACCTAGCTCCAACAGACAAGAGTTCTTTCTCCCACCCTGGACATTCCACAGATATATAAACCCAATTTTCCTAGTTTCCAACAGACCTCACAACCTCTGAGGATGCCTGCCACAGATGCATGCAAAACATCAGGAGAGAATACTTCTAGAACATGGCCATACACCCTGAAAACCCTACAGCAACCCATTGGCTAGTAACATTTGCCAGGCAGATGTTCAATTTTTGTGATCTAAATTATGTATCAGAAATAAGCACATATGTATAACTGGTGTTGCCCTGCTGCCCCCTTCTTTCTCTCTTCTCTAGCTCTTAGAAGGGCTACCTCACAATCTTTGCATGGCAGTGTTCTGGCAGTGATGGGAAGGCTCTCTTTGTGGTATTTTCTCTCCTTCCACCATTTCCTTCATATTCTTTCTCCCTCTCTCTTTTCTTCCTTCCTTCCCTTGCTTTCCCTCATACACCTTCCTTCTCTTCTGTTTTCCTTCCTTCCTTTCTGTCCCTTTCTTTTCCTTGAATCCCTCTCTTGCTTTGTCCCTTCTTTCTTATTTATTTATTTATTTATTTATTTACTGCATTAATATGCTGCCCTTCTCACCCCAAAGTGGACTCAGAGTGGCTTACAAGATATAATTGTTTCTTATTTGTGCGCTTCAATCTGCTCTTGATCTTATACAATAAAGACACAAGGAGTCATTCATCAGGTGTTGCTATGGCTGGGCAGCCAGGCTGTTGAAGCACTTTCTTCCTATCCTTTCTCTTTCATTCTTTCTTTTTATTTATTTCTTCTCATACTTTCCCTCATTTTCTTTCTCTTCCTCTCTTCCTTCCCTCCTTTTTCTTTCTTTCCCTTCTTTTTCTTTTGTTATTTCTTTCCTTACTCCCCTCCTCTACACATGTCACCTAGCAGGAGCTAAGCCACTTCACTCCCTTTCTTTTCCAGTGACATCACAAAAGAGCCACTTTACCTAGACACATTAAATCCACTTAATTCCTTCTATTTCCTTAAACTCTGGGCCCAATAGGGATAGTTCTCTTCATTCAACCTCCTTATTTTAAGTTGGACAGTGAAGTGTATATGTGCCAAGTTTGGTCCAGATCCATCAAACTATCTAGGAGCCTTTGTGGTACAAATCAACGCACACGCACACACACGCACACAAGCTGTCCCCTGCCATGCGTTGCTGTGGCCCAGTCTGGTTATCTGGAAAATAAAGTAATGAAAAAGTGTTGGTTTCTAATATATGTAATTTCTTGATGCTTGTGGGTAAACAGTATTTCTTGTTGTTTCTTTGTCAGTGTTGATGTGGAGAGTGTCTGGTTTGCCTACTCTGGAATATCATAGTCCTTCTTTAGGGGTCTCTTTCAAATCTATGATATTATATCTGTGTGTGTGTGTGTGAATCATATATATCTATGGCTGGATGGCTCTTTGTCAGGAAGGCTTTGATTATTTTTTCTTGCCATGGTAAAGGGACTTGGAATTGATGGTCTTAAGTATTTTCTGTTGGTCATGGAGGTTCTGTGTGGGAAGTTTGCCTCAATTCTGTTGTTGGTGAGGTTCAGAATTCTCTTTGATTGTAGGTGAACTATAAATCCCAGTAACTACAACTCTCAAATGTCAAGGTCTATTTCCCCCAAACTCCATCTGTGTTCATATTTGGCCATATGGAATCTTTGTGCCAAGTTTGTTTAAGTCCACTGTGCTCTCTGGATGTAGGTGAACTACAACTCTCAAACGCAAGGTCAATGCCCACCAAACCCTTCTAGTGTTTTCTGTTGGTTATGGGAGTTCTGTGTGCCAAGTTTGGTACAATTCCATCATTGGTGGAGTTCAGAATGCTATTCGATTGTAGGTGAACTATAAATTCCAGCAACTAAAACTCCCAAATGACAAAATTATTTTTTGAGTGATGGTCACTCCTTGGGTTAGTAGGTGTCTTGTGGCCAAATTTGGTGGCAATTCATCCAGTGGTTTTTGAGTTAAGTTAATCCCACAAACAAACATTACATTTTTATTTATATAGATACACACGCACACACTGACTTATATATTAATTCCTCTTTCCTGTCTCTGACTTGCACCATGAAACACTGGCTTTGACCTAGATTTTGTTGGCAGCAGTAACATTACAATTCCTTTTCTTGCAAATTACTAAGCTCCACAATGGAACACTAGGCAACACCTTCAGTACTTCCAGTACTTTGGTACAGGTGCTGACATGTTTTTGTGCTCCAGCAGATCCAAAACTGACATAGGCTTCTGGCTCCCATGACTGAGATGCACTGAAGCCTCAGGTCACGCTGGCTTGCTCCCAACCATAATGCAGGTGGTGTCATTACAAGACTGGGCAATATCCATAGGGTTTGAAACTCATGGAAACTCTCTAGGTGACCTTGGGTAAACCATATTCTCTGTTGTAAGGTGGAATCTACCTGAAGATACATGACAACAAATATCAGCAAAGAGTCTTGCTACATCTCAAATGCCAGTCTGTTTAGTCCAAGAAAGTAACTTTTCCAGTACAGAGGTACACTCTCTGACTCACATCCATGCAGGACATCATATTACATTTTCCTTCTATTTCCCCAAATCCATTCTTGTTTTTTCTAGTAGAAGTTCCTCAGGGCTGAAGAGGAGTAAATAAACTGGGTTGCAAGACCAGAGATTGGCATTTCACAATCTTGCATAGACTTGAAATACGTCTTTTGCATGTGTTTGTGTATGTGTCTATGTATGGGGGCCCTTAGGCTCCTTCTCCAGGAATAGTTAAGCAATTAGTGTGTGTGACGGGATAATGTATCAGAGAAGACAAGAGGGGCTCCTCTAGAAAGAACAAAAGTTGCTGAAGATTGTGTTATTTGTTGCAGTATCTCGTTGTTGTTGTTTTTTTAAAAAAAACAACCAAAATAATATTATTGTAATTTGCTAGGACAATATTTGCCAGGACATTTCCTGTCAAACCTGACAGCAACTTCAGTTTTTTAAATGTTCACCTCCAGTTGTTGTTTGCTTAAATTCCACACTGCAGCAAATAATAATAATAATAATAATAATAATAATAATAATAATTTCCTAATGAGAGTGTATACATAAACTAGTGCAGTGGTTCTCAACCTGTGGGTCCCCAGATGTCTTGGCCTTCAACTCCCAGAAATCCTAACAGCTGGTAAACTGGCTGGGATTTCTGGGAGCTGTAGGTCAAAATACCTTGGGGAGCCACAGGTTGAGAACCACTGAACTAGTGTATATACCTGACACCACCCGGTTGTAATTGGGATAACTGCCCACCTACTTTCTCCCTTCTCCAGCTCTGAGAAGGTCTATCTCACAATGTCTCCATGGCAATACTCTGGCAATGGTGGTCTCTCTTTGTGGGTCTTGTTTTTCCTTACTCCATTTCCGTCATTTTCTTTCTCTCTCTCTCTCTGTATGTCTTTCTTTTCTTTCTCTACCCTTTCTTTTCTTTCTTTTCCCCTCTCCCCTCATACCTTTCCTCCTTTCCTTTCCCTTTCTTCCCTCCTTTTTCTTTCTTTCCCCCTCCTTCCCTTCTTTTTCCTCTCTTTCCTTCCTCTCTCCCTTCCCTTTATACACATGTCACCTAGCAGCAGCAAAACAAAGAAGCCTTTGTGGTACAAAGGACAAAGCAACCAACATCAAAATAGCCAATGCTTGCCAACATCAAAATAGCCAATCCTTTCCAGAACATTGCCTCAGAAACATTGAAAGGTAGGCCAAGAACTGGGCAGTTCTGGAGATATACACTAGTAAAGATAAAGGTTTCCCTTGACATTAAGTCTAGTCGTGTCCAACTCTGAGGGGTGGTGCTCTTCTCAATTTCCAAGCCGAAGAGCTGACGTTGTCTATAGATGCCTCCAAGGTCATGTGGCTGGCATGACTGCATGGAGCACCGTTACTTTCCCACCAGAGCAGTACCTATTGATCTACTCACATTTGCATGCTTTCAAACTACTAGGTTTGCAGAAACTGGGGCTAAAAGCAGGAGCCACCCCACTCCCTGGATTTGAACCGCCGACCTCTCGGTCAACAAGTTCAGCAACTCAGTGGTTTAACTTGCTGTGCCACCAGGGAGCTCTATGCCTTAGAATATCTCCCTGCTTTTAATCGTTACCTATTTATCTACTCACATTTGCTTTCGAACCGCTAGGTAGGCAGAAGCTGGGCTAAAGGCCAGGAGCTCACCCTGAGCCGGGCTTCAAACTGGCAGACTTTCAACTGACAAGATTTACTGCAGCAGGTGGTTTAACCTGCTGTGCTAAAGCCCGGTTCAGGTGTGGATATCTCATAGTGCTTTCTTCCATGAATGAGCCATTAGTTGTTCCTATTTTATTTTCGGCGTTGTCCATAGACACCTCCAAGATCATGTAGCCATATTGACTGCATGGAGAACTGTTACCTTCCCACCAAAGCGATACCTATTGATCTGCTCACATGTGTATGTTTTTGAACTGCTAGGTTGGAAGAAGCTGGGCCTAATAGCAGGAGCTCACCCTGCTCCCCATATTCGAACCGCCAACCTTTCGGTCAGCAAGTACAGCAGCTCAGCGGTTTAACCCGCTGTGCCACCACATACACTAGTTACACATATTAGAGGCATGTTTTCCATCTCTGTAAAAGCCAGTTCCAGGTTTGGTGGGCTCCTGTGTACTGATGCTGCTCCCCACATGTTTCTCTGGCAAGAGTGACAGGCAACTTTAAGCTTTCATTGTGGAGTCCCCGGTGATGCAATGGGTTAAACCCTTGTGCCGGCAGGACTGCTGACCAAAAGGTCAATGGTTCGAATCCAAGAAGCGGGGTGAGCTCCCATCTGTCAGCTCCCATTTATCATGGGGAAGCCTCCCACAAGGATGGTGAAACATCTGGATGTCCCCTGGGCAACTTCCTTGCAGGCGGCCAATTCTCTCACATCAGAAGCGATTTGCTGTTTCTCAAGTCACTCCTGACACACAAAAAGCTTCAATTATAAAGTATCACACAATATTCAGTGTGATGCTCCAGGGCACTATGAGAGATATCTGATAGCATCACCCATAAAGAAGAGGGCAAGTTGGGCAGGGATCCGCATTAATATGGCTTGACAGGACATTGCGGTTCTGAGTTACCTTATAGTACCAGGTATTGACACTACACTCAATTTCAGTGAAAACGAAGTCCATGAATGGGCTGAACTGGACAATGTTAGATGCAAAAGAAGGCTTTCAATCACATAAGGAGACATGGATGAAGCCACTTACTTGTGACTCGGTTGAAAAAGCCATTGAGAGTGCCCCATCGCGAGGCCTGCATCCCAAGAACCGCTTTAACACGCAGTTTGTATGGCACAGTGGCCAAAATGTCTTCTGTGATATTGCACTGAGTCATCTGGGTTCCTGTACACTCTCCAATGGGAATCCAGCTGTGATTGACATATTCCCTCTCGAATTCCCTGAAGAAAGCAATAGAAAATTTAAAACATGTAGGGAAAACTTTCATTTGCAGATAATGTTAGTCCTTGAAATCTTTGCCCTTTCTTACTATTTATTTCTATCCCGCTTTTCTCCTGGGTCGGGACTCAAAGCAGCGAACAACACATAAAAAGCAAAAACATAACCTGCGATAGAAGTATATTAACCAAACCCCTTTCCTAGGTGGGTGGCCTTTGCTTTAAATTGACACCTGTTTGGTATTGATTCTGAGCAAAATTAAATGGCCCATTTTCTCCGATAATGAGCCCTAAATATGTGCAATAAGATATGAGAACTGAAATGACTTCTGAGGAAACTTTAACCCTCGTGATAAAGTAAAGGTAAAGATTTCCCCTTGACATTAAGTCTAGTTGGGTTCGACTCTGGGGGCTGGTGCTCATCTCCATTTCTAAGTCAAAGAGCTGGCGTTGTCCATAGACACCTCCAAGATAATGTAGCCAGCATGGCTGCATGGAGCACTGTTACCTTCCCGTCAGAGTGATACCTATTGATCTAGTCACATTTGCATGTTTTCGAACTTCTAGGTTGGCAGAAGCTGGGGCTAACAGTAGGAGCTCATCCTGCTCCCCAGATTTGAACCATTGACCTTTTGGTCAGCAAGTTCAGCAGCTCAGCAGTTTAACCCGCTGCGCCTCAGGGGCTCCAACCCTCATAATATTTTTGATCAAATCTCCCATAAACCCTTACTATTGGTCTTGTTTTCAGAATTGTTCTTTCATACAGAGTGATCTATTATCAATGTAATACATACATAATTTTTCTATATTTAGATTTTGGCCATTCTTGTAAGCCGCTCCGAGCCCCAGGGGAGTAGTGGCATATAAGTTCGAATAATAAATAAATAAATAAATAAATAATCACGCTCCTCACTAATTTCAACAAAGTAACAAAAGTTGTTTACTTGTTTTGTTTTATAGCTCATCTACACTGATTTATCTGCAATCAACCCAAGAGAGAAAGTATTATAAAATTACCCTTGATATTCAACAGAATATTTTACGATTTCTCCAGGAACAACCACTGGGCTCCAAAACATAAAGTGCTTCATATTGGTGGAGACAATTGTGATGTTCTGAGGGGCTGGTAGTAATGCACCTTTGCACAGGAATCACAAGTGACACAGAAAGGGAGAAAATCAGAAATTCTAGTTAGCTTTCTTACAAAGGAATTGAGTTACTATTGTATTACTCTGAAGGATGTAGACAACCAGCGGAACAGTGGACATAGAATCATAGAGTTGGAAGAGACCTTGTGGCCCATCCAGTCCAACCCCCTGCCAAGAAGCAGGAAAATCGCATTCAAAGCTTCAATGCATGACAGCTCCAAGAAAAATGCAGGGAACAAAATCAACCTTTGTACATGGCATTCATTGATATTGGAAAGGCATTGACTAGTGAATCGCAGTGCTTTCTGCACCATCCTCCAAAAAATCAGGTGCCCTGACAAATTTGTGAACATCCTGCGCTGAAACTGGAGGTCAGCTGTGACCAACAGTGCTGCAGAATTCGAAGATGTACAAATGGAGGATGAAAGAGAGAAACGTGTCAAGAGGAAGGAGCATCAATCCAACTCTGACTGGGACTGCCTTCCACCTGGAAACTGATGTCCTCACTACGGGAGAACATGTGGATCAAGAATAGGGATCCACAGCCACCTACAGACCTATTGCCAAGCCACTACACTTCGAGGACCATCATCCTCAGGCTACGAGAGATTGCCAAAGTGAAGTGAAGAGAAGCAGATGGAGACTGGAATACAGTGTATGTTCTGTATCTCAAAAAACGAAAGCTGATAGGGGAAAACTGGTGCCCTTTTTGGAATCAGCACGTCAAATATACCCAGGCACAGGTCCAATAGTTGAGGCACCAGAATGTGTTTAGTCTTCCATGTGATCTAGAGAGCAGTGCTACAGAAAGTGGTGGCATGTAGATATGGGATTTCACCTTTTACATCACAGGACCACAACCTAACCGAACCTAACTATTTTTTTTAATGCTAATAATAGAATTGAAGTGTGTCAGGAAGCCCAATTAAGCCATAATGTTGATTTGTTTTAGGGTTGTTGTTTTTTGTTTTTGTTTTTGCAATAACTCATCTTAAAGCCCAATTAAGCCATAATGTTGATTTGTTTTGGGGTGGTTGTTGCTGTTGTTGTTGTTTTTGTAATAACTCCTGTTAAAATTATTTGCCACCAGGCTATAAATGTTACAGAAGAATTTAACATTTTTGGCGATGGCAGAAGCATGATCAATATTTTAAGCTGTATTGCATATTTTTATGGTGAAATGGCTATGTGTGCAATGCTATACAAAACTGAAATTAGTTTGACTTAGTTTTATGAAGGCACGCATAAGATTGCACTGTGGAGGAAATTTTGTTTCACAAGCTGTAGGCTGGGAAAAAAGAGGTCACAAGACCTTGTGCGTCACCTTTTCGAGGAGAGAAATACCCAGAAGCCTATGTGTAGAATTCATTCCTTATAACTCATACATTTGTATTTGTTCCTCTTTTTTTTTTTTTTTTTTTGGAGAATGGGTCATATATTTAATAAAAAATAATAATAAAACTTTATTTACAGTATATACCGATCTATCTCCCCTTAGGGACTCAGGGTGGTTTCATACATGCAATAACACAGAAAAAAATATACAGAGTATTCAAAACATAGACACAAGGTTATTAACACACAAACATATACATGAAAACCAGTACAAACACTATTCTATCATATGGAATGAGCTGCTAGGGGCCGAAGTAGTCGAGGGGCCTAGACCATCTAAGGGGGCTGGGCGGAGGTTAGTGTAGAGCAATATAGGTCCAGGGAGATGGAGAAAGTGCAAGGAACTGATCCTAACAGTGACCATAGTGGGGCCTGGGTTACATTTCCTGGACCTATTAATGGATTATGAGAGGCAGGCATGTAGCCAGGGGAGGAGGGGGGGGGGCTTGAGGGGCTTCAGCCCCCCCCCCCCCAAATTCTCATGGTGGTTCGCGAAAAGGCCTTACTGGTGCATTATTTAAACTGTTATGTTTATTCATATCATGATCTGATCACCATACTCAATATATCCCATATGCATGGGGGTATTGGGGTAATGATACAAAAGGTTTGCTAGGCTAGACCCTCTTTCACTCAGACTCAGCCCCCCCCGAAACTCAGCCCCCCCGAAAAAGATTTGCCCCCCCCCCCCCAAATGAAATTCTGGCTACGGGCCTGATGAGAGGGACTGGAAAGAACAAGTACTCAAAGATGACAGGGGTCAGGAAAGCGAATGAAGAGCAAGGTTGAGACCTAGCTAAGGCCTAAGGGCTGGAACAAGTTAGGCCTGGGGGCTGGGACTAGTAACTAGTCATTCTCAAAGGCCTGATGAAACCACCAAGTCTTCAAGTTCTTGCGAAACGAGGAAAGTGATGGGGCCTCTCTTAATTTATTTATTAATTTACTTCACTTGTATACCGCTCTTCTCAGCGCTCAGGCGACTCAGAGCGGTTAACAACCAATTCAACAGTACAAAACAGATCATTAGTCAATTAAAACAGCAATATCAATTAATTAACATCAAAACATCAATACAACAATAAACAAAATAACAATCCATCACGTCTCATCAATAGAATCAGCATCCACTCTCATTGTCCATTAATCCATATTCCAATAGTCAATCAATTGCACTGCTTAGTTGAAAGCCTGTTCGAAGAGCCAGGTCTTCACTCTCGTCCGGAATGCCAGATAGGAGGGGGCCGATCTGATGTCTGTAGGAAGGGTGTTCCACAGCCGAGGGGCCACTACTGAGAAGGCCCTGTCTCTCGTCCCCGCCAGGCGTGCTTGTGAGGCTGGCGGGACCGAGAGCAGGGCCTCCCCAGATGATCTTAACGTCCTAACTGGTTCATAGGAGGAGATGCGTTCGGACGGATAGGTTGGGCCAGAACCGTTTAGGGCTTTAAAGGCTAAAGCCAGCACTTTGAATTGTGCCCGGTAGCAAATTGGCAGCCAGTGGAGCTGGCGCAACAGAGGAGTTGTATGCTCCCTGAGTGCCGCTCCTGTTAGCAACCTGGCTGCCAATCGTTGGACCATTTGAAGCTTCCGAGCAGTCTTCAGAGGCAACCCCACGTAGAGAGCGTTGCAGTAGTCTATACGGGATGTAACTAGAGCATGGACTACCGTGGCCAAGTCAGACTTCCCAAGGTACGGGCGCAGCTGGCACACAAGTTTTAGCTGTGCGAATGCTCCCCTGGTCTCCGCTGAAACCTGGGGTTCCAGGCTCAGCGATGAGTCCAAGATCACACCCAAACTGCAAACCTGCGTCTTCAGGGGGAGTGTAACCCCATCCAACACAGGCTGTAACCCTATGCCCTGTTCGGCCTTACGACTGACCAGGAGTACCTCTGTCTTGCCTGGATTCAATTTCAATTTGTTCGCCCTCATCCAGACCGTTACAGCGGCCAAGCACCGGTTCAGGACCTGAACAGCCTCCTTAGAAGTAGGTGGAAAGGAGTGACAGAGTTGGACATCATCCGCGTACAGATGACATCGTACCCCGAAACTCCGGATGATCTCTCCCAGCGGCTTCATGTAGATGTTAAACAACAAGGGAGACAATATTGAACCCTGAGGAACCCCACAAGACAATGGTTGTGGGGTAGAACAGGTGTCTCCCAATAACACCTGAGAACGACCCTCTAGGAAGGTCCGGAGCCACTGCAGAACAGTTTCTCCAAGGCCCATTCCCGTGAGGCGTCCCAGAAGGATACCGTGGTCGACGGTATCGAAGGCCGCTGAGAGGTCCAGCAGAACCAACAGGGACACACTCCCCCCCCAACTCTCCCCCCCAACTCTCTGGGGAGGGTGTTCCAGAGGTGGAGGGCCACCACTGAGAAGGCCTTCTTCCTCGTCCCCACCAGCCAAGCATGAGACAGCGGTGGGAGCGAGAGAAGGGGCTCCCCGGAGAATCTTAGGGTATTTGCCCTCAAAGTAGTATTCCTTTAGTGAAGAAAGTATATTTTTGCAAACCTTTGTAATGCCTTTATAGCAAAGAGTCAGTGCAGTGGTTTAAGTGTTCAGCCGAGACTTGGAAGATTGGAACCATCTATACCAAGCATGGGCAAACTTTGGCCCTCCAGATGTTTTGGACTTCAACTCCCACAATTCCTAAGCAGTTGTTAGGAATTGTGGAAGTTGAAGTCCAAAACACTTGGAGGGCCAAAGTTTGCCCATGCCTGATCTACACTGACCAGTGGCAGACTGGGTCTAAACATATTGGTTGCAAGAAGATACCCATAACTATAAGGCTATCATTTAATTTTTATAAGAAATAAATGCATTTTTAAAAATACATAGGTAGAAAAAGGTAGAATGAAAATTATTATTAAAATAACAGTACAACACAAGTTTTCGTTGCATACAGTAATAATATTGGAACATCTATTATCATACATTTTCAAGCTATGAAAGGGTCATGTACACTTAACGTGTCAAATATTTAAAGGGACCCCTTGCCATTGGGCAAGCTGACACACATTTAAGAGTATACAGCATATTAATAAAAGTTACAGGAAAGTCTAAGCTCAGGCAAATAATGTGCTGCAGGAGATTCCAGTGCATTCCAGATCCAGGGAGAAATCAGTTCCGCAAAATGGGGAATGCATTGCAGACACCCTCCCTTGCTTTAGTACATTCTAGACTCCAGAAGGGCGGGGGGGGGGGGGGGGCAGCTGAAAAGCACTCCAAGGTCATAGCTGAGCAGCAGAGGGGTAACTAGCCCCCTGGGAAGGGTAACTGATGACCTCGTTCATACATGCCACTTTTCCTCCCCTTGCCATGCTAGTATGCCTACAGTATGCGCTGATGTGCATCCCTCCCAGAAATGGGGTGGGGGAGACCGACACACTGGTTTGAGTCCAGATTTTGCATTCAATGTAATGACCCACTGCCCTCAAACCAGCTTCAAACCTGCCAATTTTATTATCCACACAGCAAAACCAGTTGTTCCCAAACCAGTTCTATTATTATCATCCATGTATATGTCTCCTGATGAGACATAGTCACACTGAAGCATATAATTCACAGGATGGCCTAGAGCTAGCAATTCTCTCTCAACTTGTCTACTTTTACAGGATTTTTGTGTGGATAGCATGGAGAAGAGGTGAGCCCCCTATTGCGCTTGAACTTTGGATACACACTTGGGAATATGTTTGACTGAACTCAGAGGCCAGATTAGTATTCAGCGTGAAACTGGTTTATTCTGCATAATTGTGGTTTGCCTGTGAGATCAAAGCACCCCAGCCAGCTAGGACCAGGTTACATAAAGTCTAGGTAAAGGAGAATGGTTTTCCCTTTGATGTCGAGCACCCGCCCTCCCCCCCCCCCCAAAATAAGGGATAGTGACTTATAGTTCTGCAAAGGGCAAGGGCACCAGACTACACAACAAGGGTTAAGTCTTGGTCACATTGCCAAGGCACTGACAACAATAAGGACCCCACGAGGCTTTTGGGAAATGGCTGGATCTTGGGACTTCTGCCCTTTGTGAGAGTTGTTGTTTCCCAAGGAACAAAAGCATGAATCAGTTGCAGCACAGCTGGGGTTTCATCTGCCAGCCTTCCCAATGATCATGGACTCTCTGCCTGCATGTCTTGGACTTCAGTACATACTATCTCCCTCATGAACTTTCCTCAAAGACCTTTTAAAACATTGGACTTCAGGCTTCTTCATGAAAATTAATTCTCTTATTAAATATACTTGGAATGTGGGACAAAGATAGGGTTTTGTTGCTGTGAAATGCTTATGATTATGAATGTATGTATCTTGCTATGAAATATTGCCTTTCCCCTTTGCCTTTTGCCCTAGAAAATGTGACCCAGGACTGTTGAAATGCTTGAGGGAGAACCACCACCTCCCTTTCTTATTTGATTATTTCACATCTGCATGGAACAATAGCCATTTATGGTTTCCTTTGTCTCGCCCTCGGAGTTGGTCCAGTGAGATGAGGAAGTCTATTTGGAATACGGACATTATGATTGATTTACAAAGGGCAGCGTTGATCCCCCCGAGGTCCGCTGCCCTGATCCTGTTTGTTTCCCTCACCAAAACCCCTCAAAGGACAATAAGCTGCATCGGCTGGAGACATTTTTCCTTTGTTTCGCTGAGCACATGGCCAGTTTCCATTGACCCATTCATGAACTCTCTTTGTGTTCTGTTGTCCCGCCTCCCCTCTTCTGATTCGCTGGCCGGCGGGCGACAGGAGCCCTCCCCCTTGGATCCAGCACGCCCCTGACGCTCCCTGATTGGTCCAGGAGCCCAGGGGATGGGAGGTTCCTCCCCAGCTGCTCGCCCTGTTGCCCAATCACAGCGGGGAACGTCAGAGGAGCCGGGGCGGGAAGTTTGAACTCTGGGTTTTCAAAAATTGTATAAATATGCCTGCATCACTGTGCTCCTGCATGCTTGTAGTGGAACTATTCCTACAATGCATCCGATTGCAGCTGAATCGCTAATAAAACACCTCGGTTGCTGAAACTTCTTCCACTTTGGTGAGGATTTATTATTTTTAATATTTTTATTGCTGAAATTGGCTTCGCTGGCCTCACCAAGGTTCCAGGACTCTCTTTGGTGCGGTCCTCAGGGATCTCCTTGGCTGGGGAGACCCTCCTAAAAGCAGCTCAATATCACCTTGACGTTAAGTCTAGTCATGTCAGACTCGGGGGGGGGTGCTCATCTCCATTTCTAAGCCAAAAAGTCGGCTTTGTCCGTAGACACCTCCAAGGTCATGTGGCCAGCATGACTGCATGGAACACCGTTACCTTCCTGCCAAAGCGGTACCTATTGATCTACTCACATTTGCATGTTTTTGAACCACTAGGTTGGCAGAAGCTGGAACTAACAGCAGGAACTCACTCCGCTCCCCGATTCGAACTGCTGACCTTTTGGTCAGAAGTTCAGCAGCTCAATGCTTTCACCCACTGTGCCACTGGGGGCTCCCACATATGTTCTAGTTTTCCCCAAACATTGTAATTTTCAGCTCGGTGACGGTGCTCACAATTCTGTGTTGCTCTCTAATTAAGATCCCCAGAATCCTCTGGGAAGAATATGGACTATGTCATGTAGATGTATCAAGGATATACTATTTCCTTATTCATCTATCTCTCTTTCTAATGTTTCATTTTTCTCCCAGTATGGGACCCATAGTGTTGCTAGGTCAGCAGTAGTCCATTCCCTACAATTCTAAGGACAAAGCTTGAAATCAGACTGATGTAGAAGGGTAGAGTCTTGTGATAAACATCACATTACAAGAGTCAGACAGTGAAGCTAGGTGAGTCACCTAGGTGGGGAAACAGGTGAAACCCAATTAACCCAGGGGAAAATCCCATTTTGTTAGTTATTCGGATGCTAAAAAGCACCCAACAGCTTCAATTGTTTGTTACTGTGATCTGCCATTTAGGGAGAGCTATTTGGAATTCTTAGCCAGAGAACTCTAGCGCCTCACCAAATTACAAACCCCATGATTGCATAGGTTGCGGAGGAATCCTAGTGCTGCAACTGTGTATGGTGGAAGTCCCCTGGGCTAAATGTATAATCAAAAGCAGCACACTAAACAAAACTTTCATTAAGACATTACATTATATTTTGAGCCTTTGTTGTTCATTCGTTCAGTCGTCTCCGACTCTTCGTGACCTCATGGACCAGCCCACGCCAGAGCTCCCTGTCGGCCGTCACCACCCCTTTAGTCCCCCATTATGTCTAAATGTTATATTGCAGACATTGTGGGCCCTTTCACGCTATACCACTATAGTTCTGTGGTTCCCATTTAACTGTCAGGCAACATCCTGGCAGTTAAAATTTACAATTAACATTTGTAGTTTTCAGAGAGATATTTTAATGTTCTGCCACGTGGCTATAGTGCCTCATGAAACTACAAACCTTAGGATTCCACAGGATATTGCCTTAGAAATTAAAGTGGAATCGTAGTGTTATAATAATGAAGTGGAAAGAGCTCTTACAACATTAATTTGAAAACCAAATATAACCAGAATAGGTTTTTCTGATCACACTGAAAGCACTATGACAACAAGGAAGAAAGTACACTGTGCTCTAGTGAAACAATAGAAATTTTGTTCTTTTAGCCAAGGACCATGACAAACAGGATCAACTTGCAAATTGTTGAATCATTTGCACTTTGGTGCTTCCAATGCACTTGCAATGGACTTTGGACATAGTGCTATTACCTGGGCTAAAATGTGGCTTGACATGTCTAGTAATAGCCTGGGGCACGTCTACACTGACCACTTACTGCAAAGTGAAGTAAATCAGTTTTGTGGCAACCAAACTATGCACGGAGCTGATGTGGGGTAACATTAGGGAAGGCCACCTTGACTGGGCCTTGACCTGCATTAACCAAAGTTGTGGGTTGCTATGAATCCTGCTACAGAATTCAGAGCAACCCATGACTTTGGGCCATGTAAACAACTGGGCCGATTCTAAGACAGGACATGCCACAAGTCTTTAGTTAGCATCCCCTTCCATTCTTTGCAGCTGCCATTTCTGGTAGTAACATGATTCCTGCCAGTTAGTTGACACTGACTTGGGTGGTTGGGGATGGGAGGAGTTATTCCTCCTCTTCTCCCTCACTGTAGTGTTGTCCCAGCCAACGTCACTGCAGGTGACGACTGTCCGGCAGGACCGATGTCATGCTCAGAGACTGTCTCAACAAGGAGAGCAAAGGGGGAATATTAAATTTGGCTTACCAGCAATGCCAAACTGTTTTGGTACTGTTGGACAACAAAGACTCCCACCTCTACAGCAGCCAGGGAAGTGGATGGTCATAAACCAGGCCTGCACAAGCTGCGCCTCCCCAGATGTTTGGATCTGCAACTCCCAGAAACCCTAGTCAGCATGTCTGATAGCCAGGAATTCTAGGAGCTGAAGTCCAAATCACCTGGAAGGCCACAGGTTGGGCAGGCCTGCCGTAAACCATACGGGTACCATATTGACCCTGGGATGACAGGTCAGTGTAGATCTGCCACTGGAGCCTTGACTTTCCATTTTGCCTCCATCATATTTGTACTGTAAATTATCTACTACTGCCACTACCTGTTTTCAAAGCCAGATTAAGATGCTTGTGGTTCTGGAGCAGTTTAAAATGTGTTGTGCTGCAATGCTGGCTCTATAGTGTCCAGAGGAAGACGGTGGTTCAACAGATCAAAGGTCTGGAGACCATGAATAATTCCTCTGATGAGTGTCTTAAAGAGATATGTTTAGCTGCAGAAGAGAAGGTTGAGACATGAGAGGAACCATATGAACGGGTGTCATAAGAAAGGGGGAGCAGACTTCCTTTCTGCTGCCCTGGAGACTAGGACTCAATGGAGCCATGGGTTCAAAGGACAAGAGAGGAAATTCCACCTGAACATTAGGAAGAACTTCCTGACTGTAAAAAGAGCCATTCAGCAGTGGAACTCTCTGCTTTGGAGTCTGGTGGAAGCTCCTTCCTTGGAAACTTAAATAGAGGCTAGATAGCCATCTGTCAGGAGTGCTTTGATTGTGCTTTTCCTGCATGGCAGGGGGTTGGACTAGATGGCCCACGTGGTTTTGTCCAACTCTATTATTCTATGATGTGCTGCCTCTGCCAGAAAGAAATTTCCCTGGGCAAGAACCAGCCCACATTTCGGGCTGGAGCAAGGGTGCCTTTGAGCACCCACTCCTTCTGTATCCTAGTTGTGTGATAATTACAGCATATACTTCCTCCTGCTAGGAAAAATACTTTTTCAGATTGCAGTCAAAGATACAGACACACACCATCAGCTTACTCTCCCAATTAAAAAAATCATAGAAACAGAGAAAACATCTTTATATCACATTATTGTCTACAACTTCATCTATAAAATGGTCAGGCACAAGATAGACTGGAATCTACTGAAATGGCTCTATACAATTTGTGGCATAGAGCTTTGGCTTTCCATAAATATTGGTGTGTTCACTCCTCTCTCCCCATGGGATTTGCCAGCCTGTGTCATTGTTATACCTTTGGTGAAATATGAGATACTTATTGCTCCACATCACTTGAGCTATACTGAGATCATCTGGACGGTCACAGGTTCATGTAAACATAAGACAATGTCATACTGAAACCCTATTCAAACATATCACAGTGTGTAAAGAGAGAAGTAAAGAAGGAGTCTTGTGGTGCCTTGAAGACTCACCAGTTATTGCAGCATATGCTTTTGTGGACTACAGATCAATGTGTTGAAATAAATTGGCTAGTCTTAAAAGCATCGCAAGACCATGCTTTCTTTTTCTTTTGAAACATATTAATGTGGCTACATTTTTACATTTTATAATGTAGCTTAAGTAAACATCTCCACATCCAATTTCTCTCCATTTGAGGAGGCTCTCCGTGTATTCTGTTTCTTCATTATCCAGAACTCTCTTTTTTTCCAGAGTTCTGGATTATATGGAAAGCCTCCAAAATGTAAAAGAGAATCTCCTTTTGAAGTTAGTCACTCCCCAGGTGCTCCTTTCTCTAATTTCCTCTTTATACAGCTGTCTGGTCTACCTAGATCAGTACTGTTTACAAAGACTGGCAGAAGCTTTTCAGGGTTTCACAAGGAATAGTCTTTCTTAGCCATAATGGAAATGCTAGGGTTTGAGTCTGGAAATTTCCAGGTGCAAAGTATGTGCTCAGTCTCTGAGCTATAGCCCTTCTTCCCAAAGCTTACTATAATAAAATCTTAATACTAGCAATTAAATAGCATAATCCTCTGTATCAGAAGGTTAGAGGCTAGCTGAGTGGGCTCAGGTGTAGAGGAAGGGGTGCCATCATTCCCTTCATCCACCCAACATGTACTGCCTGAGACTAAGAACCTTCTAGCCATATTTTTTGTTTTTATTTTGTTAACATGACAAAACACACACACATATATATCTCAAAAGTTCCCTGAGTCGCCATAGACTCTCTGTGGTGCTGACCTATCTATTCAGCACCATAGTGAGTCTATGGCAACTCAGGGAGCTTTTGTATTCTTATTTTGGCAAAAATCTCTTTCCTCACTATCTGGAGAAGGGATCTAAGAGCACAGCCCTGGGTCTGTCCTATGGTCATCTTGGCCCTCAGCATTAAGGCTAAAAGACACCTTTTATTTATTTTTTGAAAGCCATGCATAAGCTTAAGTCCGCTTTATGACAGCTGCATTATTCTCTCTTGGCTAAGTCTAAATCTGATGCAGTGGATCACACATCTCGTATCTCTCTAACAATTTGATTTGTCCAAACTACATTTTTAAATTAAACTTCTGCCTCCCTAGATGTTGTTGAACTATAGCATTCATCATTCCTGTTGACTGGAATGAAGGTTCCAGCTACAAATCCAGTGGTCTATAGATTTCCATTCTCTTTGTCACCAGGGACAATCCTGTTAGGAGTAACTTAGGGAAATTTCCAGATTCAAACCCTAGCATTTCCATTACGGCTAAGAAAGGGCCCTTCCACACAGCCATATAACCCAGAATATCAAGGCAGAATAATCCACAATATCTGCTTTGAACTGGGTTATCTGAGTCCACACTGCCATATATACCAGTTCAAAGCAGATGTGGGATTTTATTCAGCTGTGTGGAAGGGGCCTTAGAAGCATAATAACATAAGATAGGGCAGCTAATGTCATAAGGCATTATTGTCTGTCGGCTTGTTCTTACAACGTATTTGTAGTTGGACAGTGGTAAAAATGTACCAGTTACTTGAAATGTCTCATTGTTATAATGATTATATAATCACCTACCTGAGATGAAAAGTGGCATCAAGAAAAGGAAAAAGGAATGGGAGCCAATTGCCATTTCACTGTACATTAGGAAGTTTGCCCAGATGTAGCTGGAGGTGACATTTTCTGCTCTGGGTCCCAGAACCACTACATGTTCCAAGTGGAGTGCCGACTGTAGGAGGATCTCCTTTGCTGCTCCTATAGAAGATAAACTGCTCCAACAGTTGAGAGCTGCTGCTACTGGATCCTGCCTCCACACATTGCTCAGGAAGGTGTGGCCACGTGTAATTTAGGTTCAGTCATAGGTTTAGCTAATTTCATTCTGGTATTTTCCAAAAAGTTGTGTAACTGACCTGGAGAGAGAAAACTGAAGCTACTTATATGGTGCAATCAACATCTTGGAGGACAGCAGAGTTTAAGAATCTGGCAGTCTCCAAATCGTGAAATTATTTCTAAGGACTTTGGGGAAAACCCCACAATTAATTTTTACTGCAACCAGCCAGTATTTTGGCCACTTGTAGGAAAGTCGTCCATGACTCCATGAAGTGGTGTGGGAGTTTAGGCTCACACTACAATCATGCCTGCTGTGTCCAACTCCCATTTCAGGGAAACAGAATCCTGTTTAATAATTCTTCATAGGTGCTGCTTAATCAACAGACATATCGAGAGTTCTGCACTCGTCTCCAAGAAGCCACTAAATAAACAAACCAAACTGCCACCACTATCACAATCCACCTGAAATTGTCTTAGATTCATACAGATAGACAGAAAGGGGAAATGCTCCATGTAGATCCAAGGCTCTTGATTTGTCCACTAACAGTTCCCCTGAACCTCCCTAGAGTTCTCCCTTTTTTAATAGGTAAAGATCACCCCAAAATTAATGCTCTTAAAGAACACTAGTAAATGCAATTTAGCAATATGTTGCCATGCATCGCACTCTAGTACCTGAATGGAAAACAGGTTTACAATGATTTTGAACTCGTATTTTGGCAAATTGAACGTAGAAAAAATAGCTTGATGAGGGTCCACAAATAAAATGGATTCAGGTAGCTGATTTTTTTTACAGCCACAGACTAAGGGGCCATCTATACTAGGGGATCTTAAATTTTTTTGTTCCATGGACCTCTTTGTTAGTCAGTTGAAAACCATGGACCCCTTCTCAGAATTATGTGACAGATAGTATTCAACGTCGTGTCCTAAATTAAAGTTTAGTTTGTACACAGCAGAACTGTGATCATGTGTGAACTAACATCAGGTCTAACAACTACTGAATTGTGATATCAAAAGCAGGAGGGCAGAAATAAAGTGACACTTAAAGATGAGAATCAAGTAGAAAGTTAAAATCAGCAGGCAATGAGCATTAGGTTTGTAGATTAGTTCTGTTTAGGTTGTACAGTCAGTCCTTGTGTCAGAAGCAACTTGAGAAACTGCATGTCGCTTCTGGTGTGAGAATTGGCCATCTGAAAGGACATTGCCCAGGGGATGCCCGGATATTTTACCATCCTGTGGGAGGCTTCTCTCATGCTGGAACTGACAGATGGGAGCTCACCCCATCTCGTGGATTCAAATCACCAACTTCCAGGTCAGCAGTTCAGCCGGTGCAAGGTTTTAACCCATTGCGCCACAACAGCTCCTTGACTTACAAGGGACTCATAGTTAAAAAAGGGGAATGATACAACAGGAAGTGAGATAAATATATTCCTAGGAAAGGAAATTCACTCCTGAAATAGTGATTATGATGAAAAGAGGTCTCTGCTTAAGCTTTATCTCCAATCCTTGTTTTTACAAAAAGCCAAAATTTTCAAAATCCAATTTTCAATGGGACCAAAAGTGAGGTTAAATTTTCCAAACAGAGGCATAGACGGAAAAAAACTCCTCCTCATGCTAGCTGGTAGTGGTTTTTGCTTCATTCCTTCTGTATTCCTATTTTTACTTTTTACTTTCTTTCGTTGTTTTATAAGTCTGTATATCTGATATGTTTGAATAAAAACTATTTTAAAAATAACTACCGTAATTTCAAAGTTTGGATGAGAAGTGACTTTTTTAAAAAGTTCAACGTGAAATTAAAACCACTGCAATGTATTGCCAACATTCCTAAGTGAGGGAACAAGCCCTATCAGGAGTGGCTTAAAGAGCTGGGCATGTTTAGCCTTCAGAAGAGACATGATGACCATGTATAAATATGTGAGGGAGGAGGGAGTAAGCTTGTTTTCTGCTGCCCTGGAAACTAAGATGTGGAACAATGGCGTCAAACTACAGAAAAGGAGATTCCACCTGAACATTAGAATGAACTTCCTAACTGTGAGAGCTGTCCAACAGTGGAACTCCCTGCCCCGGAATGTGGTGGAGGCTCTTTCTTTGGAGGCTTTTAAACAGAGGCTGGGTGGCCATTTGTTGGGGGTGCTTTGAATGTGATTTTCCTGCTTCTTCGCAGGGGGTTGGACTGGATGGCCCACGAGGTCTATTCCAACTTTATGATTCTATGAAATGCTAGATGTAAGTTAAGAGGTCAGAGACAAAGTGATTTTTCTTTCACTTCAAGCTTACCGACTGTCTGAAAATTTTCCATGGGGTAAGAATCCCTTATATTGAGTATTTAATGCAGTTTCAAACCAGTATTGGAAGTCAGAGGGTTACATAGGAAATCCTGTAACCAGTTTGAGGCCTGTTGGTGGTGATGTCAGGAACCACATAGTACCCAGGCACATTAAGGAAGTTATTTCACGCACTTTTGTGGGAGCTTGAATATCTCAATCTAGTTTCGAATACATATTATGCCGAAGTGCATTAAAATGGTTAATGCAGATGGGGGACAAAAAGATCAGCCGCTGAAAGCCCCCTAGAGTCTAAAACCCCTAGGGTCCTTCCACACACCCCTATATCCCAGAATATCAATGTAGGAAATCCCACATAATCCAGTTCAAAGCAGATATTGTGGGATTTTCTGCCTTGATATTCTGGGATATAAGGCTGTGTGGAAGAGCTCCCAAACTATAATGGAAGAAAATCCTATAATATCTGCTTTCAATTGGGTTATCTGAGTCCACACTCAGAAAATGTAGGTATCTCTGCTTTGATATTCTGGGTTTTATGGCTGTGTGGAAGGGTCCTGAGAAGACATGGCTATATATTCCAGATCAAAGCAGAAAATGTGGGATTTTATTCAGCTGTGTGGAAGGGGGCTGGGTGCTCTTCCACACAGCCCTATATCTCAGGAACATCAAGGCAGAAAATCCCACATTATCTGAGTGTGGACTCAGATAACCCAGTTCAAAGCAGGGCTATATCTGGGATATAGGGCTGTGTGGAAGGGCCCTTCAATACATTCCCTAATGTTTAGGTGGAATATCTTTTTCTGCTTTTTGAATCCATTGCTCTGTGTCCTAGTTTCCAGAGCATCCAGATAAAAAGACTTGCCCTCTTCCCCAATGTCACATCCTTGCAAAGATTTAATCCTCTTAGGGCCCTTCCACACAGCCCAGAATATAAATGCAGCATCGTTTGTAATCCTGCAGTTTGGAGCTTGATCAGAAGAGCCACCAGGCTGAGAATGCAATACTTCTCCAAAAACTGACAATATGGAGACAGTGTGCAGGTACAACTGCACCAGGAGCTCCAATTTTGTCTGCTTTGCATTTAATGTTTGTTATAGTCCTAAGTTTCAGGGACTCTGCAGATAGGTGGCTTCTTTTGGCTGCAATCACAGGGCAAGCCACCTGTCAATTATCGTTAGGTTCCCTGGTCCCGCCCCTTTTTGAGTTTTGGAGGGAATAGGAGCCTTTTTGAGTCAGTTCTCACAGAGAAGCCTTTCGCACAGGACATAATACCAAGAGCTCCTGTAGAAAGCTTCGTCTTCTACGGCTTGGCTGGGTAGATATACAGCCTATGGCTTGGCCAGAGAGATATACAGCCTACAGCTTGGCCGGGGTTATATAGCCCTACAGCTTGGTCGGGGAGAAAAGGTCCACAGCTTGGCTGAGGATTTTGCAGCCTTACAGCTCCTTTGCTGAGGGACTTCAGCTGGCCATCACTGAAACCTGAACTCCTTTTCCCCTGGAAGTCTACAAAGCTCTGCTTGGTAAGGGTCGCTCGCGGAAGCCAGACGCAGTTGGTATCGGGTGCAGGGGCTCCACGCCAATAGAGGCAAGTACAGACTGCCCAGATTAGAAGTTAAGGATTTCTCCATTAGTTAGCATACAGTTATGAAGATAGTGCCTGTTCCCAGTGAACAAGATTGCAAGAGCCAATAGACTGTTAAGAAAGCTTTAAAGTACCTGTTTGTTTTCATCAATAAAGAACTTTGTTGGACTTACTTTAAGCCTCTACAGAACTTTGTTTTGGGGAGGTCCAAGGGCCTTTAATCTGAGGCAGCCCCGGCGGGCACACAGAATTTATGTCCTGTCTACAGTCATATGCACAGGCCCAGCGTGTGACAGCACAGACAGCATGGCATAAAAGTTTGAAGACTGGACTATGGCTGGATATAGGGCCCTTCCACACAGCCCTATATCCCAGAATATCAAGGCAGAAAATCCCACAATATCTGCATTGAACTGGAATATATGGCAGAGTGGACTCAGTTAACCCAGTTCAAAGCAGATGTGGGATTTTCTGCCTTGATATTCTGGGATATAGAGCTGTGTGGAAAGGCCCTGAGTCCACACTCAGATAATGTGGGATTTTCTGCTTTGATATTCTGGCATATAGGGCTGTGTGGAAGGGCCCTGAGAAATGAAAACCCAACAGACAACTTTGGCCCCTTCCACACAGCTGAATAAAATTCCACATTTTCTGCTTTGAACTGGAATATATGCCAGTGTGGACTCAGATGACCCAGTTCAAAGCAGATATTGTGAGATTTTCTGCCTTGATATTTTGGGTTATATGGCTGTATGGAAGGGCCCTTTTTGCAAGTCACACACTAAGGGCTCTTCCACACAGCCCTATATAGCACAATATCAAGGCAGAATATCCCGAGCTCTGAGGATTACCTGGGAAGGAATCCCACTGGAGCATTGAAGCACCCGCAAATACCTGGGAGTTACCCTGGACCGTGCTCTTACCTCAAGAAGCACTGCCTGAATATCAAGCAAAAAGTGGGCGCTAGAAACAATATCATACGAAAGCTGACTGGCACAACCTGGGGATCACAACCTGATACAGTGAAGAAATCGGCCCTTGCGCTCTACTACTCTGCTGCTGAGTATGCATGCCCAGTGTAGAACACATCTCATCACGCTAAAACAGTGGATGTGGCTCTTAATGAGACATGCCACATTATCACGGGGTGTCTGCACCCTACACCACTGGAGAAATTACACTTTTTTGCCAGTATTGCACCACCTGACATCCGTCAGGAAGTAGCAACCAATAGTGAAAGGACCAAGGCAGTGACATCTCCGGCCCACCCCCTATTTAGAATCATAGAATCAAAGAGTTGGAAGAGAACTCGTAGGCCATCCAGTCCAACCCCCTGCCAAGAAGCAGGAATATTGCATTCAAATCACCCCTGACAGATGGCCATCCAGCCTCTGTTTAAAAGCTTCCAAAGAAGGAGCCTCCACCACACTCCGGGGCAGAGAGTTCCACTGCTGAACGGTTCTCACAGTCAGGAAGTTCTTCCTCATGTTCAGATGGAATCTCCTCTCTTGTAGTTTGAAGCCATTGTTTCGCGTCCTTGTCTCCAGGGAAGCAGAAAACAAGCTTGCTCCCCACTCCCTGTGGCTTCCTCTCACATATTTATACATGGCTATCATATCTCCTCTCAGCCTTCTCTTCTTCAGGCGAAACATGCCCAGCTCCTCACAGGGCTTGTTCTCCAGACCCTTGATCATTTTAGTCGCCCTCCTCTGGACTCATTCCAGCTTGTCAATATCTCTCTTTTGATTTGTGGTGCCCAGAATTGGACACAATATTCCAGGTGTGGTCTAACCAAAACAGAATAGAGGGGTAGCATTACTTCCCTAGATCTAGACACTATGCTCCTATTGATGCAGGCCAAAATCCCATTGGCCCTTTTTTGCCGCCACATCACATTGTTGGCTCATGTTTAACTTGTTGTCCACAAGGACTCAAAGATCTTTTTCACATGTACTGCTCTCAAGCGAGGCGTCCCCCATTTTGTATCTTTGCATTTCGTTTTTCCTGCCAAAGTGGAGTATCTTGCATTTGTCACTGTTGAACTTCATTTTGTTAGTTTTGGCCCATCTCTCTAATCTGTCAAGATCGTTTTGAATCCTGCTCCTGTCCTCTGGAGTGTTGGCTATCCCTCCCAATTTGGTGTCATCTGCAAACTTGATGATCCTGCCTTCTAGCCCTTCATCTAAGTCATTATTTGGGTATCAGCCAGCACGCCGATGACTTAAATCAAGAAATAGTTTTCTAAGATCTACAGTGACACTTGCTGGAACACCTCAGAAAGTGAGAGTTCAAAAGTGGCAGGTTCAAACCCAGAACCTCGATCAATGGCTGATACCAAATGAGAGACTCCCTCCTGGGCACACAGAAAACTGGGCAACTTGGAAGCATTGAACAGACTGTGCTCTGGCACCACGAGATGCAGAGCCAACCTTAAGAAATGGGACTACAAAGTGGAATCCACGACATGCAAGGGTGGAGAAGAGCAAACCACTGACCACCTGCTGCAATGCAACCTGAGCCCTGCCACATGCACAACGGAGGACCTTCTTCTTTTTTTTTTTTAAATAATCTTTATTGAGGTTTTAACATACAGGTATGCTTATAGGTAAAAAGACAAAAAGGATAAAAGGAAAAAAAAGAGAAGAATATATACATACATACATATATATATATATATATATATATGGGGGGGGGGAAGAGGGGTTAAGTGTAAAGATGGGGAGGAACTAGAGAGGAGGACCTTCTTATAGCAACACCAGAGGCACTCCAAGTGGCCAGCTACTGGTCAAAGGACATTTACTAGAATACCAAGTCTGCAAACTTGGTGTTTTGCTTGTTTTTAATGCAATACAATTGTTTTTTTCACTCTTGACACGGTAAATACTGTCTCCACGTTTTCTCCATTTGCCAGTTATCAATCATTCTTGTTGCCACGATCTTGGTTTTTTTTATGTTTAGCTGAAACCCAGCTTTTGCGCTTTCTTCTTTCACCTTGATTAGAAGGCTCCTCAGGTCCTCCTTGCTTTCAGCCATCAAAGTGGTATCATCTGCATATCTAAGGTTGTTAATGTTTCTTCCAGCAATTTTAACCCCAGCCTTGCATTCGTCAAGCCCTGCACATCGCATGATGTGTTCTGTATACAAGTGGAATAGGTTGGGTGAGAGTATACAACCCTGCCGCATGACTTTCCCAATCTTGAACCAGTCTGTTGTTCCATGGTCACTTCTTACTGTTGCTACTTGATCTTGGAGCAGCAATGAAATCATAAAAAAACAAACAAAGCAGACATGACTTCTACTTCTATTATCACCAACTGGGGGCCCTTCCACACAGCCTATATCCCAGAATATGAAGGCAGGAAATCCCACATAATCTGAGTGTGAACTCAGATAACCCAGTTCAAAGCAGATATTGTGGGATTTCCTGCCTTGGTATTCTGGGATATAGGGCTGTGTGGAAGGGCCCTCAGTCCTCACTGCTATATATTTGAACGGGGTTATCTGAATCCACACTTAGGTAATGTGGGATTTTCTGCCTTGATATTCTGGGATATAGGGCTATGTGAAAGGGCCCTTAGTGTGGACTCAACCCAATCCAAAGCAAATATTCTGGCATATAGGGCTGTGTGGAAGGGCCCTTAGATAACCCAGTTGAAAGCAGATATTGTGGGATTTCCTGCCTAGATATTTTGGGATATAGGGCTGTGTGGAAGGGCTCTCAGTCTTCACTGCTATATATTTGAACTGGGTTATTTGAGTCCACACTCAGGTAATGTGGGATTTCCTGCCTTGATATTCTGGGATATAGGGTTGTGTGGAAGGGCCCTTAAATAACCCAGTTCAAAGCAGATATTGTGGGATTTCCTGCCTTTATATGCTGGGATATCGGGCTGTATGGAAGGGCCCCAACAGACAATGCCTTCAAAACCCTCCTCCGGGAAATAACTGCGAACTCCTTTCTTCTGAGAGAATCTGTTCCTTTTGAGCGGCCGGAAGAGGAAGTCGCCTGCGCGGCTCTGTCGAATGGTTGCTCTCCGTCTGCGCCTGCGTAAAGCAGGCCGGGGTGAGATCCTCAAGGCGCCTGCGCAGAGCGGGCAAGATGAAGGTGGCGGTTGCAGGCTGTTGTCATGGCGCGCTGGACAAACTCTTCGAGACGCTGCACTTCCTGGAGGAGCGCCGTGGCCAGGCCCTGCCCGACCTGCTCCTCTGTGCCGGGGACTTCCAGGCCGTGCGCGACGCCGGGGACCTGCTCTGTATGGCCGTGCCCGCCAAGTACCGCGAGATGGGCGGCTTCGCCCGGTGAGAGCGCCTCGCCTCGAGCAGCAGGCCCGGCTCAAAAGCTGTCATTGATGTGCCTTTCCTGTGCCTGTAGCCGGCTAGGGCGAAAGGGGCAAGCCTCCTCGGGAATACTTTTTGGACGGAAAACCTAATAATGATGTATAATATGTTGTCGAAGGCTTTCATGGCCTGAATCTATGGCAGGCAAACCAGACAAGTGAGCTGTATATATCTGTGGAATGTCCAGGGTGGGAAAAGAACTCTTGTCTGTTGGAGGTAGGTGTGAATGTTTCGGTTGGCCGCCTTAATTAACATTTAATGGCCTAGCAGTTTCAAGGTCTGGCTTCTTACTGCCTGGGGGAATCCTTTGTTGAGAGGTGATTGGCTGTCCTTGATTGTTTCTTGTCTGGAGTTCCCCTGTTTTTGAGTGTTGTTCTTTATGATTTAGATTTTTTTTTGTTGAAAAATTGATAGACCGATTTTGTTCATTTTCATGGTTTCCTCCTTTCTGTTGAAATAGCCACATGCTTGTGGATTTCAGTGGCTTCTCTGTGTAGTCTGACATGGTGGTTGTTAGAGTGGTCCAGCATTTCTGAGTCCTCAAATAATATGCTGTGTCCAGGTTGGTTCATCAGGTGCTCTGCTATGGCTGACTTCTCAGGTTGAATTAGTCTGCAGTGCCTTTCATATCCCTTGATTCATGTCTGGGCAATGCTGCTGTTTTTGGTGGACCCTATGCTTTTGATGCTGTCAAGGTGATGCATGCCATATGCCAGCAAATATGGAAAACACAAGAATGGCCATCAAACTGGAAAAATCAACTTATATCCCCATACCAAAAAAGGGAAATGCGAAAGACTGCTCAAACTTCCGTACAGTGGCCCTTATTTCTCATGCCAGTAAGGTAATGCTCAAGATCCTGCAAGGAAGACTCCAGCAATACATGGAGAGAGAGTTGCCAGATGTTCAAGCTGGGTTTAGAAAAGGCAGAGGAACGAGAGACCAGATTGCCAATATCCACTGGATAATGGAGAAAGGCAGGGAGTTCCAGAAAAACATCTATTTCTGCTTCATTGACTATTCTAAAGCCTTTGACTGTGTGGATCATAATAAATTGTGGCAAGTTCTTGGTGGGATGGGCATCCCAAGCCACCTTGTCTCTCTCCTGAGGAATCTGTACAAGGACCAAGTAGCAACAGTCAGAACTGACCACGGAACAACAGACTGGTTCAAGATTGGGAAAGGCGTACGGCAAGGCTGCATACTCTCACCCAACCTTTTTAACTTGTATGCAGAACACATCATGCGATGTGCGGGGCTGGATGAATGCAAAGCTGGGGTGAAAATTGCTGGAAGAAACATTAACAACCTCAGATATGCAGATGACACCACTCTGATGGCTGAAAGCGAGGAGGAGCTGAGGAGCCTTCTAATCAAGGTGAAAGAAGAAAGCGCAAAAGCCGGGTTGCAGCTAAACATAAAAAAAACCAAGATTATGGCAACAAGAATGATTGACAACTGGGAAATAGAGGGAGAAAAGGTGGAGGCCGTGACAGACTTTGTATTTCTAGGTGCAAAGATTACTGCAGATGCAGACTGTGGCCAGGAAATCAGAAGACGCTTACTTCTTGGGAGGAGAGCAATGTCCAGTCTTGATAAAATAGTTAAGAGTAGAGACATCATACTGGCAACAAAGATCCATTGCCTAGTCAAAGCCATGGTATTCCCTGTAGTCACCTACGGATGTGAGAGCTGGACCTTAGGGAAGGCTGAGCGAAGGAAGATAGATGCTTTTGAGCTGTGGTATTGGAGGAAAGTCCTGAGAGTGCCTTGGACTGCGAGAAGATCCAACAAGTCCATCCTCCAGTTTGAGGATGCCTGTGGGAGACTCCTCAGAGGTGAGAGGATCTCTCTTGTCCTTTGCTGAATGCAACTTTGTAGGATTTCTTTGGTGGGTTTGTAGATAGATGTAGATTGTGCCTCTTCATCAGCTTCCCTATGTAATCATCAGTGGTTCTCTTGATGTCTGGTGAGAACACTTTTCCCCAGGAGGTATTGTTGTCTTTACTTTCCTGGCTTGATCTTGGTCTTGCACTTCTTCTGATGTCTGTAGAGCCCTTTGTAGAGATCCTCTCTCCTCAGCAGGAGTCTACCATGGACTGAGTCTGCGCTAACCTAATCTCTCTGGGGAGGGAGTTGCAATTGCAACACTCATGCTTGCCTCCAACAGAAAAGAGTTCTTTCTCCCACCCTGGACATTCCACAGATCCATAAACCCCACTTGCTTAGTATCCAACAGACCTCACAACCTCTGAGGATGCCTGCCATAGATGTGGGCGAAACATCAGGGAAGAATGCTTCTGAAACATGGCCATACAGCCTGGAAAACTCACAGCAACCCATGAAAGCCTTCGACAACACACTGAACAACGTTATATATGTGTGTTTATAATATGAATTAATACTAGTGTATGCATTTCCCTCATACACCATCTCCCTCTCTCTTTTCTTTCTTTCACCCCTTGATTTCCCTCATACATCTTTCCTCTTTTTTCTTTCCTTCTTTCCTTTTTCTTCCTTTCTTTACTCATTTCCTCCTTTTTTTCTCCACTCCTTTTTCTTTCCCGTTCCCTCTCTTCTCGCTCCTTTTTCCCCCATCTTTTTCTCTTTTCTTTCTTTCTGTCCTCCTTTCCCTCACACACATGTTATCTAGCAGCAGCCACTTCTTTTTCCAGTGAAATCCTAGATGGCCACTTTATTTGGCAACATGGAACAACAGACTGGTTGAAGATTGGGAAAGTCGTACGGCAGGGTTGTATACTCTCACCCAACCTATTCAACTTGTATGCAGAACACATCATGCAATGTGTGCGGCTTGGCGAATGCAAGGCTGGGGGGAAAATTGCTGGAAGAAACATTAACAACCTTAGATATGCAGATGACACCACTTTGATGGCCGAAAGTGAGGAGGAGCTGAGGAACCTTCTAATCAAGGTGAAAGAAGAAAGTGCAAAAGCAGGGTTGCAGATAAAGATAATGGCAACAAGATTGATTGACAACTGGAAAATAGAGGGAGAAAATGTGGAGGCCACGACAGACTTTGTATTTCTAGGTGCAAAAATTACTGCAGACGCAGACTGCAGCCAGGAAATCAGGAGATGCTTACTTCTTGGGAGGAGAGCAATGACCAATCTCAATAAAATAGTGAAGAGTAGAGACATCACACTGGCAACAAAGATCCACATAGTCAAAGCAATGGTATTCCCTGTAGTAACCTATGGATGTGAGAGCTGGACCATAGGGAAGGCTGAGCGAAGGAAGATAGATGCTTTTGAACTATGGTGCTGGAAGAAAGTTCTGAGAGTGCCTTGGACCATGAGAAGATCCAACCAGTCCATACTTCAAGAAATAAAGCCCAACTGCTCATTGGAGGGAAGAATAGGAGAGGCCAAGATGAAGTACTTTGGCCACATCATGAGATGAAAGGAAAGCTTAGAGAAGACAATGATGCTGGGGAAAATGGAAGGAAAAAGGAAGAGGGGCCGACCAAGGGCAAGATGGATGGATGGTATCCTTGAAGTGACTGGATTGACCTTGAAGGAGCTGGGGGTGGTGACGACTGACAGGGAGCTCTGGTGTGGACTGGTCCATGAAGTCACGAAGAGTCGGAAACAACTGAACGAATCAACAACATCAACAGTTGGCATGATTTTACTTATCCTTTTGTTCCTCTGCTTAAATCTTAGCTTTTCACCCTGTAACAAAAATATGCAAATTTATTTGAACTCGGTTTATAAGTGGTGACCCTTTGGTTTCCACTGAGTGAAAAACATGAATGAGTGCAAACATGTAGATTAAATTCTTCATTGTTGTTTGTGTTATCTTAGGTATTACTCAGGAGAGAAGAAGGTCCCTGTCCTGACCATCTTTATTGGGGGAAACCATGAAGCCTCCAACCATTTGCAAGAGCTACCGTACGGTGGATGGGTGGCACCCAACATCTACTACCTTGGTATTGAATTTTACTTGGGTGTTAAGAGGTCTGTGGAATCAGAGAAAGCAGAATTACTGCTTGTGAAAAGAGACAAGAGAGCATTTTGTATTACTGTTTACAGTTGTATCTTACCTTTCCACAAAGGCACTATAGCTGTTGTCCCATTTTATCCCCAATATCCTTGTGAGGTGGGTTAGAGTGATGAACTCAATGGCTCAATGGGTTTAATGGCTGATGGGTGATTTGTGATAAGTGTATGCATTAGCTTTCATATATAGCATTGGACTGCATGTGTTCACCAGTGTACTTTTCTTCTCCTTCAGGTTATGCTGGTGTAGTCAAGTATCGTGGGGTAAGGATTGGTGGACTCTCTGGCATCTTCAAATCTCATGATTACAGAAAAGGTATGTTTAGGTGTAAGTGTAATTTTGCATACTCAAATTTAAAACAAACACGACTTTGTAATCTTTTTTTTTTTTTTTTGCTATCAATCTCCTTGCATGCAAGTGGCTTGTCTTTGTTGTTTGTTGTAAATTTTGTCATGTAAACTTACTTTGTTATTGATTTATATATTCATGTACCTTGCTGTATTTTGTGCATTATTGCACTATTGAGTGCTTCTGTGAGCTTACCCCCCACTTTTCGGGGAGATGGTGGCGGGATACAAATAAAGTTTTATTTATTATTTTTATTTCTGAGGTCTGGTTCGGATGTAAAGGGAAGCCATGGTTAACATTTCTCCCTCCTTGTAACAAGCATTTTGTTAGTGTAGTCCATGTCCCACATAAAGTAGTGTACAATAATATTTATTGTAATAATATTTAAATAAATATAATATTTATTATTGTAATAATATTTAAATAAATATAATAAATGAATATTATATAATTTATATATAATAAATATTATATAATTTATATAATAATATTTAATTGTACAATAAAGTACAATAATATTTTTACTATGTGATGCCCAAAGGGGATACTGATGGTAGGCATAAAAGAAGTTTGCATTCAGGCCTTAAGGCTCAACTGTTTTGTGATATGTTAACTTACAACATTAAGCACCAGAGTCCTAACATAGATGTAAATGCATCAATGATAGTCTTGTGTCACTAGCCAACCCCAATTTTCCCTTCAGTTGTTACTGAGACAGTACATGAATTGAAGGGTTTTGGGTAAAAGGTAAAGGTTTTCCCCTAACGTTAAGTCTAGTTGTGTACAACGCTGGGGGGTGGTGCTCATCTCCATTTAAAAGGCAAAGAGCCAGTGTTGACTGTGGCCATCATGACTGCATGGGGTGCCATTGCCTTCCCGCAGAAGTGGTACCTATTGATCTATTCCCATTTGCATGTTTTTGAACTGCTAGGTTGGCAGAAACTGGGTCTAATAGCAGGAAATCACCCTGTTCCCTGAGTTTGAACCGCCAACCTTTCAGCCAGCAAGTTCAGCAGCTCAGCGGTTCAACCTGCTGCGCCACTGGGGTTTTTGGCTAGCATAGCCTTTATTCTTATAACTGGTTTTGTTCAGTTAAGCGCTTCTTGACTTGTTTCAGGTCACTTTGAATGCCCACCATACAACCAGCAGACACTAAGAAGTGTCTACCATGTAAGAAACATTGAAGTCTTTAAGCTAAAACAGGTCAGTATATATGTCAGCCCGTTTGCTAAGAAGCAGTGTTCCTACATCTACTTATTTTTTTTTTTTAATAATTTTTTATTCAAATTTTCATCCATATACAATAAAAACAGGGAAAAGGCGGAAAAGAGAAAAAAAAAAAAAACCAGGAAAAGAATACATTTAGCCAACAAGAGAGTGCCCAGTAACCAATCCAAGATATGGAAGAAAAAAAAAAAAAAAAAAAAACACACACACCCGGAAGTGACCTCCATTCAACTTACTTTGTACTTAACCCATAAGCTATATAGGCTTTTACCGCCTGGTTTAATATATATCTCTATCTTATATCATATAACTAATATCTAATATATCGTAACTCGTCGTATTGATCTGTAAGCATATGCAATGTCCCTTTTTATATCTTCTAATCTCCTTCTTAGTCAATTCTAGGACCAATTGTCTTTGTTTTCTAAATACTCTTGTAATACCGACCAGTCCGTAGGGTTGGTTACCCGACCCTTCCATTGTTTGAGCCAGTATGTAAGTTCGTCCATGTCCTTGATGTCTTTTATTTTAACAATCCAATCTGTTTTAGTCGGTATATTTTCCTGCTTCCACATCTTGGCATAAACCATTCTTGCCGCCGTAGTAAGAAAAGTAAAAAGTTTTTCCTTATTGTCGTCTTTCAATAGGTCTGAGTCAAACATCCCTAATAAATACAGTTCAGGTTGCAGAGGAAATTCTAATTTTAATATTTTCTTGCATTCAAGATGGATCATTTGCCAATAAGTCTTCGCCTTATCACAAGACCACCACATGTGGTAAAAAGATCCATCGTGGTTTTTACATTTCCAACAATTTATGTTCATTTGTTTGTACATTAATCCTAATTTTTTGGGGGTCATATACCACCTATGCATCATTTTTAATAGATTCTCTTGTAAGTCTGAAGCATAGGTATATTTCATCCTTTTCACCCAAATTGTTTCCCATTCCTTTAATGAAATCGATCTGCCAATATTTCTCGCCCAATTAATCATTGAGTCTTTTATCACCTCTTTTTCTGTAGCCCACTCCAGGAGTTTACTATATAATTTTGTAATAGTTTTCCTTTCTGATTGCAATAGTTTTCCCCAAAAGTCCTCTTTTTCTACAAAACCTCTCTTTTTATCAATATTGTAAGCCTCTTTAAGTTGTGCATACTGGAACCAAGATATGTTTTTAAATTGTTTTGTTTCCTACATCTACTTATTTACTTACTTAGGCAATCTCTCGTTGTCCGAGTAGAATTGTCTTCCAAGATCTGGCGGTGTGTCCGTTGGTGACTGTGGAGCCCTGTTCTTGCTCTGCATGTTCTCCTGCAGTGAGGACATTGGTTTCCAGGTGGAAGGCGGTCCTGGTCGGGGTTGGGTTGATGTGCCTTTCTCTTGGCACATTTCTCTCTTTTGCCCTCCTTTCGTACATCTTCAAAAAATCTACAGCACTGATGGTCACAGCTGACCTCCGTCTGGAGCGCTCAAAGGCCAGGGCTTCTCAGTGTCTCAGTGTCTATGCCAGAGTTTTTAAGGTTGGCTTTGAGCCCATCTTTAAATATCTTTTTCTGCCCAACATTCCGTTTTCCATTCTTGAGTTCAGAGTAGAGCAACTGCTTTGGGAGACAGTGGTTGGGCATCTGGATAAAGTGGCCGGTCCAGTGGAGTTGATGGAAGAGGACCATGGCTTCGATGCTGGTGGTCTTTACTTCTTCTGGCATGCTGACATTTGTCCGCTTGTCTTCCCAGGAGATTTGCAGGATTTTTCGGAGGCAACACTGATGGAATCATTCTAGGAGTTGCATGTGACGTCTGTAGATAGTCCACATCTCGCAGGCATATAGCAGGGTTGGGAGGACAATAGCTTTATAAACAAGCACCTTGGTATCCCTATGGATGTCCCGGTTCTCAAACACTCTCTACTTCATTCAGAAGAATGCTGCACTCACAGAGCTCAGGCGGTATTGTATTTCAGTGTCAATGTTGACTTTTGTGGAGAGGTGGCTGCCAAGGTAGCGGAAATAGTCAACATTTTCTGATGTTACAACATTAAGCTGTATTTCCTACATCTAAGGTGAATGGGGTTGCAAGGGAAGGTCTCTTCAGTGTTAAGTCTCTTCTGTGGGAGCCATAAAATATGGTTCACCTGTCCTAAACTGTCTTGTAGGGAGGGGAGAAAAACATGTGTGAGTCTGAAAGGAGACTAGGCTGACTAAAACCAGAATCATTTGTATTGCTCTCCTTTCATTCTTAACAGCTAAAACAACCTATGGACGTGTTTATGTCCCATGACTGGCCAAGAAGCATCTATCATTATGGAAACAAGAAGTTGCTCCTTAAAAAGAAATCCTTCTTCCAGCAAGAAGTGGAGAGCAACACTTTGGGGAGCCCTGCTGCCTCAGAGCTTCTGGAGCACTTGAAACCCACCTACTGGTTCTCAGCGCATTTACATGTGAAATTTGCAGCATGGATGCAGCACAAGGTAAATAAAACATAGTTATCCAGCTTTGCAGTTGTTGGAATGTGTGTATGTGTGTGTGTGTGTGTGTGCACTGGTGGACAGCTGTTTTTTTAAATGAAGATGGGAGTATAAAAGAAATTATTGTGTGTTAATATTTTGAAATAATGCCCTGCAGCAGACAGGTATTACTGTAGCTTATAATTGTCAAAAATATAAGTTTCTCAAGGGATCCAAGATTGAAGCCTGTGTTCATTTTCAAAATAAGAGGACACTTTCAATTCATGAAGGGACATGTTATCAGGCAAAGGTTCCCACTGATGGAAGGAGGGAGATTTGTCAGTAGCTCACCCTAAAATTGCTTTGGAAATGTAAATACAGAAGAACAATTTTCATGGAACTGAAAGAGTTACAGGAAAAGGACAAAATTGCTTGTCTCACCACATACAGCAAGAACATTTCTTTGTGGCGCACATGTCACTGAATACTCTGGTTAGCATAAGACAACTCACAATCCAAGCCAGTATTGTTAAACTACCAGATTTCTGTTGAGTTGGAAACTGATATCTTTTTGTTATTGGCAACAGCATCTTCCCCTATGTACCATCATGGAGATTAAGATCCTACGGGGAAGCCCTGCTTTCCGTCCTGCCATTGTCACAGGCGCAATTGGTGGGGCCGAGAGACAGGACCTTCTCAGTGATTGCTTCCCGGCTATGGAACTCCCTTTCTGGTGAGATCAGGTTGGCCCCCTCCCTCCTGTCCTTTAGAAGGATGGTAAAAACTTGGCTGTGGACCAAGCTTTCGGGACAGGACAATAAAGCGGCAATAGGAAAGATGACCAGGCCAATTAGATTTGACACTGATGACTAGGACGGTTTTAAATGTTGTATTTTAATATTTTGATAAATGTTTTTTAATGTTTATGTATTGTATGTGAATTTGTGTCCCGACATTGAATGTTTGCCGTGTATACGCTGTGCTCCGCCCTGAGTCCCCTTCGGGGTGAGAAGGGCGGGAATATAAACATGTTAAATAAATAAATAATAAATCATAGCCAACAATTTAATATAAAAACATTTTGGTGCTGTCAATCCACTTATGGATTTTTAAGACATAAAATTGCCTAGTTTCAGACAAGATTTTCCTACTCGTCAAATCCATAATAAATAAAAGAGGAAAATCTCAGAGGTTTTCGAAAGCTTTCATGGCCGAAATCACTGGGTTGCTGTGAATTTTCTGGGCTGTATGGTCATGTTCCAGAAGCATTCTCTCCTGACATAGATGTGGGAGAAACATCAGGAGAGAATGCTTCTGGAACATGGCCATACAGCCCGGAAAACTCACAGCAACCCAATATCTCGGACATTATTGGCAATGGGAATTTCTTGATGTTCTTGCGTGTTGAAAATAAGGCTCGTAAATTATCTGTTGAAATACTTATACTTGCATCTCTTTGGTAGTCACAGTCCTTAGTGAATTCCCTTTTTAGAGTGTGATGAAGCTCAGAACCTTACAGCGTTACAGTATGTTTTGCATTTTTGCTTGCACTGTAACTATCAATAAACTGGATTTCCTCTTTTGCTATCTGAAAATGTCAAGTTGCTCAGCTGAAATGTCTATAAAACAGAAAATGGTCAATTGATATTTGGTTTAAAACCAGTGCTTTAGGAGATTACTGTAGCTCAGTGAAAGAGTGATCACCATTAAATCTGCTATGCAGATTCAGTCCCTGACACATCCAGTTAAAGGTTCAGAGATTACTTGGTAGGAGAGACTTCTGTTTGAAACTTGGGGAATCACTGCCAGTCAAAACATATGTTACTAATCTAGATACCATATATACTTGAGTATAAGCTGAGTTTTTCAGCCCTTTCTTAAGGCTGAAAAAGCCCCCCTTGGCTTATACTCGAGACAGGGTTATTTATTATTTTACTCTGTTATTATTATTTTTAGTACAATTTTTCTTTTACTCTATATGTTATTACATTTGCTATTTTTCTCTATTATTATTACATTTATTATTTTACTCTATTATTATTATTATTATTATTATTATTATTATTACCTTTATTATTTTACTCTGTTCATTATGATTACATTTATTATATTACTCTATTATTATTGGAAAGATACATAACTACATTTACATTGAAGAAGGTTAGACTTCTGGTTTAATCAGAGTTGGACAGTCTTATCTTAAATTTCAGTTTTATCTAAATATTCAAAAACATTTAACCTACTGGTGCCTCAATTAATGTAATTTCATTGGTATCTATCTTTATTTTGAAATGTCCCAGTAGCTGCTTCATTTCTCACCCTTGGCTTATACTCGAGTCATACGTTTTTCCAGTTTTTTGTGATAAAATTACGTGTGTTGGCTTATATTCAGGTCAGCTTATACTCGATTATATACAGTAGATTAATGGTTTAACTCAACATAAGCAAAACACTTACTGTATCGAGTCATGTATAAGTTGACCTAATGTCTAAGTTGACGGCAGGTTTTAGGGCCAATATTACGGATTTTGATAGAACCTATAGATAAGTCGAGGGTCATTTCGCAGAGATGGAATGCATCTTTTCCAGTCGACATCATTCCATACTCAGGCTTCCAGAAAGGTCAGAAGTAGTGTCATGGCAAAGAAAGTGGAGGGGGCTGTTGCTTCTTTTAGGTTCTCCAAGGCAGACTAAGCTCTTGCCTTTTTCCACTCTTCTCTGAGGAAGGGGTGGTTTCTTTTTTATAAGACACAATACATTGACCTGTGGCTCAGTCAACCCAAGTTTTTGGGTTATTTTTTTTTTTTACTAAAACTTGTAAACAAACACGAGTTTATAGAGTATGGATAATATATAAATATATCAAATCAATCTTTGTGGGCTAACAAATAACAATGCATTTTAAGCTGTTGATGACATACTATAATTTTTCCAGTGATGTATCTTCTCTTGTTTACAGACCAATGGCAAAGAACAGGAGCCAAAGACAACAAAATTTCTGGCCCTGGATAAATGCCTGCCTCACAGAGACTTCCTGCAGGTAAAACCTCCGACATTGGCCTTCCTCTGTTGGTGATCCGGAAGCTCAAGTTGGTACAAAATGCAGCTGCTCAGCTTCTTGCGGGAATTCCGATGAGATGCCACATAACACCAATCTTACTACAGCTGCATTGGTTACCAATTGAGCACCGGATCACTTTCAAAGTAATGGTACTCACCTTTAAGGCCTTGCATGGTCTGGGGCTGATGTACCTGAGGGACCGCCTCACCCCCTACCAACCCCAGAGATCCCTTCGTTCTGAAAACCAAGATTTGTTGGAAATTCCCAGTGTCAAGACCTTGCGTCTAACAGCAACCAGACGCAGAGCCTTCACGGCAGTGGCACCATCACTCTGGAATACTCTGCCGCCTGAAGTCCGTGCCTTGCGGGACTTACCAGCTTTCCGCAGGGCATGTAAGACATACCTGTTTCGACAGGCTTTTAATGTTTGATATTGCTGTTTTTAAATTGTTTTAAATTGCTTTTACATTTTTTTAGATTTTAGCCATTCTTGCAAGCCGCTCCGAGCCCCAGGGGAGTGGCGGCATATAAGTTCAAATAATAAATAAATAAATAAATGTTTCCATTGAGTACACAGTATCACCACACATAAGACATAGTAGAGATCAGATTCAGCTGTGAATGGAAAAAAATAGTTAGCCATCCACTTGATATGTGTTATTGTACGACAACATAGAGAACCTTTGATCTTCCAGAGAGGCTCTTCTCTCGCTCCCGCCCTCATCGCAAGTGCAACTTGTGGGGACGAGAGAGAGGGCCTTCTCTGTGGTGGCCCCCTGGCTCTGGAATTCACTCCCCAGGGATATTAGGCAAGCCCCCACCCTGGTAATCTTCAGGACGAGCCTGAAAACTTGGTTATTCCAATGTGCCTTCAGTGATTGAATGTAAGATACTCCCTGACCAAACTCTGCATAAAATGACCTCAGAAGCACTTTATTTTGTGATTCGTGCAATTAAATCCTACCTCATCCTCGGATCCCTTCCCTGGTTTTTTACATTGTCCTCTCTCCCAGTGTTTTAAAATTTTATCCTTGAATTTGGCCCTGCTCAGTGTGATCATCTGTGTTTTACCGTTTGATTTTATGCTGCTGTTTTGTTTACTTATATTGGTTTTGCATCTTATGTAATTTATTTTGTGATTTTTTGTTTTGTTTTTGTGTTTATATTGTGTTTCACTGTATTGATGGGCATGGCCTTATGTAAACCCCCCAAGTCCCCTTGGGGGAGTTGGAGGCGGGGTATAAATAAAGTTGTTATTATTAGTATTAAATGTCTGTAGGAGTTTCCTCAGGGATATGGCTAACGACAGGTCAGAAGTTACAGACGTGCCTTTCTTGTTTGTTGAAAGTATAACTTGGGGAATTGAGAGTGGCACATATTTTTATTCAGCAATTTTTTTCCAGCTTGTATAAGCCTTCCTTCATCGGAAATGGATGGAATAAATAATATTAGCAACCCAGAACAGGGTTGGTTTAGAGCCTCAAACTTGTAAAAAGACTGGAGGTCCAGGCTGAGAGTCTTGATGATTCATCTTAGATACAATATCTGTAGTTTTTGCATCTATGTTTTGCAACTTCGTTTTTCTACAAGGAGAAGGCAATGTTGTATGTCACAAATGTAGTCCAGTTACCTTTGGGACCATGGTGGTGCAATGAGTTAAACCCTTGTGCTGCTGAACTGCTAATCTTAAGGTTGGCAGTTCAAATCTGTGGGACAGGATGAGCTCCCGCTGTTAGCCCTAGCTCCTGTCAACGTAGTAGCTTGAAAACATGCAAATGTGTGTATGCCAGCCACACAGACAGGAGGTGACAACACAGGTACCTCAGCTTGAAAATGGAGAATAACACCCCCCCCCCCCAGAGCCAGAGAAGAGCACCGCTTCCAGAAGCCAGAAATGAAAAGAGAAGCCTTTCCCTTGACTGTGTTTGTGTGTCTCGTTGTATGTGATTGTAAGGCATTGAATGTCTGCCTATGACTACTGTAAATGCTGTAATCCACTCTGAGTCCCCTAGGGGAGATGGCGGAATATAAATAGTGTGTTGTTGTTGTTATTGTTATTATTATTATTATTAGTGATGTTATTATTATTATTATTAGGGAGTGGCAGCGGATTGTGTTGGCTACTCAGAGAATGGCCAACAACACAACATCTGGCCTCATGGACCAGCCCACCGCACTTTATGATCGGAATCAACATCTTCTCACGGACAATTTTGCAGTGGACATTGCCGATCTAATGATAAACAGAGGCAGATGGACCTCCAAGAGGGCAGTCTGTAATTCCTTAGCCCAAATCCTGGGTAAAAGATCACAGGATATAAGACTAAAAGCCATAGTGTGGTTATGGAGGGATTATCAATCCTCTGACCGTTCCACCCGTCTTCAAATTTCACCAGAAGACAACACTTGGCTTGGTGATCTAATGGCTAAACAACCTGGCCTAAAGAAATGGGGCATCACCATTAGGAGGGTAGTTGTGGACCCTTACATTCGCCCCTTGTTTGATCCCGGGGTTTCGTCCCATCATGTTCCATCTAGCCCCCGGGCGAACTCCACAACTAGCTCTCCAGTTAGGGCCCCCCCTCCTGGTTCGTATAACTTTGAGACCCCATCTGCCCCGGTTGCTTCCACTCAGCCAACCACACTTCTCCGCTCGAGAACGCTCCCGTTATTCAGCCCACTCAGCTCCCTTGATGTCTCTTTATCCACCTCAACATCAGACTCATCCCTACCAAATGCCCAAGGGAGATTATTCCCCAGCCCGACTTCGTCCTCTGAGAGCTGACTAGTTCCTGGCCGGGCAGGGGGGGGGAGGGTTCCAGAGAAAGGGGGTGCTATCCGAGTCGTGTGGGGAAGGAGATTTGCGGGCCACAAACATCCCAGGGAGAAGCGCAACAGAGTCCTTGCGACCCTGGAAAAGGTGGGTAGTGGTAGGCTCCTTGGCAGCCCCCTTGGTCTCAAGGTCCTTTTGATCAATGCCAGATCCGTTAACGGCAAGACCGCTGCCATCCAGGACTTGATCCTGGATGAGAGGGCGGATCTGGCATGCATTACCGAGACCTGGTTGGACGAGGTGGGGGGTGTAAACCTTTCCCAACTGTGTCCACCAGGTTTTGGAGTGCATCAACAGGCCAGACAAGGGGGGCGGGGAGGAGGGGTCGCAGTAGTCTTTCGGCAATCCATCGCCGTGACCAGATGCGTTGTCCCACAGGCTTCTGGGTTTGAATGTGTCCACTTGAAGGTGGGGAGCCGTGACAGTGTGGGGTTCCTGCTGGTGTATTGCCCACCCCGAGATCCAGCAGCTTCCCTGTCTGAGCTAGCGGAGGTGGTCTCCAATTCGGCCTTGGTCTCCCAGCGCCTGGTGGTGCTGGGAGACTTTAACATCCACGCTGAGACCACTTTATCTGGCGCAGCTCAGGACTTTATGGCCACCATGACGACCATAGGACTGTCACTGATAATATCTGGCCCCACTCATCAAGCTGGACATACTCTCGACCTTGTCTTTGTGGCGGACAATGAAATGGTCAGAGTGGAAGATCAAAACATCCTTCCGGTGTCATGGTCTGACCATCATCTGATCACTTTTAGACTTGCTGCGACCCTAAACCTCCGCAGGGGTGGAGGACAAATTAAGATGGTCCGCCCTAGGAGACTGATGGATCCGGATGGATTCCTGAGGAATCTTAGGGTTCTTCCTGCCTTGGAGCCTGGCGATTCTATCGACGCCTTGGTAACTCTCTATAATGGGGAGATGGCCAGGGCGTTAGATACGATCGCACCTGAACGCCCCATCTCGTTGCGTCGTGACAAGCCATCTCCTTGGTTCACCGAGGAGCTGGCTGTGATGAAGCATACGAGAAGGGGGCTAGAGCGCAAATGGAGGAAAACTCGGGAGGTGTCTGATCGAGCACGGGCTAAAGCCTCTCTTAAGGCATACTCCGTGGCTATACGGGTGGCCAGGAAATCATTCACGACCGCCCGCATTGCATCTGCAGCAAATAGATCATCGGAGCTGTTTCGGGTCGTGGGAGAGCTCCTCCACCCTCCTGTGGTGGAGGAGGTCCCTGACGACCCTGCAGCTCGGTGTCGCGATTTCGCACACCATTTTGCAGGTAAAGTCGCCCAGATACGTCTTGAGCTCGACTCCAATTTCATCGCAGTGCCAGAAGAGGTGACGGAGGCACCTGCTTGTCCAATCTTGTGGGATTCTTTTAGGCTTGTTCTTCCTGAAACTGTAGAGGAGACTCTTGGGGCTGTGAGAGCGACCACCTCATCTCTAGACCCATGCCCATCTTGGCTCATTAAATCAGCCAGAGGGGGGTTGCTTGACTGGTTTGTACCGATTATCAATGCATCGTTGGTGCAAGGAATTTTTCCATCTAATTTGAAGCAGGCTGTGGTTCGCCCACTCATCAAAAAAGCTTCCCTTGACTCCACGGTGCTGAATAACTACAGGCCAATCTCCAACCTCCCCTTTTTGGGTAAGGTGCTGGAGAGGGTGGTCGCCTCCCAGCTCCAGGGTTTCCTAGACGACACCAATTACCTAGATCAGTCACAGTCTGGTTTCAGGCCTGGTCATGGCACCGAGACAGCCTTGGTCGCCTTGGTGGATGACCTCCGCAGAGAACTGGACAGGGGGAGTGTGACCCTGCTGGTTCTCTTGGACATCTCAGCGGCTTTCGATACCATCGACCATGGTACCCTTCTGGGTCGTCTCTCCGGGATGGGCCTTGGGGGCACGGTTCTGTCGTGGCTCCAGTCCTTCCTGGAGGGACGAACTCAGATGGTGAAGCTGGGAGACGCCTGCTCTGACCCCTGGCCTTTGTCCTGTGGGGTCCCGCAAGGCTCTATTTTGTCTCCCATGCTTTTTAACATTTACATGAAACCGCTGGGAGAGGTCATCCGGAGTTTTGGAGTTGGGTGCCATCTCTACGCAGATGACACACAACTCTACTACTCCTTTCCACCTAATTCCAAGGAGGCTTCTTAGGTGCTAGACGAGTGCCTGGCCGCTGTGTCGATCTGGATGAGGAAGAACAAGCTGAAGATCAATCCCGATAAGACAGAGGTCCTCCTGGTCGATCGTAAGCCGGATCGGGGTATAGGGTGGTCACCTGTGTTGGAAGGGGTTACACTCCCCCTGAAGCCTCAGGTCCGCAGTTTGGGTGTCCTCTTGGATTCTTCGCTTACACTTGAGGCTCAGGTGTCGGCGGTATCCGGGAGGGCCTTTGCGCAACTGAGACTCGTGCGCCAACTGCGACCATACCTCGTGAAGGCTGATCTGGCCAGGGTGGTCCACGCCTTGGTCACCTCTAGAATGGATTACTGCAATGCGCTCTACGTGGGGCTACCTTTGAAGACGGCTCGGAAACTGCAACTGGTTCAGCGTGCAGCAGCCAGGATGCTAACTGGAGCTCATTATCAAGAGAGGTCTACCCCTCTGTTTAAGGAGCTCCACTGGCTGCCATTCATCTTCCGAGCCCAATTCAAGGTGCAGGTGCTCACCTACAAAGCCCTAAACGGTTTGGGACCACCCTACCTGCGTGACCGTATCTCCATCTACAAACCCACGCGCTCGCTTCGATCATCTGGGGAGGCCCTGCTCGTGATCCCACCCACGTCGCAAGCGCGCTTGGTGGGGACACGGGACAGGGCCTTCTCCGTGGCGGCCCCCCGACTCTGGAACGCCCTTTCAAAAGATCTCCGACAGGCCCCCACACTAGCAGTTTTCAGAAGGAATCTGAAAACTGGCTGTTCCGTTGTGCCTTCCCGGATTAAGAATCCCCATCCCAAGTCCTAGTAGCACTTTAGCACAATTAATACTGCTGCACACCGTACTTTAATTCCTATGCCCCTCCTGCCATTTCAGCACTTTTAACCATGTACCCCTCTCGCCGGCCGAACCAGTTTTTAATATGTCTTGATGTATTGTTATTGCCGTTTTGCTAATTTTTTTATTTGTTTTGCTTTTTGATGTTGATTTGCTTTGTTATTACTTGTTATGTTTTCTATTGTATTGTGTGTTATGGCTCCGGCCTGTGTAAGCCGCATCGAGTCCTTCGGGAGATGCTCGCGGGGTACAAATAAAGTTAATAATAATAATAATAATAATAGTGCTTTAAATTCACTACTATTTCTTTGATGTTAAGAGGACTCAAAGAGTTCTTTTCATCCAACATCTCCCTCTAATCTCCATTTTTTACAGATTGTAGAGATCCCACATGACCCAAATGCATCTAATCACCTTGAATATGATCCTGAATGGATTGCTGTTTTGAAAGCTACTAATAATCTCATCAACATATCTGCAAATTCCTGGAATATGCCTGAAAACAATGGACTTTATGAAAAGTAGGTAGAAATTATTATTTATTTGTACAAAAAAGTATTTGCTGTATCCTGAAAAATGTTGTAAACTTGAGAGAGCTCTATTACAATTAAAGTGAAGAACTAACAGAAAATCCAGGAGGGAGTCTCTCATCCAGTATCAGCCACTGATTTGAGGATCTGGGTTTTTGCCTGCCACATTTGAACTCTTGCTTGCTGAGGTGTTTCTGCGAGTATCTCTGTAGATCTTAGGAAGTTATTTCTTGATTTAAGATGTTGCCATGCTGGATGATACCTGAACAGAGGATGGGCCAGAGAGGTCAATGCCTTAGTCCTTTCACTACAGGCTGCTACTTCCTGACGGATATCTGGTGGTGCAATACCTTATAATTTCTCCAGTGGTGTTGGGTGTAGGCATCTTTTGATAGTGTCTAAACCTCAGATACTAATTGTTTTCCAAGTTCCTACATCACATAAGCCAAATGCAAAGCCCATGGACCTAAATTGGCCTGCCAGGTCCGGATGCATGTAAACAACTGCCAAGATCAAAGCTGGGCAAAGGTATGCTTACTTTTACTTACTTAGGCAATCCCTCATTGTCCGAGTAGGATTGTCTTCCAAGATCGGTGTGGGTGACTGCACAGCCCTATTCTTTATCTGCATGTTCTCCCACAGCGAGGGTACGAGGGTATCGGTTTCCAGGCGGAAGGTGGTCCCAGTCAAGGTTGGCTTGACTTGCTTTCCTCTTGGCACGTTTCTTTCTTTTGCCCTCCATTCATGCCTCTTCAAATTCTACAGTACTGCTGGTCACAGCTGACCTCCAGCTGGAGTGCTCAAGGGCCAGGGCTTCCCAATTCTCGGTGTCTATGCCAGAGTTTTTAAGGTTGGTTTGAGCCCATCTTTAAATCTCTTTTTCTGTCCTTTAACATTCCATTTTCCATTCTTGAGTTCAGAGTAGAGCAACTGCTTTGGGAGACAGTGATCGGGCAGCGGAGTTGATGGTGGAGGAGCATTGCTTCAGTGCTAGTGGTCTTTGCTTCTTCTAGCATGCTGACGTTTGTCCGCCTGTCTTCCCAAGAGATTTGCAGGATTTTGCGGAGGCAATGCTGATGGAATCATTCCAGGAGTTGCATGTGACGTCTGTGGATTGTCCACATCTCGCAGGCATATAGCAGGGTTGGGAGGACAATGGCTTTATAAACAAGCACCTTGGTATCTCTACGGATGTCCCAGTACTCAAACACTCTGTGTTTCATTTGGGAAAATGCTGCACTCGCAGAGCTCAAGCAGTGTTGTATTTCAGTGTCAATGTTGACTTTTGCAGAGAGGTGGCTACCAAGGTAGCGGAAATGGTCAACATTTTCTAATGTTACACCATTAAGCTGTATTTCTGGTATTGGAGAGGGATTGGCTGGTGACTGCTGGAAGAGCACTTTGGTTTTCTGGATATTCAATGACAGGTTGAGCTTCTTGTATGCTTCTGTGAAGGTGTTTAGAATGGCTTGTAGGTCTTCTTCTAAATGTGCACAGACGACGTTGTCATCAGCATACTGGAGTTCTATAACATGTTGTAACCTTGGTTACAACAAAAGATATGCATGCATGCTAGGATATTCTATTTCCACCCCCTCTAGTGGCTGGATGTAGTATTGCGCACAGGGACTGCTCCACAGTAACCCTTAGTGGCTGGAAGGATTTGCAGGTTTGAGCAACCTGTGGCCTGCCTAATTGGACTTGAGGTCCTATAATCTATTACTATTTTCCACGTTAATAGGAATTGGATTTACAAAATGGCCAAAAAGTTAACTACCCATCAGTTAGCTTTCTTCCAAGAGTAGGTGAAAATTAGCCCTCGAGATGCTGGACCACAACTCATGTATTCTTTATCATTAGACATGTATTTATTTATTTATTAACCCTGTTTATACCGAGGACCCCTGGTGGCGCAGTGGGTTACGCCATTGAGCTGCTGAACTTGCTGACTGAAAGGTCGGTGGTTCAAATCCAGGGAGTGGGGTGAGCTCCTGCTGTTAGCCACAGCTTCTGCTAACCTAGCAGTTCGAAAACATGCAAATGTGAGTAGATCAGTAGGTACCGCTCCAGTAGGAAGGGGCTTACAAGCACAACATTGGAAACCAAATTGTGCTTCAAATAAAATCCAGTTTAATATTTAACCACATAACTCATTTGAATCACGGAGATATGGGACCCAAGAGATGAGATTATTTTCTCTATACTTCCTTTGATATAAAGGAGGTCCCACTAAAAGAAAGAAAGTTGATATAGCTGGCTCACATAATTTGCAGGCCATTAAAGAAAATAAGAATGTGTGTACAACACAGCTACTCCATATATTTGGGGAGAAACGCAAGAATGAATCATGGCCATAGATTACACAGAATCCATTTCTTTTCTCTTTTTTGAAATAGACTGGCTGCAAATCATAGATAGCAGACTACAGAATTTTACTCTGATATATCCCTGTTGGGCTTGGAAGCCCAAACTAGTCATAGAATCATAGAATTGGAAGAGACCTCATGGGTCATCCAATCCAACCCCGTGCCAAGAAGCAGGAAAATCTCATTTAAAGTCCATTATTATTATTATTATTATTATTATTATTATTATATTGGAATATATTAATAACAGAATATTATTAAAATATAATTACTGTCAAAACAGCGATGATTGAATACTAGAATTGGAAGGGACCAGGGCCACCCAATCCTATTTTATCAAGCAAACACAATCTAAACCCTCATGACAGATGGACACCAGAGTCTCCTTCTCTGCTTAAAAACATCCAGAGAAGGAGACACCGTTATTATTGTGTTGCTGAAGGCTTTCATGCCCGGAATCACTGGGTTGCTGTGAGTTTTCCGGGCTGTATGGCCATGTTCCAGTAGCATTCCCTCCTGACGTTTCACCCACATCTATGGCAGTCTCTGTTTAAAAGCTTCCAAAGAAAAGTTCAGGATCCTCAATAAAAGCACTATGCATTCACACATGCACACACAGTGAGAGTGAGATTTTGGAGGATTAATTCCTCTATTTCAGTCAACACAACCTACAACTCATGAGCTTGTCACCCCTGGCCTACATGATTTAGTAGAAATCCCAAAGTCTGTTGTGCTTTTGAAATTACGTGTGGCTTCATGGAGCTGTCACACTTGTTCAGGCATGCTGAAAAAAAATATTACTGGCTAGATTCTGAGCAAAATACATTCTTGCCACTCATTGAGTATGTATTTTTTGGGGAGGGGTCTGTCTTGAAGTGGGTGGAGAGGAGGAATTACCAGGTGAGATTAAGCAAGCCCCCACCCTAGCAGCTTTTAAGAAAGTGCTAAAAACTTGGCTTTTCTGATATGCCTTTGGAGAGTGACCACCCACCCTTTTTGTTGGTTTCCATCTACAGTTTGTTTACACAATGCACTCTCCCAGACCCCAAAAAAGCCCAAAACCCCTCTGCTCCCTCGTCTCGGGCTCCTCCTTTACAAATACACTTCCTCTACTTCCCATCTCACCCAGGATTTTAATGTTTTTAACATTTTATCTTACACATCTGGCCCACCCTCTGTGGTTGTTTTTATTATGTTATTTTGCATTGTTTATTTTATTTGTTGCATTATGTATTTTGTTGTGTTTCATTTTCTTTTGTATATTATTCTGTTGTATTATTTTTGGGCTCGGCCTCATGTTAGCTGCCCTGAGTCCTCATTGGGGAGATTTTTTTTTGTCATGTCAGGAGCAACTTGAGAAACTGCAAGTCGCTTCCGGTGTGAGAGAATTGGCCGTCTGTAAGGACGTTGCCCAGGGGACGCCCGCATGATTTGATGTTTTTATCATCCTTGTGGGAGGCTTCTCTCATGTCCCCGCATGAGGAGCTGGAGTTGATAGAGGGAGCTCATCCACCTCTCCCCGGATTCGAACCTGTGACCTGTCGGTCTTCAGTCCTGCCGGCACAGGGGTTTAACCTACTGCGCCACCGGCGTCTCCTCTTGGGGAGATGGTGGCGGCATATAAATAAAGATTATTATTATTATTATTTGAAACACAACAAGATGAATCCACAGCAGACATTCTGCTGGCTGTTGAATTGGATCATACATCGGACACTTCCCAAGTGTCTAGGACAATGGTTCTCAACCTGGGGTCCCCAGATGTTTTTGGCCTACAACTACCAGAAATCCCAGCCAGTTTACCAGCTGTTAGGATTTCTGGGAGTTGAAGGCAAAAAACATCTGGGGACCCCAGGTTGAGAACCACTGGTCTAGGATGTATTGGCGAATAATGCGTGCAGATCCCAGTAAGGTGGCTTTCTGCAGCTGGTAATTTTGTCAGCGCCGACTGTGTTTAAGTGCAGGCCAAGGTCTTTAGGCACTGTACCTAGTGTGCCAGTCACCACTGGGACCACCTTTACTGGCTTGTGCCAGAGTCTTTGCAGTTCGATCTTTAAATCCTCATATCATGTCAGCTTTTCCATTTGTTCCTCTGCAATCCTGCTGTCATCTGGGATTGCGACATCAACGATCCATATTTGTTTTTTAACACAATTGTGAGGTCAGGAGTATTATGCTCCAAAACTCTGTCTGAATCCGGAAGTCCCAGAGGAGTTTGGCGTGTTCATTCCCTGTAACTTTTTCAGGCTTGTGATCCCAACAGTTCTTTGTCGCAGGCAGATGGTATTTGTGGCACAAGTTCCAATGAATCATCTGAGCAATGGTGTTATGCCTCTGCTTGTAGTCTGTCTGCGCAATCTTCTTGCAGCAGCTGAGGATGTGATCTATTGTTTCATCTGCTTCCTTGCAGATGATGATGATGATGATGATGATTATTATTATTATTATTATTATTATTATTATTATGTCATCTAACCTCCCTGTGTTTGGGTTGTTGTGAGTTTTCAAGGCTGTTTAGCCATGTTCCAGAAGCATTATCTCCTGACATTTCGTCTGCATCTGTGTTTAATGTAGGTGGGACTACAGTGTTTCAGAAGAAGACATCAGGGGCGTTTTGGAAGAAGCAAACCATGATCTTCAGGTTCCAGACAATTTCAGTGCTATGGCTGCTTGTTGTGATGCAAACACATCCCAGCAACACATAAAACCAGTTCATCGAATCAATCCCCAGACCACAGAATTCTGTGCACGGTTTGGACTTACAGACATTAATGCCAAAATCCAGCAGCTGAAAGAAGATATCTTAGGACACAGAGATGATAGTGAGGAGGAAGAAGAAGAGGCCATAGACAGCACTGGGTCTACAGAAGAGCCTAGTGACTATAGTGCAAATACTTCTGCTTTGTCATCATCTGTCAACCCTGATGAAATAATATTAGATGAAGATAGTGCTGAGGATGAAGATCCAGAGACCTCATTGGACCCAACGTCTGAGAAGTCATCTAGCATCTCTGCAACATTTTCTGATGTCAGGATCCTCCCAGATTCAATGACAGTGTCACCAAGTGATTCTGTTGACCCTCTGGGCGATGAATTGGAGACATCAAATGAAAAGGAACACCCAGAAGAGCAAAGTCCTGGTGAGAACTTACTGAAAAGGATAAGTGGTGAAAAGAAAGAAGAAAACAGTGGCCCAAAGAGAATTAAAAGGCGAAATCAAGCTATCTATGCTTCCAAAGATGAAGATGAAGTAGAATAAGTAATCTCTTCATTGACTGAGGGTAATCTTTTACTGCTATGCCTATCTACAATAGATAGGATGCTTGGGGTTGATTTATTTTGCAGTGCTGTATAGCATTGATATTTTAATTAAAAACAATAAACTATTATTTTTGAAGTCGGTCAGATTTGACATGGGGCACAAATGTAAATGGGAAGAAAACCCTGTTAAAGATTTTGTAAGTGAAAAGCAAGCATGGAGCCTTTTGCATTTTTACATTGTCTTCCCAAACAAATATAGGATTTCTAAAGATATTTTAGTAAAAGATAGGAAAATGTTCTGGTTTCTTTGTTGCATTTGATGGATCATGTTTAGCATAATAATACCACATTGACAGTTTGCTTTTTCTTTCTCCCACTCATTGGCTATGAATTGTTACATCTGAATCAGAGTGAAGAGAAAGGGGGCCAGGGGACGGTTCCATCTTGTCTCCTGCATATGTCATCAGTTGGGGACCCCTCCCCCAAGCACCAACTGCTTCTCTGGGCCGGAGTGAAGAGAGAGGGGGCCAGGGGACGGTTCCATCTTGTCTCCTGCATATGTCATCAGTTAGGGACCCCCCCTCCCCAGCACCAACTGCTTCTCTGGGCCGGAGTGAAGAGAGAGGGCGCCAGGGGACAGTTCCATATTGTCTCCTGCATATGTCATCAGTTGGGGACCCCTCCCCCCAGCACCAACCGCTTCTCTGGGCCAGAGTGAAAAGAGAGGGCGCCAGGGGACAGTTCCATCTTGTCTCCTGCATATGTCATCAGTCGGGGACCCCTCCCCCCAGCACCAACCGCTTCTCTGGGCCAGAGTGAAAAGAGAGGGGGCCAGGGGACAGTTCCATCTTGTCTCCTGCATATGTAATCAGTTGGGGACCCCTCCCCCCAGCACCAACTTCTGTTCTGGGCCAGAGTGAAAAGAGGGGGCCAGGGGACAGTTTCGCCTTGTCTCCTGTGCTATGCTAATAATATAATATAATATAATATAATATAATATAATATAATATAATATAATACAATATAAATATAATATATTGTATATCCATATAATATTTATAATATTATAATGTAACACAACATAATACTAATAATAATATATTATAATTATATATTTTATATTACATGTAATATTACTAATAATATTACAATATAATGGTATAGTACAATATAGTAATATATATTACTGATATTGTACTATGCTAATAATATATTGTTTGTGTATATATATGTTGTAAGCCGCTCTGAGTTCCCTTCAGGGTGAGAAGGGCGGCATATAAATGTCATAAATATATAAATGAATAAATAATCATGCATTCAATGCACTTAATACAGATTTTCTTGGTTTCTTCCCAGTAGTGAGAGTTGTTTTGTATAGGGATTAAGCAATATAGTACCCACCAGATATTTTGTATTTTTGCACCAGATCTCATCAATGGGTGCAGTGGGTTAAACTGCTGAACTTGCTGAATGAAAAGTTGGCAGTTCGAATTTGGGGAGTGGGGTGAGCTCTCGCTTTTAGGCCCAGCTTCTGTCAACCTAGCAGTTCGAAAACATGCAAATGTGAATAGATCAATAGGTACTGCTTCTGCAGGAAGATAACGGTGTTCCATGCAGTCATGCTGGTCACTTGACCTTGGAGGTGTCTATGGACATCGCCGGCTTTTTGGCTTAGAAATGGAGATGAGCACCATCCCCCAGAGTCGGACACGACTGGACTTAATGTCAGGGGGAAACTTTTACATTTACCTAATTCTTTCATACTGATCTGATTCAAATGTCATGCTAAGTACCATAGAAGCAGGAACTCTCAGGGTTTGTTTTTACTTAATCCTAGTTTGTCATGTCATTTGAACTTGTCATGATGTAGCTAGTGATAACATGAGCTTTTCTTTTTTATTTTGTTCAGACCAAATGATGAGTTGTTGGTCTGTTTAAATAAACTGCAGTATTTGTGTACAACAACGCAACCAGAAAGAGTGCATGACCAAATAATGCAGTGGTTCCCAACGTTTATTTGACCAGGGACCACTTGACCAGGGTCCACTTGACCAGGGACCACTCTCCAACATTAGTACCAAAAGGGTTACAAATCAATTTTTGGTCAACTTTAGATTTTGTTTGGTTATTTGCGGTGCTGATTCAGAAAATTGCATTGGATAGACCACATCGGCTCTAGTTTCTGCTACAGAACATATGCCATCTAGTAGTCACCATTTGCTCGCCCACAAAAAACCATATTTAATAAGTCTTGGCACTATAAGAGGGTTTCAAGAGACCAGTCACTCTTGTTGCAACAGTGTAGTAACAGTGAGGCCACAGGACCTTATTTTAGTACTTGCAGACTGTGGACCACAGATTGGGAACCACTGATTTAATAAAATAGGATGAAATAAATCCAAGTATGAAATATTTCTACTTTAAAATTCAGCTTCTGTCATACAAGTGAGATGATTTTTGTCAGGCTTATAACCAGAAGGAAACACTTAACTGAACCAGTGCATGTGTTCTTTTACACTCAGATAATGAGCAACATGACTTGATTTAACTCTCCTTAATATTAATATGTGAGTTCAACAACTTGGTCTAGTGAGCTTCCAGCCTCAGCCATAAGTGTACTGCAAATAAAGGAAGTAAAAGAGAAACATGTGAGGCTTTGCTCAGAAGGTTTTCTTGGCAAGATTTCTTCAGAGGGGGTTTGCCTTCATCTGAGGCTAAGAGACTGGAACTTGCCCAAGGCCACCAAGTGGTTTTCCACCCGAAAACTCCTGCAGATCTCTTGGGAAGACAGGCAGACAAATGTCAGTGTGCTGGAAGAAGTAAAGATCACCAGCACTGAAGCAATGCTCCTACGCCATCAACTCCGCTAGACTGGCCACGTTGTCGAAATGCCCCATCACCGTCTCCCAAAGCAGCTACTATACTCCCAACTTAGGAACGGAATATGGAATGTTGGTGGACCGGAAAAGAGATTTAAAGATGGGCTTAAAGCTACACTTAAAAACTGTGACATAGACACAGAGAACTAGGAAGCCCTGACCCTTGAGTGCTCTAACTGAAGGTGACCAGCAATGCTGTGGAAGTCGAAGAGGCATGAATGGAGGGTGAAAGGGAGATATGTGTCAAGAGGAAGAAGGTGCATCAAGCCAACCCTGACCGGGACTGTCTTCCACCTGGAAACTGATGTCCTCACTGTGGAAGAACATGCGGATCAAGAATAGGTCTCTACAGCCACCTACGTATCCACTGCCAAGACACTACACTTGCAGGTCCATCATCCTTGGACAACGAAGGATCTTCTGAGTAAGTAAGTAAGTACAGTGCTCAAACAACTACAGTATACCTCACTGGCTTGATAGGTGGTGTGATGTACAGGGTGAGGCAGCATAACTTCCTTTTTTAAAATGCGCACCATTTGGTCGGTTGAAGACATAGCGGAGTGCTAGTGGTCTCGTTCGAGAGGCGGGAGTATAAAGTTTTGTCCTGACACAGTTCAGTCGCTATCATGCGTTGGAACATGACAAGCGTGCTTTTGCCGTTGAGGCCTACTTTTCGAGCGGATTTGGAGTGGCCCGCCCGCTCTCCAGATTTGGCCCCTTGTGATTTTTTTTCTATGAAATCCCGTGTTTCTGTGAACCGTCCAAGGACCCTACAAGATTTGAAGACCAACATCCAGGAAGAAATTGCCAACCTAACGCCTGCTATGCTGGCAAGAGTCATGACAAATGCCAGAAATCAGTTTACTCAGTGTATGGAGAATGGGGGACGTCACCTACCTAATTTGATCTTCAAAACTACATAAAACCTTTAGGTATGTGCCTACATTATAAAAAAAAATCTGATTCATACAATGAGTTTTATTAAGTTTTGAAAAAAGGAAGTTATGCTGCCTCACCCTGTATTTGCAAGAATATCATGGGGGAAGTTGTTGAAATTAAGATATACTACATCCACAGCATTCCTTTCATCTTCCTTGCTTGTAACTTTATAAAAAAGAGATACAATTAGTCTGGCATGCATTGTTTTTGAGAAAGCCGTGTTGACTTTTGGTGAACGCGGCATTTGTTTTTCAAAAGGAATGTCTTGTTCAGTTTAATGATCTGATCTTCAGTCTTTCCTGGTATTGATGCCAGGCTGACTGCACAGTAATTATTTGGAGTCTCGTCCAAATTCACATAGGTTCAAAAATCGTTTACGTAAAATATTCTTCAGTGAAAGGCAAAAACAACCACTGGGGATGGAGTGAACTTAGAAGGGTATGGGATGCTGATTGATGAAAGCTGAAACAGCAGTGTTTCATATTGTAACATTTTGTTGCAGAGCCCACTTGGTTCCCAAATATTCATAAATGAGACAGATTAGATCTCCGCCCTGTAGAATTATCAAATTCTACAGGGAAGTATGAGAGGAAGTCATAGGGAGGAGGGAGCAGGACGCAATGGAACAAGGGCTTCAAACTACAGAAAAGAAGATTCCACCTGAACATTAGGAAGAACTTCCTAACCGTGAGAGCTGTTCAGCAGTGGTACTCTCTGCCCCAGAGTGTGATGGAGGCTCCTTCTTTGGAGGCTTTAAAGCAGAGGCTGGATGGCCATCTGTGGGGGTGCTTTGAATGCGATTTTTCTGCTTCTTGGCAGGGGTTTGGACTGGATGGCCCATGAGGTCTCTTCCAACTTTAGGATTCTCTGATTCTCTGAAATCCCACAAAATTTGAAAAAAAAACTTGTAGAAAATTAGTACTTTACTTAGGCAATCCCTCGTAGTCCGAGGATGATGGTCCTCCAAGTGTAGTATCCTGCTGGTGGGTCTGTAGGTGACTGTGGAGCCCTATTCTTGATCTGCAGCTTCTCCCAAAGTGAGGGCATCAGTTTCCAGGTGGAAGGCGATCCTGGTCGGGGTAGGCTTGAGGCGCTGTCCTCTCAGCACGTTTCTCTCCTTTGCCATCATAGAATCATAAAATCATAGAATTAAAGAGTTGGAAGAGACCTCATTAAAGAGTTGGAAGAGACATCCAGTCCAACCCCCTGCCAAGAAGCAGGAATATTGCATTCAAATCACACCTGAGAGATGGCCATCCAGACTCTGTTTAAAAGCTTCCAAAGAAGGAAATTCGTGCCCCTTCAAATTCTGCAGCACTGCTGGTCACAGCTGACCTCCAACTGGAGTGCTCAAGGGCCAGGGCTTCCCAGTTCTCAGTGTCTATGCCAGAGTTTTTAAGGTTGGCTTTGAGCCCGTTTTTAAATCTCTTTTCCTGTCCTCCAACTTTCCATTTTCCGTTCTTGAGTTCGGAATACAGCAACTGCTTTGGGAGATTGTGGTTGGGCATCTGGACAACATGGCCAGTCCAGCGGAGTTGATGGCGGAGGACCATCGCTTCAATGCTGGTGGTCTTTGAATGCAATGGCATTCAGAAGTAAAATTACATCATAGCTGAGGCACTTGAAAGTGATAGCATGGCCTATAGAGTTGCCAAACTGTCTACCTTCATATTTTTTTTTTTAAATTGACACATAAATTAGAGACTCAACCTATCACAGCAAGAACAATAACCCAAATGGCCAGTGGAGTAAGAAGGCAATGAGACCCCAAGCTCAGCTTCATATAATTTATTGTGACATCAAGGCTGCTGTGCAATGAAACTTCTCTGTCACATTAGCAAGTGTCTGCAGCCCTGTAGCCTGAGTTTCTACGCATGGTGTCTTGAATCCAACCAGTGAATTGGCAGATATTGGTATAGACCCCTGGCTTCCCAGCTTGGGCACAGACTTGCATCCCCCAGGAGACAATGCCCTGGAGTCTATTATTGCACACCAGAGGTCCTCCAGAGTCACCCTGCAAGAAGAAGGAAATAATTATTCATTTAGAGGCACCCTCTGCTTATTCTATAGCTTAGAGACCAGGATGGTGTCAAATAATGGAAACAGGTGAAAAGCAGAATCGTGTTTTTAAGCTTGCAAATGTTAGACTGAACAGTAGATGGTGCTGAATCAACAGAGAGAAAAAACAGTTTGTTGAGTAGACTTAATGAGTGTTGTCAAAGGCTTTCATGGCTGGAATAACTGGGTTGCTGTGAGTTTTCCAGGCTGTATGTCCATGTTCCAGAAGCATTCTCTCCTGATGTTTCCCCCACATCTATGGCAGGCATTCTCAGAAGTTGAGGGGTATGTTGGAAGCTAGGTGAGTGAGGTTTAAATATCTGTGGAATGCCCAGGGTGGAAGAAAGAACTCTTGTCTGTTGGAGGCAAGTGTGAATGTTGCAAATGGTCACCTTGATTATCATTTGATGGCCTTGCAGCTTCAAAGACTGGTTGGTTACTGCCTGAGGGAATCCTTTGTTGGAGGTGTTAGCTGATCTTGAATTCCACTGCTTTTTAAGTGTTCTTCTTTATTTACTGTCCTGATTTTACAGGGTTTTTTCCAAAAAAAAACTGGGAGCCTATTATTTGAGAACACAGAAATGCTGGACCATTCTAACCATGTCAGACTACACAGAGAAGCCATTGAAATACACAAGCATGTGGACAATATCAACAGAAAGGAGGAAACCATGAAAATTAACAAAATCTGGCTACCAGTATTGAAAAACTCTAAAATCAGGACAGTCAATAAAAAACAATGCTCTAAAAGCAGGGGAATGCCAGACAAGAATCAACCAGGTCCAAAGAACACCAAATAGCAAAACGAAAGTTGTATGCTGTTACGGACAACCGTTATACATAACCTTGCTGTCTATTGTCAATTAGTGTTATTGGGTGCCGATTTGGCATATCTATTATGTTGTCTGTTATTTAGGAATTTATTGAGACTATAAAGCTTATGTGAAGATACCGCAGAATCCTGAAGAAGGGAAGGTTTCCCAAAAAGAGGCATTACAACCCGGAGACCCTTATCAACGTTATTTTACTTTCCCAAGGACACTTCAAGTGATTTGTTTATTGCTTCAAAGATTTTGCAAATATTTTTTCAAGATTTATCAGTTGCTTATAAGACTATATGGAAGAGTGAAGATATAACTCTGACTGAATGAGCAACCTCCAAAGGGAGGAAACGGAGTATCATTGGGACTTGTATTGTGAGTGTTATTGTTCAGCTATTTATTTTCCAGATTAAATCAACTAATGTATTTGAGAACCACTCAGCACGGTTGTCTATAACAGTATACAACTTTCGTTTTGCTAAGAATCAGTCAGGGCCTGCTAACAAATAGACGTGGGCAAAACATCAGGAGAGAATGCTTTTGGGACATGGCCATACAGCCCAGAAAACTCACAGTAACCCAGGCTTAGTATGGTCCTACAGTGCTATTTAATGCAATGTGGGGTTGCATTCCCCTCAATTTCAAATGTTACCATTATACCATTGGATTGAGAAATATGCTCACTAATGCTACAAATGATGATGTGGAGCAGCCTTTCTCAACCTAGGGGTTGCGACCCCTGGAGGGGTTGCAAGGGGGTGTCAGAGGGGTCACCAAAGACAACACAGTATTTTTTGTTGGTCATGGGGGATCTATGTGGGAAGTTTGGCCCATTCTATAGTCGGTTGGGTTCAGAGTACTCTTTGATTGTAGGTGAACTATAAATCCCAGCAACTACAACTCTCAAATGTCAAGGTCTATTTACCCCAAACTTCACCAGTATTCACATTTGGGAATATTGAATATTTGTGCCAAGTTTGGTCCAGATCCATGATTGTTTAAGTCCACAGTACTCTCTAGATCTAGGTGAACTACAACTACAAAACTCAAGGTCAATGCCCACCAAACCCTTCCAGTATTTTCTGTTGGTCATGCGGGGACATGAGAGAAGCCTCCCAACAAGGATGATAAAAACATCAAAATCATCCGGGCGTCCCCTGGGCAACGTCCTTGCAGATGGCCAATTCTCTCACAACAGGAGCAACTTGCAGTTTCTCAGGTCGCTCCTGACACGACAAAAAAAAGGGGGGGGGAGTTCTGTGTGGGAAGCCTGGGCCAATTCTATCATTAGTGGGGTTCAGAATGCTCTTTGATTGTAGGTGAACTATAAATCCCAGCAACTACAACTCCCAAATGACAAGGTCTATTTCCCCCTACCCCACCAGTATTCAAATTTGGGCCTATTGGGTATTTGTGCCAAATTTGGTCCAGCAAAGGAAAATACATCCTGCATATCAGATATTTACATTACGATTCATAACAGTACCAAATTTACAATTATGAAGTAGCAACAAAAATGTTATGGTTGGGGGTTATCACAACATGAGGAACTGTATTAAGGGGTCACGGCATTAGGGAGGTTAAGAAACCCTGATGTGGAGGATGATAACGCTGTAAAAATAACTGACATCTGGAGATTGCATTTCCTGCCTTAAGAGTCCTAAGTGCGAATCATCCAAATCTACTTTGTTTGTAGTTCTTCTTTGTGCCAACAGGAGCAGACTACTCACCTGGCAGGAATCCACGCCACCTCCACTCACAGTAGCACACAGCATGTTTTCTGTGATGGCATTTGGGTATGCCTTATTGCACTCTTCGTTTGATATTGTGTAGACAGTGGCACACTGCAGGAGGTCAGGGAACTCTGCTGCAAACAAAGAACACTGGCAGTTTACTTATGTGCTCAGGACACCTAGAGATAGCCATCAGCCCCACCATCAAGGCCTGCTGAAGCTGCCTCTAAGGATGCTGTGCCAGAAAATCTTAATGGGTGAAGGGCAAAGTTATGTGGTTCACACAGATCTGGTCTCCAAGGAGAGCCAGGAGCTCAGGATTGGTGGGCTAAAACTGCTTAGGCCTCCCTCCACAAAAACTTTGGTTTCAAACATGAGGTGGCTTCTTGCTCTCCACATTATACAAGGGTTGAATGAAAAGTAATGCCTCCACCTTTGTTACTTGGGTTTGGATGTGAATATTTTAATAAATCAAATGCAAAAATAATCCTTAGAATGTCCTCTTTAACTGCCACTATTCACTTTTCCACATAATCACCAGACAATTGGATACATTTCTGCCAACAATGAACAAGTTTTCTGAAGCCCTTACGGAAGAAGTCGACACTCTGTTTCTGCAACCAGCGTCTAACAGTTCTCCCAACGTCTTCCTCAGAAGCATAATGATGTCTCCGCAGATCTTCTTTCATTATTGCAAACAGATGGAAGTCAGATGGTGTTAAACCTGGACTGTATGGAGGCTATCGTACGGTGGTGAGATCCAATCTCTGAAGTTTCAAGTCTGTGCGCTTTCATTTCAGGCGCCAGCATCCTGGGTACCCATCGTGCACAGATCTTCCGATAGCCAAGCAAAGCAATAATGTGACCTTCACATTCTTGTGAAATGCCGATTATGCTTGAAATTTCTTTGAGTGATAAGACGATCATCCTGAATCAATCTGTCAACCTTTTGCTTGTGAAACTCAGTGGTTGCTGTCACAGGATGTCCAGTTCTTTGTTTGTCATGCAAGTCAGCTGTTTCCACCTCAACATCTTTAAACTTACTCGCCCAATGACACACAGTACTCACATCAACACATTCACCATAAACAGCTTGCATTCTCTGATGAATCTCCTTTGGGGTGACACCTTCTGCTGTCAAGAATTCAATGACTGCACGTTGCTTAAGTCGCATTGACTGACCGTCTGCGCAGGGTTCCATACTTCACACTTTAACAACACAACTGTTCAATGCTAAGGCTTCCCGCCAAAATGGAACTGTAGAGGAGAGTCTACTGAACAAGCCAGTACCTGCCGCATACCAGTACCGCCATCTGTTGAGGAGTTACGAAGGTGGAGGCATTACTTTTCATTCAACCCTCGTTCATTCAACGCTCTCCTGCTGACACAACCAAACTTTGCAAGGAGGGTGTGTATGTGTTCAAATCTCGAATAATGGCACACTGTACAACATTTGACAAATGAAAAACAGAATTAATGTGGCCAAGTAACAATGGAATGTGGTCAAGGTGGTGGCATTATCAATGAGGAAGAACACAAGCTGGAACAGACTGCAACCAGAGTCTGTAAAGTAATGCAGGGTGCTGTTGCTTCTCTCTTCATTGCTACTTTTGCACTTTGCCATCAATCTAACCTACAAGGAACACTGCCTGAATATCAAGCAAAAGGTGGGTGCTAGAAACAATATAATACGAAAGCTGACTGGCACAACCTGGGGATCACAACCAGATACAGTGAAGACATCTGCCCTTGTGCTTTGCTACTCTGCTGCTGGGTACGCATGCCCAGTGTGGAACACATCTCATCATGCTAAAACAGTAGATATGGCTCTTAATGAGACATGCCGCATTACCCCGGGGTGTCTGCACCCTACACTGGAGAAATTATATTGTTTAGCCAGTATTGCACCACCTGACATTCACCAGGAAATAGCAACCAATAGTGAAAGGACCAAAGCAGTGACATCTCCATCCCATCCCCTGTTCGGATATCAGCAAGCTCGCCAACACATTAAATCAAGAAATAGTTTTCCAAGATCTGCAGAGACACTCACTGGAACACCTCAGCAAGTGAGAGTCCAAAAGTGGCAGGCTAAAATCCAGAACCTCAATCAGTGGCTGAGACCAAATGAGAGACCCCCTCCTGAGCACACAGAAAACTGGGTGACTTGGAAGGTGCTGAACAGACTGTGCTCTGGTGCAAGATGCAGAGGTAACCTTAAGAAATGGGGCTACAAAGTGGAATCCACGACATGCGAGTGTGGAGAAGAGCAAACCACAGACCACCTATTACAATGCAGTCTGAGCCCCGCCACATGCACAATGGAGGACCTTCTTACAGTGATACCAGAGGCACTCCAAGTGGCCAGCTACTGGTCAAAGGACATTTAATAGAATGCCAAGTTTTCAAACTTTGTGTGTGTGTGTTTTAAAAAAAATATAATACAACTGTTTGTTTTGCTCCTGATTAGATAGATAGATAGATAGCTATAATTGTGTAGTAAGCATCTTGGGGAGGAGTTATCTTTTTAAAATGTAGTAAACTGATGCAATAAAAATGGCTGCCGCTTTGTGCTCCTCACTCCATAAGTCATTACATACCCAACAACTGCCCTGCTTTGGCAAAACAGTCCTGAATCATTCTCCACCACCCCACTTTTTCATCTGCCTTTCAAATGTCCCAGTTTTACTCTCTTCCTCCAATGTTCCCAGTTTTGTCTCAGCTTACTTCAATTGCTGCAAAGTGATGGCTAAGTGCAAAAGTAGTTTGCACTCACTTAACTCAGCAATGAAAAGAGGAGAAGCAACAGCACCGCGCATTACTCTGCAATCTGTTCCAGCTTGTGTTCTTCCTCATTAATAATGTCCCCATCTTGACCACATCGGGGCTCCTGGTGGCGCAGTGGGTCAAACGGCTGAGCTGCTGAACTTGCTGACCAAAAGGTCAGCAGTTCGAATCCAGGGAGTGGGGTGAGCCCGCTCATACAATAATTGAAAATGGTCCAGGTATTTACTAGGGAATCCTTGAGGAAGGAACAACTAATGAATCATTCATGGAAGAAAGAACTATGAGATATCCACTCCTGAACCGGGCTTTAGCACAGCAAGTTAAACCACCAGCTGCAGTAAATCTTGTCAGTTCAAAGTCTGCCAGTTTGAAGCCCGGGTCAGGGTGAGCTCCTGTCCTTTAGCCCAGCTTCTGCCTACTTAACACAGTGGTTCCCAACCTGTGGGTCCCCAGATGTTTTGGCCTACAATTCCCAGAAATCCCAGCCAGTTTACCAGCTGTTAGGATTTCTGGGAGTTGAAGGCCAAAACATCTGGGGACCCACAGATTGAGAACCACTGACCTAGTGGTTCGAAAGCAAATGTGAGTAGATAAATAGGTACCAATTAAAAGCAGGGAGATATTCTGAGGCACAGAAACCCCTGATAGCACAGCAGGTTAAACCGCTGAGCTGCTGAACTTGCTGACCGAAAGGTCAGCGGTTTGAATCCGGCAAGCGGGGCCAGCTCCTGCTGTTAGCTCTAGCTTCTACCAACTTAGTAGTTTGAAATATGAGTAGATCAATAGGTACTGCTCCGATGGGAAAGTAACAATGTTCCATGCAGTCATACTGGCCACATGACCTTGGAGGCGTCTACGGACAATGCCAGCTCTTCGGCTTAGAAATGGAGATGAGCACCACCCTCCAGAGTTGGACACGACTAGACTTAATGTCAGGGTGGGTGGTAGGGCCATAGGCTAATGTCAGGGGAAACCTTTACCCTATCTGTCTGTCTGTTTGTCTATCTATCTCACTTTCACATTCTGTGGAATTTGGAGTTTCGTGAGGAATTGGAGCACTTTGAGAATCTAAATACCCCTTCTTAAACTGCAAATTCCAGGATTCTTTTGGATGAATCAAGACAATTAAAATGAAATCATAGCTCTGTAACTGTGTTGTGTGAAAGGTATTTGGAAATCATTACATTGAGGTGTCTTGATGGTGCCCCAGCCGGAGACCTCACAGCGAGTCTTGGGCTGTGTGCATTGTGTGGCCAGTTCAATTGGCCTGACGTATTCGTTGATGATGGCAGAGTTGAGCAGTCGGATTAGCATGATGTCACTGTCATGTGTGGTGGGGTTGTAGGCTGGATGGATGAACTTCTGTGCGGATGTGATGCACTGCTCCGAACCCTCATTGGCCCGGAGGCTGTGATCCCCCATCCGTGTGTGGATAGCTCTGCATGGAAGGAACATAGAAAAAGAAAAGAAAAGTCATAAGAACACTGCAGGAAATTATATATATGGTTTGATAACTCAGTACAGAAGCTGGACCGATGTGAAAGCCTCTGGAAGAAGGAGGCACAACAGTTATGCGACCTCACATCCTCCAACATAGGGAAGTCATGCTACCCCTCTATTCTGACTTGGTTAGACCACATCTGGAATACTGTGTCCAATTCTGGGCACCACAATTGAAAGGAGATGTTGACAAGCTGGAATGTGTCCAGAGGAGGGCAGCTAAAATTATCAAGGGTATGGAGAACAAGCCCTATGAGGAGCAGCTTAAAGAGCTGGGCATGTTTAGCCTGAAGAAGAGAAGGCTGAGAGGAGACATGATAGCCATGTATAAATATGTGAGAGGAAGTCATAGGGAGGAGGGAGCAAGCTTGTTTTCTGCTGCCCTGGAGTCTAGGACACAGAACAATGGCTTCAAACTACAAGAAAGGAGATTCCATCTGAACATGAGGAAGAACTTCCTGACTGTGAGAGCTGTTCGGCAGTGGAACTCTCTGCCCTGGAGTGTGGTGGAAGCTCCTTCTTTGGAGGCTTTTGAACAGAAGCTGGATGGCCAGGGGTGCTTTGAATATGATTTTCCTGCTTCTTGGCACAGGGTTGGACTGGATGGCCCATGAGGTCTCTTCCAACTCTATGATTCTGTGATTCTATGAACATTATTTGTTTATTTATTTATTTACAGTATTTATATTCCGCAGGGGACTCAGGGCGGATTACAATATACATATACATGGCAAACATTAAATGCCATAGACGCACAACATATATAGACAGACACACAGAGGCTATTTAACATTTCAGCTTTTTCATGAGGGTATTCTGGCCACCAGGGGAGCTGTCGCTTCACTGTCCATTTGTGACACTGATGAAGTGCTTCCTCATTCTTTGCATGCTTACTGGAGATTGTTATGGCGTCGTAAATTAGCCTCCTTGCATAAGCGGTACCTAAATTTCCTACTGGACAGATGCAATGGTCTTTCAGGCTGCAAAGGTCGACAGCAAGCATAAATTGGTCGGAAGCTTACTCCGACCCGGGCTGGCTTTGAACTCATGACCTTTTGGTCAGTAGTGATCTTAATGCAGCTGACTCCCAGCCAGCTGTGCCACAGTCCCAGTGACCAACTAACAACAGAATGTGTTCAAGGTGGCAGAAATTATTGATGAGGAAGAACGTGCAAACTAGGAGAAGCCGCAGCAGTTTGTTTTTGGATATCTCATAGTGCTGCCATAGTGCAGAGAAAGGCAAATATTGTATTTTGAAATCCATATCCAGTAAATAAAATAAGGTGAGAAGGAAGTGAAAGGAAGAAAGAGAAATTGGACTATTTTAAAAAGCAGGAGAAAAATGACAGAGGATGAATTGGTGTGGTCTTTGCAACATCACTGCTGTGATAGTATGAGATATCAGAGGGCAATTTCTAAGGATCATAAATAAAGAGAAACACTCAAAAAACAGGGGAATTCCAGACAAGAATCAATCAGAGCCAGCTAACACCTCCCAACAAAGGATTCTCTTAGGCAGGAAGCAGCAAGGCTTTGAAGCTGCAAAGCCATTCAATGCTAATCAAGGTGGCCAAATGCAACATTCACACTTGCCTCAAGCAGACAAGAATTCTTTCTCCAACCCTGGACACTCTATAGATATATTGCCTAGTTTCCAACAGACCTCTCAACCTCTGAGGATGCCTACCATAGATGTGGGTGAAATGTCAGAGAAGAATGCTTCTGGAACATGGCCATACAGCCCGGAAAACTCACAGCAACACTGTGCTAAAATTGCTCCACAATTGTTCATCTTTGTAACTTTGCTGGTTGTCCAGGAGATGGAAACAAAATCCACTTCCTTTCCTTCTATAGCCCAAACCTCCAGGTCCAGCTCACTTTTGGTTGCTTACCCTTGGTTGTCACAGTGGGCAGCAGTCAGCACCCAGTCTTTGTCTATCAGAACGCCTCCGCACTGAACATCAGGGCCATTTTTTCTGCTGTTGGAGAGGATGACCTGGTAAGGTTGACCATGCTTTGGGCACTCTTGACCCCCAATGATCCGGGATTCATCCTGCGCAGCCACTAGAGAGAAAAAGCAGGCAGGTTAGAAGGATGCCTTCAGTCATCTTGAGTTTCAGTCACACCTTACAGAGCAGCAGGAGCCTCATTACATGGCCAGCCTCAGCAACTTCTACCAGCTGATCTAATTCCTAGAATTCCTGCCACACCTTTGTAAAGAACACTGCATTGTTGGTGAAAGAAAGCTCTGGAGTATCCAGCAATGTTGGGCTTTCTTTTTTTCGTGTCAGGAGCAACTTGAGAAACTGCAAGTCGCTTCTGGTGTGAGAGAATTGGCTGTCTGCAAGGACGTTGCCCAGGGGATGCCTTGATGTTTGGATCCTGGGAGGTTTCTCTAATATCCTCACATGGGGAGCTGGAGCTGACAGAGGGAGCTCATCCATGCTCTCCATAGATTCGAACCTCTGACTTGTCGGTCTTCAGTCCTACAAGCACAAGAATTTAACCCATTGTGCCACTGGGTAATGTGAGTCAAAGCCACATTCCATTGGATCAGCTTGTGTGTTGTGTAATGAACACAGAGCTGATCCAGCACCCCCGTGCCATAAACACAAGTTAAGATACACTCTAAGATTCCTACAACATCTCTTTCCAATATACTGTTGTCAGGCCAGGTGTCACCCTTCCTATATCTGTGCATTTATTTTTCTTATTTTTTTGATGTTAATGAATTTTTCTGTGTGCATTTCTGATATAATACTATAGGTAAAGGGTAAAAGTTGTCCCCTGACATTAAGTCCAGTCGTGTCTGACTCTGGGGTGTGGTGCTCATCTCCATTTCTAAGCCAAAGAGCCAGTGTTGTCTGTAGACACCTCCAAGGTCATGTGGCCGGCATGACTGCATGGAACGCCGTTACCTTCCCACTGTGAGTATTGATCTACTCACATTTGCATGTTTTCGAACTGCTAGTTTGGCAGAAGCTGGGGCTGACAGCGGAATTGAACCTGCAGCCTTTCAGTCAACAAGCTCAGCAGCTCAGCGCTTTAACCTATTGTGCCACTGGGGGCTCCTTATACTGTATTACTATATCCATAAATATATGTACTCCATAAATATATGTACTCCCAAACTAAACTTTGGCTGTATCCAGATCACACAGTTATAACACTTTCATACCACTTTAAGTCATGGCTCCATTCTATGTCTTCCTGGGATTCGTAGTTTGATGAGACACTTAGAATTGTCTATTGCGTCTACTAGAATTAGAACTTTCTGGGAAGAGACACTAAGCTCCTTACACAATTACAAAGCCCAGAATGCAAAACCATGGCTGTGTAACTGAAATTAAACTATGTTAATTGTGTAATGGAGATGCACCCCCTGCTTGTGTATTTTTTGCAGTTCGTCAAGGGGTGGGAATGGTTTGCATCTTTTGCAAGTATGTGCATGTTGTCCATTTTTTTTCTTACTTTCTTCAACCGTATCAAAAACCCAGCAATGCACAAGTTGTGACTGTTTATGTGTTAGGGTGCATTCACTTTATGGAATTAATGAAGTTTGGCACCATCGGAACTGTTATGGCTCAGTGCTATGGAATCCTGATAGCTGCAGTTTGGAGAAGAATCAGATTCTTTGGCAGGGAAGGCTAAAGGCCTTGAGAAACTAAAAGTTCCATGATTCCATAGCACTGAACCCAGCAAAGACATCTGCCGTCAGTTCCAGAGAGGAATCCTGCACCAAGATTTAGGTTTTCCCCGAGTTAGCTTTATGATGTTTTGTCTAAGGCTTTCATGGCCAGAATCACTGGCTTGTTGTGATTCTGGCTGTAAAGCCATGTATGGTCATGTTCTAGAACATGGCTGTATGGCCATATTCCACAAGCATTCTCTTCTGATGTTTCACCCACATCTATGGCAGGCATGCTTGGAGGTTGTGAGGTCTGTTGGAAACTAGCAAGTGGGGTTTATATATCTGTGGAATGTCCAGGGTGGGAGAAGTAACTCTTGTCTTTTGGAGGCAAGTGTGAATGTTGCAATTGGCCATCTTCATTAGCATTTAATGCCCTTGCAGCCTCAAAGCCTGGCTGCTTCCTGTCTGGGGGAATCCTTTGTTAACCGGTCCTGGTTGATTCTTGTCTGGAATTCCCCTGCTTTTTGAATGCTGCTCTTTATTTACTGTCCTGATTTTAGAGTTTTTTTAAAAAAATATCAATGGCCAGATTTTATTTATTTATGTGGTTTCCTCCTTTCTGTTCAAAGCATGTCCAAGCATGTGGATAATTTTAATAGAAAGGAGGGAACCATGAAAATGCCATACACTGGTTTAGGATCAGGATATCTTGGTTTTAGATGGAAAGGTGTAGCAAAGATGTGTGTCCTCTGTATATAGAGGGCACTGCACTCCAGAACTCCAGAAGACTTTTCCAAGTGGTTTCATATATATGTTAAATAGCATGGGGTACAGAATGGAACCTTGAGAAACCCCACAGATTAATGACCAGGGGTTCGAACAGGAGTCCCCCAGCACCACCTTCTGGGTATGGCCCTCTAGGAAGGGCCCGAGCCACTGTAAAACAGTGCTTCCCAATCCCAGCCCAGGGTCCTGGAGGATACCATGGTCAATGGTATCAAAAGCCACTGAGAGATCTAGGAGAACCAACAGGGACACACTCCCCCTGTCTAGGTCTCTGAGTAGGTCATCCACCAAGGTGACCAAAGCTGTTTCATAGCCAAGCCTAAAACCAGATTGAAATGGATTGAGATAATCCGTGTCATCCAGAAATCCTTCGAGTTGAGAGGCCACCACACGCTCCAAGACCTTACTCAGAAAGGGGAGGTTGGACACTGACTAATAATTATCCATCATAGAGGGGTTCAGGGATGGCATTTGTAAGTATAGGTCTCACAACTTCCTCCTTTAGGCAAGTTAGAACTCTGCCATGTTCCAAGGAGACATTGACCACCACCTTTACCCCACTCTGCCAGTCTCTCTCTGGCCTGTTTGATTAGCCAGGATGGGCAAGGTAGCTCTTGCCCATCCTGGCTAATCAAACGTCCTCGGGATGCACCAACTGAAAAATATCCACCAGAACTGAACAAGCAGGAGCCAAAGTTACATCCATTGGAACTGTGTCAATCACAGCACCCAAGTTGGAACGGATCTGAGTGACTTTATCTGCAAAGTGCCTTAGAAATTCTTCACAGTGGGCTCCTGAGTGGTCAGGAATTTCTCTTTGAGGACCAGTATGTAATAGCCCTCTGACCACTCAAAACAGCTCAACCGGGCAGTTCTTTCCACATGCAGTGGCGGCAGCAGTAAATGATTTCTCTGCTGTCTCCATTGCTGCAGAGTAGGCTTTCAAATACGTTTTAACCTGTGCTCAGTTAGATTCAGAGATTTCTGCCAACATTGCTCTAGTCTCCGTCTTACTTGCTTCATCGCTGCCAACTCTTTGGAAAACCAAAGGGCTGGTTTGGCTGTGCTCTGTAGGAGGTGATGGTTAGGAATGATTGTGTCCACTGACATGGCCATTTTCCCTATTCCAGAGGTGAGCCAGAGCTTTGATAGAATTGCCTGCCAAGGTAACGGAAATCCCCAAGAGCTGTGAGGAATTCATCCAGATCCATCAGCTTCCTGAGATTGACCATTTTAATCGGGGCCCATTCCTGTTGAGGTTTGGAGTCCCAGTGAGTCTAAACCTGATCAGGTAATAATCATACCATCATAATCATAATCATAATCATCAGGCCTTATTGGTGCATTATTTAAACTGTTATGTTTATTCATATCATGATCTGATCACCATACTCAATATATCCCATATGCATGGGGGTATTGGGGTAATGATACAAAAGGTTTGCTAGGCTAGACCCTCTTTCACTCAGACTCAGCCCCCCCCCGAAACTCAGCCCCCCCCCGAAACCCCCCCTGAAAAAAAATTCAGCCCCCCCCCGAAACGAAATCCTGGCTACGGGCCTGATTCTGACACACAGCACATGGCCATTGTCCAAAAGGGAGGACAGGACTTATGAACTAGCCATAAGACTCAATTGCCCTGAGGTGGGAGGATAGTGGGCTCTGGAATGTGGAAAGGAGCAACCTCCAGGTACCAGGACTTGAGTGATTTATGATATTGTAGCTAGGCCTATCTGAGAAACCTTACAGCCCAGCACCATGAGTAGGACCAGATAACACTTAGGATAGACCCATAGTTGCCATGGAGGCCATGAAGCCCTGAACTCATCCCAAAGAGCAGTCTCAGCATGGATGTGGAAGTCTCCCAACAGTAGTAGCTTCTGTGACTACTAATGTCAATACTGAGACCTCCCCGGCTAGCTCAGGAAGGGAGATTGTTGAGCAGCGGGGTGGGCAGTACACCAAAAGAATCTCTATTCTGTCCCATCTACACACCTTTAGGTAAACCCACTCGAACACTGTTGACTGTAAGATAGGGAACCTGGTCAGAGGGGTGGAATCACTATAGACCAGTACAACTCCACCCCCCCCCCCCCCAGGCCTTACCAGAAAAACCCGGCAAGCAGAGCTGGGAGGGATTAATCTCCTTAGTCTCATCCAACCAGGTCTGTGTGAGAATCAAGACTTGGATGGCGGTTGTTCTCCCATTTGCTGTCCTGGCATTCAACAGCAGCATTTTCAAGCTAGGGAGACCTTCACCTTGGTTATCTAGGCTATCACCTGGGGTAAAGTCGCTGTGGGGCTGATCACCACATACACTGGCCTATGTGGTCTTTGTGGATGTGCCCATGGACTGTAAAAAACAACAACAACAACAACCTACTGCTTCAAAATAATAACACTTCAGCAGAATGAATGATTCACCCATTCTACTTTAGATCTTCTGCTTGCAAATCCACTGCCATCAAAGTCCCTCCCCTCCAGGCCAAGTAGTCAATTACCCAAACATATACAAATACACCTTTTGGATGCACTGGGAGACAGTTGTGCTCTTAAACATATTGTTTCTGCATTTTCATGGTATTTCCTTACCTGTAATCACCAGCAGAAGCAGCACCGTATTGAGAAGCCTCATGGGCCTGCAGGGGAAAGATACCATCTGCATGTGGTTTGATGTTGTTGCTGTTGTTGTGGCTGTTGGATCAAGAGCAGTTTGTTTTCACTGAATTCATCACCCTTAAGTCCAATCTGGCCCCACCTTCTTTGTCTTTGTCTAGAAGCAAAAGGATCCAGTTATGTGGGTTTGGCATCTTCCCATGCACGTTCTGTCAGCTGCTACCAGCTGCTCCTCAGCGCTTGTGAGCACCTCTGGCTCTACAGATCAGAAAGGAGGAGGATTCATGCTGTGACGCTTGGTGTTGGATGGGTGGTTGCTAGAGCAGCTCAAGCTGTCTTCCAGTGGGAAGACACTAAGGTTATTGTTTCGGGTTCTAAAAGCATGGACTGAGCATAGATACTTCTGTGTTGTCTCCCACTTCTGAGATTGCAACAGGTTTTGATGCAAGAGGTCATCATCACTGCCATGCAGCACAACCCTATTGGCAACTTAGTTCAACTAATGGGCATGCATTTGATCTGACTTATCAGCCTGAATCCAAGAACATTAATTTACAGCCCAACTACACTGGCACCTAAATCTGTGGCTGGTCCAGAACAGTGCTGCTTCAGATCAGCCCCGGAATCCACAGACATGTTTACATGTTGCACTTCCAAACCGTAGTGGTAGGAGCAATGCTCTTACTGTTTATTCTGGCTGAATCCAGTTTGGCTCTGCTGGATTGTCACCCTTAATTTGCTTTGTTTGACACTATAACACTGGCCATGGAGCTGCTGGCTATCACTGGGAACCTTTGCTGACATCAGCAATGTGCCTCTACAACCCGTGGAAAGGAGAAGGAAAAGGAGAGGGGCATTCCTCAACTGTTCTCAATGTCATGGAGCTGTCCAACTGCTGCTGCACTAGAAATAAAGAAATACTTTGCTGCAGTGACAAATAACTGCCATCCACAGAGCACAGGAAAAAGGGCATGGTAGCACTAGCCCATGTCAACAGCTGGACTGTTTCAAATTGAACTGATACAACTGTTCATACCCATTCTGAAGTGCAGGGCTGCTCCAGAGTTTGGGAAAACTCTGGAGCATTCTCCAACTTTTGCTAACGCCAGGAAGAATCGACTTAACCAGTTTTGTCAAAGGCTTTCATGGCCAGAATCACTGGATGGCTGTGAGTTTTCCAGGCTGTATGCCATGTTCCAGAAGCATTCTCTCCTGACATTTCATCCACATCTATGGCCGACATCCTCAGAGGTTGTGAGTTCACATAACCTCACCAACAACCCATTAACTAGTTTTATTTATTTATGACATTTATATGCCACCCTTCTCACTCTGAAGGGGACTTAGAGAGGCTTACAAGGTATATATACATACAATATAATATTTTTAGCACAGTACAATATCAGTATTAAATATTACTATATTGTACTATACTATTATATTGTAATATTATTAGTAATATTACATGTAATATAAATATATAATTGTAATATCATATTATTCTTAGTATTATATTGCATTACATTATAATATTATAAATATTATATGTATATACAATATATTATATTACATTATATTACATTATTAGCATAGCACAGGAGACAAGGTGGAACTGTTCCCAGGCTCCCTCTCTCTTTACTCTGGCCCAGAGCAGCAGTTGGTGCTGGGGAGAGGGGTCCCTGACTGATAACATGTGCAGGAGACAAGATGGAACTGCCCCCTGACTCCCCTCATTTTACCTGTATTAGGGGCTGGAAGTCCCTGGACATTGTGTAGATATCTGGGAACAACCTCTGTCCTGATTCAGGATTTGTGGCCTGTGTAAATATACCCATAGTTGCGGCTCCAGGAGCTCATTGAAGGAGCACCTCTCTCTATATATATATGAGATATATATGCCTGGCTGAGAATGGAGTTCTTCTTGAAATGCTGTCTTCAGTCTAGCAGCGAGTTTAGTGCAATGTGGGAGGATGTGGGAGAGGATATACTCAGCTGTGGTCCCTAGTTATGGGATGCCCTCTCCTCAGGGGCCCTGCTAAGGCCAATACTGGCTTCAAAAATGTAGATGCCATGTAAAAACAGGACTATATACTAAACCCTTTGACTGATTCACTAAAAAATATTAAGGCATGGGGTTTAAAATTGTTATAACCTTCTTCATCTATTTTAATTCAGTAACCTTTTAAAATGTGTTTTAGACTATTTATATTGTTTTAAATGTCTTTCATCTGTTAGGCCTGATTTTTAGTTGTAAATCACCCTGATACTTCTTGTTAAAGGATTTTTTTGTGTCAGGAGCAACTTGAGGAAAAACATAATTAAATCTCCTCCAATAGAGGTCATCCAGCCTTTGTAAAAAAGATTTTCATGTTAGGAGCAACTTGAGTCACTTCTGGTGTGAGAGAATTGGCCATCTGCAAGGACGTTGCCCAGGGGATGCTTGGATGTTTGATTTACTACCATCCTTGTGGGAGGCTTCTCTCATGTCCCCACATGAGGAGGTGGAGCTGACAGAGGGAGCTCTCCCATGCTTTCCCCAGATTTGAACCTCCAACCTGTCAGTCTTCAGCCCTGCTGGCACAAAGGTTTAAGCCATTGTGCCACCGGGGGCTCCTGTTATGGGTCAGAGTATAAATATTTAAACAAAGAAAAATTGCAGCCTTAATGTCATGTCCAAATGTGGGAGAAAAGGGTAGAGTGGAAAGAGATCTTTACAGAGCACCACTGTCATTTTTGTGTGGCTGATATTGAAGTTCCAGTGGGGTGTTTTATCTCCAATCCAGCAAAACGAGAAAGAATGGAGTCAGTATTTTATGCCAGGACCTACCTTTCATACTAAAAGAAACCTTGATTCATATTGACCAGGCATGGGTTAGGTTGCATGTTTTTCCAGACTTCTTGAAACCCTATAACACTGTGTTTTCCAATATTAAAATAGGAGGACACTATATTTAAAGGAGAAAAATAGGAAAAGAGGGAACACTTGTTCTCCAGTGCTGCTGTTGTTGTGAAATGGAATTGGCACTCAAATACATATCATCCAGTAGACGTAATGATCATGAACACTTTCCACATGATGATGGTAGCAAATATTAAGTACAAATCCGAGACCAAATAAAATAAAATAAAATTCAGCACCGTTTATAGTAAGGGAAAGCAATTCTAGTAATTTATAGTCATGTATGAATATGTGAGGAAAAGTCATAGGGAGGAGAGAGCAAACTTGTTTTCTGCTTCCCTGGAGATCAGGACACAAACACTGGCTTCAAACTACAGGAAAGGAGATTCCACCTGAACATTAGGGGGAACTTCCTAACTGCGAGAGCTGTTCAGCAGTGGAACTCTCTGCCCCAGACTGTGGTAGAGGCTCCTTTTTGGAGGCTTTTAAACAGAGGCTGGATGGCCATCTGTCAGGGGTGCTTTGAATGCAATTTTCCTGCTTCTTGCTAGGGGCTTGGACTGGATGGCCTATGAAGTCTTTTCCTACTCTATGATTCTATATGGGAAACCCAACAAAATAGAAATACTGTGGGTCCAGGAGAATGAAATCTGACCAATCCAAGTGGGAATACAGTAGCAGTCTTTCTGAGAAAGTTTACACAGCAATGAGAGAGAAAATACATTGACTATATGCACCAAAACCCTAAAAATGATGGATGAGAAGACATGTGCATGTAACAAAGGGGACAGCAAACATGGAAAGGTATAGTGTTCAATTATGCCTGTCCAGACATAAACCTCACTGAGTTCAAGGAGACATCCTCCTAAGTGAACTTAGGATCATCTCAGATTCTTAAGTTCAGCTGCACGGAGGAACTTGTGGCATTTTCTCCGGCTGTGTGAAACTATTTTTGGAATAGGGCCCATGGGGATCATGGGGACTGTAGTCACAGTACTATCATGTGTCTCCTTTTGCCTTTGGACATTTCCTCGGCTCTTTCCCTCATCCACACTCTCCCCTTTTCACCCACTTCACTCACACAACAAAACCATAATCACCTGCGGTTCCTGGGAGGAGAGGACCAATTTCAAGCAGCAGAAGATCCACCAGTAAAAGCAATTTCCCAGAGATGTCCTGCGGTTGTTGCTGTGAGTCAAATGAGTTCTATCTGCCCATCTCTCCTTGATCTGTCACTCAGTGGTTATCCATCACACATTTGTTTAAGCAACTCCCTCTCTGCCTTCTTATCAGGGACAACCTCCAAACAGACCTGCTCCTGTTCTTTCATGTCCTAGTATCTCCAGACCAAGCAGCTTTTGTTAATTGGAGAGGTATGGGCACAGGTCTGTGTACCGGTATCATTTTTCCTCACCATCTCTGAGGATACCTGCCATAGATGCAGGTGAAACATCAGGAGAGAATGCTTCTGGAACATGGCCATACAGCCCGGAAAACTCGTAACAACCCAGTGATTCCAGCCATGAAAGCCTTTGACAATACTAACAAATGATATGATTTGCTTTTTAACACAACGGGACTAAATGCCATGGTAATATAATGCTTACCCCCGCATCTTCATGGAATGAAGTCCTTAGTTTGGCTTTGAATCCCTGTGGAAGTCAGTCTTGATTATGGCAACACAGATTTAGATTTGCCCACCAAAATAAAAACTCTGCCTTCCCAATTTGCTGCCACTGCAGGAATTCAAAACACCAGTTGAGAAATATGGGCTGATACAGTAGTTATGTACTTGTAACACTTGTAACTACCTTTGTGACCGTATCTCCCTCCATGAACCACCTTGAGCTCTCCGATCTTCCGGGGAGGCCCTTCTCTCGCCCCTGCCAGTTTCTCAAGCTCGCCTAGTGAGTACAAGGGAGAGAGCCTTTTCCGCTGTGGCTCCCCGACTCTGGAACTCACAGCCTGGAGAAATTAGGAAAGCCCCTTCCCTAGAAATTTTTAAAAAGAACCTTAAAACCTGGCTCTTCCGCTGCGCCTTTATCGAGTAGGTATATAATCCCACATGTTTGCTCAGCTTCAAAGTTCTGTCATTGGAGTATACGTCCCCCCACATGGGAAAGCTTGATTCCACAACTTGCGCTATAATGAGCCCTCCTCTGTAAATTACCTGCTTCTCTCTTTTATCTCACCCGAGTTTTTAATTAGTTTTAATCAGTTTGTCTTTTAGTCATTACATGTAGTCCACCCATTGTTACTGTGCTTGTGTATATTGTAATATTTATATTGTTATGGATTCATATGTTTTATGTAACTATGTTGTTATTGTTTATTGTTCACGTTTTCGGTTGTGTTTTGGTTTTTCTTTATTGTAATTGTCATTTGGGTTTGGCCTCATGTAAGCCGCTCCAAGTCCCCATTGGAAAGATGGTGGCGGGGTATAAATAAAGATGATTATTATTATTATTATTATTATTATTATTATTATTATTATCTGCAGGGGATTGAAGTTCACAGTTGCCAATGTCCAAATAATGGACCATAAGCTACCTTTGCAGCTGGCCAGCAGTTTGCAAGGTGCTGGAGATTGAGATGCTGGAGTACTTACTTACTTGCTTACTTAGGCGATCCCTCGTTGGACAAGTAAGATGGTCTTCCTTGATGACTATTTTTGTGGGTTTGTAGGTGGCTGTGGAGCCCTATTCTTGACCCGCATCTTCTCCCACAGTGAAGGCATTGGTTTCCAGGTGGAAGGCGGTCCCGGTCGGGGTTGGCTTGACGCGCCTTCCTCCTGGCACGTTTCTCTCTTTCACCCTCCATTCGTGCCTCCTCGAATTCTGCAGCACTGCTGGTCACAGCTGACCTCCAGCTGGAGCGTTCAAGGGCCAGGCCTTCCCAGTTCTCCGTGTCTATGCCAGAGTTTTTAAGGTTGGCTTTGAGCCCATCTTTAAATCTCTTTTCCTGTCCACCAACATTCCGTTTTCCGTTCTTAAGTTCAGAGTAATGCTGGAGTCTATGATGTTGCCAGTCACAGGTTGACTTTACAAAAGCAGTTGTGGCAGGATTGGGACTGGGGGGATGTCTTTAGCTGCTTATTCTTGATGCACCCTGTGACCAGGAGAGTCTCAAAGATATAATTTCCCAACATCCTCATCCCCATTGGAAATGCTTTCGTCAGGGTACTGCCAAGGTGAAACAGCAGGTTTTAGGGGAGTGGCATTGTCAGATGTGACTAAACAAGGGACAGAGCTCCATTGTCATGGTTAAACCAAGGATGTAAGATCTCTGCCAAAGAAAAGGGACAGGTAAAGGGACACATGGATGAGATCACAACTGGGAAAAACTTTCTACGTGTCAACAATTTTAAGTCTCTCTCTCCCCCTCTTCTCGCGGTACTAGAAATTTGGAAACTGGAGGAAAATGTCATGAAGGGCACTGCAAATGTAATGCTTTTGTTGTTGTTCATTCAGTCGCTTCCGACTCTTTGTGATCTCATGGACCAGCCCACGCCAGAGCTCTCTGGCCACCCCCAGCTCCTTCAGGGTCAAGCCAGTCACTTCAAGGAGACCATCCATCCATTTTACCCTTGGTCGGCCCCTCTTCCTTTTTCCTTCTATTTCCCCAGCATCATTGTCTTCTCTAAGCTTTCCTGTCTTCTCATTATGTGGCCAAAGTACTTCATCTTTGCTTCTCATATCCTTCCCTCCAGTGAGCAGCCAGACATTATTTCCTGGAGTATGGACTGGTTGGATCTTCTTGCGGTCCAAGGCACTCTCAGAATTTTTCTCCCACACCACAGTTCAAAAGCATCTATCTTCCTTTACTCAACCTTCCTTAAAGTCCCGCTCTCATATCCATAGGTTACTATGGGGAATACCATTGCTTTAACTATGCTGATCTTCGTTGCCAGTGTGATGTCTTTGCTTTTCACTATTTTACCGAGATTGGTCATTGCTCTGCTCCCAAGAAGTAAACGTCTTCTGATTTCCTGGCTGCAGTCTGTGTCTGCAGTAATATTTGCGCCTAGAAACAAAAAATATATCACAGCCTCCACGTTTTATCCCTCTTTTTGCCAGTTATCAGTCAGTCTGGTTGTCATCATCTTGGTTTTTTTTATGTTTAATTGCAGCCTGGCTTTTGCACTTTCTTCTTTCACCTTGGTGATTAGATGGCTCCTCAGCTCCTCCTCGCTTTCAGCCATCAAAGTGGTATCATCTGCATATTTGCGGTTGTTAATGTTTCTTCCACCAGTTTGACAGTATGTTAAGTGCCTTCATTCAATGCCATGGGATCATGAAAATTGTAGTTTTACAAGATCTTTAGCCTTCTATGCCAAAGGGTGCTGGTGCTCCACAGGGGCCACCATCGTAGAGCCACTGTCTGGTTTTCAGGCCTGGGAGGATGGATGGGGCAGAGGTGTGGACATGGTGGAGCCGCAATAGGAATATTACCATACATTTGCTAGCAAATCCTTTTTTGTTTTTGTTTCAGGTTTCTGAAAATTAAGGTCCTCATTAAAATTGATGGTGCATTAGATTTGAATAAATATGGTCGGTTGTATGTTAATCTATATGCAGTTCCTGTTCACTGTACATGATACAGGCAGTCTCCAAGTTACAAACATCCAAGTGAGACAACAGAAAATAAGAGAAATCTATCCCTTGGAAGGGAAATTCACTGCTGGAAGAATTGTCATGGGAAAAAGGTGTCTCCACTGAAGCTTTATAACTTGTTTAGTCCTTGTTCCCACAATAAGCAAAATTATTCAAAATCCAAGTATCACAGGGACAGAAAATGAGGTGACATCTTCTGAACAGGGGCACAGACAGCATAACAAACACCACTGGGTTGTTAATCCTTCCCTATGCAATCCACTGCTTATATACACACACATGTATAATATGGAGCCCTGGTGGTGCAGTGGGTTAAAGCATTGAGCTGTTGAACTTGTTGACCAAAAGGTTGCAGGTTCGAATCTGGGGAGCAGCATGAGCTCCTGCTGTCAGCTCCAGCTTCTGCCAACCTAGCAATTCGAAAACATGCAAATGTGAGTAGATCAATAGGTACTGCTCCGGTTGGAAGGTAAGCGTGCTCCATGCAGTCATGCCAGCCACATGACCTTGGAGGTGTCTACGGACAACGCTGGCTCTTCGGCTTAGAAATGGAGATGAGCACCAACCCCCACAGTCGGACACAACTGGAGTTAATGTCAGGGGAAACTTTTACTATATGCATAATATAATAATAATAATAATAATATTATAATAATAATTTGTTTACCGCCCTATCTCCCTGAAGGGACTCAGGGCGGTTTCCAACATATAAGGCAAACATTCAATTGCTGGAAAGAAAACCATACAGACAATTACATCAAAATAACACATTTGACAATATAACACAACCTAATTAAACTCATTTCATTGTGTGTGTGTGTGTGGCTGGACTTACACTTAAATATATTCCTGTTCCAAACTTACATTCAACTTCAGGACAAATCTACCAAGCCGCTCTTGTCCATAACTTGGGGCCTGCCTGTAGCTTGTAACCTTTGTGAATGTAATACAGTCATGTCAACTCAGCTGTAGCCTCAGGAGCATTTTTGAGTTTGAGGGGTTCAAATGATTCAATAAGATCCCATCCTTCAATAGGAGTCATGCAGGACCATTTTGGGACCAGAAGGGGCCATGTTTTAAAATAGGTTCTGAACAATAAATGACTAATAATAATAATAATAATAATAATAATAATACTTTATTTATATACTGCTCCATCTCCCCGAGGGGACTCAGAGCAGTTCCCAGGTAACATCACAAAACATACAAAGTCAAAAACAACATATCCATAAGATTATGTGGTGACTGTGTGTGTGCACATACCTTCAAATCACATCATTTTGACCACAGATCAGTCATTCTTCTTTTCAGTCGGATGGACCTCATGAGATTGTTGTGAGGCGAGATCTTTGCATTGTCTTGAGCTCATTGGAGGATAGGCAGAATATAAATGTATCCAACACATAAATAAACAATAGTGACCAAGGGAAATTTTGGGTTTGAGTAGGCACATGAAAGAGAGCTTGGAAAATTACTTTTAAATTGAGGAATTTTGGAGATGCTGGTCAATTATGTAATTTTTCTATTTTGTGGAAGTCACAAGGAAGGGATTTAATACCAATGGTCCAATTCTTTTTACACCAATGTGGGGTAAATGACCACAACTTTTAACCTCCTCTGTGGCATTTCATATATAAATATATATCTGAAACAAGGAACACAGGTGTAAATATGGACTGAAAAAACTATCAGGAAAACGTATTGTTGAAGGCTTTCATGGTCGGAATCACTGGGTTGTTGTGGGTGCCAGAAACAATATCATACGAAAGCTGACTGGCACAACCTGGGGATCACAACCAGATACAGTGAAGACATCTGCCCTTGCGCTGTGCTACTCCGCTGCTGAGTATGCATGCCCAGTGTGGAACACATCTCACCACACTAAAACAGTGGATGTGGCTCTTAATGAGACATGCCGCATTATCACGGGATGTCTGCGCCCTACACCACTGGAGAAATTACACTGTCTAGCCGGTATCGCACCACCTGACATCCGCTGGGAAGTAGCAGCCAATAGTGAAAGGACCAAGGCAGAGACATCTCCAGCTCATCCCCTGTTTGGGTATCAGCCAGCACGTCAACGACTTAAATCTATAAATAGTTTTCTAAGATCTACAGAGACACTCGCTGGAACACCTCAGCAAGCGAGAGTTCAAAAGTGGCAGGCTCAAACCCAGAACCTCAACCAATGGCTGATACCAAATGAGAGACTCCCCCCTGGGCACACAGAGGACTGGGCGACTTGGAAGGCGCTGAACAGACTGCGCTCTGGCACCACGAGATGCAGAGCCAACCTTCAGAAATGGGACTACAAAGTGGAATCCACGACATGTGAGTGCGGAGAAGAGCAAACTACAGACCACCTGCTGCAATGCACCCTGAGCCCCGCCACATGCAACATGGAGAACCTTCTTGCAGCAACACCAGAGGCACTCCAAGTGGCCAGATACTGGTCAAAGGACATTTAATCAACTACCAAACTCACACGTTTTGTATTCTCTCTGTTTGTTTGCTTTGTTCTGTTAGAAATGTAATATATTTGACTGGCTGCCCTGACACGAGAAATAAATAAATGCAGATTTTCCGGGCTGTATGGCTATGTTCTAGAAGCATTCTCTCCTGACATTTCGCCTGCATCTATGGCAGGCATCCTCAGAGGTTGTGCGGTCTCTGGGAAACAATGAGGTATGCATTCCTTACTGCTTCTCCACTCAAATGTGTGTGTACATTTACATAAAAACATAGGATTAACTAAAGTATGGTTGATCATTACAAGGTCCAGGATTTCCAGGTATAGTCATGGTTATGGATTAGCCATAACTAGGCAAATATAATCATAATCACTGCCAAAATCTAGATCTCTGTATTCAGGACTAAATCCAGAGAATATCCAAACGATGAAGCTGGCCTTCAAAGTGTAAAGGTCATTTTTAGCCATTCTATGATATGATACACTCTGAAATAGGATTGCACATGTTAAATTATGGGGTACCTATGTTATATCATCCTACTTCTGCATGCCATTCGGAGAGCCTAAACAAAGGTTGTTATCAGTTGAGGAAGCTGTGTCAATTTCCTGGCACAACACAAAATGATGCGGAGGTGGCAAACCGAGCTATCTCTTTGTTGTTTGCATTCTGATAAGGATAGTTCACCCAATCTGTTGTGGTTCTGAGTCACTTGGATGAAGTCCCAATGAACAGGGTGTGAACTAAAAAATGGACCCCTTCGTCATGGTTTAATCAGATGCTCCTGTAGATAAGAGAGGTATTTCTTTTCCATTTAAATCTAAGGATGCTGTTCTCATTCTGCATGAGTAGTGTTTGCAATGGACTGGATGAGAGCAACCCAATTGAAAATGTACACTTGGACAACGAAATTCAGGGAATACAGATACAACCTCTATTGGATAAAGTGCACTTCGCAGTTTGGATTTGGTCCTGAAAGCAGAGACCCAGATTTTGGAAGTGACTAGGGCCATATTTGCCTAGTTATGACCAGTCCATAACAATTCCTAAAAATGTATTGTTGAAGGCTTTCATGGCCGGAATCACTGGATTGTTGTAGGTTTTTCTGGCTATATGGCCATGTTCTAGAAGCATTCTCTTCTGACGTTTTGCCTGCATCTATGGCAGGCATCCTCGGAGGATGTGAGAATGTGGCAGGCACTCTCAGAGGTTGTGAGGTTGTGACCTCACAACCTCTGAGGATGCCTGCCATAGGTGCAGGTGAAACGTCAGGAGAGAATGCTTCAAGAACATGGCCATATAGCCCAAAAAACCTACAACAACCCAATTCCTAAAAATGCTGGACCTTGCCCTGGTCCCCCATACCTTAAGTTAGTCCCTTCTGGTCTACAGGAATATGCGGCACATCTCTGACAACTGGAATCAAGCTGAAAGGATATTCTGTTGTTGACATGCTTAAAGGTGAAGGGAAGGTCTAGAGCAGTGGTTCTCAACCTTCCTAATGCTGCGACCCCTTAATACAGTTCCTCATGTTGTGGTGACCCCCAACCATAACATTATTTTTGTCGCTACTTCATAACTGTAATTTTGTTATGAATCATAATATAAATATCTGATATGCAGGAAGTATTTTCATTCACTTGACTAAATTTGGGACAAATACCGAATACGCCCAAATTTGAGTACTGGTGGGGCTGGGGGGATTGATTTGGGAGTTTTAGTTACTGGGATTTATAGTTCACCTACAATCAAAGATCACCCTGAACTCCACCAACAATGGAACTGAATCAAACTTGGTACACAGAACTCCCATGACCAACAGAAAATACTGGAAGGGTTTGATGGGCATTGACCATGAGTTGTAGTTCACCTTCACCTAGAGAGCACTGTTGACTCAAATAGTGATGGATCTGGACTTAAGATGCCCAAATGTGTACACTGGAGGAGTTTAGGGAAAATAGACTTTGACATTTGGGAGATGTAGTTGCTGGAATGTATAGTTCATCTACAGTCAAAGAGCATTCTGAACCCCACCAATGATAGAATTGGGCCAAACTTCCCACACAGAACCCCCCTGACCAACAGAAAATACTGTGTTTTCTGATGGTCTTTGGCGACCCCTCTAACACCCCCTTGCAACCCCCCAGGGGTCCCGACCCCCTGGTTGAGTGACACTGGTCTAGATACAGGAGACAGACTCATTGAATTTTGAGAGGCCCACAGTTTGTTGATAGTATACACATTCTTCAAGCAACTCAAGAAGCAGCTGTATATATGGACATCAACAGATTGCCAATACAGAAAGCAAATAGACTAAAGATTGAGTACAGATTGAGTCCAAATGTTTGAGTGAGATGTTCATCATGGATTCTATTGCCAATTTAGTGAATGTGTCATTTCATCTACAATTATCTATAGATGCCATTTTAATAATATCACTTAATAATCTTACTAGCTGATAAGCAGGTACGCTCTGGGAGTCTGATATAATGACAGATAATTGATGCCACAATTAATTGGAGTCATAAATGACCACAAAAATCCGGTTCAGCTTGTTAGGAGAGGTCCCCACCTTTGAAATAGGTTAGGAATCCAAACTGATAGTGTCAACACAGAGGCCTTTCTCTCATTATGAAAGAGACAATTCAGTGTTGAATTCTACATGCGAAAAGTCCTAGGTCCAGTCTCTTGTATCTCCAGGTGGAGCTGGGAAAGACCTGTGGTTGAGTTTCTGGATACTTTTTAGGAATCCTTTATTATATCTGAATAAATAAAAGAAAAATATTAGTGATCCACAATCCCCAAATTTGCGACAAACATAAAAACTATATAAAACAATTAAAAACAAAGTAAACAAAGTAGAAACTTGATAAAACACATGCTTTTTCAATCCCATGTATGATATTAATTTTTTTTCATAACAGGAACCACTTGAGAGATTACAAGTCGCTTTTGGTGTGAGAGAGTTGGCCGTCTGCAAGGACGTTGGATGTTTTCATGTTTTACCATCCTTGTGGGAGGTTTCTCTCTTGACAAAGGGAGCTCATCCGTGCTCTCCACCCCCCCCTCTCTTCACTCTGGCCCAGAGCAGCAGTTGGTGCTGGGGGGGGGGGGGGGAACTGATGACATATGCAGGAGACAAGGTGGAACTGTCCCCTGGCCTCCTCTCTCTTCACTCTGGCCCAGAGAAGCAGTTGGTGCTGGGGGGAGGGGTCCCCAGTTGATGACATATGCAGGAGACAAGATGGAACTGTACGCTGGCCCCCGCTCTCTCCACTCTGGCCCAGAGAAGCAGTTGGTGCTGGGGGGAGGGGAAACTGATGACATATGCAGGAGACAAAGTGGAACTGTCCCCTGCCTCCCCTTCTCTTCACTCTTGCCCAGAACAGCAGTTGGTGCTGGGGGGAGGGGTCCCCAGTTGATGACATATGCAGGAGACAAGATGGAACTGTCCCCTAGCCCCCTCTCTCTTCACTCTGGCCCAGAGCAGGAGTTGGTGCTGGGAGGAGGGGGCCCCAACTGATGACGTATGCAGGAGACAAGATAGAACTGTTCCCTTGCATCTCACAGACCTGCAAAACTCTTGGGAGCATGTCTAACCCTTCAGATATGCTTGCTTCAGATTTCTTGGCAGTTGGTGCTGGGGGGGGGGGGGGGGCAACTGATGATATATGCAGGAGACAAGATGGAACTGTCCCCTGCCCCGCTCTCTCTTCACTCTGGCCCAGAGCAGCGGTTATTGCTGGGAGGAGGGGCCCCCAACTGATGACATATGCAGGAGACAAGGTGGAACTGTTCCCTCGCATCTCACGGACCTGCAAAACTCTTGGGAGCATGTCTAACCCTTCCCTAGGCTGTTCAGATGTGCTTGCTTCAGCTTTCTCAGACTCCTGGGGAGTGAGTGCTATTGCTGAAGCAGTAGTTGAGTTAGTTTGCAGAGACTGCTGGGAGCTGCTGACCTCAATCGCCTTCACTAGCCCTTCCAGCAACTCCTCATCTTCACGATCAGAGCTGGCCATGACACAACCACAACCACAACCACTTTTCAAGGCAGTGGTCTCACCCTGAGATTCCACCTCCTCTAGTACAACAGAAGATGATCACACCCTGAGATCTGGGAATTGTATTCCAATTAAAGAATAGGCACATAGGGTGAAAGTTTATGTTTTTTCCCCTGTGATGATCCCCCCCTCCCTCTAAAAAAATCTGTGAGGTGAAGCTGTCAAGAAATGGTAGATAGTTTTTGGCCAAAGAAACTGAATGAGGCCGAGTTTTCAAACTTTCTTTCCATTGACTTTGGGTTGTGAAAAGGTTGGAGAGGTGTTGCAACCACTGAGAGACATCTGATCCCAAAATAATATTGCAGATGTTATCCTACATAAGTTAAACCTAACATTCTAGTTTAACACTAATCTTATTCTGTTTCCCTCTCTCTAGGCTGAATCTACGTCATTACCTTGAAAATAGTCCATCATTAACTTGATCCCAGTAATGTTGGAGAGCACTTCCTTTCAGTTTTAATGCAATTTTGAAAAAAATATCCGCTACTCTGTAGTTTCTAGGAAAAACAGTTTTTTGCGATTAGAGGCCTGTGTCTGAATCAAGATTGGGATGAAATTGGGATGAAGTGTGGTGGTTGGGGGCAGTGAAATAGAGCAATTTAAACCAGCCGTGGAAAGTGAGATCTGGGCTGCGGATAGCGAAACCCAGATCACGGATACGGAGTTCTGTTAAGCAAATACGGGCACTGGCAGCAGGCCGCCTGTGGATCCGTGTACCTGGTGAGAGAAAGAAGCTAACCCAATGTTTCCCAATTAAGAAATCTCACCAAGTTGAAGAAGGCACCAAAGTAATTTTATTTCAACCCAGCTGGATAGGATGACAGCTTGCGGTAAGCCACTAAAGAAGCTGAGATCCCATATATAGCAAAAACAAACATTTTTATACAGTCATATCCTTTGTATAACTAAAAAGAAAGGGAAAGATTGCTGCTAGAAGTCTCCCAGATGCTGATAGCTGCTGCTTGGCTCCTCTGTACCCTTGAACATTCACATAACTTCAGGCTACCATTACTTGCAGGACACTCTCATGCTTGACATCAGCAGGACAAGTTGGTGAGTGATCTTGAAAGTTCAGGGTCAGCTTTTTGTTAACCAAAGGACTTGAGAAACCTGCTGGTGTGTATGTGTTACATTTTATTGAATACTAGCTGTACCCGCCATGCGTTGCTGTTGCCAACCTTCCTCTTTCTCTCTTTCTCTCTTTCTCCCCATCCTTCCTTCCCTACCTCCCTCTTTCCTTCATTCCTTCCCTTTTTTCTTTCCTTCTCTTGTACCTTCCTTCTCTTTCTTTTCCCTTCCTTCCGCCCTTTTCTTTCCCTTCCCCTTTCTCTCCTTTCTTCCTTCTCTACCTATTCTTGGACTGCAACTCCCAGCAGTCCTCCTGATCGATCTATCTATCTACCTATCTTTCTTAGATATCTACCTACCTATCTATCTGGAGGATTTTTTATTTATATAGATTTATTTTTTCACTAGCTGTACCTGCCATGCGTTGCTGTGGCCAACCTTCCCTCCCTCTTTCTCTCCTTCCTTCTTTCTCTCCTTCCTTCCTTCCTTCCTTCCTTCCTTCCTTCCTTCCTTTCTTCTCTTCCCTTTCCCTTCCTCCACCTCCACTTTTCTTTCCCTTCTTATTTCTCTCCTTTCTTTTTTCTCTACCTATTCTTGGACTGCAACTCCCAACAGTCCTCCTGATCAATCTATCTACCTACCGATTTATCTCTATCTTATCTGTCTGGAGGATTGCTGGGAGTTGCAGTCCAGGAATAGGAAATTGGAAATATGCAGGGATTGGGATGCTCTCAAAGAAATCCAAGAAGAAGAAAGCTTGCAGCTTGAAAGCATTGCACATGGATCATCCTCCTCTCCTAAAGGGCCTGGTCTAGGGGATGCTGGGAACTGTAGTCTGGAAGAGAGTGTGGATATGCTATTGTGTGTTTTTTGCCGGGTGGAGTCATTTTGTGCATGCGCTGTAGAATCTTTTTGCTTTTTTGGATTTTTAAAGTCCTTTCTGCTGTGTTTTTCAGTGTTTTTATGAGTGGTGGTCACTTGTTGTCCTGATAGGTGTATTGTGTCAAAATTTAGTGTCAATTCATCCAGTGGTTTTTGAGTTATGCTAATCCCACAAACGAACATTACATTTTTATTTATATAGATTTCATGTTAAATACAGTTATCCCTCTACGGGTGGGATCAGGTAACTCATCCATCAGGTGCAAATGTATGATTCCAGTGGAAACTGGAGAAGGAAAACATGTGTGATGGTGGTAAGAAAGTTCTCCAGATTCTTTGGAGCTGAAGCAATATGGAATAAGATAATTTCTCCTGAACACCCTCCTCACATGGGATGAAGTCCTAATATTGCCGAGTCCACTGTGGATTTTTTGGAGTGGTGCTCAGAGCCTATTGGGTGTTTTTGTTGACAGTGTTTTATGCCCTACACTTGTTATCCCCAGCTTCACCTGGAGATGCATGTCTATTCAAAATATGGTGAGATCCAACATGTGAAGGAAGTATTAAAAAGTTTCGAATAATTTCCTTCCAGAAGGGAATGGTATCTTGCATCAAACATAAGACCTCATTCCTTTGTTCTAAATAAGCCATTTGGCAGGATCCCAGCTCCAACCCTCAGATTCCAGGTAGGCCTCTGCCATCAAATACTTGGCACTTGGGGCAGGAGGATTAACTCATCTTTGTTTCTCTATTTGAGGCTGACGTTAGCAATTGTTCTCGAGAAAGATAAAGTTGAGAAGTGGCATTTGTAATGCAAATGAACATTCTGATTATTGAACGGATCTTTGAATTACCAATTAGATTGAGGCAAGAGAGCTTTAAACTTCATATGTGAAAACGCCTACAGATGCTGAGAAACCCTCCCCGAAACCAGTGGCAATTCACACTTACCAATAAAGAGACTTCCTTCCTCCCAGTTCCACTGCTAAGTAATAAGACTCTTTGTTTCTACATCTGGAATTTAGCTTTCCAAATAAAAACATCACATCATTTAAAAACATCTTTATTAAATACAAACATACACAGTGCCACAATTTTTTTTGAAGCTATATAAAACAACAACAACAACAACAACAATTATAATTTCATAGAATCATAGAATCAAAGAGTTGGAAGAGACCTCATGGGCCATCCAGTCCAACCCCCTGCCAAGAAGCAGGAATATTGCATTCAAATCACCCCTGACAGATGGCCATCCAGCCTCTGCTTAAAAGCTTCCAAAGAAGGAGCCTCCACCACACTCCGGGGCAGAGAGTTCCACTGCTGAACGACTCTCACAGTCAGGAAGTTCTTTATTTATTTATTTGACCAGTCATATAACCTTTATTATTATGGTAACAAGAATGATTGACAACTGGGAAGTAGAGGGAGAAAAGTTGGAGGCAGTGACAGACTTTGTATTTCTAGGTGCAAAGATTACTGCAGACACAGACTGCAGCCAGGAAATCAGGAGACGCTTACTTCTTGGGAGGAGAGCAATGGCCAATCTCAATAAAATAGTGAAGAGTAGAGCCATCACACTGGCAACAAAGATGTGCATAGTTAAAGCAATGGTATTCCCCATAGTCAGGCCCGTAGCGAGGGGGGGGGGGGTTAGGGGTTCAACCCCCCCCCCCAAAATGTTTCAGATTTTTTTAAAAAACCTGGTTTACTCATGAATTTTAACTGGTTAACCAAATCCCCATGCTAAGTCTAAGAGATGCAAAAAATCAAGAGTCCCTCCAGAACTGCATGCACTATCTCAAGCAAATATTAGCAATTTATTCACACTGTCATTACTTGCAGCAATAGCTGATGTAGTTGTTCTGGTACAGCTGTACCAGGAGCTCCAACTTTATTTGCTTTGTATTAAATGTTTGCTTGCAGTCCTAGGTTTCAGGGACTCTGCAGATAGGTGGCTTCTTTGGTTGCAGTCATAGGGCAAGTCACCTGTCCATCATTGTTAAGTTTTGGTTCTGCCCCTTGCTCAGGGCAATTGGGAAGGGAAGGGAGCCATTTTAGTTAGTCTCAGCAAGGTAAGCTTATGTATAGGATGTGTGCAAGCTTCCCCTGTACAAAAGCTTCAACCCTTAAGACCTTCCGGGGGAGAAAGGTCTTAAGAGTGTCCAAAGAATTTCCAGGAAAACAGCCCTAAAGACCAAATCACTCCAGCTGGAGAACATCTACTGCCTTGCTGGTAGGTCCACTTGGCGTTCGAGACGCAGTTCGACCCGGTAGCGGAGCCCACATCAGTAAGGGTTAGATTACAGTCAACCTGGGAAAAGTTAAAACGGGGATTTTCCTTTAAAGAAGAAGTTATTGAAGACAGTTGCCTGTTCTTCATGGGCAAGATTAGGAATTCACCAGTTGCCTAAAAGCTTGGAATCATTTGCTTAACTTTACTGAAGGCAAGAGAAGTTTCTGTTTGATTGTTCATTAATAAAAGACTTTGTTGTACTTCTCAAGCCATCTAAAGACTGTTTGTGGTGGAAACCTCTGAAACCTTTGGCTTCCCGCTGGCCAAAGGTTGCACATCCTGTTCTAAAGACAATTATTTACATGCCCAGCGCGCAACAGAACAGTAGTGAAGCAACCAAGTTGGGGGGGGGGATGTTGAATGCTCTCATTAAGGAGGCCAGACTTGGTGGAGGTGGTTGACAAGGGCGGAGCTGCAGGTTATTGAAGGTTGCTCTGCCTCCTGTTGTGCTCTTTGCTTCAGCATGAGCTAGGAGGCAGGTTTCAACCCCCCCCCTGCGAAAATTTCAACCACCCCCCCACCCCGAAAATCTCAACCCCTCCCGAAATTTTTTTCTGGCTACGGCCCTGCCCATAGTCACCTACGGATGTGAGAGCTGGACCTTAGGGAAGGCTGAGTGAAGGAAGATAGATGCTTTTGAACTGTGGTGCTGGAGGAAAGTTCTGAGAGTGCCTTGGACCATGAGAAGATCCAACCAGTCCATCCTCCAGGAAATAAAGTCCTACTGCTCATTGGAGGGAAGGATAGTAGAAACAAAGATGAAGTAAATCCCGAATAGATTACTGCAACACGCTCTACGTGGGGTTGCCTTTGAAGACTGTTCGGAAACTTTAATTAGTCCAACGGGCGGCGGCTAGATTACTCACCGGAGCATCATACAGGGAGCATACCACCCCCCCTGCTATGTCAGCTCCACTGGCTGCCGATCCAATTCCGAGCACAATTCAAAGTGCTGGTTTTGACCTATAAAACCCTTTACGGCTCCGGCCCAGTGTACCTGTCCAAACGTATCTCCTTCTACGTCCCACCTCGGAGTTTAAGATCTGCTGGGGAGGCCCTGCTCTCGGCCCCACCTTTATCACAAGCGAGACTGGTGGGGACGAGGGACAGGGCCTTCTCGGTGGTGGCCCCTCGCCTGTGGAATGCACTCCTGGGGGAGATTAGGTCATCAACACCCCTCCTTGCTTTCAGAAGGAAGCTAAAAACCTGGATGTGGGACCAGGCCTTCGGGTAAGCTGGCAGATGGACAAGAAAGCTTAGAGAAGACAATGATGCTGGGGAAAATGGAAGGTAAAAGGAAGAGGGGCCAACCAAGGGCAAGATGGATGGATGGTATCCTTGAAGTGACTGGATTGACTTTGAAAGAGCTGGGGGTGGTGCCGGCCGACAGGGAGCTCTGGTGTGGACTGGTCCATGAGGTCACGAAGCATCGGAAACGACTGAATGAATGAACAACAACATGACCTTTTCAAAATGCAACACGAGTAAAAGACAAGGCAAAAAGGAGAGGGCAGCATCTGACCTATTTAGAGTCAGAATCTTATTTTCCTGGTTCTTCTTTCAGGAAATGTGCTCTTTTCTTGATAGCTTTCAGAATAAAAAGGCTTACTCTTATTATCTTTCCTGTCCTTGCAAGAGGAATGTCAGAAGGGGACCTAAAGATGGATAATATTGGATGTAAATATCTGTATCGCAGTTCAGTATATGCTGGGCAGTCAATCAAGAAATGTTCAATATCTTCCACAGTTTGTTCTCCCCATATGCAGAATCTCTCACGTCTTGGGATGTTACAATAGCTCCCAGTTTGCATCATAATACTGAGTTGTTCAAACCTAGTCCTAGTATATATTCTTCTTAAGGGTAGCAGAAGTGGGATAGTCAGATAGTGTTCTAAATGAACATTCATTTTGTGGGAAGCTAAAAACCTTGTGGCAGAAGACCTACCTATGTTTGCTAGGTCCAGCTGAGCATAGATATCTTGAGTGCGTTGCATGAGCACTTCTTTTGCCCTAGGTCCTAGGTCGTTCAGAAATTGTAATGGCAGACCAATTTTAGCCAACTCATTATTTAGAGCCACTATCCATGATGACTTTTAGTCACGCTGGACTTGATCCTCTAGACCAGGGGTCCTCAAACCTTTTGAACAGAGTCCCTCAAACTGATAGAGGGCTGGATTATAATTTGGAAAAAAGCATGAATGAATTCCTATGCACACCGCACATATCTTATTTGTAGTGCAAAAAACACTTAAAAACAATACAATAATAAAAATTAAGAACAATTTTAACAAATACAAACTTATTCGTATTTCAATGGGAAGTGTCGACCTGCTTTTGGCTGATGAGATAGGATTGTTGTGTACTTTCAAGAGGAGGGCCTTGGAGGGCCATATCCAGCCCCCGGGCCTTAGTTTGAGGACCCCTGCTCTAGACATAGGTGAGGAAGTCTACTGGGATTCATCAGGGTTATTTTTGATCAGTAATTGAATTGTCTTATTAAGATTTGAACTTTTACTGGGGGCATTCCTAGCTCCGCCCTTACTGCCGCCATCAGCGTTGTTCTGGGAAGGCCCAGGAGGGTGCGATATAATAGTTACCATAATACTGACAAACCATTAGCTAGTTTATTCTACACTACTTAAAACAACAGAAAACAAAACAAGATTGTAAGCAAGACCTGTTTACAGTCCCTCACTTGCTTCTGAGACTTATTTTTCTAATGCCAACTACATTACTTTTATTATTTATCAGATTACACACACACATATATATACACATCTACTTAACATGATTTCTATTATCATTCAAACACTGCTTCAATTTTCTTTCAAACATACCCCAAATAGTTGTCATGGGGATTATGATAATTTCCTCTGGATGAGGGCGAAATAAGGTACCATTCTGGGGAATTTCCAAGGAAATTCATAGAAAGGTTACGGCAGATAATCAGCACTAACCATGTGGCTAGTTATGTTTCCCAATGGAGCCTCATCTCATAATTCATAATTTTGGGGTCTAATTTTCAATAACATTAACCCCAGTTAATGTTATTGAAGCGATGGTCCTCCGCCATAATCTCTGCTGGGCCGGCTACGTTGTCCAGATGTCTAACCACTGTCTCCCAAAACAGTTGCTCTACTCCAAACTCAAGAACGGAAAACGGAATGTTGGTGGGCAGGAAAAGAGTTTTAAAGATGGGCTCAAAGCCAACCTCAAAAACTCTGGCATAGACACTGAGAACAGGGAAGCCTTGAGTGCTCCAGCTAGAGGTCAGCTGTGACCAGCAGTGCTGTACAATTTAAAGAGGCATGAATGGAAGGCAAATGAAATGTGCCAAGAGGAAGGTGCATCAAGCTAACCCCGACCAGGACTGCTTCACCTGGAAACCAATGCCCTCACTGTGGGAGAACATGCAGATCAAGAATAGGGCTCCACAGTCACCTATGGACCCATTGCCAGTACACCAATCCTACTCGGACAATGAGGGATTGCCTAAGTAAGTAAGTGTCTTCTCAAATTTCAGTTCTTCGCCCTGAGTCTTGGTGTCTCAATCGTGTTCTGTAGCTGTCAGGTGGAGATAATTGAATCTCAAGGAGACAATGGTGACTTGAAAAGTCTCTCTTGGTCTATATACATGTATATTGGCCATTGTTTAAGTTTGGTGATTTTATTTGAATGGCATACTCTGTGCAAATGTGGGTGATGTTTAGTGTGTAATGGCATAATCCTTGAACCGATTGAACCTCATCCTTGTAATATTACCAGGGCTGTGATGAAATACAAGAGGTTATCTTCAGCTCTCAGGTTTTGACCCTGAAGTACCAGGGACTGTGATGGTCAGATCTGGCAGTCCTACTCACCACGAACATGGGTGCCTTACTCCATGTCTCTTTGAGCCTTATTTCCTTCACATTACATCTGTCTTCCATCAAGAGATATACATTTTCAACAGTTTACTCCTGGTCCTAATTCAGCTGTGACCCTGTTGTTCGCTATTCACTGTTCTGATTTTATTTTTACAAGGCTTCTTCTTGGGCTTATTTTTCAAGGAGAACACTCGATCAGTGAGATGTGTTGCCAAATAGAGCTGCTCCCTATTCAAAATTGTCACTTAGGGAGTTACTCTGGAAAGATGGGAAAGGCACACCTAACAATGAGTCACGAAAGGTACATTAATATGCTTAGAGCCTGACTTGACCTTTCTAAGTCACGTGGCCTTAGCTTAAGCTGACAATGTTCATTATTGCTGGCTCTTTGGAAGGAATCATTTGGAATATCGAGGATTAGAAGAAAGGATGATACTTCAGATGGATAATTAGATGCTGTCAATGATGCTGACAGTCTTATCTAACATTATATTTACTCTAACTCTAAAGGATGCAAAAGCTGGGCAATAAGGAAGTCTCAGCAAAGGAAAATAGATGCTTTTGACCTGTGGTGTTGGAAGAAAATTCTGAGAGTGCCTTGGATCGCGAGAAGATCCAACCAGTCCATCTCCAGGAAATAAAGCCTGACTGTTCACTGGAAGGAAGGATATTAGAGGCTAAGATGAAGTACTTTGGCCACATCATGAGAAGACAGGAGAGCTTAGAGAAGAGTATGATGCTAGGGAAAATGGAAGGAAAAAGGAAGAGGGGCTGACCAAGGGCAAGATGGATGGGTGGTATCCTTAAAGTGACTGGCTTGACATTGAAGGAACTGGGGGTGGTGACGGCTGACAGCGAGCTCTGGCGTAGGCTGGTCCATGAGGTCATGAAGAGTCGGAAGCGACTGAACAGTTAAACAACAACAAAAAAGGAAAGAGGGGTTCCCCCCCCCTAATTTTAACAACAAAGGGACACTCCAGGTGCATAGAAATTGTGGTTGTTGTTTATTCATTCAGTCCGGACACACAGAAACAACTGAGCATGTTCTCCTTCAATGCATGCTCTACAGCAGGGGTCCTCAAACTTTTTAAACAGAGGGCCAGGTTACAATCCCTCAAACTGTTGGAGGGCCGGATTATAATTTGGAAAAAAATGAATGAATTCCTATGCGCACTGCCCATATCTTATTTGTAATTAAAAAAACACTTAAAAACAATACAATAATTAAAATGAAGAACAATATTAACAAATATAAATGTACTTACTTACTTAGGCGATCCCTCGTAGTCCGAGGATGATGGTCCTCCAAGTTCGGTGTCCTGTGGGTGGGTTCGTAGGTGGCTGTGGAGCCCTATTCTTGATCTGCATCTTCTCCCACAGTGAGGGCATTGGTTTCCAGGTGGGAGGCGATCTCGGTCAGGATTGGCTTGACGCGGCTTCCTCTTGGCATGTTTCTCTCTTTCACCCTCCACTCGTGCCTCTTCAAATTCTGCAGCACTGCTGGTTACAGCTGACTTCCATCTGGAGCGCTCAAGGGCCAGGGCTTCCCAGTTCTCAGTGTCTATGCCAGAGTTTTTAAGGTTGGCTTTGAGCCCATCTTTAAATCTCTTTTCCTGTCCACCAACATTCCGTTTTCCGTTCTTGAGTTCGGAGTGGTCAGGCATCCGGACAATGTGGCTGGTCCAGTGGAGTTGATGGCAGAGGATCATTGCTTCAATGCTGCTGGTCTTTGCTTCTTCCAGCACTCTGACATTTGTCCGCCTGTCTTTGCAAGACATTTGCAGGATTTTCCAGAGGCAGCGCTGATGGAATAGTTCCAGGAGTTGCATGTGACGCCTGTAGACAGTCCACGTTTCGCAGGCATATAGCAGGGTTGGGAGGACAGTAGCTTTATAGACAAGCACCTTGGTATCCCTACGGATGTCCCGGTCCTCAAACACTCTCTGCTTCATTTGGAAAAATGCTGCACTCGCAGAGCTCAGGCGGTGTTGTATTTCGGTGTCGACGTTGACGTTGGTGGAGAGGTGGATGCCAAGGTAGTGGAAGTGATCAACATTTTCTAATATTACACCATTAAGCTGTATCGCTGGCATTGGAGAGGGGATGGCTGGTGACTGCTGGAACAGCACTTTGGTTTTCTCGATGTTCAATGACAGGCCGAGCTTCTCGTATGCTTCTGCAAAGGTGTTTAGAGTGGCTTGTAGATTGTCTTCTGAATGCGCACAGATGACGTTGTCATCAGCATACTGGAGTTCTATAACAGATGTTGTTGTAACCTTGGTTTTGGCTTTCAGTCTGCTGAGGTTGAATAGCTTGCCATCTGTCTGATAGATGATTTCCACTCCACCGGGAAGCTTCCCATCAACAAGGTGAAGTATCATAGCAATGAAGATGGAGAATAAAGTTGGGGCAATAACACATCCCTGTTTGACACACGATTCCACCTTAAATGGGTCACTTTGGGAGCCATTGTTGTCCAAAACTGTTGCCATCATGTCATCATGGAGGAGCCTCAGTATGTTCACAAATTTGTTTGGGCACCCAGTTTTTTGGTGCATGGTCCACAAAGCGCTGCGATTCACTGTGTCGAATGCCTTTGCAAGGTCAATGAATACCATGTACAGAAGTTGATTTTGTTCTCTGCATTTTTCTTGGAGCTGACGTGCAGTGAAGATCATGTCCACGGTTCCTCTGGAGGGGCGGAAGCCGTTCTGGGATTCTGGGAGGGTGTCTTCTGAGAGGGGCAGAAGGCGGTTTGCAAGGATTCTTGCGAGGATTTTCCCAGCGGAGGTTAGAAGGGAGATACCTCGATAGTTTCCGCAGTCTGTTCTTTCCCCCTTTTTGAAAAAGGTGATGATGGTGGCATCCTTGAAATCTGCTGGGATTTTCTCGGTCACCCACACTTTTTCTATAAACTGGTGGAGTTGTTGTGTCAGCTCAGGTCCTCCCTCTTTAAAGATTTCAATTAGTATTTCAATAGTAAGTGTGGACCTGTTTTTGGCAGATGAGATAGGATTGTTGTTGGTGCTTTCAAGAAGTTTCAGACTTAGGTTGACCCTGAGCGAGGGCCGGGTAAATGACCTTGGAGGGCCATATCCGGCCCCTGGGCCTTACTTTGAGGACCTTCTCTACAGAGACATCAAACCTTATCTCATTACACCATGGTTCCTTAAATCCCCAGGACACACCGGAAAATTTTATACCACCCTGCTGCTCTCGGACTCTAGCACCACAATAACTTACAGCGTTGCTAGGTTCTGCACTTCAACACTTAAAATTTGATGGATGATGCAGGGCAGCACCCTGACGGGAGCATGTCTGGAGCAACCAGTTGCAGCTGAGGTACTGCTTGACTTGCAATGTGCCCCTCCATCTCCCTTTAGTGCTCCCCTAGTGTTTTGACCCCTCCTATCAGACTCCCCCCCCCCCCCCCATCAGTCCCATACTCGCTATGTTAATTGTGTTTTGTAACAGTGTTTTGTAAACTGTTTACTAATCCTTTTTTATGATGGCCTGTCTACTGAACTGCGTTTCCCCTTCTCAGGGCATTTGTGCTCCACTTTGTGCTGGTCATGGACCATAATAAAGTGTTGTTGTTGTTGTTGTTATTGTACAGTTAATGCCTGTTATAATATGGTATCTGACATTGCCAGTATTTATAGCTACTGGTATTAAACATAATTGCATTTAGATCAGCATCAACAAAACCTGCTGCCCTAATAATCAAATTAATCAGGGCTAGTTAATGAATAAAGTAATTGATTAATCTCTTAATAATTAAAGCCCTAGAGGTAAGTTGACATTGCTTTGTGTGTACGCTCCTGCAATAATATCCACCCCATTGACTTTAATGATTTCATAAATGCCCATTGGCAAATCCTTGAGGTTGGGTACATCTGTGGCCACTCCCAAGCTACAAAAGCTCCTGCGCTGGGTAACTAGAATGGTTTATTTAAATAATTTGAAAATCAAAACAGGCTTTGAATGTTTATGCCAGAACTGTTGGAACGGTTGCCTTGAATTCTTGTGTGTTGTTAAACAGTGAAGTTGTTATGTAATTTCAGCTCTGCTAAAACCGCAGGTTTGGGACCCAAAATGCCAGGCTTCCAAAGGACCAGATAAGACACAGATGACCTAAAGGCAAACTCAGAAACTTTATTCTCAATGGCGAGAGAGGATGTCAGTGGCGACAGCACTCCAGAGAACTGACATATTACAGTTGCGAATACCTAGCATATTTATTGTATTTTAACAGCTATTCAAGTCCACTGGTCTGGTACTTTATTGGATCCGAAACTGTCTGGCTTGGACCCAGGGGCGGCTCATCCATTACGTGAAGTAAGCAGTCGCAGCACACTTTTTTTTGCCAGGGACACAGAGGCGCCTCTGTAAATGCCCCTCGACCACTACTTGAGGAGCACCCCCTCAGCTCACAACAGCCCTAGCAGTCCGGGGGGAGTCTCGGCTTTCTTGCCTCGCTGCCGAGCGATCCTCTTTCCAAAGGGGCCGGGCCCTTGAGCCTCGCCTCGCCCCTCTCGTTCCTGCTCCACCTGGCCACCGTGTGCGCGAGCAGAGCCGGCGCTCAATCGTTCTCTGCGTTTGATCCCTTCCCCATGACCGGCTCCCTTTCCCGATCCCCCCGGCGCTCCACCCGCCTCCTCTCCTCTCCTCAATCCACGGGTGGGCCAAGGGGCGGAGCCTCTGCGCCTGGCCCGCTTCGGGTCCGGAGGCGTGTCTGAAGACCCCAGCGTGCGCACCAAAAGTTGCCTCTTCTCCTGACTTTCTCTTCAGCCATTGGGACCAAGAGAGAGAGAGAGAGAGAGGGACCCTCCAGCTGGAGGTATCTCCCACCTCTGCTCCCTCCTTTGTTTTTGCGCCTACCTTCAGGAAAGGTGGGCATCTCCACCTCTCTCTCTTTCTTGGTCCCAATGGCTGAGGAGAAAGTCAAGAGAAGAGGTGACTTTTGGTGCACACGCCGGGGTCTTCAGGCACGCCTCCGGACCCAAAACGGGCCAGGCAAGGGAGCAAGTGCGGCAAGTGTAGTTACTGAGATGTATAGTTCACCTACAATCAAAGAGCATTCTGAACTCCACCAATGATGGAATTGAACCAAATATGGCACACAGAACTCCCACGACAAACAGAAAATATATATCAATGATTGGTTGGGGGGGAGGGCAAAATACTGTTTGCTTACCGTTGAAAATTACCTAGGGCCGCCTCTGCTTGGACCTGTCCCCTAAGTAGTACAGGGCTCCGTCCAAAGTCATTACTGGTTGGTCTTTGCCGTGTTGGAAAACTTTAATAAATTATCATTGAACTATTCTGAAGAGTGTGTCCATTTATCAATTTGCCCATGAGAGGGGTGCAATTGAAAAGGAATGCAGTGCAATCGATATAAGTTTAATATTCTATTTCCGATTGATACAATGGTGTTCATCCAGAAAAACAATGGGTGCTTAAGGAGATGACCATCTTAATTTGTGACGCAAGGGTGAGTCTGGTTTGGGGGCATAGGAGAGGGAGCGTTCCCAAAGATAATCCAGATCAAATCAGGTGAAACAGGAAAGAGGACCCAGAGCCACTGACGCAAGTCCATTGTGTGTTTCCCCTGAGTCTTCCAGTTCATTGTGAAAGGATTATGGTAATTTGGGGAATCATTTCCTGAGGTCCTAGGTGGGGTGAAACATCACTCCAAGGAAATCTTTGAGAGGTTATTACAGGGCAAAATGGAAAAAAGTATTTTCCCTTTGGAGAAAAACTGGGATTGCGCCTTCCCTGTTGAATGTCTAGCAGGCAAAATATCTTTTTGCTGAGGTAGAATTTTTGACAACCTACTGGCAGCTGAGGTAGGGTTTTTTTAAAATGAAGAATATTTTAGTTTTTTGAAAATGCAATTTTAAATTGTTTATTTATGTGCTTAACATTAAGTACAATAACATTGTTTGAATATTACAACTTTTTGTGTTCTAAAATATGGCCAGAGTCCTTCATTACTACAGTGCAATATAAATCTACACTAGGCCATTTTTGCACCTGTGATTTCTTATTTCTATTCTTTTCTTTTCAATTCCTCACCTATTTGATTTCACCAGAAACTTTCAGTGGTTCTCCACCTTTGCTCTTCCAGATATTTATAGATGCCAATTCGCAACCATTGATCACCCAGGTGGGACTCTTGGAGTGACATCCAAAACATCTGGATAGCCAAATATTAAAATCCAGTGAACTTATATTTTGTCTTATATTAAAAATCAGAAATCACAGTTCATGACTTCATGAAATCTTTTAAAGTTTGCTAATGACTTAGTACAATTTTCCCATGCTGATGCCCTCCAAATGTGCAGAATTATATGCATCATTATTTATGCTGTTTATTTATTAATGGAGCCCCCGTGGCACTGTGGGTTAGAGTGCTGAAGTACTGAACTTGCTGACCGGAAGATTGGTGGTTCGAATCTGGGGGGTGGGGTGAGCTTCTGATGTTAGCTCCAGCTTCTTCCAACCTATTTATTTATTTATTTATTTGCCACACTTTTATCCTGCCCTTTTCAGCCCGAAGGTGACTCAGGGCGGCATACAAACTGGCAACAATTAGATGCCAAACACACATCAATACATCATTTAAAACAGGTTAAATCACATAATAAAATTAATATAAAAACATTTTAAAACTATAAAAATCAATGAAGTCCGGGTTTAAATCCATATCCATTTGCATTGTTAGGCCGTTCCATATTGGTTCACAGTACTGAGTTTGTCTGGTTACAATGAGGTTCCAAATCTTGCTCGAAGAGCCAGGTTTTTACTCTTTTCCTAAAAGTCAGGAGGAAGGGGGCCGATCTAATATCCCCAGGAAGGGAGTTCCACAGCTGAGGGGCCACCACTGAGAAGGCCCTGTCTCTCGTCCTCACCAAGCGCGCCTGTGAGGCAGGCAGGATCGAGAGTAGGGCCTCCCCAGATGACCTTAAATTCCTGGAAGGTTGGTAAGGAGAGGCATGTTTTGATAGATAAGTTGAAAATATGCAAATGTGAGTAGATCAATAGGTACCGCTCCGACAGGAAGGCAACGGTGCTCCATGTAGTCATGACGGCCACATAATCTTGGAGGCGTCTACGGATAACACTGGCTTTTCAGCTTAGAAATTGAGATGAGCACCATCTCCAGAGTCAGACACGACTAGACTTACTGTCAGGTGAAAAGCTTTACCTTTATCTATTTATTGAATGTTACCCTGCCTTTCTCCCAGGGTAGATGCTGGAGCAGATGTAGGACCTCATGTCATGATTGGGGAAGCATCATATTACTGTGGCATTTAATCCCATTGCATTAAAAAGCAAATTGTATTGAAAGGGTCTTTGAGTGAAATTAGCAATAGCTAAGCAAGGGGCTTTGAATGAAATTAGCAACAAAGGAGAAATGTACCCTTTCTCTGTAGAAAAGGAGCAACACAGAAGACAATGTTTTAAAAACAAGAGGTGACATTAATTTATTTATTATTTATTTATTTATTAGATGCACTTATTGACCGCCATTCTCAGCCCTTACGGGCGACTCATGGCGGTGACATGTAGAGGTCATACAAAGTTCGAGCTTACATAGGAAGTTGGGTTGTGGTTAAGCACAAAGTCTGCAGGAGCAAGAAGGTACTTTCCATCAAGAGGTTGATGGGACAGGAAGAGTAAAGGTCAAAGTACTTTCCATGACAAAAAAAGTCTTGTTTACCTGAGGGTATATAAAAGTTTGCAAAAACAGAGGAGGGTGCGGCAGTCTGCGAAAGCACTTACAGAAGTGCTGTCTATTCGCCTCATGCTGATCAGCTTGAATAAATGGTGTCCTACATGAACCTATTGGACTCTGTGGATTTCTTCGAAAAGGGACCCCGCACCCTAAACCCGTGATCCCTTACAGTATTGTTTATCAGTACCCCAGTATACGGTGCTGCTGCTTGCCTTTTCTGAAATTATCTATTTTCATATTTATCACACAATTGAGTGCAGGAAGACCCCATTTCTTCCCATGGGATGCTCATTCCCCTTTGTCACCAAATTGATTCAGTGCAAGGGAATCTAACAGATCCCAACCCACATGTTTTTCACTGTTTTCTCATTTCAAAACGATTCCTGAGCTCAGAAGATGAGTTTCTCAACACTTTGAAAACACTTCCTTAACGAAGCATGGCGGACGCAAGGGGGAGGTCTTCCTGCATCATCCAGTGTACTTTGTTTCCTTAATGTTTTTGCAATGTTTAGAAAGGGGGGCGGTCTGCATGAGATAATATCCATGGTCTGTTTTCAAGAATGTGCAATTTATTTCAGGTTGCATGGATTTAAGATAGTAACGTCTAAATTCAGCAGTGATTGGGACACTTGTGTGTATGTGTTTGCGGAGAAGCAAGGGCCCACTCCTTTTTTAAATCCTTGGCTGGGAGCCTTATGGCTCTTCAAATTCCCTCTGTAACTCCCACCCGACTTACTTAGGATGGCTACTAATAAGGAATTGCGAACATTTTAGTGCAAAACATTTGGAGATTTTGCTGCACTCTCCTTGTAGGGATTTTTCCCCAGTGGAATGACAGAGATAAGTATCATTGTCTGAGGTTCTGCCACATAATAACCTGCACGGATTGAATTAATTTTGTCTAGTGGTGTTGGCACAAAAGACCAACATCTAAGGAAGCCCGGTCAGATTCAAAACTATGAAGCCTACCCTTTCAGCTCCATGGCTAAGGTCTTGTTAACTCTAAAACAGTGGTTCTCAACTCCTTAATACAGTTCCTCATGTTGTGGTGACCCCCAACCATAAAATTATTTTTGTTGCTACTTCACAACTGTAATTTTGTCATTGTTATGAATCGTAATGTAAATATATGATAGGCCAAATGTATTTTCATTCACTAAATCAAATTTGGCACAAATACTCAATATGCCCAAATTTGAATACTGGTGGGGTTGGTGGGTGGGATTGATTTTTGTAATTTGGAAGTTGTAGTTGCTGGGATTTATAGATAACCTACCACCAAAGAGCATTCTGAACTCTACCAACAGTGGAATCGAACCAAACTTGGCACACAGAACTCCCACAACCAACAGAAAATACCAGAAGGGTTTGGTGGGCATTGACTTTGAGTATTGGAGTAGTTCACCTACATCAAGAGAGCACTGTGGACTCAAACAATGATGGATCTGGACCAAACTTGGCACGAATAATCAATATGCCTAAATGTGAACACTGGTGGACTTTGGGGAAAATAGTCGTTGACATTAGGGAGCTGTAGTTGCTGGGATTTATAGTTCACCTATAATCAAAGAGCATTCTGAACTCCAACAATGACAGAATTGGGCCAAATTTCCCACACAGAAATCCCATGACCATCAGAAAATACTGTATTTTCTGATGGTCTTTGGTGACCCCTCTGACACCCCCTCGCAACCCCCCCTCCAGGGATCCTGACCCCCAAGTTGAGAAATGCTACTCTAAAACAAAGTGACGGAATTGGTGCCTGTGTGCATTCCTCCTCTTTTTAGTTGTTCAAAGAACTTCCTCTCTTGCATTTCTGACTGTCATCCCTATAGCAATTCTGTAGACTATTCCAACATCTACATATAAAGGGACATATATATGCTGATGGTGATTAAAGAGTTATTATTTTGCCCTTCTGTTCCACTCGAAACCTTCCTGTTACTCAGCAGCTGCGAGGGGCTGTTGCTTCAACTCTGGTTTATCAGAGAAAAGGTCACGGGCGTCCGTTCGGACAACAGAGACCTGATAACTGGGTTCCTGAAGGAAAGAAACAGTGTGTGCGCTCCATTTGATAGCAAACCCACATTTCTTTCCCCCATTCAGCTGAGACCAGATGCTTCTCCATGATCACCTCCCACTTCCAGAATATTTATTTTAAAAAACTAATCCAATAAGGATAATTAATATTATTGCATTTTGAGCCCGCAAACAAAAGAGAGAACAAAGGTTGAAGCTGTTTGGTGAAATATATTGACAAATTAATTTTGGGAACATTGTGGAAAAAAGCATTCAATCACTCCTCATGACGGCTCACATGTCTTTACACTAATGCACAGAGCATGGGAAATAAACAAGACGAACTCCAACTTTTAGCACAGCACCACAAATATGATATCATAGGGATCACTGAAACCTGGTGGGATGACTCCTATCGTTGGAATGTAGATATCGAGGGGTATAACCTCTTTCACAGAAACTGAACAAAGGGGAGAGGAGGCGGAGTAGCCTTATATGTCAAAAATTCTTATGCTACAGAAGACATTCAAGACAGCAATCTGGGAAACCAGCTTGAAATCATCTGGATAAGAATCAAGGGAACTGGGACTCAAAAAGATGTCGTTGTAGGCGTCTACTACAGACCCCCAAGCCAGGAGGAAGAACTTGATGAAGTCTTCTGCCAACAGTTGACTAAACAGGCACAGAGAAGAGATGTAGTAGTCATGGGCGATTTCAACTATCCCGATATTTGCTGGAAAACAAACTCGGCCAAGAGTACAAGGTCCAACAAATTCCTCGCTTGCCTTGCAGACAATTTCATGGTCCAGAAGGTAGAAGAGGCAACAAGGGGATTGGCTACTCTTGATCTCATCCTAACAAATGCGGAGGACCTGATCGATGCGGTCGAAGTGGAAGGATCCTTAGGGGCAAGTGACCATGTGCTCCTGCAATTTGAGGTACAAAGGAAGGCCGAAACTAAGACAAGTCAAACCCGCATTTTGGACTTTAGGAGAGCTGATTTCCAAAAAATGAAGGAAACGCTGAGCAGCATTCCGTGGACACAGATACTAAAAGACAAGGGAGTTACGGATGGATGGGAATTTCTCAAGAGTGAAATACTCAAGGCGCAATTGCAAACCGTGCCAACAAAGAGAAAAAATAGGACAAGTGCAAAGAAGCCAGAATGGATGTCCAAAGAACTTCTAACTGTGCTAAGACACAAAAGAGACATGCACAAGAAGTGGAAAAAGGGAGAAATCACCAAAGAAGAATTCAAACAAATAGCCAACACCTGTAGGGAAAAGGTCCGCAAGGCTAAAGCAAAAAACGAGCTCAGACTTGCCAGGGACATTAAAAACAATAAAAAGGGCTTCTATTCTTATGTCAGTAGAAAAAGGAAAAACAAGGAGGCGATAGGACCTCTTCGAGGAGAAGATGGGGCAATGCTGACAGGGGATAGGGAAAAGGCAGAACTACTTAATGCCTTCTTTGCCTCGGTCTTCTCACAAAAAGAGAGTCTTCAACCTCAGCAAGATGGAGTGGATGAGGGATTGGAGGACATCCAACCCCAAATTGGGAAAGAAGTCGTCCAGGAATACCTGGCCGCTCTTAACGAGTTCAAGTCCCCAGGGCCAGATCAACTACACCCCAGAGTATTGAAGGAACTAGCGGAAGTCATTTCGGAACCACTGGCAACCATCTTTGAGAGTTCTTGGAGAAGTTCCAGCAGATTGGAGGAGGGCCAATGTGGTCCCAATCTTCAAGAAGGGAAAAAAGGATGACCCAAACAACTACCGTCCGGTCAGCCTCACGTCAATACCGGGCAAGATTCTGGAAAAGATTGTTAAGGAAGCGGTCTGCAAACACTTAGAAACAAATGCAGTCATCGCTAATAGTCAACATGGATTTATCAAAAACAAGTCATGCCAGACTAATCTGATCTCTTTCTTTGATAGAGCTACAAGCTGGGTAGATGCGGGGAATGCCGTGGATGTAGCGTACCTGGATTTCAGTAAGGCCTTCGACAAGGTCCCCCATGACCTTCTGGCAAGGAAACTAGTCCAATGTGGGCTAGGCAAAACTACGGTGAGGTGGATCTGTAATTGGTTAAGTGGACGAACACAGAGAGTGCTCACTAATGCTTCCTCTTCATCTTGGAAAGAAGTGACAAGTGGAGTGCCGCAGGGTTCCGTCCTGGGCCCGGTCCTGTTCAACATCTTTATTAATGACTTAGATGAAGGGCTAGAAGGCATGATCATCAAGTTTGCAGATGACACCAAATTGGGAGGGATAGCCAATAGTCCAGAGGACAGGAGCAGAATTCAAAACGATCTTGACAGATTAGAGAGATGGGCCAAAACTAACAAAATGAAGTTCAACAGTGACAAATGCAAGATACTCCACTTTGGCAGAAAAAAATGAAATGCAAAGATACAGAATGGGTGACGCCTGGCTCGAGAGCAGTACGTGTGAAAAAGATCTTGGAGTCCTCGTGTAGAACAAGTTAAACATGAGCCAACAATGTGATGTGGCGGCAAAAAAAGCCAATGGGATTTTGGATAGTGTCAATAGGAGCATAGTGTCTAGATCTAAGGAAGTAATGCTACCCCTCTATTCTGCTTTGGTTAGACCACACCTGGAATATTGTGTCCAATTCTGGGCACCACAATTCAAGAGAGATATTGACAAGCTGGAATGTGTCCAGAGGAGGGCGACTAAAATGATCAAGGGTCTGGAGAACAAGCCCTATGAGGAGCGGCTTAGGGAACTGGGCATGTTTAGCCTGAAGAAGAGAAGGCTGAGAGGAGATATGATAGCCATGTATAAATATGTGAGAGGAAGCCACAGGGAGGGAGCAAGCTTGTTTTCTGCTTCCTTGGAGACTAGGACCTGGAACAATGGCTTCAAACTACAAGAGAGGAGATTCCATCTGAACATTAGGAAGAACTTCCTGACTGTGAGAGCCGTTCAGCAGTGGAACTCTCTGCCCCGGAGTGTGGTGGAGGCTCCTTCTTTGGAAGCTTTTAAGCAGAGGCTGGATGGCCATTTGTCAGGGGTGATTTGAATGCAATATTCCTGCTTCTTGGCAGGGGGTTGGACTGGATGGCCCATGAGGTCTCTTCCAACTCTTTGATTCTATGATTCTATGATTCTATGACGGCTTCAAATGGAAAACAGGTTACCAGCATTCCCGAGAACCATTAATAGCCATGGATGGGCAGGGTTATCTGGATGGCATCCAGTTGCAATTCCACAACTAAGAAAACAGACATCTTGACCTCTGGGTACATACTTGCTGAGGAGCTGGGATATGGCATCTCCTCTCTTGAACTACAGCAGGACACCTCTCGGCAACTCCCACTCTTTTAAGACACCCAATAGCCATTGTGATACACTTTGGGAGTGTAGGCATTATAACTATCCATGCCACACATGACTGGCCCCAACATCTTTCTCAACCCCCCCCTCCCCCCAAAAGATCTAAAACACCCAAGATTCCTGATCATTGCAAGCAGGCCTGTAGCGAGGGGGTGGTTTTAGGGGTTCAAACCCCCCCCCCGAAATGTTTCAGATTTTTTTTAAAAAACCTGGTTTACTCATGAATTTTAACTGGTTAACCAAATCCCCATGCTAAGTCTATGAGATGCAAAAAATTAAGAGTCCCTCCAGAACTGTAAGCACTATCTCAAGCAAATATTGACAATTTATTCACACTATCATTACTTGCAGCAATAGCCGATGTAGTGAAGCAACCAAGTTGGGTGTGTGTGTTGAATGCTCTCATTAAGGAGGCCAGACTTGGTGGAGGTGGTTGACAGGGTTGGAGCTGCAGGCTATGGAAGGTTGCTCTGCCCCCTTCTGTGCTCTTTGCTTCAGTGTGAGCTAGGAGGCAGGTTTCAACCCCCCCCCCATTTTCAACCCTCCCCAAAATGTTCAACCCCCCCCCCAAATTTTCAACCCCCCCCCCAAATTGTCAACCCTCCCCGAAATTTTTTTCTGGCTACGGCTCTGGTTGCAAGCACTTTGTCAGATGTCAATCTAGCGAAACTCTATATCCAGCTATTTTATTATTCCATGTCTAAAATTCAAATGTGAGTATCATTGCTCACATAGATGAAATTACTGGGGCGGGAGAGGGGGAGGGGGGAATATCGCCAGATTTGGGGAACCTTGGACGTTTACATTTTTTTTCAAATGATCACCTCCCACTTCCAGAATATTTTTTAAACTAATCCAATAAGGATAATTAATATTATTGCATTTTGAGCCCACAAAGGAAACAGAGAACAAAGGTTTGAATCTGGTTGGTGAAATATATTGACAGATTAATTTTGTAATTTTGGGAACATTGTGGAAGAAAGCATTCAGTCACTCCTCATGCAGTGCTTCCAATGGAAAACAGGTCACTGTTACAATGGAAAACAGACATTATCACACAAGGTTGTTACCAGCCACATGACTATTTGAACTGGGGAGACAAGGGAAGAATAAAAAAAAACAGACAGAAGGGGAATGCCATTGAATATTGTTGACTCTCTGGAACTGGGAAGAGAAATACTTGATGCTGCAACTGTGGTTGAGAGTCTCGCTTGTTAAAATTATATGCTAATTGTTGGGTGTTTATATGTTCATGTTTCATTCATACACATGGATAAGAAGTTAGGCCAAGTGAGATGGAGTAACAGATGGAACCCGTCTACGTGCTTGGATCATGTGATTTTAATGTTTTTATTGGGTGTTTTAGTTCTTCTATTTCATGTTTTCAATGTCCTTTTATCTTATCTTATGATGAATTGTCTTATTGATTTTATGCTTAGTTATATGATATTGATTTGTGATTTGGTTTACGTATGTAAGGCATTGAATTTTGCCATTATTTCTGTGTAAACCGCTTTGAGTCCCCCCAGGGGAGAGAAAACCAGTATATAAATACTGTAAATAAATAATGGACTGTCCAAAAACAGGAGTTGGACATAACAAAATAAATGCAAAACACTGACTCCTCGTTTATTTATTTATTATTTGCCCTATTTATACCCCACCTTTCTCTACCCCAAGGGGCACTCAAGGCGGCTTACATATGGCAGTTATTCAGTGCCTTAAACACATACAATATTAAGCTTAAAATCCATTAAATTAAAATTAATATGTATTAAAATTTTAAATTACATTAAATATTAAAATCATGCCATCCAAAAATCATAGTCTGAGGCCGTTCCGTAGTCATTGCACATATTCTAATTATACTGTATTATTGCATGGGTTCTCCAAAGGCCTGGTCCCAGAGCCAGGTTTTTACTCTCCTTCTGAAGGTCAGGATTGAGGGGGCTGATCTAATGTTGCTAGGGAGGGAGTTCCACAGCCGAGGGGCCACCACTGAGAAGACCCTGTCTCTCGTCCCCACCAACTGCCCTTGCAAAGAAGGTGGGACCGAGAGCAGGGCCTCCCCAGAAGATCTTAATCTCCGAGGTGGTTCATTGGGGGAGATACTTTTGGACAGGTAAATTGGGATGGCACATTTCGGCCTTTGTAGGCTAAAGCCAGCACTTTGAATTGTGCTCGGTAGCAGACTGGCAGCCAGTGGAGATGACGTAACAGGGAGCATACAACCCGTATGCTCTCTGTACGCCACTCGGATGAGCAACATGGCTTCCACCCATTGAACCAATTGGAGCTTCTGAACAGTCTTCAAAGCTGGGTTGTTGTAGGTTTTTCAGGCTGTATGGCCATGTTCTAGAAGCATTCTCTCCTGACATTTCGCCTGCATCTATGGCAGCCATCCTCAGAGATCGTGAGGTCTGAGGATGCCTGCCATAGATGCAGGCAAAACATCAGGAGAGAATGCTTCTAGAACATGGCCATACAGCCCGAAAAATCTACAACAACCCAGTGTTTCCAGCCACGAAAGCCTTTGACTATACAGTCTTCAAAGCACTGTAGAGCGCGTTGTAGTAATCTATATAGGATATAACCAGAGTGTGGACCACTGTGACCAAGTCTGACTTCCAAATGTACGGGAGCAACTGGCATACAAGTTTTAGTTGTGCGAAAGCTCCCCTGGCCACCACCAAAACCTGGGGTTCCAGGCTCAACGATGAATCCAGGAGAACTCCCAAGCTGCAAACCTGCACCATTTGCTATGTGTATTTTCCCCTCGTGCTTCTCTGTCCACAATATGGTCTATGGAATAGGCAGATGATATCACTTGCATATTGCTCTCTCTGGTGTTGTGTAGAAGATTCATTATGAAAGTCACAATGAATGTGTGGAAGGGAAGGAAATGGAAATGGTCAAGAAATGGAATTCCTTCCTGCAATGACTTGTGAATAAAGAATGTTTCAGGAAAGGGAAAGATCATGATTCTTTATACTCATGCATAACTCAACACATTATAGTAAAAAAAAAAATCAGTCCAAAAAAATCTGAGTCGATGTATCTCTGGGCCAATGTGAATACAGTGTTCCCTCGCTACTTTGCGATTCGCTTTCTGCGGACTCGCTGTTTCGCAGGGAAGGGGGAAGAGGAGGAGGAGGAGGGCTTGCTTCCTTTCCTTCCTTCTCCATGCACACACATGGGAGGAGGGGGAAGAGGAGGAGGAGGAGGAGGGCTTGCTTCCTTTCCTTCCTTCCCCGTGTGAGCAGGGAAGGAGGAGGTTAGGGGGAAGGAGGAGCATCCCTACTTCACGGGTTTTCCTTTATCGCAGGTGGTCCTGGAATGTAACACCCATGATAAGTCAGGAAACACTGTATTGTTTAGTAAAAGCAACTTTGGAGGGAAATGAGAGAGGAATGTGATTGACTAAGTTAGAGTGGGCAGAGCGTAACTTGGCGAGATAGAAAAATTGTCTTTAGAGAGAGGTTTTTTAATTCCTGTCAAGAGATTGAATTTGGGTGTTGAAGGGAGAGGGTGTTAGGAGTTTCGTGTATAGGGTTAGAGAGAAAGGCCTGAGATTGGTCAGAGTTGCTAGCAGGGACAGCTAGTGAGGAGTTCACAGCTATTAGGAAGATAGCTGGGAAACAGAGAGATAGATCCAAGATAGGACTATCTGTGCTGGTGTAGAATTACCATCAGAGAAACTATCCTGTCAGTATTATTCTGGTGGAGGGAGAAAGAAGAGTTTCTTGTGTAGCTAAGTCAGAACTGTTTATGTAACCACATGTTTTTAAGACAAATCTCTGAAACAGCCAAACTTTGTACCTGAATTGTTCCTATTCTTGTAAATAAACTTCATTGTTTATTTTTCATTACATCTGCCTCAAGTGTGCCTCTGTGCTTAAAGGTTCAAAAGCAGCTTTAAGCAGAAAACAAGAACTTACTGGTGGCAGCATTTGTTTTTAAAAAAACCCTACTTGTTATAATTGGTGGCAGCGGTGGGATGACTGAATGAAGGGTACCCCCTGCCGAAGAGCATTTGAGAGTCTGCATCTCTAATTATGTAACTAATTAAATAAGGATCTCTTTATAATTGGTGGAACAGCACTGGGATTTTATTTATCAAATAAATCTTAATTTCTTTATAGGCAGCTTCTGGCTTTTTTGAATTCCTGGGCAGATAAATGGCTGCCCCCCTGAGGGAGCTCTGTTGTTTTCCCCTCGACTTATCCATGGGCCATATAAAAATCCATAATTTTGGCCCTTGATGGATACATGACTATGTGATAATTTGAAATAATACTGGAAACTGTCTGAAGCATCCTCCACAATGTTGTTTTGGTAGAACAAGAAGGTGTTTACCATCACTTTCCACCCCAGCAAAGCAGATGTTTACTGTCCCTCCAGCTTCTCCCTCTATCCCCATGGCCAAAAGCTGTATTATCCCCACAATCACACCTCTCTCCCTAATATAAGGAGAGAGAATAGAACCATTAATTTTCAATTAAAAGAGTAGACTAGCGCAAGTCACCCTGACAGAGAGACTGGCATGACCTTAACAAATGTGGGGTGCTCTTTGCAATTACAGGAACCCTGAAAAATGTTGGAAGAGAAATAGAAACACGAGGAGGACAATTAGTTGTTGGAGCCTTTGAGGTGATTCCTCTTTCTGTGCGGAGTTTGGTAAGAGTCACCATGTCCCATTGATAGTTTTCTGGATCCAGGGCACAACACAGCAGACTTTGGCATATACACCTGGATTCCCTTTCTGCGCACACACGTATGTGCCCCAAGAAACCACACCTTCAAGCTCTCCGTTGCAGACAAGCGGGCCCCCAGAGTCTCCCTAAAGAGAGAAAAGTTAGAATTCAGTGATTTGCAGATATGTCCATGTTTGATTGACATCCCTGCCTGGCAAGACCCAATCTGTAACTCTCCAATTGTGTTTGATGGAAAAGCCCCATCACTACAACCAACACAGCCAATGTTTATTGGCCAGGACAAGGATTGTAGTTCACTCCAACTGGAGTGCATCCCATTCATTGACCTGATTAATTCTGTTCAATACACAAAACTTGGAAAACTATTTTAAAAATTAGTTAGTAAAAGGTAAAGGTTTCCCCTGACATTAAGTCTAGTCATGGGTGGTGCCATTTCTAAGCCAGAGAGCCAGCATAGTCCGTAGACTCCTCCAAGGTCATGTGGCCAGCATGACTGCATGGAGCGCCATTACCTCCCTGCCAAGGCGGTACCAATTGATCTACTCACTTTTGCAAGTTTTCGAACAGCTAAGTTGGCAGAAGTTGGGCCTAACAACAGGAGCTCACCCCACTCCCCGTATTCAAACTGCCAACCTTTTGGTCAGCAAGTTCAGCAGCTCAGCGATTTAACCTGCTGTGCCAACAGGTGGGCCATTGTTACTATCACAGAAAAGTTCTCAGAAGGTAGGTAGTTGCCATCATATAGTTTTAAAAGGAATACTTATTTACTTTCCCATTTTAAAAATATGTTAAAATGGAAATTTTAAAAACACACAAAGCCGAATCCTGCTACCTACCTACTGGGTTGTGGTATTCTATTCCTCGTCATCATAAAATCACCCATAACTGTTCATAAACTGTTACTTTAAAGATGATATTCTTCTTCTATCAATGATGGATATCGCTTTCCCATAAGTTTAAAACTCACAAAAAGACATATTGCATTTTTCACATTAAAGTTACAATCATGACGTAATGTACCGTATATATTCGTGTGCACGTCTAGTTTTTCAGCCCTTTTTTTAGGCTGAAAAGGCCCCTCTCAGATTATACTCGAGTCTTGATTATATATTATTTTACTCTGCTATTGTTATTTTTATTACATTTATTATTTTACCCTATCATTTTTGTTACATTATCATTTTATTCTATTTATTCTTCTTAATTATTATAATTACATGTATTAATTTACTTTATTATAATTGTTATTACATTTATTTTTGTTACTATTATTGCATTTATTATTTGACTCTATTTATTATTGTTATTATTACATTTATTATTTATTCTATTTATTATTATCACATTTTTATTTTACTCTATTTATTATTATTTTATTACATTTATTATTTTAAGGTCAAGGTCATGTGGTCGGCATAACTGCACTGTTACTTTCCCACCGGCAACTCTATTATTATTACATTTATTATTTTACTCTGTTATTGCTGTTATTACATTTCCATGATTTTATTCTCTTTATTATTATCGGAAGGATACGTAAGCACATTTACATTGAAGAATGTGCTGGTACAGCTGTACCATAAGCCTAAATATCCTTTTTATGAATGGATAGTTTGCATGTGTTTCTGTTAATCATGCATTTTGCAGCTAGGCAGCTCCCCCCAGGCTGCAGCCATAGGGCTAGCAGCCTGCCTATCATCATTAAGTTCTTTAGTTCCGCCCCTTTCCCCAGGGTTCCAGGAGGGAAAGGGAACCATTTTAGTTCAGTCTTTCAGTCTTACAGTTTGGAAGCTCAGTCACAGGATGTGAGATTTTTCTCACCTGTAGAGAAGCTTTGTTTCTTACAGCTCTGGCTGAGGAATTTACAGCCTCACAGCTCTACAAGCTATGGGGAAAAACAGTCCCAAAGCTTCTGGGGAAGACAGTTCTAAAGCCTCTGAAGAAAACAGTTTTACAGATCCAAAGGACTCCAACTGGAAATCTTTAAAGTTTTGGCTGGTAAGGTTTACTCGGGTACCCAGTAAGGCCTCACGCCAGATAGCCTAAAAACAGTTCAGCCAGTTCCATTTGATAAATTGTATCCACATTTTCAATGTCAATAGAAAATGGATTGCGGAAAAGTTGTATGTCCTGTTCATGGAAATGAAGCTCTTTAAATCTAAATTGGAACTCCTTTTGCAACTTTTCCAGTGAATTTTTTGTTTTGGAATGCAGCCAATGGTTTTTCCGCTAACAGATTTTGTGTTGTGGGAGGCAGCAGAAATTTTCCTCCTTCACTTATTGGATGAGGCCTAGCACATCTTGGGGAGATGGGGGACTCACCCTTCTCCACACCCGGCGGGCCAGACAGATGTCCTTGGCGGGCCGCATGTGGCCCACAGGCCATAGTTTGAGGACCCCTGCCTAAGAGTATTGAAAGGCTACACACTTTTCCATCCAGTCATAATTAAATCTCTCTCACCCTCCCTTCACGGATTACAGCTAAATCTCAAATGGCTATTCTCCTTCCCATACCTGGCAAGAGTCGGTGCCTCCTTGTGGTACTCCAGCACACACCATGTATGGCGTAACGGCCCCTTGATATGCTCTATTGCATTTCTGTTGAGGGACAATACTGACATTTGCACACTGCAGCTGTGCTGGAAGCTTTGCTGGAAGAGACATACAATACAAAAGTGTTAACGTTGGTTGAACAGAAGCAGCATTAGAAAGAGAAACAGTTTTTTTCTCGTGTCAGGAGCTCTTCTAAAGATCTAACAGCACTGATATTGGAAACTATCTGGTGCAGTTATAGCCACCGCCTGGTAAAATGGCTGGGAATTGTGTTCCTCAGAATTAGGTGCCTCGGCTTATATTCGGGTTCGCTTATACTCGAGTATATACAGTAGATCCTAATGTGAAGAAATAACCAGAACTAAATCTGAAGTAAAAAAAAATTGTGACCAATAGCAGAATGAAAACTGACTGGAATATTCACAGATGGAGCGCTCTACTCTTAAAGCATTGTGTAATGTTTGTTGTTACCATTCAATTGTTTCCAACATGGTTTCAGAATGCAAGGAAGGGCACAAACCACAGAAAGGGGGTTTAGCGCAGCTGGTAAATCACAAGCAATGATAAGATCTACCAACTGAAAAGTTGCAAGTTCGAAGCCCCGGGTCAGTGTGAGCAGGCAACTGTCAGCCCTGCTCACTATTTACCTAAGCAGTTTGAAAACAGCTTTAGCTGTAATTAGAGAAATAAGGTACCACTAAAAGAGTGGGGGTGTTGTTTTACAACGCCATAAAGAAAGATCAGAAAATGCTGGGCGACCACAAGGAAGAAGGAAGTCCTGGAGGCTCTTGGTCATAGAGGATGGAGCAACAGCACCCCCTGTGGCTGGACTCAACCTTCCATGTCATCAAAACAACACGCCTGCTATCTATTCTGTCTGTGTACTGTCTATACAAAGCTGCATTGAATGTTTGCCGTGTATTTGTGCTGTGATCCACCCTGAGTCCCCTTCGGGGTGAGAAGGGCGGAATGCAAATAAATTATTATTGTTTGAAACCCAACAAGATGAGTCCACAGCAGACACTCTGCTCACTATTGAATTGGATCACATGTCGGACACTTCCCAAGTGTCTATGACTGTGTGATGTATCAGCAAATAATGCGTGCAGATCCCAGTAAGGTGGCCTTCTGCAGCTGGCAGATGGTAATTTTGTCAGTGCCGATTGTGTTTAAGTGCAGGCCAAGGTCTTTAGGCACTGCACCCAGTGTGCCAATCACCACTGGGACCACCTTTACTGGTTTGTGCCAGAGTCAGATTTGGGTTGGCTTATACTCAAGTATATACAGTAGATCCTAATGGGAAGAAATAACCAAAACTAAATTTAAAGTAAAAATCTGACTGGAATATTCACAGATGGAGCGCTCTACTCTTAAGGAATTATGAAGTCACCATTCAGTTGTTTCCAACATGGTTTCGGAATGCAAGGAAGGTCACAAACCACAGAAAGGGGGACTTGGAAGCCTGGAAATGCTGGCTAGGAGACTCTGAGAGTTGTAGTTCAAGATGTAAACATTTCCAAGCTCTTCCAATAATCTAACAGCTCTGATATCAGGAACTATCTGGTGCAGTTATAGCTACCGCCTGGTAAAATGGCTAGGAATTGTGTTCTCTAGAAGCAGCTTTCCTATGCCTTAAGGTATTTTAAGAGGTTCTTTGTTCACCTTGAGGAGATCTAGTGGTGCCCCAGCCAGAGACAGTACATGGCCTCCCATCATTGGGGCAGCCGGACGGCAGCTGAATGGTCTTCACAGCATCATTCAATCTGGCACAAGGTTGAAGACGGAGCAGCATGTAATCCTTGTTGTTTTTCCTCCGGTCATACTCTGGGTGGACTCTGACTTCTGCAATATTCAAGCACTGTCCTGACCTTTCCATCCTCTTCAAGTTGCTCTTTCCTAGGCATACCTTCATGCTATAGGAATAGGAGGCAAAAAGAAGGACAAAATAAGTAACAGGTAGAGAGACTTGGGGCCTCTAGTGGTGCAGCGGGTTAAAGCGCTGAGCTGCTGAACTTGCTGACCGAAAGGTCGCAGGTTCGAATCTGGGAAACGTCATGAGCTCCCACTGTTAACCCCAGCTTCTGCCAACCTAGCAGTTCGAAAACATGCAAATGTGAGTAGATCAATAGGTACCACTCTGGCAGGAAGGTACGGGCACTCCATGCAGTTATACCGGTCACATGACTTTGGAGGTGTCTACGGACAACGCCGGCTCTTTGGCTTAGAAATGGAGATGAGCACACAACTGGACTTAATGTCAGGGGAAAACCTTTGCCTTTTTAGAGAGACTTGTGGAATTTATTATTATTTATTTATTTAAAACTTTTATATCCCGATCTTCTCACCTTCGTAGAGGGACTCAGACCGGCTTACAGCAAGGATTCAATGCTACTAATACAAGTTAAAACATAATACAACAATACAAGATTAAAATACATATGGATAAAATACATATATACCAAATCGCCAAGGTAAAATCATGTTAAACTCAGTCCGCATATGTGGTCACTCACTTTGGTCTATAACCAGTCTCAGCCATTATTCTGGGAATGCTTCGTTCCATAACAAGGATTTCACTACCCTCCTGAAGGACAAGAGGGAGGGGGCAGATCTAATCTTGCTCGGGAGAGAGTTCCATAGCCAAGGGGCCACCACAGAGAAGGCCCTGTCTCTGTGGTGGCCCCACAGAGACAGGGCCTTCTCTGTGCTTCACCTAGGTCTAATTGTGTTTTAGCATGTGATTGGAAAATAAGTATGCGTCATGTCAGCTAAAATTGCATGAGAATGGCAGTTTGAAACTTCCAGGCTACATCACTGTGCAATAGTAGATTTTTTTTTCTTTGCTGACATCGGTAGAAAAAGAAAGAACTATGAGGATATAGGGCCTCTGCGAGGAGAAGATGGGGAGATGCTGACAGGAGATAGGGAAAAGGCAGAACTACTTAATGCTTTCTTTGCCTGTCTTCTCGCTACAGAAAGCCGTCCTCAACCTCAGCAACATGGAGTGAATGAAAGATTAGGGGAAATCCGACCCCAAATAGAGAAACAAGTCGTCTAGGAATACCTGGCCACTCTAAGCGAATTCAAGTCCCCAGGGCTTGATAAACTACATCCAAAAGTATTGAAGGAACTAGCAGAAGTCATTTCGGAACCACTGACAACATCTTTGAGAATTCTTGGAGAACGGGACAAGTCCCAGCAGATCGGAGGAGGGCAAATGTGGTCCCAATCTTCAAGAAGGGAAAAAAGGACGACCCATATAATTACCGTCCGGTCAGCCTCATGTTGCAAACACTTAGAAAGGAATGCAGTCATTGCTAATAGTCAACATGGATTTATAATGCCAGACTAATCTGATCTCTTCTTTCAATAGAGTTACAAGCTGGGTAGATGCAGGGACATCATGGATGTAGCTTATCTGGATTTCAGTAAGGCCTTCAACAAGGTCCCCCATGACCTCCTGGCAAACAAACTAGTCAAATATGGGTTAAGCAAAACTATGGTTAGGTGGATCTGTAATTAGTTAAGTGAACAAACCCAGAGGGTGCTCACTAATGCTTCCTTTTCACCCTGGAAAGAAGTGACGAGTGGAGTACTGCAGGATTCCATACTATTCAACATCTTTATTAATGACTTAGATGAAGGGTTAGAAGGCATGATCATCACTTTTGCAGGTGACACCAAATTGGGAGGGATAGCCAATACTCCAGAAGACCGGAGCAGAATTCAAAACTATTTTAACAGATTAGAGAGATGGACCAAAACTAACAAAATGAAGTTCAACAGAGACAAATGCAAAATACTTAGGATGGGGGTTGTCTGACTCCATAGCAGTACGTGTGAAAAAGATCTTGGAGTCCTCGTAGACAAGAAGGCGCACATGAGCCAACAATGTCACGTGGCAGCTAAAAAAGCCAATGGGATTGTGCAGGTACAGCTGTACCAGAAGCTCCAACTTATTTGCCTTGTATTAAGTGTTATTTGCAGCCCAAGGCTTGGGATTCTGCAGGAGGGTGGCTTCCTGTTAAAGTTTGCAGTTATAGGGCAGGCAACCTGTCCACCATCATTAGGTTCCTTAGTTCCGCCCCCTTTTTGGGTTTCAGAAGAGAAGGGAGCCATTTTTAGTCAGTCACTCACAAGGAAGCTAGTCTATAGGACGCAGGCAGCTCATCCCGTAGGAAAGGCTTCATTTTTCAGAACTATCCGGGACAAACTATCCAGGGAAACAGAAGGAAAAGATCCCAAAGGCTCTGGCTGAGAGCTCACAGCCTCTCAGCCTCACAGCACCAGAGGGGATAACAGCCCTGAAGTTCCCATTAGACAGCATTGTAGAACCACGGAATTCCAGCTGCAATATCTTCAAGCCTCAGCTGGTAAGGTCTGCCCGATACCCAGACGCATGTGGTTTTGGTAGTAGCACCCACGCCAACGAGGCATAGATAGAAAGCGGCCTGGGAGAGATTATAAAGAGTTCTTCCTCATGCAGAGAGAGTACAGTTAATCTAAGTCAGTGCCAGTCTCTTAAAGACTAAAATAGAAAAGCCTCGAAGTGTTGTTTGAAGATTTGTTCCTTAATAAAGACTTTGTTGTACCATTAAAGACTCTAAAGCCCATTACTTCAGGAGATCTCTAACAATCTCTCTTCGGGCACCCCGGCTTCCCATTGGGTTAAAAACATACGTCCTATAGAATAAAGACATTTTGTTCAGACCCAGTGCGCGACAGAACAAGGATGTTGGCCTGCCTTGGTCAGACCACACCTGAAATACTGTGTCCCATTCTGGCAACCGCAATTGAAGGGAGATGTTGACAAGCTGGAATGGGTCCAGAGGGTGACTAAAATGATCAAGGGTCTGGAGAACAAACCCTATGAGAAGCGGCTTAAAGAGCTGGGCATGTTTAACCTGCAGAAGAGAAGGCTGAGAGGAGACATAATGAGGGCCATGTATAAATATGTGAGGGGAAGTCATAGAGAGAAGGAAGCAGGCTGGTTTTCTGCTGCTCTGGAGACTAGGACGTGGAATAATGTCTTCAAGCTACAGGAAAGGAGATTCCACCTGAACACTAGGAAGAACTTCCTAACTGTGAGAGCTGTTCAGAAGGAACTCTCTGCCTCAGAGTGTGGTGGATGCTCCTTCTTTGGAGGCTTTTAAACAGAAGCTGGGTGGCCATCTGTCGGGGGTGCTTTGAATTGATTTTCCTGTTTCTCGGCAAGGGGTTGGACTGGATGGCCCACGAGGTCTCTTCCAACTCTATGATTCTAAGTTGTGGGAGGCGGCTTTCCCCTCCCCTGCACCTCCACCTGAGCAGTGCTCCCCTCAACTTACCCTTCCCTGGGTTTGCAGTGGGCTGCAGAGAGCACCCAACACGGATGTACTAAGCTCCCACCACAATAAATGTTCCAGTTTCCTCTGCGTCCTGTAACAAGGGCAGCCTGGAAGGCCCTGGAGCGCTCTGGGCAGTTATATCCTCCAATGATCCGTTCTCCAGTCCCATCCTGTGCAAAGGCTGCAAAAACATGGAACACAAAACAAAACATTCTTAATTACAAGAACTCTAACGTAACTAACCACTATCACTTCTCTCAAAAACTCCCATGAAAGAAGACAAACAAAATCAGCAGCCAAATATGTGTGCTTCCTAATAGTACTGTTGTGTTTAGTATGGAAGACCACATAGAAGGTCCAATAATGCAGATACTTGTGGTGACCCACGTTGACAAACCAGTTGTAAGCGTTTTCATTTTTGGCAGGAGCTATTTGTAAAGCTAATGGATCTTAGACGTCATCCAAATCGGTGATCTACACAGATTTATATTGCACCATTCAATTTGCTTCTTGGTCTAAATATCTCAAAGGCACCAGATACTATGAGGGTTGAATGAAAAGTAATGCCTCCACCTTCGTTATTCCTCAACAGATGGCAGTACTGGTATGCGGCAGGTACTGGCTTGTTCAGTAGACTCTCCTCTACAGTTCCATTTTGGCGGGAAGCCTTAGCATTGGACGGTTCTGTTGTTGAAGTGCGAAGTATGGAACCCTGCACAGACGGTCGGTCAACGCGACAAGCAAAGTGTAGTCATTGAATTCTTGACAGCAGAAGGTGTCACCCCAAAGGAGATTCATCATAGACACACAGTATTCACATCAACACAATCACCATAAACAGATTGCATTCTCTGATGAATCTCTTTTGGGGTGACACCTTCTGTTATCACGTATTCAATGACTGCATGTTGCTTAAGTTGCATTGACTGACTGTCTGAGCAGAGTTCCATACTTCGCACTTTAACAACACAACAGTTCAATGCTAAGGCTTCTTGCCAAAATGGACCTGTAGAGGAGAGTCTACTGAACAAGCCAGTACCTGCCGCATACCAGTACTGCCATCTGTTGAGGAGTTACGAAGGTGGAGGCATTACTTTTCATTCAACCCTTGTATAAGTTAAACAGGGTTACTTGAATGGGAGACTGCCAATCAATACCAGGTGCTATAGGCTATATTTCTGAGGGAGGAACCAATAAAACCTCCTCTGAGTATCCTTTGCTTAAGAAACCCCTACGGAATGCATGTGGTCATCATAAGGCAGTGGTTCTCAACCTGTAGGTCCCCAAGTGTTTTGGCCTAAAACTCTCAAAAAATCCCAGCCAGTTTACTGGCTGTTAGGATTTCTGGGAGTTGAAGGCCAAAACATCTGGGAACCTACAGGATGAGAACCACTGTCATAAGGGTACAGGCAAATTGAAGTCCCACACACAAGGTTACATCTTGCCCAAACTTCTTTGGAACTCACCTATTTACTCTGACTCAATCAACTGCCACCCCAATGGTCATTCATCAACTTTATCCAAATCTCTATTCACCCTCAATAAAACATTTTACACCAAATGTTCATGAAACCACAGAACTCAGTTAGTACAGTTATTTAAGTAGAATTTGGAAAGTATCTCTACTAGAAAAAAATGAAAAGTAAATTAAAGAAAGAAGGATGAATGAATGTCTGGGTCTGTGAGAAGTAGAAAGTGTTCCTTTTGCAAATATGTATGTAAGGAGGCGGCTTGGTGTAGAAATGTTGCTTTTGTGAACTCACTTGTATATCCTTGCTATTTTGCTTTGAATATAGTTTTTTAAAATAACTGTATATTTGGCATATGAAGGAAGAAAGACTTATTGTTTAAGCAAGTTAAGACAGGGGTCCTCAAACTAAGGCCCGAGGGCCGAATGCTGCCCTCCAAGGTCATTTACGCAGCCCTCTCTCAGGGTCAACCAAAGTCTGAAACGACTTGAAAGCACACAACATCAACAACAACAACAACAACAACAATACTATCCATCAGCTAAAAGCAGGTCCACACTTCCCATTGAAATACGAATAAGTTTATATTTGTTAAAAATGTTCTTCATTTTAATTATTGTATTGTTTTTAAGTGTTTTTGCACTACAAATAAGATATGTGCAGTGTGCATAGAAATTCATTCATGCTTTTTTCAAATTATAATCCAGCCTGCCAACAGTTTGAGGGACTGTGACCTTGCCCTCTGTTTAAAACGTTTGAGGACCCCTGGGCTAAGGAGTTGCTCTGCAGGCGTTTAGGCAGCTGGGAAACCTATAAACCTCTGATTACCCAGCTAATGGGAAAAGGAGAGGAGAAGAACGGCAGTAAAAAGGGTATATAAACTTGTGCCGAACTTTGCTTGGTGTGTGGGCTTGCTTGCTTAGGGTACACTCATTCTTATAAGGACATATTGTAATCAATACATGCCTTGCTGCTTCACCGGTTTTGTCCAAGCTTCCTTTAGGGGTTTAAGGATCCACATTTAAAACAGGCTAGGATGGTGTCAAACTTGTGAGAGTGACCAGTGCCAGACACAGCAAATTGCACATCTAGATGAAGCAGGTTTGCAAAAAGTGTCCCCCTGAAACAGAGGATGCAGTAGGATCCACAAAGTTCATAATCCCATCTCCAGCAGTTAAATGCCCTCCGGTGGCGAATGGGTTAAACCATTATGTTGGCAGGACTGATGACCGACAGCTCAGCGGTTTGAATCCGGGGAGAGTGGGTTGAGCTCTATCTGTCAGCTCCAGCTCCCCATGCGGGCGCATGATAAAAGCATCTCACAAAGATGGTAAAATAGCAAATATCCAGGTGTCTCCTGGGCAGTGTCCTTGCAGACGGCCAATTCTCTCACACCAGAAGCAACTTACAATTCCTCAAGTCGCTCCTGACATGAAAAAAGCAGTTAAATGGATCTATTTATTTATCACTAGCCATCCCCTGCCAGGCGTTGCTGTGGCCCAGTCTGTGTCTATGTGTTTTGTGTGTGTATATATTTGTGTATATGTGTATATGTATGTTGGCATATATATGTGTGTGGTTTTGCACATGCATCAGTGTATTTTTTAATTTTTAGCTTTTTAAGTCCCTTCCATTGTGATTTTCAGTGTTTTTATGAGTGATGGTCACTCTTTGGCCAGATAGATGTATTGTGTCCAAATTTGGTGTCAATTCACCCAATGGTTTTTGAGTTATGTTAATTCCACAAACAAACATTACATTTTTATTTATGTATCATAGATATCAGGAGCAAACCAAGGATACAGTTGAAATGTGTTTTAAAATACAACAACCAAAGTTTAAGAACTTGGCATTGTATTAAATGGATACTGCAGTGTCTGATGTGGATGGAGACTGGGAGGAAAGGGCAAGGGGACATCAGGTTTCTAGAATAGATGGGAAAAACAGGAGCCTGGGAAGGATATGGAATAGGGAAGCCATACCTTGGGATCAGGTGCATGATCAGGTTGACAGAAAAGGAAGAAAGGTTATTGGGTGATAGATCTGATTGGAAAGAAGTAGATTGGAAAGAAAAAAAGATGGCGCAGTAGCAATTGTGTGACTTAAAGCCATCTGATATAGGAGCCATGTAACCTGCCAGAAGCACCCTTTGCACTAAGGTGTCTTGAGGGAGAAGGAAATGTGTGGCTTTCAGGACAAATTTGACTTCAGAATAAAATGGGTGAGAACGACAAGGGGGAAACTCATGCCCACCCCAAAATCCCGGGCTTTCCCGGGTGGGTGTCCCTATGCTATCCAGGAAGGCCTGAGTCTAATTGGACATTTAATTAATCCGGGACAAAGCAGAGTTTACCTGCTTTGTCCCAAATTAATTCTCTTTTCCCAGAGATGTCATTTGGACCCCTCCGGTAAAAGCCCGACAGGCCTCACATTTTGGGGCCTGTCTGGAAGTGCCGAGACTAGAGTCTAACAAAGGCAGGATACAGAGAACTTGAACTGGAATAGAGCCTTGTGTGGACTCAATCCTAGAGAATAGGACAAGAACCAACAGATTCAAATTAGAGGGAAAGATTCCACCTAAACATTAGGAAGACCTTCTTGACATTAAGTGCCAATCAACACTGGAATAGAGTGCATTGGAGGCTTTAGGGGTCTTCTTTTTTGGAATTCTTTGAACAGAGTTTTGATGTCCAACTTTTAAGACTGCTTTTATTGTGTGTTTGTATATTGCAAGAAGTTGGTCCTTGTGTTTCCTCCCAACTCTATGATTCTATGACTTTATAGTCAGAAATTCCTGGGACTTTGACCCTGAGACCACCTTTCTCCAGAATGATTTTTCCTTACCTGCAGAGGCCATCACAAGCAATCCAAAGACCAAGAGCTTCATAGCTGCACCAACTGGATCAACAGGAGCCTATTAATCTTCCGGCTGCAGGGCAAAAGATTTGCAAGGTTCATGAATGGTTTGTGCAAGATCCTGATACTGGTCTGCAAACACATCCCAAGAAATGATACTGAACAGTGTTATTATCAGTAATTATTTATGTAAACAGTCCTCTGGCCATTATTATTCATGATACACGATCATTCATACTGATACTGCAGCAAACAGGGATTATTACTAACAAGATAAACACTTCCTTTTGGGTGAGGACATGTGTGAACTTCTTGGAGGTGGAGTGTAGGAAGTGCAGTTGCATTGGGAAGAGGAAATGTTTCTTTTTCCCTACCACTCATTTATATATTTTTCTCATTATAATAATAACTAAGCAATAGAACTGAAAGAGATAAGCAATTATGCTAATTGAGGCAACTAGATTACACAGCTAAATAAAAAAAGTATCTCGGTGCCTTGGTTTTTAGACCTTTTCCTAGGATTCTATGAGGCACTGATTCAGAAAATTGCATTGGATAGATTGCATCAGCTCTAGTTTTCTATATATGGTTATCATAATTTTCTGGTGAGCAGATGACATCTGGTATATGGCATATATTCTGTATCTCAAAAACTACAGCTGATGGGAGAAAACTGGTGACTTTTTTGAATCAGCAGTTCATAAATAAAGGTAAAGGTAAAGATTTCTCCTGACATTAAGTCTAGTCGTATCTGACTCTGGGACGTGATGCTCAGCGCCATTTCTAAGCTGAAGAGCCGGCATTGTCCATAGACACCTCCAAGGTCATGTGGCCAGCATGACTGCCTGGAGTGCCGTAACCTTCCCAAAGAAGGGGTACCTATTGATCTACTCACATTTGCATGTTTTGGAACTGCTAACTGCCAGTTTGGCAGAAGCTGGGGCTAACAGCTGGAGCTCACCCCGCTCCCTGGATTCGAACCGCCAACCTAACGGTCAGCAAGTTCAGCAGCTTAGCAGTTAAACCCACTGCGCCACCAGGGGGCCCTCCATATATAACCTAACCAGAAACAGAGCAAACATTTGAGGCACCAAAATGTGTTGTGGGGCAGTGTTATTTCAATCAGTTAAGTAGAGTGTTTTAATGGTTAGCAGTTCAGAGATCCATGGAAGAGCAGGATATATATAAAAATTGATGTAATATATCAAATACATAAAACAAAAATTGTTTTGAAAACCAAATATATTGTATTTTGTTGTTGCTGTGTGCCAGCAAGTTGTTTCAGACTTATGATAACCCTAAGGGAATCTTTATTTATTTATTTATTTATTTATTACTTTACTTGTATACCGCAGTTTCTCAGCCTGGCCGGCGACTCAACGCGGTTTACAACAAGAATAAAATCAACAACAATACACAATTTAAGATCACAAAAGCATAATACACAATATTAGCACAACAATAGTTAACCCGATACAACTCATAACTAAAATCATGATCCAATTCGTCGTCCGATTTTCCAATTCCTGTAATCATTCACATTGATTGCACTGTTAACCGAATGCCCGTTCAAACATCCAAGTTTTTAGTCTTCTTCGAAACACCATCAGCGAGGGGGCTGATCTTACTTCCATAGGAAGGGCATTCCTATGGAATCTTATAACAATATTGCCTATTCTTGGGAAGGTTTTTTCAGAGAGAATTTGGTTTTTCTTCCCTTGGAGGTTAAGAGAACGGGACTTGCCCAGGGACATGGAGTCGGTTTCCAGGGCCAAACAGGAATTTGAATCCTGTTCTCCAAAGCTGTAGTTCAGTGCTCAAGTTGCCGTATCCCACTGATCAGTGGTTCTCAAACTGTTCTCTGGGAAGCCCTTGGGGCTCCGTGGGTGTTTCTGCTGCTGCTGCTGTTGTTACAAAGGCCCCCGTTGGCTCAATGGGTTGAACTCTTGTGCCGCAGGACTAAAGATTGTTAGGTTGGAGGTTCAAAACATCCAGATGTCCCCTGGGCAACGTTCTTGCAGATGGCCAATTCTCTCACACCTGAAGCAACTTACAGTTTCTCAAGTTGCTCCCGACATGAAAAATCCTTTTTTTTTTTTTTTTACAAAGGCTGGATGGCTATCTGTTGGAGGAGATTTGATTATATTTTTCCTGCATGGCAGAAGGGGGTAGGACTGGATGGCTCCGAGGGTCTTTCACTGAAATACTATTACGTTTATATTGGTTAAAATTGCTCTCCATTTTAAATATTGCCATATATATATATATATATATATAGAGAGAGAGAGAGAGAGAGAGAGAGAGAGAGGGAGGGAGAAAGTGCACTGGGTGAATTCATTCAGATAAACACTCTCCATCTATCTGCCACTGGTCCAGCCTATGCCAGATATATATACCTTATATATAATATATAAATATTTCTTGGGGCTCCACAAGAAACTTTTGCTTCCGAAAGGGCTCCATGGTAGAAAAGGTTTGAGAACCTCTACTCTCGATGAGCATTGATATGGCGCAAAATTATCACAGTTTTCAAAACCCTGCATACCTATCGGAAGACAAAGGGTTCAATCCAACATTATGCAAGCATGGATATGCCAGTATTTTCTGCTCTGCCTCCCTTGGCTCTAACCCATCCCAGAAGGTCCCTTGTCATGAAAGATGGAGAGGAACAATCATCCTTCTTCATTGACAGAAATGTTAGCATGAATGGGAAAGACTTGACTGGATGTTACCCAAAGTGCCCATCTATACTGCCAATTAATGCAGTTTGAATCTGCATTATATGGCAAGTATAGACTCATATAAGGCAATTCAATATATTTACACTGTATTATATGAATCTACACCAGTGGTTCTCAACCTGGGGGTCGCAACCCCCAGGGGGTCGTTGGGCCATTTTCGGGGGTCGCAAAGCTGCCTTGGTTGGCCAAGCCCCCTCTAAAACAGCTGCCAGAGGGCTTCCTCCACACGGCCTTGCAGCTTGGGAAGACTTTTTTGCCTGGCCCCCATGCCCTTCTGACTTTGGAAGGGCACGGGGGCCAGGCGGAGGACTTCCCCCACACGGCCTTGCGGCTTGGGAAGCCTTTTCTGCCCTGCCCCGCACCCTTCCGAGCTCAGAACTACAACTCCCAGAAAGAAAGGTCAGCTCACCCCACAACTCTCCAGTAAGGCAGTATCGGCATATCAGGTATGTGTGCCAAGTTTGGTCCAGATCCTTTGTTGTCTCCAGTATTTTCTGTTGGTAACGGGAGTTTTATATGCCAAGTTTGGTTCAATTTCCATTTTTGCTGAAGTTCAGAATGCTCTTTGATGGTAGGGGAGCTATACATCCCAGTAGCTCCCAACTGCCAAGGTCTATTTTCCCCAAACCTCTCCAGTATTTTCTGTTGGTAATGGGAATTCAAGTTTGGTTCAATTCCATTGCTGTTGAAGTTCAGAATGCTCTTTGATGGCAGGGTACTATTCATCCCAGCAACTGCAACTCCCAAATGTCAAGATCTGCTTTCCCCAAACTCCCATCAGTGTTCAAATTTGGGCATATTGAGTATTTGTGCCAAGTTTGGTCCAAATGCACAGATTTGGGTTCACAGTGCTCTCCGTATGGAGGTGAACTACATCTTCCGTAAATCACTGTCAATTCCTCCCAGCTCCCTCCAGTATTTTCTGTTGGTCATTGGGGTTCTGTGTGCCAAGTTTGTTCCAGGTCTCTAATTTGTGGGTGTCTCAGTGGTATGTGGAAGTCAGCTGAATCAGTTGAAGGTACTGCAAATCCCATCATCCACTGTCCATACTCCCCAAACATTGTTTTTGTGATCAATCACTATGCTTTAATTATGTCTAATCTGTAATAATGAAAATGCATCATGCATATCAGATATTTCCATTATGCTTCATAAGAGTAGCAAAATTACCATTATGAAGTAACAATGAAAATGTGGTTGGGGTCACCACAACATGAGGAACTTTATTTAGGGGTCACAGCATAAGAAAGGTTGAGAACCACTGATCTACACTGACCATATACTGCAGTTTTAAACTGCATTATATGGCAGTGTAGATGGGACCGAAGAGAAGAAAAAATAATGCAGGTTTTAAAAAACCCAGTATTTGAGAAAATGCAAGCTTAATTCTGCATTACTATGTTGAATTAATAACACAAACAATTAGTTCATGTTTATAGAATTAGAAACTAAAATTGGAAGCTCCAATTATGATCTATATCAAGGTGATGTTAATGAAATGAAAATTCAGCTACATCACGCTTCTGAATATACAGCTTTTATAAAACAGTCATGAAAGCATTTTCGCCTGTAGCTCACATCTACTACCTACTACTTTCTTCACAAGCCCAATGTAATGAGGACAGTCTTCTTATTAGAGAGTTAGGATGGCATAAGTTATAGCTTAACATTATTGCAACCCACATTTTTTGTTCATCGTGTAGGTCCCTTAGTAGTGCATAGTTATGTATTACTTTGTTGTCCCTTAGTAGTACATAGTACATACATATTTAGGAAAATATGGTTAGGAAAAGTCTGAGGCAATGTGGTAAAGTGGTCTATTAGCGTTCTAGATCTTGTTGAACTACAATTCCCATTAGCCCTGAAGATTAGTTATAGTTGAATAGCATCCAATGGACCATAGAAAAGCATCTTGGGTCCCGTATTGGGAGAATAATAACAACAACAAATTTGAGTTGCTGTGAGTTTTCTGGGCTGTATGGCCATGTTCCAGAAGCATTATCTACTGACGTTTCGCCCACATCTATGGCAGGCATCCTCAGAGGTTGTGAGGCCTGTTGGGAACTAGGCAAGTGAGGTTTATATACCTGTGGAATGTCCAGGGTCGGAGAAAGAACGCGTGTCTGCTTGAGGAAGGTGTGAATGTTGCAATTGGCCACCTTGATTAGCATTTAATGGCCTTGCAGGTTCAAAGCCTGACTGGTTGCTGCCTGGGGGTCCTTTGTTGGGAGGTGTTAGCTAGCCCTGATTGATTCTTGTCTGGAATCCCCCGGTTTCTTTTTTAATGTTCCTCTTTATTTATTTATTTATTTATTTATTTATATAAATTTTATTTCTTACCACCTTCTTCATGGCTCAAGGCAGGGTACAACATAGTTAAAATACATAGATGAAAACATAAGGCCATTAAAACACATAGATTAAAATATATGGGCATAAGCAACATTCACACTTGCCTCAAACAGGCAAGAGTTCTTTCTCCCATCTTGGACATTCTACAGATATATAAACCTCACTTGCCTAATTTCCAACAGACTTCAGAACCTCTGTGGATGCCTGCCACAGATGTGGGGAAACGTCAGGAGAGAATGCTTCAGGAACATAGCCATACAGCCCAGAAAACACACCGCAACCCAGTGATTCCAGCCATGAAAGCCTTCGACAACACAATACCAACATATTGTTTTAAAAAATCAAAACCAGAATAAAACCAATCATAGTTTCTGACCTCCTCCCTGTTAAAATTCTAAATAGAAGATTACAAGTAGATTTGTATATTGATTCTCGCGCTCACCTGCAGTTCTTGATGAAGCACCAGATGAAGGATGCCTCTCAAATGTCCGAAGAAGAGCAGATGAATAAATAGTGATGTTAAGATTTAAATGCGCATAGAGTAGGATGGCCCTGACCAATTCGGTCTGTGATGCATCACAGCTTTGGAGCCTTTGCAATGAGTCAATGCAGGACCTGTCTATCTTCTCATGTCAGCATCCCAAAAAAATCCACATTAAGTGTTGAGTAGGTTGGTTCCACCCTCCACCTCTTCACATTGTTGTTTCTCTTGCAGCTCTGCCAAGAGACATTTAGGCACAAGGTTAATTCTGGGGCATCGTGGAGACTATATAATGCATTCTCAAAGGGTAATAAAGGGTGAGAATGAGAGGGAGAGAGAAAGCAATAAAGAACCCCACTACTATAGTTGTCTGCTTGGAAAGAATGAGAGTTATAAAGGAAGAGGAGAAATTGGAACGTATTCATTTGAGCTCACTGAAAGATTAATGCGAGGGAAACCTGAAGTGCAGGCTCTCTGTCTCCAAAAGAAAATCTAAGTGTCTTGGGTGTCTATCAAAAGGAGAAACACCACCCAACTTTCTTGTAAGTTTCTGCCTTGTTTATTCATTTACTATTGTGGACAACAAGTTAAACATGAGCCAACAATATCATGTGGTGGCTAAAAAAGCCAATGGGATTTTGACCTGCATCAATAGGAGTCTTGTGTCTAGATCCAGGGAAGTCATGATACCCCTCTATTCTGCCTTGGTTAGACCACACCTGGAATATTGTGTCCAATTCTGGGCACCACACTTGAAGAGAGATATTGACAAGCTGGAATGTGTCCAGGGGAGGAGGACTAAAATGATCAAGGGTCTGGAGAACAAGCAGCTTAAAGAGCTGGGCATGTTTAGCCTGAAGAAGAGAAGGCTGAGAGTGATAGGGCAATAATCATGAAACTAGAGAAATCAAAGGTAAAAATGTACTCCCCCTGTATTTAGAAATGAGCTTACACTAAGGGTCCATCTTGTCTAGAATATTTGTGGATAGTACCTAAGAAACATGTGCAATAAACAACTTTCACAAGACAGTTCAGGCAGAAGGCTAAAAGGCTGACAAAGTGTCTATTGCAATATATGGAGGAAAGAGCTATTTGGGTCTTGTACTTTCCATTGTCAAGAAATCATGTGATTTGCAAGAAGTCAGTTAGTTAATGTGCCAAATAAGGAATTAAGCCTATGTGGTAATTTGTAATTGGATAAAGTTTGCTGCAGTATCAAAGGGTCTTGTCTATATAATGTGTGTCTGAAGAGACACTGGGCATGGCAGCCTCTTGAAAGTACAAAGACCTGCATGTTTGGTATGGCTGGCCAGTCTCATGATCATGACAAAATAAACCTTGCTTTTGTACTTCTCCTGAGATTGGGTGTTTGTCTTTCTGCCTCCTGTGACCGGATCCAATGCAGGGACCCTGAATTGGGGGTCCCTAACAAGAGGAGACATGATAGCCATGTATAAATATGTGAGAGGAAGTTACAGGGAGGAGGGAGCAAGCTTGTTTTCTACTGCCCTGGACTAGGGTGCAGAGCAATGGCTTCAAACTATAGGAAAGGAGATTCCACTTGAACATTAGGAAGAACTTCCTGACTGTGAGAGCTGTTCAGCTGTGGAACTCTCTGCCCCAAAGTGTGTTGGAAGCTCCTTCTTTGGATGCTTTGAAACAGAGGCTGGATGGCCATCTATCAGGAGTGCTTTGAATGCAGTTTTCCAGGTTCTTGGCAGGGGGGGTGTACTGGATGGCCCATGAGGTCTCTTCCAACTCTTTGATTCTATTGGATTTGTATCTTACCTTTCTCCCCACAAACAGTGATGCTTCCATTTCCTTCCATAACTCAGAGCATAGGCATCTAGAACAGCAGCAATGTTGTCAGCTCTTGAATCCTCTCCCCACTTCAACAACTGTTCAACAGTATCAATGAGCAGGTATCCATACTGCAAGAAGCTTCAGAAGCTAAGCATCTTTTAAATTAAAGATTGAACTGTCCAAAATCTCAGGGTCCATCCCAGCATGCCAACTCCAGTGTCTCCCAATCAAGATGAATCATAGAATCATAGAGTTGAAAGAGACTTTGTGGGCCATCAGTCCAACCTCCTGCCAAGAAGCAGGAAAATCGCATTCAAAGCATCCCCGACAGATGGCCATCCAGCCTCTGTTTAAAAGCCTCCAAAGAAGGAGGCTTTCTCTCCTTCCTTCCTTCCTTCCTTCCTTCCTTCCTTCCTTCCTTCCTTCCCTTTTTTCCTTTCATTCTCTCCTTCCTTCTCTTCCTCTTCCCTTCCCCCCTTTCTTTCCTGTTCTCTTTCTCCCCTTTCTTCCTTCTCTACCTATTCTTGGACTGCAACTCCCAGCAGTCCTCCTGATCAATCTATCTACCTACCTATCTATCTCTATCCAATCTATCTGTCTTATCTATCTAGAGGATTTGCTGGGAGTTGTAGTCCAGGAATAAGAAATCAGAAATATGCAGGGACTGGGATGTTCTCAAAGAAATCCAAGGAGAAGAAAGCTTGCATCTTGGAAGCAGTACATTTGGATCATCTTCCTCTCCTAAGGGGCCTGGTCTAGGGGATGCTGGGAGCTGTAGTCCAAAAGAGAGTGTGGATATGGTATTGTGTGTTTTGTTTGCCTGAGGGAGTCATTTTGCACATGTGCTGTAACATATTTTTGGGTTTTTTTGTCTTTTTAAGTCCCTTCTGCTGTGCTTTTCATTGTTTTTTATGAGTGATGGTCACTTGTTGGCCTGATAGGTGTATTGTGTCCAAATTTCGTGTCAATTCATCCAATGGTTTTTGAATTATGTTAATCCCACAAACGAACATTACATTTTTATTTATATAGATTCACTAGCCATCCCCTGCCACATGTTGCTGTGGCCCAGTCTAGTGATCTGGAAACTAAACTAATTAGAAAGTGTTGGTTTCGCCTAAGGGCTGAGAAGAGCGGTATACAAATGAAGTAAATAAATAAATAAATAATATATGTAATTTCTTTATGCTTATGGGTAAATAGTATTTCTTGCTGTTTCTTTGTCAGTGTTGATGTGGAGATTGCCTGGTGTGCCTACTCTGGAACATGCAACATATTATTGTCCTTCTTTAGGGATCTCTTTCAAATCTAGGATACTATTTCTCTCTCTGTATGTGAATCATATATATCTATCTATATCTATGGTGGATGGCTCTTTGTCAGGAGGGCTTTGATTACATTTTCTTGCCCTGGTGAAGGGAGTTGGACTGGATGGCCTTAAGTATTTTCTGTTGGTCATGAAGGTTCTGTGTGGGAAGTTTGCCCCAATTTTGTCATTGGCGGGGTTCAGAATGCTCTTTGATTGTAGGTGAACTATAAACTCCCAAATGTCAAGATCTATTTCCCCCAAACTCCATCTGTGTTCATATTTGGGCATATGGAATATTTGTGCCAAGTTTGGCCCAGATCCATCATTGTTTGAGTCCACAGTGCTCTCTGGATGGAGGTGAACTACAACTCCCTAATTCAAGGTCAATGCCCACCAAACCCTTCTAGTGTTTTCTGTTGGTCTTGAGAGTCCTGTGTGCCACTTTTGGTTCAATTCCATTATTCTTAGAGTTCAGAATGCTCTTTAATTGCAGGTAAACTATAAATCCCAGCAACTACAACTCCCAAATGACAAAATCAATTTTTTTAGTGAGGGACATACATTGGGTTGTTAGGTGTCTTGTGTCCAAATTTGATGTCAATTCATCCAGTGGTTTTTGAGTTATGTTAATCCCATAAACTAACACTATATATTTATTTATATAGATTGAAACATTGATGTGCTACCTTTCAGCCCAAAGGGCTCTTGGAAGGGCTTACGGGCATTGATGTGTCAGTTGTCTATTCTCAGATCTGTCTAAATAAGACAAGACACTCAAGCAAAATGGAATGGCACTGGGAGAGAGGATTGAGCCCAGCAGATACTTCTCTTGCTCAGAGGCCACAGCAATGGCATTTGGAATATGGAGGGAGAGACTCTTGCTAACCACTGGGGCAAATGCATGGCAGAGTAGGGCCTGAATGGTCTTCTCTCCCAGACACAGTGTTGGCAATTGGGATCTGTAGGAAGGGCTTCTCATCAGCTTCTGGGGTCAAGGCATGATAGAACTTTGTCCTACATCAGTGGTTACTAAACTTTGGTCTTTCGGGGTTTTTAGACTTCAGCTCCCAGAAGCTCCAGCCAATTTGGCGAACTGTTAGGGATTCTGGGAGATGATATCCAAAATATTAGGAGGACTTAAGGATGTGAACTACTGTTCATGATGCTTGCAACAGTTTTCTAGGTTCTTGACAAAAATATTTTTGAAGTGATGGCAGCCTGAGGGCCACACCACTCCCTTTCTCTGTCCAAGACACCCTGCCCCTGACCACATAATTCCTTCATTCGTGCCTCTTTGAATTCCACAGCACTGCTGGCCACAGCTGACCTCCAGTTAGAGTACTCAAGGGCCAGGGCTTCTCTGGATTAGATTGATAGATTCTAATCTCAGTTTAGCCACAAAATTCCCTGGGTGACCCTGGGATAGTCATTTCCTCTCATCATGAATTACACTGGAGAGTTATTACACAGATCAAAATGCAGGAGGAAAACCACATGTACTATTTTGAGTGCCTTCTGGGAAGGGCAGAATAAAAATGTAATTTAAAAAGGATTAAGAAACCTTGGTGACCTGACTGTCCCTTGTAGATTGAAAAAAATGTCTGTACATGTGTATTTGTTGGTAAGTGTTTGTTGAAGAACAGCAGTGATTCTAAGACAACAAGCTTTAAAATCCTAGGGAGGAATGGAAGTTATAACGAATTGAGTCATCAACCCTGAACAAAATTAGTATGAGAACATTCCAAATAGCATCCTTCAAATATGTTGTACTCAGTCCCATCATCCCAAATATCAGTGCGAGGCGATACTGCCAATCACCAGTGGCATTGTGGGGTTTGTGGCTTCCCAACACAAGAACAGGAAACGTAATATTGGTGGACAGGAAAAGAGATTTAATGATGCGCTTAAAGACAACCTTAAAAACTGTGGCATAGACACCAAGAACTGGGAAGCCCTGGCCCTTGAGTGCTCTAACTGGGGGTAAGCTGTGACCAGCAGTGCTGTAGAATTCAAAGAGGCATGAAGGGAGGGCAAAAGGGAGAAACGTGCCAAGAGAAAGGCTCGTCAAGCCAACCCTGACCAGGACCACCTTCCACCTGAAAACTGATGTCCTCACTGCAGGAGAACATGCAGATCAAGAATAGAGCTCCACAGGCACCTACGGATCCACCGCCAAGACACTACACTAGGAAGACCATCATCTTCAGCCTACAAGGGGTCGCCTAAGTAAATAAATTAAGTAAGTAAGTGTGGGGTTTGTAAAGCTAGCTCTGTAAGGCACCAGATTAAGGAGCTTGCTGTGGAGTAGGGGAGCGCAATTGTCAATGGTTAGGGAATTGCATTAACACACACACACAGTCTTTGTGGCCCACACATTCTCATGGCAACCATTCCTGCCAAATAACAACAATTTTACCTCCAAATGCTCTCCAGAAGATATGTAGGGTATGGAGTGCCTTCGCCATATTTGGGGCTTTTTTACACAACAGGAAATGATGTTAATTCCTGTTCAGTGCACTCAGATTGACCCAGGGTTTCTTCCCACCTTGGTCCTTGAGCGCTCTCACTGGAGGTCAGCTGTGACAAGCAGTACTGTAGAAATTTGAAGAGGCATGAATGGAGGGTTAAAGAGAGAAACGTGCCAAGAGGAAGGCGTGTCAAGCCAACTCTGACCGGGACCGCCTTCCACCTCTAAACTGATGTCCTGACTGTGGGAGAACATGCAGGTCAAGAATAGGGCTCCATAGCCACCTATGGACCCATCACCAGGACACCGAACTTGGAGGACAATCTTACTCAGACAATGAGGAGGGATTGCCTAACTTCCTCCCCCCACTCAAACATGATGAAAATGTTTTCACACTCCCAGAAGGCATTTTGAGGCACCAATTAAAAACAATTACCACTTTTGGACACCCATGGTACAAATGCCCTCCCTCCCCTACAAGGCATATGGGGGCATTTGGGGACCAAAGAAATTGGTTTCCAATAAAGACACAGAAATGAGGGCAAAATCAGAAGTTTATATCTTCATTAATCAAAGAAGGATGCCAGGGGAAATTTCCCAGATTGGGCAAGCATCACTTTTTTCCAGCATGTAAAGCAACCGTTGGTGTGTATTCTCTTGGCTCATGTGAAAAGGGAAATATAAGAGTTTGCTCCAGAGCAGTGGTTCCCAACCTTTTTGCACCAGGGTCCACTTTGACCAGGGACCACTCTCCAACATTAGTACCAAAAGGATTACAAATGTTTGGTAAACTTGAGATTCGGTTTAGTCATTTGGGGTGCTGATTCAGAAAATTGCATTGGCCAGACCACATCAGCTCTAATTTCTGATACAGAACATATGCCACCCAGTAGTCGCCATCTGCTCACCCACAGAAAACCATATATAATAATTTAGAGCTGATGTGATAGTAGTAATCTCTTGTGAATAGTTAGTCTCTCCCCTCCTGACATCGCCATTGCCTCGGCACTATAAGAGGATTTTGTGAGACCAGTCGTTCTTGTTGCCATGTGGTTTCGAGGCAACGGTGTAGCAATGATGAGGTGGCAGACCATATTTTTGTTCTTGGGTATTAAGCGGAATTTAGTCTGGTCCAATGCAAAAGACACAATAACTTGGCACAAAGGCAAGAGGAAAAAAACAGAAAACTTTACTCTTGTCAGCAGAGTCAAAACATAAACTTGCAGTGTTGCATACAAAATAAACAGTGCAACAAACTTACATAGTCCTTGTAAGAGTTACAAAATACAAAGAGCATGGCATCTTCATCTTCCTTCAAATGATCAGTGCAAATGGTTGAGCAAAATGCTGTGAGCATAAGCTCTTCAGAGCAAAAGCCAAAGCGTATTCAAAAACGCATACAGTTATACCCCACCGGGTGTGGCTCAAACTTACTAGCTGATCTAGATTAGCAGCTGCACATAATGATTAACAGTATAAGGTTTTCTTTAACACACACACACTTGATGTTGATCCTTTTACAACTTACTGTAACATTGGGGACCACTGGTGATCCACGGACCACAGGTTGGGAACCATTGCTGTAGAGTAACCACTAAGTTTTCAGGAATACAGAAGAACTGTAAGGAAAAATAGAAAGGGGGCTCTCTCCTTCCCCTGAAAGCATCCTGGAGGGAAGAACAGACCACTGATAGTAACTTACTGTTTTGGGATAGGGCAAAGAAAGTTAGGTAAAGTGTGGAATGGAAAGGAGGAGGAAGAGATGAAAACCCAAACACTCCCAGTTCCTCCTAGGGCTAGGCCCTAATATTGTTTTATTATCTATTTATAAGCTGCTTGAGATCGTTTTAAAAACCAAGCTATTCATAATTTAAAATCGCTTTAAATATCAAAGGAGCAAACCTTTTGGAACGGTGCCCTGTACAGATGCAGAATAGGAAGTAGGCTTTGCCCTTAAGCCATTGCCGTGACTAATTGTTTATTGTTTACTCTGTAAAGAGGACACACAATGGTTTTCCCTGTAACTCCCTGAAAGACTCCAGTCCAACCTATTTGAAAGACAATTATCTCCATATTGAGCCTGCCTGAATCTTGAGATTTTTACTGGAGGGGTTTCTCATAAGCCCTTCTATGGAGGACACATGAAAGGACCTTCTCAGTTACTTTGTCAAGTGATTTCAGCTACCACAAGAACTGTGGGTTCAAAGGCCTGGTGTGCCCAGCTTTCCCAAAGACCAAATGAGACACAGGTGAGTTCAAAAGCAAGAGGTTTATTCTCAATGGACAGAGAGGATGTCAGTGGAGAAAGCACTTCAAAGAACTGACATGCCACAATAGCAAATGCAGACCTTTTTATTTATTTTGACAGCTACAGTGTTCCCTCACTTATCACAGGTGTTACGTTCTAGGACCACCTGCAAAAAGTGAAAATCCGCGAAGTAGAGATGCTATATATGTACATTGCATTCCGAGGGTGAGGCAGAAGTGAGGAGAGATTGAAAGGCACCGCACACCTTTTTTTTTTTTTGCTAGGTATCTCTGCCTTTGCTTTGCAACCTCTCTTGATTGGCTGCCTCTCTCCTCAGGGGCAGGGTGAAACCCTCTTCCACACTCCATCGTTGACAGAAGGAGGGATTAGAACGCCACTCTGGGCAACGGCAACCATTCATAAAATGGGAGGCAAAAACCCACGAAACAGTGAGTCCACAAAAAGTGAACCACGAAGAAGTGAGGGAACACTGTATTCCAGAAATCTGTGCCCTCACTTGATTGTCTGAAAAACCATCCACCTAGGATTTGCACCATGAATGGCTCAGGGCTTTGCTCAATGTCATTGCTTGTTGGGTCTTTGTAGTGGTGGGAAATTTAATAAATTTAATAAACTGTCATTTGAAGTTTCAGTCTGTTTGTTGACCTGTCTCTGAGAAGGGTGTGGTGAGAAAGGAATGCGGGGTGGCAATCTTAAATGAGTCTGTGATGGGCTTCACAATTTTGCTCCAGTGGGCACAATGGAGTTAACCCAGAGTACATGATGGGTACTTAAAGGTGATGATTATTCCAGTAAAAACATGGAGTGGCAAGCTACAGTCTAGCAAGCTGGCTGGAACACAGGGCATTGCGGGGATAGTTATAATTGTTTAGTCAGAACTTCCTCTTCAGAGAGAAGGAAAGAGCAAGTGCAAACCCTCAACAGATCCTATGAGGAACGTTCATTAAAGTTTTTTCCCTGACTTCCTGTGGACTGAGAGCAATGAAACTTGGCACAGTTTTGATTCCTACTCTACATAGGTGCCACCTAGGGACACACACTTCCCTCATCTTTTTAAGCAACTGTAAACACCTTGCTCGTAGAAGGCTACTGGTTGCTCCACAAGCCATGTTGTGACTTCAGAAATCAGAGTCTCGTCATCTGAAAAATGCTTGCCCTTCAAAAATAACTTCATTGTTGGAAAGAGGTGAAAGACCGATGGTACGAGGTCAGGTGAATAAGAGGGATGTGGTAGAATTTCAATTCCACAGGAGCATGTTTCCATTTGGGCAACATTACCTTGCAGAAGGCGGACACCTTTGGTGAGCATGCCACATCTCTTGGTTTTGATGGCCTCCCGCAATTTCCGGAGCAGTGAAGCATAGTATGTCTCAGTGATCATGGAACCATTTGCTAGGAAATTCATCAATACTACTCTGGGCTGGTCCCAAAATACTCCGAGCGTGACCTTGCCTGCTGAGAGTTGGGCACGTGCCTTCTTTAGCACCAGTGAGTCATGATGCATCGCATCGACTAGACTTTAGTCTCAGGACCATAGTGATGGACCCAGCTGTCATCCTGTGTGATGAGTCTGTTGAAAAAGTCCTCCTGGTTTCCATGGCACATCACCAATAGAGCCTGAGAGCATTTGACTCGTTCTTGCTTCTGGAAAGGTGCAAGCAGCTGGGGAACACAGCTGATACCTAATGCATGTGAAGATGGTCTTGGATGGTTTTTTTCCATGGACCCCACACTAACCTTGACATTTTGGGCTAGGTAGCAAATGGTTACTTGATGATTTTCCAAATTGGTGACTTCCACTTGCTGAGTGGGGTCACCCTGGAATTGGAGCTGTTTGCACCGCAGTCCGACCATGATTGAATTGACAATGTCAATTCTTGACTACATCATATGATGGGGAATCAACACCAGAAACCTCTTTCATCTCATTGAACATCTCCTTTGGTGCGCAGACTTCCAAGTCAAGCAACTTGATGACGGCCCTGTATTCTACTGGGTCTATTATAAAACCTCACACCACTTCAGCACCTGTAAATCAAGACCATTATCAGTTCTGAGTTATAGATTGGCACGTAACCTATAGAGATTTATATCTTTACACATGTGCAGTTTCAGCGTCCTGTGATAAATAGAAGTGGGTCAGGGGAAATCTTTAATGAATGCCCCTCATACCTCCCCTTTTTAGCTCTCTGGAACTGGAGGGGGTGAGTGAGAGGAAGGATGACATCACGCTGAACAGCAAATTACCATCAAAGAGGCAGGAGCTATTCCGATATCACTTCTTAAAGGTGATAATCATTTCAATGGGTGTTGCAAAGGTGAAATTGGATTAAGGAATAGGAGATGGATCTTTCCCCCCAATAGCCCCAACCATACCAACGCAAACAGGAAAAGGGACCTATGAGTTCTGACACAAATTCATTATGTGTTCCCCTCATGTCCATAATTTATTGTGAAGGGATTATGGAGATTTAAAGGATTGCTTCCTGAAGTCCGACAAGGACATGAGACAACATTCCGGAGTCCATTCACATTGAGATTACTGCAGGGAAATACTGCACCCACTGTATTTCAAATGAAGTCATGCCTATTGATTTATACAGTTTATATGCTTTATGCTATACGCCTGCAAAATGTGGATCGTCTACAGATGTCACACTCAACTCCTGGAACAATTCCATCAGCATTGCCTCCAAAAAAAATCCTGCAAATCTCTTGGGAAGACAGGCGGACAAATGTTAGCTCACTGGAAGATGCAAAGACCACCAGCATTGAAGCGATGCTCCTCTGCCATCAACTGCGCTGGACTGGCCACGTTGTCCAAATGCCTGATCACCGTCTCCCAAAGCAGTTACTTACTCCCAACTCAAGAACGGAAAACGGAATGTTGATGGACAGGAAAAGAGGTTGAAAGACGGGTTTAAAGCTAATCTTTAAAAGTATGGCATAGACACCAAGAACTGAGAAGCCCTGGCCCTTGAGCGCGCTAGCTGGAGGTCAGCTTTGACCAGCAGTGCTGCAGAATTCAAAGAGGCACAAATGGAGGGAGAAAGGGAGAAATGTGCCAAGAGAAATGCACATCAAGCCAACCCTGACCAGGACCGCCTCCCATCAGGAAATCGATGCCCTCACTGTGGAAGGACATGTGGTTCAAGAATAGAGCTTCACAGTCACCTACGTATCCACTGCGAAGACACTACATTCAGAAGGCCATCATCCCTGGACTATGAGGGATCGTCTAACTAAGTAAAGTAAGTAAGTAAGTGTAATTCATCATTTTGGGGGGTCCAATTTCTCAATAACAACTTTGCTGTGGAACTTTGTCTCATGGAAGGCTAGTCTGCTCACCATTGCTCCCATTTAACGATTTTATTTTAATGAACATTTGAAAATTAACTGGGTTTACAAATCAGATGCATGTGGTGCCCTTCTATCTTTATTGTTATGGCTTTAAATGACTCTGTGTGTGTGTGTGTGTGTATGAAGTTGATTTAATTGTGTTTATTTTTTTTAATTTTTAACCTTTGTATCAAGATGGAGCCCCCGGTGGCGCAGTGCGTTAAAGCACTGAGCTGCTGAGCTTGTTGATCGAAAGGTCGCAGGTTCGATTCCGGGGAGCGGCATGAGCTTCCGCTGTCAGCCCTAGCTTCTGCCAACCTAGCAGTTCGAAAACATGCAATTGTGAGTAGATCAATAGGTACCGCTCCGGCGGGAAGGTAACGGCGCTCCATGCAGTCATGCCAGCCACATGACCTTGGAGGTGTCTACGGACAACGCTGGCTCTTCGGCTTAGAAATGGAGATGAGCACCACACCCCAGAGTCAGACATGACTGGACTTAATGTCAGGGGACTACCTTTACCTTTTTATCATCAAGATGTAATAACATCTGGGGTCAGGAACACATCTGGATATAAATGAGTAGATTTGATTCCATCCTGGAAACCACTAGCCACTGTTATTGCTCACTTTTGCAAATTGTTCATGTTGATTTAACTGAGAAAGGTCAGCCTTTATTGATTGAGATAAGACTTTCTACAATCATTTGACCAGCACTGACAGAAACACTCTGTTACCATGATGTTGTCATGATCTCTAACACAGAGCACATTGGTCAAAAGGGAGGACAGGACATATGAACCAACCCTAAAAACCAATTGTCCCAAATTGGGGGAAATGTGGGCACTGGGATGTGGAAAAAGGCAGCACCAGGTGCCAGGACTCTTGCGTGAGTTACAATATTGTAGCTAGGCCTATATAGATGGGCAGTAGTACGAGACTCTTGTATTCTGAACATTTAAAACGTATGGCATGTTCTTTCAAGAGAAGACTAATTCACAGCAACACAGTTGGAGCTGAGAAACCTTACAGATGTTCATCCAGACATGGAAATGTATGCTTACTATTTTCATATGCATGCTTTCTCCCAACTGTTGCAACTGTCAGTACCTGCCAGCAACCACACCTAGAAATTATGTGCTTTGCTCACATCTCTCGGTCAGTTGCTTACAATATTCAGCTTGACTGCTCATGTGGCAACAGGACCATGAGGCTCAGAGCAGTTACATATTTCCTCCTCTTTTCCTGTGTTGTCAGATTTGATCCGCAACCATTGCCTTTCCTGAGTCCCCTCTACCAATACTCTGGCAATAACTTTGACTGTTATATCCTCCGTCTTAATTCTTCCAAGAATCCTTCATGAGCTGACTTTTAATAGGTTCCCTTATAAGAATTTATAGCTTTGAGAGGATATTGCAACAGCTCATTTCCTGTTCCTGTTTTAACCTTTGTTTGCTTCCTCATCTAACTAGAATTATAGTCAGGACAGTCAGCAAAAAAAGCAAATCCTTTCCCATCTTCCAACATTGGGAAAATGTTAAGAGTTCCTCAGTTTTGTAGCCTTAAGTTTTTTTGTTCTGTTTTGGCAGAAGTTTGGGATTTCTTTTAACTGCATGGAAATGTGCTATTTTAAAAGGTGATCCCTGATATTTATTTATTATTTATTTACTGCATTTGTATACCGCCTTTCTCAGCCAGAGGCCACTCAAGGCGGTTCACAGTCGGCAGCAATTTGATGCCATAACAAATTCCAGAATACAGTTAGAACAATTATAAAAACAATTCAACATTTAAAATGTAATATAAAAAGCAAATATATCTGTAAAAACAAGATCCTCGGTGTCTCCTTACTAAAATTGTTGTCCAGTTGCATCGTCAGTCACTCCATATATTCATTTATGTCTAATTATGCTCCAGTAGAAAAAGCTTGCTCGAAGAGCCTGGTCTCAACCATTTTGCGGAATGTTAGAAGGGAGGGAGCTGATCTTAAATCCCTGGGGAGGGTGTTTAATAGCCGAGGGGCCACCACTGAGAAGGCCCTGTCTCTTGTCTCCGCCAAACGCATCTGCGAGGAAGGCAGGATTGAGAGCAGGGCCTCCCCAGATGATCTTAGGGTCCTAGATGGTTCACAAGGAGAGAGACGTTCAGATAGGTAAGCCAGACCGGAACCGTTTAGGGCTTTATAGGTTAAAGCCAGCACTTTGAATTGTGCCGGTAGCAGACTGGCAACCAGTGGAGCTGGCACAACAGAAGAGTTGTGTGCTCCCTGAGCACTGCTCCTGTTAGCAACCTGGCTGCCACTCATTGGACCATTTGGAGCTTCCGGACAGTTTTCAAAGGCAACCGCACGTAGAGAGCATTGAAGTAGTCTATATGGGATGTAACCAGAGCGTGGACTACCGTGGCCAAGTCAAACTATGTAAACAATGTATTGTTGAAGGCTTTCATGGCCAGGATCACTCGGCTGTTGTGTGTTTTCTGGAGTGTATGGCCAGGTATATGGCCATATAGCCCAGAAAACACACAACAACCCTATGTAAGCAATGTTATCTTAGGGCTCTAGTAATAGAAATGTTCAGAAAATAAAATATTGGACTTTTTATTTTATCGATACTCTATTTTCATAACCATTTATAGATTTAGAATTTTAGATATCAAGATATATAAACCCCATTTTTCTAGTTTCCAACAGATCTCACAATCTCTGAGGATGCCTGCCATAGATGCAGGCGAAACATCAGGAGAGGGATTTAAAATAACAACTCAGCAACAGCGACACTGGCATTTCTGACCCACAGTCACAGTGTTTAGTGTGTAGCAGATTATATTTTCCCTAGCTATCATTGGCAGGTCACAAGGCACACAAACCTGATTATTTATTTATTTCGTGTCAAAAACATTGCATAAATAAATATAAAACTGATTTACAAAATAGGAGCACGAGCAGCTAAATAAGTTTTGATCAAAAACAGGCAACAGCAACTGCATTGTCTGTAGCCTTTAACAATTATTCCTCTGTGCATGAGGCAGAGCATTGTGGACAAGCATCCAGATGGGGAGTTATTTGTTCTGCTCTACAGTCGCACAAGTGGAGGATTCTTCTAGGTAGTGCCATTTAGCCAAGTTGTCTTTTGATCTACCAACTCCACTTTTGAGTCTGTTCAGGGACTTCCAAGTTGCCCATTCTTGGTTTGTCCCTGGAGGCAGACCTTCATTGGGGGCCATCCATTTGGGATACAGACCTGGTACAACTATAAATGAGCAAGATCACAAATACACAATTCAACATTCTTCCCAAACACCTACATCTTTTTGCTGGAACTCCTGATCAAATGGTTGCATTTATCACACCCATATTCATACACCCACAGTGACACACTATAAACTCCCAAATCCTCCGATGTCTCATTGTCACAGTCATGGGGAACCCATTCTATGCTTGAAAAGATCGTGTAAGGGACATGGTTTTGTAAGTGAATCTTTTGTATCAGACTGGGACATTACTGTGTGGCCAAGTACTTCAAACATCAATGGGTTGAATGATTACCATATACATGGGTTGGGTTGTGTCAGAATATGGGTTACAAGAGAAGCTGGAGGGCAATCACATGTTACTTCGTGTGGACCCAGCCCTCCAGTATGTATATGTATGAGTTAACAAGTTGCAGGATAGTTACATGGGAGTTTGTGATATCTCAAATGGATGCCACACCTTGCAATTGCTACACAGCATTTTCTCCCTCTTTCTGATTACAGTTTACACCCTGATTGCAAGCCCTCAATGAGGGTTGGATGCTGTTTCTTTCATCCTCACTTCTAGTGCTTGGTCATGTTTTGCAACCCATATTTATTAAATATATCAGATTTTATTCAGTGTGAGTTTCTACCAATGATGTGGGTTACAAATGCCAGTGTTGCAGCAGCCGGCAACTCTGAGTTGTTATTTTAAATTCCTCACAGTGCTACTCCAAGGTGTTGTGGGAAATCAACAGCCTAAAAACTCTGTGAAATTAGCATTAGTTCAGTACATCTGGACAATGTATGCTGAAGGGTCTGTCCAGAGTGACAGTACCTTTATTGCAGTAACTCCCTGCAGTAATAAAGGAGAAGCTGTCCAGACAATGTTCTGGACAGTCTCGAATTAATTCACTACAAACCAGGAAAACCCAGGAAAACCCTGATTTGTAGCAAATTAATTAGATAGTGGGTTTATTCCGCGCCTTCTTGGAAAGCGCAGGATAAATCCACTATTTCCGGTGTCTGGACTGTAGTCCAGATAGCATTCCCACAGTTTTCTGGCCCGTGAGAACACCTAGATGCCCTACCCTCTCCCCCAAAGCCCCCAAACCCCTCTGAAAAGTAAAATAAACATACCCGGCCTCCAGTACACTCTTGGAGCAGCTCTCCAGGAGCACAGAAATGACGCGCCAGGAGAGCAGGGGGAGGGGGGATAGGAGGAAACTCACTCCCCCCCCCCCATTCTCCTGGCGTGTCATTTATGTGCGCCAGGAGAGCTGCTCTGGGAGTCTACTGGAGGCCAGGTAAGTTTATTTTACTTTTCAAAGGGGTCTAGTGGCCTTGGGGGAGGAGGGTAGGGCCTCTAGATGTTCTCGTGGGGCAGTCCCACGAGAGCATCTAGACACCCACCCCAGAAAGCACACGCTTTCTGGAATGGGTATATGCAAGCCCCCAGGAAAACCCACGTTTTTAAAATGCGGATTCTCCTGAGATAAAGGCCCGTCTGGATGCGCCAAAGATGAGTTTTCCTAGCAAGCCAAATTTATGCCATCAGATCACCCTTACAAGCATTTATGACTCCCAGGCAGATTACAAAAACAGTAGGGTGAAGCATATTTTTCTTCCTAATGAACCTCTACCATCAACTTCGCTGCACTGGCCACATTGCTTGAAAGTCTGATCACCGTCTCCCAAAGCAGTTACTTTACTCTAAACTTAAGAATGGAAAACAGAATGTTGGTGGTGCACAAAAGAGATTTAAAGATGGTCTTAACTAACCTTAAGCTAACCTTAAACATTGTGGCATAGATACCAAGAACTGGGAAGCCCTGGCCCCAGGCATGTAGTCGGGGGGGGGGGGGGGGGTGCTTGAGGGGCTTCAGCCCCCCCCCCCAAATTCTCATGGTGGTTGGCGAAAAGGCCTTACTGATGCATTATTTAAACTGTTATGTTTATTCATATCATGATCTGATCACCATACTCAATATATCCCATATGCATGGGGGTATTTGGGGTAACGATACAAAAGGTTTGCTAGGTTAGACCCTCTTTCACTCAGACTCAGCCCCCCCCCCCCCCCGAAACAAACTCACCCCCCCCCCCCCCCCCGAATCGAAATCCTGGCTACGGGCCAGGCTGGCCCTTGTGCATTTTAACTGGAGGTCAGCTGTTACCAACAGTGCTGTGGAATTCGAAGAGACATGAATGGAGGGTGAAAGGGAAAAATGTGTCAAGAGGAAGGTGCATCAAGCCAACCTTTGTCAGGACGACCTTCCATCTGGAAATTGATGTCCTAGCGGTAAAACAACATGTGGATCCAAAATCCAATCTCTACAGTCACCTTCGGATTCACTGCCAAGACTCTACACTTGGAAGGCAAACATACTCAGCTGTGAGTGATAGCCTATAACAAGCGCTTGATGATTCCTAGACAGATGATGAAAACAGTAGGGCGATGCATATTTTGCTTCCATAGTATAAGGATTTTGATCCAGGAACTGGTTCATTTTTTTTTGTCTTGCAAGTGGATGTTAACCATTTGTTCAAAACCCAGCCATATCAAGATACTCCAATAGGTTCAAAAAAATTTTTTTTGGAAAAATTACATTCATAACCTTTTTGAAAAGGAAAAAAATTTATGTCATATCATTTTGGCAAATGTGAATCTCCATGAACATCTGGAGACCATAACAAGGAAAGTTATGACCTTGTTAGAAGTCAACCTTTTGAAAAAGTGATGTTCATAAGCATTTGTGCAATGGCACACAGGTAACTCAGCTGTTAAACTGATAAACCAAGTCTTTGAACTGCCAGGGACAAAGACATGCCACTGCACAAAAAACCCATATATAGCAGAGTTTTAAAATGTTTCTTTGAAGTTGAAATTGCAGTTGCCCAAAACATATACTCTCCCTTCTATTAGTTTAAAATATGCAGTCAAAGACAAAAAAAAAGTCTTCTTTTAAAAGTAACATACCTTGTTTACTCACAAACATCTTGTATTAATTCACCATACAGACAGATAGGATGTAGTTTCTTTGTGTTGAGAACACAGGGCATCATTCTTAATCAATGTCCATAGTCTTTAAATATACATCTTATGAAAGTCCAAACTGTATAACTGTACTCACTGCTTCTCAAAGCAAACATATAGTAAACTGTACCTGCATAAGTCCAAATGACATCTGCTTCCATTGAAGTCCAAAAGCATACTGCATCCACCTCCACTGAGGTCTAAGCGAACTGCTAACATTGAAGCCCAAAAACATACTGATAACAAAATGGAGTCTGAACATACAATCACGTCTGTAGCCCCTCCGACACCAAAGAGGTCAGTCAAACTGGCAAATCAATATATACTTACAATACAGGTTAGCAAATACATACATTAACAAACAGTGAAGGCTTAGAAGGTTGCTATTTCCAACACATTTTTGGCAAAATTATTGTAGGTTTGACAACTGAACTCAGAGAAGAGGGAAGTCTTCAGGTGTGATAGGTGAAGTCATTGTCCTTGTTGATAAAACAATCCCTTACTTTGATCTTGGTTCCATTGCAATGTTGGCTATGATGTGGAGATATTGGAAATATAGATATTTATACATATATTGTATGTACATTAGAAGCACTGAAATGTAGAAAAATCAGGTTCTCTCTGTATTAGGATGCCAAGCTAACAGGACAAAAGGATGCTGAAAGAGATCTGTGTTGAAAGGGGGAGGAGAAGGGGGGGCTGTTATCTATACATTGCAGAGACCTGGTACAGCTTAATACAAGCCATACCGTAAGGTGTCTCTCTTCCTCCCTCCTGACAAGTCAAAATAGGCCCCTTGATGGATCTGTGTAAACTGAATCCTAGTCTGCTCTTTAGAAAAAATATGGAGACATGCCCCTTGCATGTAGAATGATATAATTTGATATTTCTATGATGCTTGGAGCCCCCGGTGGCGCAGTGGGTTAAAGCACTGAGCTGCTGAGCTTGTTGATCGAAAGGTCGCAGGTTCGATTCCGGGAAGCGGCATGAGCTTCCGCTGTCAGCCCTACCTTCTGCCAACATAGCAGTTCGAAAACATGCAAATGTGAGTAGATCAATAGGTATCGCTCCAGCGGGAAGGTAACGGCG